>NC_142516.1:62675000-63289772 GCF_057876585.1 Rhinolophus sinicus | reverse complement strand
GACCTTGGGAGGGATATCTAAATAATATATCAATAACATGTTAGATTAGAAATTTAGGAAAAAATGCTTTGAGATCTATAAGAATAAGAGACTCAGCTCAGTGGTCACCTTTTCTGGGTTACCTTCCCTCATCTGGATTAGGTGACTCATCTTAATGTTCCCAGAAGACAGTCGTTCATGTCTCTACTATGGCCATTTTAATCTGCATTGTGATAATCTGTGTGTGTACAGACTTGTTTGCTTCTTCAGAGCCTACAACACAGCAATAATTTAATAAATGTTTGCTGAACTGAGCTGGGTTTTCCATTAATCAGTAGAATTCCTCTGTCCCCCTGCCCCGCCAGAGGCTAGAGCTTATAGAAGGAGGTAATCAGGGGCCAGATACTCTTGGTTTAGAACGGGCAGCCCTTTTCCTCTGTAAAAGAGCTTGTCTCTCCTTCCTTCAGGAAAACAAAAGGTGAGAGCCCAGTTCCCTTAGTGTATACATATCAACCACAACTTCTTACAGAACACACACAAAAAACTCATAGTTAATACCTGTTACTATTTACCATGTACTTAATCTGTACTAGGTACTACACTAAGCACTTAGTTACTATTGACCGTGTACTTAATCTGTACTAGGTACTACACTAAGCACTTAGTTACTATTGACCGTGTACTTAATCTGTACTAGGTACTACACTAAGCACTTAACATACGTATCCTCACAGCAATTATATAAGAGTTAAAGACGAAGAAATTGAAGCTCTGAAAAGTCAAACCATCCGCCCAAGGCCAACAAGCAAGTAAGTTGTATGAAGTGGATTTTATCACGGGTTTGTATGACTTCCAAGCCCAAGCTTTTAAGGCTGGAATGAAGGACTGGGGATCAGTTACTTACACCTTAGTGTGAATTAGCTTGGGTAGTTTTATTTTCCTAATTCTTAGTTGAGTTGAATTGAATGAATGGGGGTGGATGGAAGAAACAGGGTTGAAAGAGTTGGGGTTCTTCACAAGTGGTACAGAAGGGTCATCTGTGAATTTGGGTAGTAGGAGGGCAAGGTGATTAGGATTAAATCTCTGGGCAAGAGAGGAAAGAGGTACTGGGCAAGAGAGAAGAGAGTGGCTCAGTAAAAGAGTTAGGGACCCAGGGTTGTACTGGGGAAACTGAGGAAAGGGAGATATATATATATATATATATATATAGTGTTGGCAATTTACAACATGAACAGGCCATCGGCTAAGCATAAACTGAGCCAGTTTATGCAAAGACACAAAGCTCTAAGACAGCCACCAATGTCTTTCAGATTCATAAGCCCAGGCTGCATCTTTTGGGTGACTTAGTATTTCTGTGTAAAAATGTTTTCTTAGGAAATAAGTCCTTTGCCCAATGACTCAGTACTGGGTTTTCAGACATTCACTTTGGCTCTTCTCTCGAAGTCGCCCCATTCCCAAGCGTTGCCAAGATCTCTACTAGGAACAATATGGTGTCTGATTAAAAAAAAATCATGCTAAGATGATAATAAGCTGCCTTTCCAAGAGGCATGCACCCATCGAAGCAGACCATGGCTTCACTATTCAACACCACTGCTAATATTGGAATAAGTGTCAAGTTCTACGCACCCTGGGTAGAGAGCCCTGCTTGGCTGTTTGAATCACACGAACAGCTACCTCTGGCCAATCAGAACCAGGAAACAGCAGGAAGTACAGAGAATGCAACACGTACAGCTGTTCTAGCACACAGCCTGTGTCCCTGTCTGTCTAGGCCTTAAGGACAGTCATTCCACAGTGGAATTAGAAGCCCCATGATAAAGTAATGAGCACCTGGTGGGTTTGGGAGATGTGTTAATCCAATGACAATCATTCTAGGCTTTATTGTGCCACTAACACAAATACCAAAATTCCTTGCAGGCTTGGTAAAGATAATTAGACAAAATAATAAAGGAAAAAAAAGGAATGGTAAAGGAATTCACCCTAGGTAAGGCAGTAGTTGGCTGGGTTCTGTTTCGTGATAGATCTTTCCGTCACTGAGGCAGATAACCTAAGAACTGCCTGACCGTGACGGGCTGGCGCCATGATAGGGATAATATTTTCAGAAGGATGAACTGTTTCTGAACTGTATCTCCTAGGCTAGTGGGCACAAATTAGAGCATTTCCTTTTTCATTCCCTCATTTTTATGTTGCTTTAATGTCTCTTTTTCTCAATCTCTTTCTCAAGTATCTTCCTACTTCTTTGTTTTCCAAGGAACCTAGTAACAGCAGATTTCTAAACTAAAGGCATAGAAAAGCTCTTCGTCTCAAATTGCTCACGAGGCCTTTTTTTCAAAATTTCCAAAGATGTCATTGGGTACACTTAGGCAGCAATACTTTTCATTTCAAAGCTTTGGCCAAATTATTGCTTGCCCTTAGCTCATTTGTTCAGGACTTTCGAAACACTGGATTATAGGGAAAGGCAAAAAAAAAAAAAGTGGAAAAGATTTACTTTGGGAGTCTCCACTCCAATTCTGTTGATTGATTTGTAAGTTGGAAGATTTCTCAACTGCAAAACTCCAATGTTTCCTCACCATGTCCACAGCACAAAGCTATGTGGTGGTGATATTTCCATCCCCATGGTGGTTATGAGCAATGGGATTGATGACTGGTACAAATATGTCAGTGCTCGGAGCAATGAAGAATGCAGGAGGTCGTTTAGTTTAACACTATCTTTAGAAGGGCAGCACTTAAAGCATCCAAGATAAAAACAACAACCAAAAAAATGTAATGGCTTCTCCAGGACCATTCCCAAAACCCTGCTCCAGGAAACAAAGTAGGTTTGTTCATTACCGAATCCCCAGCACAGAGACCAGTACGAAGTAGGCATTCAATAAGTATTTGTTCAATGGAGGTTGAACAAAGAGAAAATTCTAGTTTTCTTAAAGGGCAATATAAAATTCTAAATCGAGGGATGCACACTATTTTGTACCCTTTTACACATGGACAAATGCCATTGTAAAGGTATTACAAATGCGTTCATCATTTCAGTGTTTCACCATCCCTGTTGCCTGAATGCTCGTGCCTAATTTTTTCTTATGAAACTGTAAGTCTTGTTCCCTGTAGACTTCTCATGGCTCCTTAATTTATCGTTAAAGCCAGTTCCTGTTTTGTGACTAATAGAGGTGCTTTGTCTTCAGGACTTAAATTTGACTCAGGGTATTTTTCTAATAGAATTCACCTTTTCTTTCTTTCTTGAAAAGCTTCAACTCTGTGGATAATTATCATTCCCTTCAAAGAATCACAGAATATTAGAGCTGAAAAGGCCTCAGGGATCATCCAGCTGCACCTCTCATTACTTATTTTATGATATCCTACTTGGGGCTCTATCCTCCTTCCAGGTGGACAGAGTGAGTCCACGTCATACTGGGTTGATTGTGGAAGCTTATAAAATGCTAACATACCTAGGACAACAGGTCATTAATAATTTCAATGAAAGTATAATGGCATACATCACACAGAGTATACTATTTGTGACTCTACATGAGAAAAAAGTGTGGATGCCTATAAGTTAGCCACCATTCCCAATTTAGGTCTGTTGGATGAGCAGGCAGAGACATTATTCTCCAAGCAAATCTGACATTACCATTCCCCTGCTTAACTCCCTTCAATGGCTCTCCATTAACTGAAGCATATAAAGTCCAAAAAACTTAACTTACTAGCACATTGGGCTATCCTGGACCTGGCCCCTGCCCACCCTCTAATACTGACTTCCATTTCTGGTCCTTTCCTTTGTGTTCATGCTTTTCCTTTTGCCTGCAACATCTCTCTTCTTTACCTGGGGAACTTCTACTTGTGCCTACTTAACTCCTACTTCAGCACAGGCATTGCCTTCTCCAGGAAGCATTCCCTCAGCCTCACACTCCCACAGCGCCCAGTACTTGCTCATTCACAGAAGTTACTGTTTGGAAATCTTCTTCCTCCATTAACTGATAATGCCTTTAGATCAGCGTTTTGTCTTCTAGTCATCTCTGAGGACCAAATACAAGCAGACTGTGTACGTGAAGATGCCCAGTGCATCTTTATTTTTTACTGAATTGAGATGTAAAACACTTTCTGCCATAGTTTTTGTGTGTATGAGGTTAATTTTAGTCAATGGTCTATATGAGGACTTCCCCAGAGTCCAGGCAGGATTACGTGGTCTAAAGGGCTGTCCAATTACATAGATGCCAAAACACAAGGAAAGCTTCCCTCTCAGGACTTAATTGAATGGATTTTCCTGAAGCTGATATTTCTATCTTTTTAAAACAAGTCATTTGTGCTTTCAGGTGACATGATGGGAAAATCGATCCAGTCCTTTGAGTTTCACTCCAGATTCATGCAACAACTAAATATATGCATGCAAAGCGATTTCTAATATCATCAAAGCACATTTCATAGAGGTTTGAGGTTGATATAACAGGTGGTGTGTAACCAGGGAAAGGGCTCTTTTTAGAAGAAATGAAGATTTAAGCCCTGAGGCAAGCATACATGTGACTCTTACCCTTGTTTATGTCAAAATGCTGCTGGGGACATTTGCAATCACTGGGCCCATACATTCCTGGGTAAGAGAAATAACAGAGGCTGCCATTGGGCCAAATAGGTCCAATAGTTACAAAACAGGTCTTGCTAGGTTCCTCTGTTGTAACTTGTCCATCAGTGGAAAGAGAGAGGCAGTATAATTATGCGTTTGGATTTATCAAGGAGAATTACAATAGTAATAGCAGTAGTTCTCCAAAGGCACCTGAGTATGGCCTCCAAATCTGGACTCAATTTCTGTGGACGCCAGTGAGCTTTGCTGTGCTTTTGCTTTAAGCACTTAAAAGTTAGTATGGGCAGAGCCAAAAGGCAGCATATGGAAACTTTGTGAACACAGCAGAAGATAAACCAATATTTTGAGAGCACGTTGAAACAGTAACCCTTAAAATAAGTTGTCAAAGGGGAAGGTGCCTGCAAAGCTTTGAAAGCTCCAACAAATAAATTAAAACATGGTTGTGTAAAAAGGCAAGACCTTTGCTCTAGCCATTTTAGACTAATATAAAAGAAAATTAGAAATTGGAAGTCATTTGCTTCTAGTAGGCATGGGTTTTCTTAGTGTACAATAAAATTGGCATTCTGAAGTTTGTTTTTAAAGAGGAGACCTTGTGACATTTAAGACGTTTTTCTTAACTCTCTCATCTCAAATAGGGATTCTCAAACTTCTTTTACATTTCTTGCTGGTTCTAGGAACCACCCTAGGTCTGAGAAAAGAGATTGGGGTTGGGGTGGGGGGCAGAAACCAAGTACTGTTCCTGGAATTATGGGCTTTTCCCCCCTTCACTGTTTATCTATTCTGCACCACTCAGCTGTTCTCTCTTGCACAGAAATAAAAGTTTAGTTTAAAAAGTATGTTAGAACAAAGCTGCAGAAATTGCCTGGAATTTCCTTCATTTTCAGCCATCTGGCTTTCATTGCTGACTTCTTTCCCCTCCTCCACGTACGTTTACCAAATCTTTTCAACACACACTGGCCAAGCTATCAAATGTTTATAATTAATAACAGTCATACTCCTTTTTTTTTTTTTTTTTCTTTTAAGGTAGTGCTTTCTGGCTTTCTTTGGGCTGCTCATGTCATTGTATAAACCAGGGAGAGATGGTTGGTCAAGCTTAATTATTAAGACTTAGTTGACTAAGCGAGAAAATCTAATCAAATTTCAATTAAGTCCCGAATACAAAAATTATGTACAAAATAAAGTATTTCTCACCAAGAAATGAAATGGAAGGGGAAGAAAATGAAATTTTCTGAGGGTCTATTATGATCCTATTTTAGAGATGAAGACTCTGAAGATCCAAAAGGTGTCTGACCTCTTGAAAGTCAGACGTAGCTACATGTGACAGAGCAGAATTTGAACATAGGTGTAAACCTATCTCCTGGTTTTTATTTTGGTGGCCTCAGGGATGGGAAAGATCTTTAGTACACACAATTAAGTGGAAAATTAAGTTGCAGAACAGTACGTAAATATGATCCCACTTACAAGGGGAAGAAAACGTACATATTTGTATATGTTCATATATGTGTGTAAATTCATAGAACAAGGCCTGGAAAGGTACGTACCCAGTTAATGGTGGTTACCATTAATGGAGGTTACCTTTGGGGAGAAGAACGGAGTGGAGCTGTAGAGCCTGGTGGTGAAAGGGGAGCATATGCCTTTCTCTTGATTACTTCTGCCATGTGTGACTTTTAAAGAATGTATTCATGTATTACTTGTATAATTACTACAATGCTCAGAAAGCTGACCTCTTTACTTATGACTGATCTTAGCTCTTTCTTGGAGCTATTTCTTCCATAAGCTGGTCTAACCCACGAGTGAAGGTGAGCAGGGTGGTGACACTGCCAAATACAAATTACTGAGATGGTGGTAAAAGTGCTTACAATGATTAGTCTTCCTTGTAATAATAACTTCTTCGCTATCAACTATGATGCAAAATTCTGTCAGCTCACAAGCAAAAATAATCCTAATTTGTTCTGGCCAATTTTAGGCAAGGTTGTTAAGGGATTAACAACTGTCCTCGATATTACTACCTTCCATGTCCTGCGACAAGCAAACTTCTTTCTGGATAACGCTAACACTTCATTCAACAATTGTGTCCACTCTCCCCTCTATGAAAGCTTGCCCTCCTAGTCTTATTTTGAGGATACTTTGCCATATGTGGCTGCTAACATAAAGGGTTAATTATCCTAAGGCTATTTACGTTTTAAATTGGTATTTAAAGCCTTAAATTTAAGGAAGGGATTCTAATAACAGTATTTTCAGCACCATCTGGTAGGTGGGACAGAAGGGATAAGGGATAAGAGCAGAGACAGCACTGGGGTCTTCCCAGCTATCACTAACAATAGGGTCTAAACATTACTACCTACAAAGTTGGCCGTAGTCCTTTATACTCATTCAACACACACTTGATAAGTCCCTGTTAGGTGTCAGACGTTCTGCTAGGCATTCATTGCATAGAGAGGAGGACTAAGACATAAAGCTGAGAGCAAGGACTTTAAAATAGAGTTCTCTTCAACAGATAACTAACTACTATTTCTTAAAGCGCCCTAAAAAAATGCAGGCAGTATGTGTTCATGCTCACACACACACAAATTGGAATAATCAGAGAATACCTCTAGCTTGCAAATACTCCCTTGCTGCTGTGAACAGGTAGGTGTGAGAATGTGTCTGTCTACACCCGATGAAAGGTGGCCATGTGCTGCTGATACCAGCTCTGCCATCCACACAGAGGAAGTCAGAAGAAGCTAAGTGTAATCCCAGAAAGACCTCCCAGACAGGACATGCCCTCTAGGGCCTCTGGTATTCCTCACGTGTTCTGACAACGGACCACACACAAGCAGAAAAGTGGCTTCTCGCTGGCATTCAGTAGGACTAGGAACACCTGCTTGGGAACGCTACTGAACCAATGGCCTCCTTTCCGAGCCAGAGCCCAGTGACCAAGACTTGAAACAGCACTTCTGTCTATCCCACAGAAAACGTTATGGTTTGTTTGAACACATGGACGTCAGCATGGATGGAGAACCCAAAAGAAAGTGTATGGCAACTTGCGGCCCAGCAGAGGACACTCTAAAATGTGCAGGGAACACTGACCCAGGCACAAGAAGAATTTCTGTGAATTAAATATTTAAATTACTCCCAAGTGAACAGGTGGTGCTTAGGAAAATAACACCACACTATGATGGCCCTACCAAACGCATTTTCTCTTCTATATACATCGTACACTAACCTTCCCAGAGAGAGATGATTTTTCCCCCTTTGATGTCATAGTGAAATATGCAACAGGAGTTCACCTCCATACGTTTCTCACTTTTAAGATGAAAATTTGCTTTGGCTCTTTGATGCGATGAAGAGAGCAAGTCGTATCAGGCCAGTGCACTTGGGCCCCCTTTGCTGTATTCATTAGCATCAGTCTACAGATGCTCGACTATGCATGACTGGATCAAGGCATCCCTGGCTCTGCCCAGTAACTGAGGTCTTGCCTGCCAGTCTGACAATTGTCTGGTGGAAAATCAAAGCACTGAGTTTATATGGAGCAAATGCAATAAAGTTAAGTGTAATCAGACTCCTTGTCCGGGAGTCAATAAAAAACGTTGCAGAGTAAATGAAGCTCATCTAATTTAACCACAATCAGTACATTGAGGATGGGAAGGAACACTTTGTGTCCCATTCCCTCTGCTGCCCCAGGAAGGGATAGGTTTAGAGGCCGCAAGTTGCAGACGATTTTCCACTAGTCCCGGGTACTGACTCCTCAGCATTGCCTCAGTTTGTCACAGCATTTGGATGTCATTAGAACACTGGAATGTGGTTACAGAGACACTTATGTTTGTTTTTAACGTGGTGGTAAATAAGCAGACAGAAATGATATCAATTGTCAACACAAAGCAGTAGCAGTAGCAGTCTAATGCTTCTACCTACAGAATAATGAAGAGTCAGGGGATATTTGAGCAGGATGTGGTGACTTCAGGTCATCTCATACAGTCAGTTCATTTTGCAGATACAGAAACAGAAAGACCCCTTGCCTGATGCCACACAGTTAGTGGGTGACATGGCTAGGATGGGAAGTGGGGCCTCAGGACCTCTTAGTCAAAACCTTTGTGGACTGCCCATGCCAAAACCACTCTGCTTCTTCCTATGTGGGAACAACACAGTCAAACAGAAGGGGTTTGTACCCCTTGCCCATGCAGGTAGGTCTTAGGTTCACTCAACTGGAGAACAGTGAAGTTAGGTGTGGGATCGGGTCAGACAGAAACGGAAAAGAGGTTTCTCGGGATTCCATGCATTGGATCTAGCTTTTCTGGGTCCAGCCCTTAACTCTGTTTTACTGGCTGCTGTTCTCATGGGTGGGGTGCTGTTCCAAGAAGTGGCTGACTGGTTTTCTAGTTCTTTTGGATAGTGCCCTCCTCACTTCTGCATTTGAAAGGGGAAGCCAGACCCATCATTCAGATCAATATATGGCACAACTCCGATGACCAGCACAAGTGTCACTTGTGCCCTGATCTGATCTGAGGAGGCCAGGTCATCTGTACCCTTTAAGTCTCAAAGAAACACATCTAGTTGGCTGAGAAATACGAAAAGCACTATCAGCTTGACCAGCAAATTATTGCTAATTCCTGACAGCAACACATTGCTTCTTACAGGATACTTTGCAGAAACAGAAGCGGTATCATTCAAAACAGAAGAGATGTCATTCAGAAACAGCACTCCCCTTCACATCTAGGATATGACCTTATCTGGTAACATTCTTCATTCCGTCAGCAGACTTGACAGTCTGGTTTTGGTTCTTTAAACTTCTCCCTTTGAAACCAGAATCATAGATGGGATGGTTTAGCTTCTACAGAGATTTGCTCCAAAGACGTATCTGAAGGCAAGTCTCTCAAGACACCATAAAATTATGTGGACTGAAGCAGTGATTGGATTGATTAAGTAAGACTCAAGGTTGGGTAATAATGAGACCCAGGCAGGGCTAGACAATAAAATGCTCTAATTGATTTTATGCATATGTAATGACACACATACACTCCACAGCATGCTTATAATGACTGAGCAGGCTGTGTGCACACAGATTTCACAGTGGAACATTTATACCACCCAGATGCTCCACGAGCCAATCCATTACTAGAGTGTGGGGGCTTGGGACACAGTCTAAAGGGTAGCAGTGACCACGAAGTCTGTGGTCAGTTCCTCTTCCCTTCAGGAGAAAGCAGCAGTGTGGCCCGTGCACATACCGGCCATACCATGGGACTCGCTTCAGTGCATGGAGCCTTCTGGACCCTGAGCATGACCATTGGGCTGGAATTCCAAAGCCCTGGTTTCAATTAAATTTAAGTGGATTTGACTCAAAGTTTGAAGTGATGTTAATTGGTTTTCAAAACACTGGGTAACAATAAGCGTTCTGGTCCTGCCCACGGACATACGCGCCCAGCTCTGAGCACGCTCCTGGCTAGCAGGGCGGGCAACACGCCCCTGATGCCCTTTACCTTGCTGGGCATGGATCCAAACTGCAGGCTTTCAGGAGCTTTGGGGGCCGGCGGCTGGTCACGCACAGGTTCTCATCAGCAGGCTCCCGCGTCTGTTTGTTCAGGCAGCTCACCACAGCCTCCTGGACACCTGTGTACAAATCACACTGTCAGGCCAGAGTGGGCGTGTGTGGGGTGAGGACGTGTATACCAGGCAGCCGGTGGGAGGTCTCTGTGATTGGGAGGACTCTTGCTGCAGGTCAGAGACAGCAGTTGAAAGCCCAGGACTGCCCATCTTGTCAAGCATCGCTCAATCTGGGAGAAAGTACACATGAGCTTGTGCCTCTGTAAGCATGCCCCTTGAAGAGCCCAATTCCCCTGAGAGGAAAGGCTGCTACCAGGACTGTTGAAACGCTTTAAAAAATGCCACCAAGCTATCTAAGTGCCAATGCTGAAATGTGAGAGTTTAATGCAAATTTAATGCAGAAGGAAAGCAGAGTGACCAAAAAAAAAAAAAAAAATAGCCCCAAGACCTTCGCATGTTACATTTTAATCAAAAGGAGATTGTTGTATTTGGAAGGGAGGCCAAGAGCCATGTTTTAATATCCAACAGTCTGTAATCTGCTGTTCTTCTGAGGCCTTGCATCTAGGACTCCAGTTTTGTTGGGTTCCTTTTGAATCTGGTTCATTTCTTTAGTGACCTAGGGCAGCTTTGGAAGTTGGACCAAAAAAAGAGAACAAGGTGCATAATGACTACTTCCATGGAAGACAGTCTTCTTACATCCCTGGAAAACAATGTTCCCACTGACACCTGCATACCCCTGACTCAGAGCTAGTAAAACAGGAGTTTGAGCAATGACAGACCCAAGGTTACTTGTCAGGTCTTCCAAGGTGGTAGGTGGGATTCCTCAGGGAGACTTTTATGGAGCATGGCAACATTTAACTGGGTAAGGTAATGATGAGACTTTTCATTCTGGTGTCCACAGTGATAATAATAGTCAAAATCCACAGGTTGCACATTATGACCTATGTATCAAGGCTAAGGGCTTGATATGTTTCATCAAACCCTCTCAACAACTCCATGAGGTAAGCACTATTTGTATCCCCAATTTACAGATAAGGAAACTGAGGCTTAGAAGGGTGAAAAGGCTTGCTGAGGTCATAGAGTTGATAAATGGTGAAGCTGTGCCTTAACACTGGAGCTTTAAAGACTGAAAGCATTAACATTTAAAAATACTAAGAGGTTGGAGATCTTCAGGAATAACCTAGACATTTGTCTGGAATAATGTCAGCAGGCGAGATAGGACATTTTTTATAACATGCTTTCAGTCATACATAGCTATGCAAATGAAGATCCATACCTCGAAAGATATCTATCTGTAGTTCAGTATTTGTATGTACCTACAGCAGAGTATGTGACAATACATACAATTAGTTTTCTATATAAATACACATACATTCTGTTTTTGTTTTCTGCATTGCTTTGTTAATGAGTACCTAACATAGTACAGCTGACCCACCAATTATCAGCCTCACTGCTTCCCTCCTCCTATCTGCCCTATGTTCCTCTAAGAAGTTATCACCCCAATCAAGAGGGTAATGCTTCCTAAGGTGATGTTACACTGGCTTAGATCCATCACTCAGCAAGACCATCATTTAAAAAGTGACATTTTAAAGCCAGAATCTGAATCACTAATCTTTCTTCCTTGTAAGTCTGATAAATCAAACATAAAAACAAAAAAAAAACAAAAACAGAATCAGTCACAGTATTTACCCTGTGGCCATGAATATAGTTTTCTGTTTTTCTAATTTTTTTTATGAGCCTCAAAATTTAGTTTAAATATATCATGGCCAGTTCAGAATGGAGCATTTGAGATTTATATGAGACATTCCAGCTACTCTCTCATGTTCTGTAATGCTGACTACAGGGTGTTTCTCTTGGTTGCAGCTGGGATGAGCCATTTGAAATTCATGGTATGATGATATGGCAAAAGATTTCACAAGAAATAGTTGACATCATCACTGATCTTTCCCACTGGAATAGTCTGGCATTATTAAGGGAATGACAAGGTGCTGGGTGAAGCTAACTATTCTATACGGAAGGTAGAGCTGTGGTTATATTAAGAAATTAGGTTTTCAATTCATTTTCCTCCCTGGTGATAGTCAGGAAATGCTAAATGTTTCTGTGAAATAAAATATATTTTGGCTTTGTTCAGCCACAAATACCTTATTACTTGCCTTACGTGAAAGTGCTTCCGGTGAGTGAGGGGGGTGTACGAGTGATGTGATTTATTTCCACTCTGTGAACTCCTTGTTGACAGACCTTAGGTCCTTCTAAGATGGCAAATTATGGGTGTAACGAGGGCTAAGATTTCTAACAGGACATCGTCATCTCCTCTTTTGGATATGTGGAACACAAATTTAAATTAAACCAATAATCATAGCTTAAGATAAAAATCACCTTGGAGTGGTTAAGTGCTGAGATTAAGTAGCATTCTAGAGTTATTAAATTCTAATCTAGCATATTATAAAACAAAGTACTAGGTGACTGCAACATTGTGTTAAATGTCTGTTGCCATAGGGGTCAGTTGCCTCAGCATTCTTAGGTGGGACCTAGGACGGTGGGGAAAACAAAGGACAGAGAGAGCTCTGTCATAATTAAGGAGTATCTGGGACCAGCCCTGTGGTCAACATACAATAAATTTTTGTGACCTGATGAATGAAATGCCTAAAGGGCAGGGCATTCTAAGCAAAGTGTGCAGTTTAGGCTAAGGGGAGGTAGGAATGGAATGTCTGCAGGAAGGAACATGGAGTGAGGGAGCTGCCCTGCAACGGGGAGTGTGGGACAGTGGGGGAGGGAGGAAATAGGAGGACTTTACCTACAAATTCACAGTATACTGGGCCCAGGGGAGTCAGTCCAGGATGTGAGAAGTTAGCTCATCCAATTTGCGCTCTTTCCAAACAGGCTAATATATGCACTTTGAAGGACATTTTAAACCAACAGAGAACATATGTTTAAGTACAGTACTTTATGATTTTGAGTTTTTTTTTTCCTAACAGAAGCTAAAGGGGAGAAAACTCATAAGGAAAAGGGAGCAATAGGTATAAGACTTCACCTTCCATTCTTGCTGAAGTAAATTTCAAGTTTTCCCTCAGCTAGAGTGTAATGCTGATTTTTACCATTCAATATAATAAAGCTGTTCAGGTTCAAATCTGCTCTCCTTGACCACACCTATTAATGCACATATGGGAAATTAAAATATAGCAAAGAGATGATAATGGGACACAGGACACAGATACGAACAGGTTAGGTTCACTTTTAATCTTCCAGAATATGGGATTTCCATTGTTTTTATCTCCCAGAATAGCATAATTGTTACATTATATTGATGACAGCTTGGGAAAACAAGCCACCAACTACAGCCTAAATTACTAACTGGTTCCTTCTGGTTGCTACCTCTGCTAAGTGAAAGGTTACTTTTGTGTCTATCCAATTTCATCTCTTGAGATTGCACAAACAAAATTAGCCAACTGGCCTTACAACCAAAAATTGATTTATAAAATCTCTCTGTTAATCTTGCGTGTTTTTGGTTAGCTTCAGCAAAAATGATTAGCTATATATATATATATATATAGCCTTGTGGGTTATATTTTGGTGAAAGATCAAAGTTAATAATACAATCAAATGTTACTGCCAAACACTGACTTCAAAATATACATGTCCCATATAACAAAACAATTTTTTTAGTGCATATGGGCATCATATGGACCATATAACCCAAACATATTTTCACCACTTTGGAATTTTCAACTCTAACATTTTAGGTGTAAATATATTACCTTGGAACAGGGACATAGCTATAGGTAAGTACGCACAGTTGTTGACAGTTAAGACCTAAGACATCTCAGTAACTGTACCCTGCCTTGGATATACAATTTATGTTATACAAAGATGCTCAGTTCCTGGAGGCAGAAATCAATTGTGTATCAAATATCCAAATCTTATTTCCAAATCAGTGTCTTCTGAAAACATTTTAAATTAAAAACATTCCATCTACTCTCTACACTTTGAGTTTTATGCCCCTGGTTGATCAGCAGAATGGTTAGAATCTTAAAGAAAAAGGTATCTGCTTATTTATATATTTCATTACTGTATCTATTTTTTCTCATCTGTTCATAAAGTTCCAGGCTTGACTTGTAACTGAGAACCATAACTGAGAGACCATCAATATTTTTTTTCCAAAGCATATTCATTTGAGACTAGAGGTAATGATCGTTCAATTCAGGTGATCACAGAAATTGGGGGCAAACCCACACCATCTGAACTTTTGAGTCATTCGTTATATTGGAAAGAAGCAACTGTTGCCACCAGCTGTGTCCTTTCCACCTGACCTCACACCTCCAGCCTGGGCTCAGAGATCAGCAAAGTTTTTTTTTTTTTTTTTTTTTTTTTTTTAACACTTCTCCCTTGTTAAGCATGAAAGAAAAGATGTCCTCAGTGTGAGTGAGAACACCATAAGAACACAGATTAGCTGAGTTCCAGGAAACGCTTCCAGAATCAGATGGAAAAATTTAGGTTTTAAAATAACAGGGCTCTACATTAAAACACTTAAGAATTCCATGGTTAGAAACTGGAAGACTTAGAAACAAACAAGAACTTCAAGGTCAAAACTATTAAACACTTACTAAAAAACCTGATGGAGAAAATTGATTCTTTGCTAGTACATGTTCCCCTATTCATTCCTTTTCAACTCCATGGGAACAATTTGGGCACATTTACTTTTACATTCTCAATAACAAAAGATGCCTTTTAAAAAGAGTTTCCATAATGTCATGGTTTAGAAAACAGTTTTGAGAAATTATTTATACACACACGGTACCAAAAAAATAACTATATATATTTTAAGAAAGGAAAACACTATTAAAATTGTAATACTCAATATATACCGATAACAAAAGGTGAATACAAGTCACGATTGACTTCCTCAATTACAAGAGGTGCTCAAAGTGGTTACCATCAGCATCCAGACACTTCTGATTACCGCAAACTACTACTTGAGCAACGTTGACCAGTGTCCACTTGTATACATTTTTTTGGTACCCCCGATGTGTGTGTGTGTGTGTGTTTATACAAGTAAGAAACTTTGCTGGGAAATCAGCCAGTATTTCCTCACTTATCAACATTTCTCTTGGGAAATCATCAACAAAATGAAAAGACATCCTACTGAATGGGAGAAGATATTTGCCAATGATACATCTGATAAGAGGTTAATATCCAAAATGTATTTAAAAACTCATATAACTCAACACTAAAATTTTAAAACCTAAACAATCCAAGTAAAACATGGGCAGAAGACCTGAATAGCTATTTCTCTAAAGAGGACCTACAGATGGAAAATGGACATATGAAAAGAACTCAACATCATTAATCATCAGAAAAATTCAAATAAAAACCACAATGAGATATCACCTCACACCTGTCAGAATGGCTACTGTCAATAAATAAAAAAACAACAAGTGTTGGTGAGGATGTGGAGGAAAGGGAACCCTCATGCACTGTTGGTGGGAATGCAGATTGATGCAGATTGGTGCAGCCGCTATGGAAGGCAGTGTGGAGGTTCCTCAAAAAATTAAGAATAGAATTGCCTTATGACCCAGCAATTCCACTTCTAGGTATTTATCCAAAGAAATCCAAAACACTAATTTGAAAAAAATATATGCACCCCTATGTTTACTGTAGTGCTATTCACAGTGTCCAAGATATGGAAACAACTGAAATGCCCATCAATAGATGATTAGATAAAGAAGTTGTGGTACCTTTATACAATGGAATATTACTCTGCCATAAAAAAAATTTTTACCATTTGCAACATGGATGGACCTAGAGGATATTATGCTAAGAGAAAAGTCAGACTGAGAAAGACAAATACCATGTGATCTCACTTATATGTGGAATCTAAAGAACAGACGAAATGAACAAACAAAACAGAAACAGACTCATAGATACAGAGAACAAACTGATGGTTGCTAGATAGGAAGGAGTATGGGGTATGGGTGGGAAAGGTGAAGGGATTAGGAAGTGCAAATTGGTAGTTACAAAATAGTCAAGGGGATGTGAAATACAGTATGGGGAATATAGTCAATAATGTAAAAACTATATATGGTGTCAGATGGGTACTAGACTTATTGGGGGGATCACTTCATAAATTATATAAATGCCTAACCACTGCACTGTATATGTGAAACTAATATACAATAATATTGAATGTCAACTATAATAAAAAATATATATATATATATAGTTATGGGATGTAAAGCACAGCATAGGGAATATAGTCAATGGTATTGTAATAGGTATGTACAATGTCAGAGGGGTAGGAGACTTGTTTGGGTTATCACCTTGTGAGGTGTATAAATGTCTGATCATTATGTTGTTTTGTACACCTGAAACTAATACAAAATCTCTCTTGGGAGCAGACATGGGTGACAGTGGCAAAACAAATCCAATGTACTTCCTATAGTTGTAAGAAAGATTGTAATCTTGAAGAATTAATTCTTGATTTAAATGCTTTCCTCTCCCACTATAATCTCATTCATATTTCACCTGAAATAAAGAATCACTGAATCTGTTGTTATCACCATGGAATATACCTAAGAGACCCAGGTCAATATTCATGGAAACATTTAACATTAGTTAATAAAATTCACAATGAGAAAGCTTCAGAAATTCTCTAAGTGCTTAAAGAAGTGTGGTATGATGGAAAGACTCTAGACAGAGAAATAAATAAATGGCAGGCTTAGTCCCAGCTGTCACCCACTAGCTGTGTGATCTTGAACAAGTCACTCAGCTTCTTTGTATCTTAGTTTCCTCATCTATAAAATGGCAGTGGGGTAAGACTTTAATCTTCAAACTGCTTTCCAGTTCCAGGTAACCATAGTGTCAATTGCCCTTTACATACCTTTTCCCTTTGTAAACAGATATTACTTTGGGGAATCAGCTGAGTAAATCAAAGGGACTATAAACCATTCCTGGGAACAGCTGAATATTTTGTCATCTTTGGGTTTTGGTTCATGCCACATACACTAAGGCAAGGGCATAGTAAATGAAACTGAAAGCTGAGGGTATTGCCAGGTCAGTGTCAACTGTGTTTCTCAATCAGATATACTAGGATATATTGCAAAACATCGGAATGACAACAGAAAGTAAAAGCATTAGTTGTGTTGGTCACTCACAGCCTGAGAGCCACTCAAGCCCAAAGAGAAACACATCTGTGTTTCACTCAGTATGCTTTACATTTAGAAAGGCTATCTCCCCTCCTCCCTCTACTTCTCATTCTTGGAATAGAGGCAGTCACGTGACAAGTTGCATGGAGGGAGAGAGGACACAAAAAAGGAGAGAAAGATGGCGGGGATCTGAGCCAGAACCCCCCTTCTTACCTCCTCCACATGACTCGGAGCACTTGGTGAAGCCCTCATACTCCCAGTCATACAGCTCGTCAAAATCCTGCAGGCCATCTGTCTCTTCTGGGTTAAACTCAGGAACTTCCCCGTTGCATGGTCCCGCGTAACAGGCACGCTGGGATGCTGGCTTGGGCCCTTCACATTCATCAACAGGCAGGTCAGCCACGGACTGAGAGAAAGACAGGAGCACTTGGCACTTGACTCTTCTCACCTGGGTCCCCACACCACAGGTAACCGTGCAGGCCGACCAGGCCTCTGGGATGAACCTGCAGTCAGCAAGCAAACAAGAGGACAGAATGAGAAGCCCCAGGCAGGAGACCCTGGGCATCATAAGGGACCGCATCCCATCTGCCAACAAGGCCCAGTGCCGTCCCAGGATATGCTCAGGGCTCCTCCACCCTGTCCTGTGACGGGTGCCTCAGTGTAGTTCATGAGCTCATTTGCCACTGTTTCCGGATTGGTTTTTTGAGAGTGTCATCTGAACTCCCAGCTGTAAGACATTCCAGCCACAGACCACCTGCTTTCTCACTGCCTTATACCCACAGTGGCAGCTCTTCAGAGCAGGGAATTCGTGGTTTCTTCTCTCTCTCTCTAAATACCAGCACTTGTGCCTGCTGCAAGATGCTGGCTATTCTTATAGCAGACTAATACTGATACTAAAAACTATAACAAAATAAGCCCTTGGAGATATTTAAGGAAGTATTTTTCTTAGTCTGGATCAGATTCCATAACTTTCTTTGCTTTTCTGCACAATGTGCTTCCCAAGATTTATTTATATGTAGGGCTTTTTTTTTTTTTTTGTAAGTTTCCAAGAATGGAGCAAAGTCTTGTTCCTCACACATTCTTTGAATTAGTCTGGACTACGCTTCTTTTTATATCATAGAGAAAAGCGGTGCTACAAATTTAAGTCCACAGGCATGTCACAGTAAAGAAGAGGTTATGCATTCATACAAGTTTGTTCAACAGTCTCCACCCCGCCTCCCCACCAGAGAAGCGACCCTACTGAGAACTCGGTTTTCCTCTGAGTTTCTCTAGAATGTAGGATGATATCCAAATTCCAAAAAAAAAAAAAAAAGCCTTTTTTCCTCCCACTAATCAACAATGGCCACAACTACAATGACCTTGAGAGGGGCCTAAGGGAAAAGCCCAGAGGGAACCATTAACATTTTCAAAAAGTTAGTATAATAATCTGGAGAAAGAACTTGGGAATAAAATTTTTTTTATTTTTCCATGATCCTATGGCTTTCTCAGAGAGAGTTGTGCTGAGGAGGCATGCAAACCTGGCTCCTTAACCTTGACTTTGGCAGAAAAGGAAAGAACTGATAAGAAGATTATAGCATCAAATCCTAGCAAGTGCAAATGGTTCATATCTAGTTTAGGGAAGCTGAAATTCTAACAGGAAACCAATCCAATGTTTCAAACTGGAAGGAACACAACAAAAATGTTTCCTGGTCCTGAACCTGAATCTGCGTGTGGAACGGGGTATCTGGCGTCCCCTCAGACGATGTCTGAGGCATGGTGGCAGTCCCTTTAAGAAAGGTCTGACATTTGTTACCTCTGAAGAACCATCCCATAGAAAAGAATGGACATCACTTATAACCTTGTCAGGAAGATGGATGACGGGGAAGGGCCACCCAGAACTACTCCCAAGAAATTCTCATCACAATGTTACCGCCCTCTGTTGTTTTTCAATTCTTGACTTCATCTTCTGGCCCCTAAAGAACCTGGGGGAAAACTGTATCTTGAAAGATTAAAAAGTCTCTTTTTCTTCAAATAATGCTACCTGCAAGCACTTTTTAGAAATATGAAACCAAAACCTGCAATCAAAATAATCTTAACCCTCTTCTTACATATTCATATATATATCTGCCTAGCTCCTGGAACAAGAATCATGACAAATACACAAGTACTGAACTTTACAACCCAGGTGTAGACATAAAGGAAAATACATACCAAACTATTTTGTACATAAAACAACAACAACAACAACAAAAAAAAAACAGAAAGAAAACCAAAGCAAATAAGTCTGCCAACTTAGACCATAACGTGATGAATAATGCTTCCGGAATAATGTGGTGCTGAATTTTGTTTTCAAATACAAAAGATCACAAGATCTCAAAAAGATCTGTGCCTTATCAGCTTTCCCTATGCAGTAAGGATTATTGTTGTCACCTACCATAGCCCTTTTTAGTGACCATTGCAAGAGAAAGGATCAGCTAGCTTTTTCTGTTAAGAGCTAATAGAAAGTATTTTAGATTTTGTGGGCCAAGATTGTGGGTCTTTGTTGTTCCAACTACTGAGTTCTGCTGATGTAGTGTGAAAGCAGCCATAGACGATACGTAAATAGATGGGTTTGGCTGTGTTCCAATAAAACTTTATTTACAAAAACTGGAGGGAGGGCTGGGAAGGGTGCCTGTGGGCTGTATGTTGTTTACCAATTCCAGCTATATAGCAGGTTTAGTGGAGAGGCTAAACACACTAAGGTTTATAAATAAACACCAAACTTATTTTAGGTCTTAATTTCCATCTTTTTCCACATAGATAAGCTGATAAGAACGACAAGTAGCTAAACTGATTTATGTTTTATCGTCCACAGTGAGTCCCAGATGCAATCTAGAATATGAACAATGCACAAACGAAACCGTCAGCTCTCATTGCCTGTAATGTGAATCACTTTGCATTTGGTTTCTTTCCATTACCAAGAAGATACACCAAAAGCCCACAAAGTAGACAGGGTATGCTCTTGAAGCCCCACTCAGTGCAATGGTGAAACGTGTTTATTTTAAAGTAGCATCTAAATGAAAAAGAAAAAAAGAAGTATATATATACATATGTGTGTCTGTTTGACTTTCTGAAGATTTAGGATTA
The DNA here is from genome assembly GCF_057876585.1 of Rhinolophus sinicus. Lineage (NCBI taxonomy): Eukaryota > Metazoa > Chordata > Mammalia > Chiroptera > Rhinolophidae > Rhinolophus > Rhinolophus sinicus. The sequence continues at coordinate 63,269,465 of NC_142516.1, read as the reverse complement.
GTAGCAAAAACAATAAACATCTACTTTATGTCTCCCAAGTGATAGTGATAGTCTTATCAAACATCAGATAGTCTTACTGGTTTATCTCTCAACTGGCTATCCTTAGGTCTTCACTAAGTTCACACCAATTAAAAACAATTTAGCTTTTAAATGGTGCTGTCTTTTACCAGTCATCTTAATTTCTCCAGTGCATATATTTTATGATATGATATATTCTCTTTTATCGAAGGCAGGAGATTATATTTCAAGAGAAATATATATAATAGTGCAAATGGACAAATGAATAATAACTTTTTCATATGAAACATCTCCGCACATCCCTAGATCTCCCAACTCTGTATTTACTATCTTGAGCTATCTGGCCGCAAGTGGGAGGAAACAAGGTCAGTGAGAGGGCAAGTGAGCTAGGAGGTTTAAATGTAATGTTTAGATGACTCAATTTGAGTAGCACTTGCTAAGTTAGAACCTTTAAAGTCGGATCTTTAGAATGGAGTGAATAAGGGATTTAAAAAAATCATTTTGATGTAGAAATGTACAACGAAAAAGATCTTACTGAGGTTTAATTTGGGTAATTAAAAAAATTTTTTTGTTAGCAAAACAATTATGGTATGAATGAAAAATGGCTGGATAACTGAGTTCTTCAAATGATAGGCTTAAATTTTATAAAGAGCTGATTTAATTTCTGCATTTAGTCTTCCCATCCCCAGGAAATTAAAAAAACAACCTAGCAAAAAGATGATTTATGCTTCTGTCTATTCTTTGATTTGCAGCTTAATTGTTCATTTTATTAACAAAAGTTTATCCTCTAATTAGTTATTATCATAGTCCCTTTTATGAAATAGAAAACAGTGATAATCAAATTTAGTTGTAAAATCCCAAAGTAGTTTAGTTTATTAATGGCTGTTATGGAAAAAGAAGCATGGACTGAAGTAATAAAAACAATCACTTTATTAATATAATGCCACATAGAAACAATTCTTTCTTGGTTAATTAGTCTCATGTCACTACAAATCTTACCCAGAGTTAGGCTCTGATTTTATGCACATATGATCTCTAAGATATTTAACTTTTGCCTTTCTCTTCTTACTTTCCTCTCTCCTCCTTTCTCACATACATGTTTGTTTAAAAAAATCACTGGGAATATTCAAAATAAGAGTAGCTTTATAGGTGTTTTTTTTTTTTTTGATGTTGTTATTAGCCTTGCCTCATTTGCTAGTTTCAAAATGCAAATCAAAACCTGCAGGAAATCAAATTAGAAATATTAAATTTTGGTTTAATTTTCAATCTTATTACACTTGAGTTATAAGTTGATAAGGGTTGTGGATTTCTTTTCCCTCTTTCTTTTGGTGTATGCTTGTGTATGAGAGTAGTGGCATGATATTAGGGTGAGGAGAGAGGATGGAATAAACTGAATAGTGTAGGAAAAATATAAAAGACTACTATTAGAAACAATAAACAAACACAGTAAAGTTGCAGGATACAAAATCAATATACAAAAATCCATTGGCTTCCTCAATACTAACAACGAAGTATCAGAAAGTAAAATGAAAAAAAAAAAATCCCATTTACAATTGCCACAAAAAGGATTAAATATTTAGGACTAAACTTAACAAATAAAATAAAGGGCCAATGCTCTGAAAACTACAAGCTACTGTTACAAGAAATTGAAGAAAACCCAAAGATATCCTGTGTTTATGGAATGGAAGAATTAACATTTGTCAAAATGTGCATATTATCTAATGCAATCTACAGATTCAATGCAATCCCTATCAAAATCCCAATGGCATTTTTCATAGAAATAGGACACAAACTCCTCAATTTGTATAGAGCACCAAAAGACCCTGAACAGCCAAAGCCATCCTGAAAAAAGAACAAAGATGGAGTTATAACACCGCCTGACTTCAAGCTATACTACAAAGCCATAAAAATCAAAACAGTATGCTATTGCAGAAAAAATAGACACACGGGCCAATGGAGCAGAATTGAGAGCCCAGAACTAAATCCACACATATATGGGCAACTGATTTTTGACAAAGGATCCTAAAACATACAATGGATAAAGTCTCTTTAATAAAAGGTGTTGGGAAAAATGGAAAGCCACTTGAAAAAGACTAAGACTAAACTGCTATTTGACACCATACAAAAAAACCAACTCAAAATGGATTAAAAACTTGAATATAAAACCTAAAACAATAAAATACATAGAAGAAAACATAGGCACTAAACTTATGGAACTTAACCTCAAAGGGGTTTTGTGAACTCAACACCAAAGTCAAAAAAATTAAAGAAAAAAAAATGGATGGGACTACATCAAACTAAAAAGCTTCTGCACAGCAAAAGAAACCATTGACAAAACAAAAAGGCAACCAACTGAAAGGGAGCCGATATTTGCAAACAATACCTCTATTAAGGGGCTAATATCCAAAATGTACTATAAAGAACTCATACAACTCAACAATAAAAATCCAAACAATCTAATTAAGAAATGGGCAGAGGACCTGAATAGACACTTTTCCAAGGAAGATGTATAGGTGGCCAACAGACATATGAAAATATGTTCAACATCACCAGTTATAAGGGAAATGCAAATCAAAACCACAATGAGATACTACATCACACCTGTTAGAATGGCTTTTATCAATAAGACAATAAATAACAAATGTTGGAGACGCTGTGGAGAAAAAGGAACCCTCATACCCTCATACACTGCTGGTAGGAATGTAAATTGGTGGAGCCACTATGGAAAACAGTATGGAGGTTCTTAAAAAAAATTGAGAATAGAGCAACCATATGATCCAGCAAGCCTCTTCTGGGTATCTACGTGAAAAATTTGAAAATACTTACATGTAAATATGAATATATATATATATATATATATATATATATATATATATATATATATATATATATGGTTAGAAACAAATACCACACACACACACACACACACACACACACACGTATATATCCTTATGTTTATTTTAGCATTATTTACAATAACCAACACATGGAAACAACGTAACTGTCCTTCAACGGATGATTGGATAAAGATGTGGTACATATATACAATGGAATATACTTAGCCAGAAGAAGATAAAACATTGCCATTGCAAAAACATGGATGGATATTGAGAGTATAATGGTAAGTGAAATAAGTCAGATGAAAAAGGACAAGAACTATACGATTTCACTCATTTGTGGGATATAAAACGAAAAGCAACAAATGAACAGACAAAAGAAGAAAACTTATGGAAACAGACAACAATATGGTGGTTACCAGAGGGGAAGGCAGGGTAGAGGGAGGACAAAGAGAGTAAAGTGGGTCAAATATATGGTGACGGAAGGAAACTAGACTTTGGGTGGTGCACACACAATGGAGTATACAGATGTTGTATTACAAAGTTGTACACCTGAAATTTACATAATTAATCAATGTTACCCTAATAAGTTTAATAAAAAAATAACAAAGAAAAAAACCACTTTAAAATGGACCCAAAAGATTATTGGATATCTTATCAAGTGCATTTTTCCTAGTTATTGCAATCTTTCATTGATTGTCAGCTATTTTACCACACTGTAGATTGCAGAAAACTGACAATGCAAATAATTCTTGCTCATAGAACTGCAATTAATTGTGTCTAGTGGAATGCAATTGAGTTTTGTCCTGTGGCTAGACCTATTTTGCATCTATTTGTAAATATTTCAGCATTCTTATTTCCCTAACTATGTATGGTTCTTTCAAGTTCCCTTTGAATTTGTTCTAACATTTTCCTGATTCCCTCATTAATTAATGAAATAAATAAAATCTTCAACAGATGTTCATTCTATATTTGCATGAGAATCATGGTTTTTTCCTTTTCTAAAAATTTATCATTTAACTAGTGACCAAAAAGGGATCTGAAAAATAGTACATTGGAAAAATAAAATATTGTATAAGTAATTCTACCTCAAATTAACCAGAAAGTCTTTTACATAAATATATCATTTTGGGGTAAAAGAATCACCATACTTTATTAGTAATGATGTTATTCCATATTGCCTCATCTTATTTTCAACCCAATCTTCCTTTTGCTATTCTTTTTCTTTAGTTTGAAAAGTTTGTTCTCCTGATTCTGAGCAATATTTGAGATATTAATGAGAAAACTTTAGGAAAAGGTGCAATTACCTAAACCAAAGCTGGCCATTTTGGCCTCTGAACTGAAGAAGCATTTGGATACATGAAAAACAAAAAACAAAAAACGAAAAACAAACTGATGCTGGGTGGGAAAGAAACTTGGAAAAGGAAACTTTCATCTATGTCTCAATTTTACATGAGATCAAAAGACCTCATGTAAAACTTTTTAGTATCTCTCAATTAAAAAAGATTAAAAAAAACACAACACTCCAAAATAAATAAATAAATAAACAAAAAACCTTTGGAATGCTACGAAGGGAAGGTAACCCTTTAATTGAATCCCTCTAGGAATTTTAGAATTAATCGCAAAACCCATCATACCAAGACTTCCTTAAAATGATTATTTAAAATATAGTTAGAGCATTAAAGTTTTGAGAGAACACTTATCCAAAATATGCCTCTATATTCATTTAGAACCACACCTAAATACTTCCAAATAAATGAGAATCTAACTTATTGTAAAAGATCTTTAGTCAAGGACATTTGATTTGAACGTGGAATTATGAAAATATTTCTCAACTGCTGTTGTTAGCTTACAATTCTCTGGAGCTGCAAATAATTCATGCTAGTTATGCAACTCATATTGAAGTCTCCAAGCAAAAATGTTCAAAGGTATCCAGGACACCACTGCATAAAACTTCTGATAATTTTTTTTGTAGGTTCCTCAAATCCTTAAGTATCATGCCTGGGTTGTGAAGGTGTTCATTACTGAAAGGTGCCCCAGTAGTATAACCAAGAATAGAATGATCTTAGAAATTAAAACAACAAAACAAATGATGCAGCCACCAGTACAACTATTTGATAAAAAAATTCAAAATGAGAAACAGAAACTCATAGACACAGACAATAGTTTAGTGGTTACCAGAGGGTAAGGAGGGTGGGGGGTGGGAGATGAGGGTAAGGGGGATCAAATATATGGTGATGGAAGGAGAAGTGACTCTGGGTGGTGAACACACAATGGATTTATAGATGATGTAATACAGAATTGTACACCTGAAATCTATGTAATTTTACTAACAATTGTCACCCCAATAAATTAAAAAAATAAATTAAAAACATAAAAATTCAGTGGTTGCCCCATATAATGCCACTAACCAGTAATGAATGAATGAATGAATGAATGAATGAATGAATGAATGAATAAGAAAGAAGAACCCAATCCCAAAATACAATAAGGCCTTATGGGAGAGCTATGTTTAAGTGGCATTTTCAAAGTAGGAGACTTCATTTTCTCATGATAATGATGCCCTGTTGTGTTCTCTGAGGGACAGCTGGCCTCTGCGAGAATGTCTCAGTGATTTTCTTGAAGAAACACTCAGTGCTAGCAGTGGGAGGAAGAAAGGCAGATTGCATTAAAGAGCACATTTTCCTTTGAAAGAGACTTTATATTAGCAGGAAATGCTGTGGGGGTTCAGTTATCTTCAAATTCCAATGAGTCAGAGTGAGACTACTAGCTCTTTCAAGGGATAGGACCTCGCATTTGAGTCTGTTAAACTCATCTTGCAGTTCTGACCTGGCTTTCTCTGTTATGGTTCCAGACAAGATATTAGAAAGAGTCTTAGTAAAGGTGGGACCCTGCTGACCATCAGAAGGTCGTTCTTCTTTAACAGAATGACAACTAATAATCAGTTTCTAAGAATATTGGCCCCACATTGTCTGCTGTTTCCAACAAATCCAGTCCTCAACTATCATGTTCCCAGTGGCATCCAACACAAGTGACCATACCTCTCTTCTTGAATTACTTTCCCCTCTTGATTTACACGACATCAAACTGTCCTGACTTTCTTTTCTTTTCTGGTCACTTCCTTATCAGTCTCCGTTTCGAGATCCTTCTCCTCTCCTCAAACTCTAAATATTGCGGTGCCTCAGGGCTCAGTTTGGTGCTTTTGAGGTGTTCATCAATGATTCTTGGTTTCAAATACCACCAATGAGCTGGCAACTTCTAAGTATGGTCAGTCCTCGGTATCCACAGGTTCCGCACCCGTGGATTCAACCAATTGTCGGTAGAAAATACTTGAAAAAAAAAGTGACGTTGTTGCTGATGCGTACTATGTAGTTAGGCCTACGACGGTTGCATCTGTACTGAACATGTACAGATTTCTTTTTCTTGTCATTATTCCTTAAGTAATACAGTATAACAACTATTAACATAGGATTTACATTGTATTAGGTATTATAAATAATCTGGAGATTATGTAAAGTATTCAGGAGGTTGTGTGTAGGTTCTATGCAAATACTATGCCATTTCATATAAGGGACTTGAGTTTTGGTATCTGTGTGTGGGGTGATGTCCTGGAGCCAATCTCCCATGGATACCAAGGGACAATTGCATTTAATCTCTAGTCTAGATCTTTCTCCTGAGCTTTATACCTGAACTTTTTTTGGTAAGATTTAGGATAGGGTGCCATTTTGTTCTTTGAAAGGAGTAAACACTAATTTAATATACTCTATTTATGAAAATGTATACAGTGCTTTTTATGTGCCAGGTGCCATTTTAAGTGCTTTATAAATAAAAGCTGTTAAATCCTAACAACCTGATAAGAACTAGTATTATCTCCATTTACTATACAGATGAGGAAAGTGAAGTATAAGTCAGTCACACAGCTAGTAAGGTTTCATGCTCTTACCCACTATGCATTGCTCCCTCTCCTGCTTGACTTTTTTACTTTGATATTTCAAAGGTATCTCCAACTTAAAATGTCCAAAATTGAACTCCTGATTTCCTTCCTCAGTATCCTATTCCACCACAGCACATGATTCTGCTGGTTACCCAACTGCTCAGGTAAAACAATTAGGAGTTATTCTTGACCCCTCATTTTCCCTTACTGCTCACTTCCAAATGATTCCCAAATTCTCTCAATTCTCCCTTAAAAATATATCTGAAATTCATTTACTTCTCTGCAACTCCACTACCACCACATTGATATAACAACAACAGCTACTGTTTAGTGATGTGTTCTATATCTTAATTAACTCATTATAACATCGTTAGGAGATGGGTACTGTCAAAAACATTGTGAAATGTGCAAGAGATTATTGATTATTCTTTACAATGGAAGGCTGGCACTGCTTAGCAAGCTTTCAGGCATTGTCTAATTCTACAGAAGTGAGTCTTTGTCTTGGGCTAGTCTATTTTGCAACTACATAGAGACAGAAGTTTCCTTATAGAGGGCTGGTAATGATACAAATGTTTTGTCAATAGTGATGGACTCTTTCTCTGTTCATTGTGAATGCAAATTATTTTGTCTGGTACAAAATATAAAACTTCTCTAAATCCAATTCTCCTCTGAACAAGTTTTTAACATCTTACTGGTTCCCTCAACAATTTAAGAGTTAAATAAAATGTTTGACATGTGCTCATTTCATATTTATATGAGTCATGATTTTGGTTTTCGAAAATTATATTGTAACAGTACTATTTTCATCCCAATTTCTAGATAAAATTGAGACACAGAGATTTCCAAGGTCATACTGCTAAATAAATGGCAGAGTCAAGATTTAAACTGTGACGACTCCAGAATCCATGCTCTACCCCACCTCACCACCCTGGCTCTCAGGCTGCCATGTACACCACAATCTCCTGGACTACCACTGGTCTGTTTTCTTTCTCTGTTAGCCCTTGCCAATCCATTCTTCATGCTGCAGCCAGGGGATCTTAGACTGTAAACCTTTCATTATTTCCACTATACCCAGAAAAAGAGCCAAACTCCTTACCAAGCTTACATTATGCTATTTTTCCATCGTCATCTCCTAAGATTCTCCCCGCCAGTCACTAGCCTTCATCCACTGTAGTTTCCTTCATTTCTTTAAACATGTGTCATTCTTTCTTGACTCAAGATTTTGGCATGTGTGGGTCACTCTGTTCCCTTCTCTCAGCTTGGAATAACTCTCACTCATCCTTTAGGTCTCAGCTGACATACCTCTTCTCAAAGAAGAATTCCTTGACCCCAAGACCTATGGGGCTACTCTTAGACTCTCTTGGAGTACCTCTTCATTTTCTCATAGCTGTTGTCAGTCTTTGAGAATCAAGTGTGAATCTTTATGTAATAACTATCTTCCTCACTAGACAAAACATCTATGAAAGCAGAACTTCACATAATAGATGCTTTTTCCCTAATGGATGAATTTAAGGGTAAGAGTTTTGAGTGACTTGGTATTGGGCTTCTTCTTGGGCTCAAAGATTGAAAGCAAGTTAGATAAAGAGGCAATAGCTTTGAAACTCAAAGAAATTAAATCATGCCTCTCAGTTCCAGGCATTGGCATGAGGAAACAAAAACTTATTCCTGTTGTAGGAATTTCTTTTGGTCTTTTAAAAAGTTATTGTGCTCAAATTTAGTAGCTGTACTGAGTGGGCTCATTCATTTTACACTGCTGGTAGCTGTACTCAGTCAGGATGTGCTGGCCACATTTCATCTTGATGGGGTGTTGGGTTACGACGTAGCTTGAGGCAAGTTTAAATTCTGTGTCTATCACACTTCAATTTAATATTAATAAAAATGATATTTTACAGAAGTAAAGGATTTTTGAACAATTTTGAGCCAGAGCCTGCCTTCAGTAATTTATACATAACTCTGGTCTAACATTGCCTTATCACTCCAGCAGCTACTCAACAGTGAAGGCTCTAGGGCATTTGGAATTGTTTCTAGGTTAGAGAAACCCAAGGAGAGCTCCTATTTTTCCTATCTACTCTTTAAAACTCAGTGTGCACAGAGTATTGGGAAAAAGAGAAGACAGATCACGAACAGCATGCCTCAGATACAAATGGTGCCAAATCAGTCTCTTCACAAATGAAAAATGAGAATACGACACTTGTTTCAGACCATCTTTCTCTCCCATTGCTTTTCTGACCTATCTGAACAAAACATGATTTAAAAGTTTGGTCTTCCTTGAGGATAGTCTGATTATTTAAAAAGCCATGTCCCAGGGACAAAAATGCCAGTATAGCTTACAATACTATTAGTGCATTTGTAGTTTTCAGCTTAATACTAGAATGTAGTTTCTAACACTTCTACTTTGATAAAAATCTAAAAATTGTAAACTCAGAACACTTTTCATGAACTACTTCTTCACATGGGCTGAAATTAGTTTATCTTGCAATTTTATAAAGGTTTCTTTCCCTTAATTCAACGAGTTTGGCAAAGCTTTCCAATGAAAAGTTCAGTTCATTCAAAATGACCTTAATGGACGTAACATATATTGGTGGTGACAGGGTCCATACTTTATTTTGGCACACTAGGATCCCATTAATTTGTCTTTGTCACTCTCTAGGGCTCAGCTCAGCAATAGTTCAGATTTAGCTTTCTGAAAGTAGCTACAGAATGAGCAATAAATGGAGACAGTAGGAGGGGCTGACAAATTTAGAACTTCTTGGTTTGCATTAAAGGCTTTTCTAATCACTACATAAAAATGGCTCTGTCTGCTCTCTTGAATGTGTGATTGATTTTTCTGTCTCAGTGCATGCTGGGAGCAATCTGTGGGGATCAACTGCATTTAACTTAGAGTTGAGAGGATGCTTTTCCATGCAAGAATTTTCTAAACTTTCCTTATTAATGTTTGCAGTTCACTATCGATCCCTTTTTATTCAAATAAAGGCAACTAACCTTTGTCCCTTACAATAAACTACGGGCTAAATTCAAAGTGTGATGCTTAAAAATGAGTCTTCAAAGAGCCTCAGAAGTACACAAGAGAGGCAGGGAGGTGGTGTTCCCTGGGGAACCACTAGCTAAATTTTGGGTTGAATTGCACTTCTCTTTCACATTCCATTAGATACAACATGTATGAGGCAGATGCAACATCTGCTTCAATTTTGCCATTTATAAATGGTGATTATTAGACATTTTTACTCCTTTAAAGACTCTCTAAAAAGATGAATGATGCTGAAAAGGGCTCCATCATAACCATGGCTAATACATATACAGAGAGCTTCCTGCATATCGGATACTTTACATACAGAGGGGGCCAAAAACATGTATACACATTTTAAGAAAGGAAAACTGTATTAAAATTGTAATACTCAATATATACCGATAACAAAAGATGAATACAAGTCACGTTTGACTTCTGCAATTACAAGAGGTGCTCAAAGTGGTTACCCTCAGCGTCCAGACACTTCTGATTATGGTGAACTACTGCTTGAGCAACGCTGACCACAGTGTCCACTTGTATATATTTTTTGGCACCCGTGGTATATTAACTTAATTCTCACAATAACCCTATCACGTAGGTACTATTATTATGATCATTTCACAAATGATGAAATTGCAGCAGCCAATAGGGTGAAGGACTTGGCCAGGGTCTCCTGTTGCTAGTGGGGGATCCAAAATTAACTAACACCCAGGCAGTCTGTCACTAGAGCCCACACTTTTCAACACTGGGCTCACTGCTGCTCTGCATGGAAGTATGATCAATAATTCAAGTGCTTTTTACTCTGATTGCAGGAGGGCTGTATCCTGGTTTGAGCACACAAATACACAGACTCACCCCTCATCAACTCACATAGTTGGCAGGATGATAACTCTGAAAAAATAGTACAGATTTTAGGAAGTTATCTGTGATCAACATATAGACAGGAAACACTGAGGTACATGTACTGACACAAAGTATCTGACCATTTGCTATGTAAAAAGATCCAATAATCTTTCCTCAAGTGCTAGTTCTGGAGTCAAAGTCAGATTCAAATAAATTCTATCATACTCTGCTGAACATCAGTTCACATCAACACCTCCCCCACCCCACCCCTTTCAGTGTGTATTGCATTCTTCTCTCATTTGTTTCTCATAGTTGTAAATTAGCATGTTCTAGCTTAACTATTGTGATATTTTCGCTCAGAGGGATATGTGGTAATGAAGAGAATCTGGGAATTCAATAAACAATTCTCCTACATTCCTTTTTAAATTAATAACACTATCACTCTAGGTATACCCAGACATGAAATGTCATTTCTTAAAAACCACTAGCTCACTGTTCAACCTGTGGATCATTGGCCAATACTCAGCACTTTAATCACAATCCTATCATCCTGTGATAAGAATGCTCTCAAGGTTTCTTGAGGGCAAGTCCTATTGGGTTGATTTTTTACAGTATCTGCACCTGGAAGAGAACACAGAGCACAGAGCAAGTGACTTATGAGCAGATTAACTTCTTATATTCGGAGGTGTGAACAATTAGCAGGTCCAGTGACTCTTTAGCATCATCTAAAATAATCAGCCAGAAAACTACTAGGAAGTATTCTCCTGTTGCAGAGGGTATACTGGATGAGAATGATTTGGATGGAAGGGGAGGAGGCCTGGAAGGAAGGAACTGGAAGTGAGACAGGTCCTGACTGTTGGGGGATAAAGACTGATTCCGTCGGCCAGTGTGAGGCTTTAGCTCTGCCATGTGCCAGTTTTCAAGGTTAAATGCTTTTGCATCCTGTAATTCTAATGCTCAGCCCTGGTCTGTGAACATCTTTTATGTTGCTTTAATGATCTGCAAAAAGTGTATAAGTTTCTCGGTTTTTAGGTGAGCTCTTGATTCTTAAGAAATACACACACACACACACACACACACACACACACACACACACACTATTCCTTTTATTTTCTGTGGCCTAAGATGCACAAAGAATGTAATCCAGGCACCTTGTACTCACGATATAAACAGCAAAACTATCTAGATCCATTACTGATGTTGGAATCCCTAAATATTCTTTGGGGGAAAATATAAAAACACATGTCACATAATTAACATTTCTAGCCATTTAAAAAAATATATATATGAATTCACATTCTTAACCACTGAGTTCAGCCATCCACATTCTCAGACAACTTACTGGATATAAATATGGACTAATGTAAACATACACTTAAATATTATATATCTATATACTATTTCCAACAAGGTAAACAAGGCACTTAATGACTGTAGGATCACCATGGTGAGTCTTACTGGCTTTTCTTGCTGTAGCTAATTCCTTGAGCGTTCTGTTCACACAGATACATGACAGGAATTTCCCTTTGCTTCTTATTGAATCAGCCCCATCCCTAAGCTGATGCCATCTGGCATCCAGATATTACTGCTGCCTTCTGCCTGCTTGCTTTCCTTCTTCTTCTTCCTTTTAAATGACTCACAACAAGGTTATGTATGCCAATATGCTTAAGGTCTGAATATTGTGTTGAAGCACAAAAATGTTTTCCTAACCCTGTAGTAATGCTGTTAACTAAAAATTGAATAAGAGAACTCAAGACTTCCTAAGTGTAAGATCAAGGCCCAGAGGACCATCCAATCCTACCTTTGAGAGGATGGCACTGTTAAGACTCTTCACCTGGTGTGTGCCAGGTTTGACGGAGGGATGGCTAGTTAAAATGGATGTGTTGGTCATGTAGTGCCCAAAGGAATCTCCTATTTCTTGTTCTGAGCCAGCCAAGCAGAACTCCTGGCAACTAAAATAAATATGGGAGGAATCTCGCTACCCTAGGTGCCCAATTAGTCCTCCCTTCCTCTCCGTGGAATGACTCATCGGAGCAGAAAGTCTAGAAAGAAAAAGTCAGGGCATCTGAAGCATCCAGACCATATCTTTTCCTTACTCCTGCCTCCCTTAACAGAGACATCTTCTAGGGCATTGGATGACCTGAAGGAGTTAAGGAAATGAACAATTTCCTTCCCATTCCAAGTTAGATCAGGCTTTTTAAGAAGGTAAGTTTATTAACTTCCTGTACAGCAATAGCAGATGAGCTGTCTTTACATGTCGTAGAAGCCACCATAGTATCACTTCTGCTCAAGAAATTCAGCTGTCAAAGTGGTCATAATGTGTACTCGGCTTGAGGTGGCGTGATGTTTAAGCTCACTTCTCAACAAAGACTGAAAGTAAGGTATACAAACAGGAGATGGGAAATCAAATTAGTAATTTCTTTAGCTTCTATCTGATTAATGAATATAATTTTTCTACCACATTGTAGTTCGGATCTCTCACCAAATAAAAGTAAAATTTTGAGGGTTTAAAAAAATACCTAGAAAGTGACTCCTGCATATTTGTCAGTGGAAGCAATGAGCTGGCCTCAATCTGGAATTTAGATTCGTCAGCTGGAGGCAAATTCAAAAAGATACAGTTCGAGTAACAGCAAAAGAAAATTCCATCAGTCTTTTTCCCATCTGCTGAGGATAAAAACCAACAATTTCTAAAAGTATGTTTGAATGAAGCTACAGCTTTATAAGATGAATCTCAACATACTCAGTACATTACCATAATGTGACCCCATCTCAATACTTATTTCAGCTCTTTTATGAGACTGGTATCTGTCTTTGTAGCTCCTGTATGGCATTTAGTTCAGTGAAACAACACCAGTACATGCTTCTGTTCTATACAGTTTTAGTTATTTATTGGCAGTTCAGTTTTTAGTTTTTAATCATAGTTTTCTTCTAAACATATCTTAGTGTGGTTGCTTTCCACCATATTTTTGGCCAGAGTGTTAACCAATTATTGTTTTTTTTTTCTTTTGGGGGGTTATCAAAAACATCTAATATTCAATAAAAGTCTCTCCAGATGATAAAGACTTTAAGCTACTGATTTTCTTATATTATTTAATGAGACAGGCTGGTGATAATATTTTCATTTCACATAAGGGGAAATAAATGATATTTGCTGTTTTACTACAGAACTCTCCATGTTAGATGGAGCCAAAGAGAGAGATAATAGTTCTGGGCCACTGTTCCTGCTTCTCTGTAGTTCAGAAGTGACAGCCACAGCTTCTAAACATTACCATTTAATTTAAGCAATGTGAGTTTCACTGGTAGGGGGAAGGAAAGACTTGCTGACAGTATATCATTTTTTCATTATACTATGGAGAGTAATTATAGGTTGCTACATACATTCAGAAACTCGTCTATGTGGTTTGTTTAAAAAAAGAAAGAATTAGGACCATGTAAAACTATGATTTTTAAATTCAAAATCAATAAAAAAAAAATAATGTGACACGTAGGACCTTTCCCAGGGTTCAGTGCACTAAACATGTAAAGGGTATTACAATGTGGAAACCATATACCTTTCATTACATTATTCTACAGCTGTCATTTATTTCATTTTGGTATAAAAGTAATTGTTCTGAGCATAATAGTATACATTTCCTTTACCCGGCACCAGCACTCCAATTACAACCTACTTCAGTTCAGATTAATCATGCCAAGATGGCACTTCCATTACACCGAGAGTAAAATTTAATAATCTAATATATGGCTGTAGTTTTAGTGGCTGAAACTATGTGTTTAACTATGTTAGGAATTTTATTGTGGTGAAAGTTAAAACATAATGCACCTTAATCAGACCTTTAGTGGAAAACCTCCATTACGGAATATGGTTGACCACGTTCTATGAATGCTTCTGCAGAAGCATTAAACTCCACTTACAGCTTTCATTTGGGAGGTATCTAATAATGAGAAAGATGTGTAATTATTGATGTAAGATGTTTTGATTCAATATCAACTTTGTAATACTATTTAACCTCGGTCATAATGCAATAGTACTTACAAGGTTATGCTTTAGACCAAATGACAAAATAGTGTACAGGAGAGCAGTGTTTATTTAGGTAAATTAATACATATCTGGATTTAAACCTATTGAACCTAAGAATATATATAGAGTAACTAGCTCCAATTACATGGCATCTTTCTGTGCCTTAAATAGGACCTTAGGGGATTAAAGAGTTAATACCCCTCTAAAATGATCTTACTCCCTCTTCAGCAGTGAGAAGGTCTATCAAATCAGGTACTGGCAGGAGAGAAACAAAAAGTTTTAAGCCTTCACATATTCACGTAAACATTGTACTGTACTTTTTAACCACTACTTTCCTTCAAAGTTCTGCAATGGTTAGTTGTTTTTCTCTTAAAGGCTTTTCTCGTACAAGTAGAAAAAAGCGCTGTACTAAATTTGTAGTACAGAAATAATTTGTGTTTTGCTTATTGTCCTTTTAAATAATAAATGTGTTACTTAATGTGTGAACCATTTTTCTGTGACACCAAGTGACTGAACACCATTTCTTTACAAATGAGTTTTGGTAATTATACCAATCTGTATTTTGGGTGATTCAGGAACATAATTTGTGTTCTGGCCAACTATTAGATTCAAACAGGATGTATCTGAGAAAATTCTAAATTGCTTTTGAATATATAGATTACAATGTTCGTTTATATCTGTAGTAAAATTTAAAGTATGGTTGAATTTGGAAACCATTTCATATTCAACATGCTACACTGTGAGCTCCTGGAAGGGGGGTAACATGTCTTATACATCGATGCATAGCACAGAGCCTAGTACTTAAATAAACTAGAAAATCATCAATTTGAGAAACTGTTTAGGTCATAAATGAAATTCATCAATAAAATGCTTCCCCCTTATTTAAAAAAAGTGATGCAGCACAGATGTCTATGAGTGTTTTCTAGTAGAATCAATATACAGTTATTGATCCATCAGTCAATTAATCTATATTTGTCTGTTCCCCATTTCCTCCTCTTATGAAGCATCTGGAAAGTCTATGCCTAGTAGTCTTACAAAATTCATGGTCTTGATAAAACTGAGCAGGTATGGGACCATGATCAAGTGAAGGAAAGACTTGGTATTTATCCGATACCAATCCCAGCAGGAAAGGGAAAAAAAAAGCTAATAAACTTTCTTTGCCCTCAGGTACATTTTACTAACCCTTTAATTTTTTAAAATTAATTTCTTTATTTTTTTATTAGTTTCAGGTGCACAAGACAAAGTAATACTTAGACGTTTATCATTTATATCCTTCACACTGTGTGAACTTCCCTCCCCCCATCCACTATCCCTCTGACATCGCACAGAGCCATTACATTTCCATTGTCTCTATTCCTAATGCTGTATTCCGCTTCTTGTAAGTATATACATACATACATACATACATACATACATACATACATATATATATATATATATATATATATATATATATATATACACACACACACACACACACATATATAAAATTATAGTTGGCATTCATTATTGTTCAGCTTCAGCTTCAGGTGTACAGTGCAGTGATCAGGCATCTACATCATCCCTGAGATGGTCTCCCAAATGGGACAAGTGTCCATCGGATACCCTACAAAATCTTTATAACATTATTGATTACATTCCCCAAATTAATTTTCAAAACCTTGTGGCCATCTTGTGATTACTGACTGTTTTCTAATCCCCTCACCTTCCCCCTTATCCCCAACCCCCCTCCCATCTAGCAACCCTCAGTTTTTCCTCTATGTCTCCAAAACTGTTTCTGATTAGTTCATTCACTTATTCTTTTCTTTAGATTCCACATATAAGTGAGATCATATGGTATTTGTCTTTCTCTGTCTGACTTCTTTCACTTAACATAATGTTCTCTAGGTCCATCCATGTTGTTGCAAATGGTAAGATTTCTTTCTTCTTTATGGCTGCGTAATACTCCATTGTATAAATATACCACAGTTTCTTAATCCAGTCGTCTACCGAAGGGCATTTCGGTTGTTTCCATGTTTTGGCTATTGTGTATAATGCTGCAATAAACATAGGAGTGCATAAAGATTTTTGAATTAGAGTTTTGGATTTCTCCAGATAGATACCTAGGAGTGGAATTGGTGGATCATAAGGTAGTTCCATTTTCAGATTTGTGAGATACCTCCATACTGTTTTCCATAGTGGCTGCACCAATCTGCAATCCCACCAAGAGTGCACAAGCGTTCCCTTTTCTCCACATCCGTGCCAGCACTTGTAGTTTGTTGATTTATTGATGATAGCCATTTTGACTGGGGTGAGGTGGTATCTCATTGTGGTTTTTATTTGCATTTCTCTGATGGTTAGTGAGGTTGAGCATTTCTTCATATGTCTGTTTGCCATCTGTATGTCCTTTTTAGAAAAATGTCTCTTCATGTCCTCTGCCCATTTTTCAATTGGGTTGTTTGTTTTTTTGGAGTTGAGTTGAGTGAGTTTTTTATAAATTTGTGATATTAACCCCTTATCAGATACATCATTGGCAAATATCTTTTCCCATTCAGTAGGATACCTTTTTGTTTCATTGACGGTTTCCTTTGCTGTGAAAAAAACTTTTTAGTTTGATGTAGTCTCGCATGTTTATTTTTTCTCTTACTTCCCTCGTGCGAGGGGATATATCAGTAAAAATCTTACTCCGGGTAATATCTGTGAAGTTTCTTCCTATATTTTTTTTCTAGGAATTTTATGGTTTCAGATCTCACATTTAAGTCTTTAAGCCATTTTGAATTTATTTTTGTATATGGTGTAAGGAGGTGGTCCAGCTTCATTTTTTTGCATGTGTCTGTCCACGTTTCCCAGCACCATTTATTGAATAGACTGTCTTTACCTCACCGAACATTCTTGCTTCCATTGTCGTAGATTAAATGGCCATATAGGCATGGATTTATTTCTGGACTGTCTATTCTGTTCCACTGATCTATGTGTCTGTTTTTATGCCAGTACCATGCTGTTTTGATTACTGTAGCCTTGAGGTATAATTTGATGTCAGGTATTGTTATACCTCCCACTTTGTTCTTATTTCTCAAGATTGCTGAGGCTATCCGGGGTCTTTTATGGTCCCATATAAATTTAGGATTATATGTTCTATTTCTGTGAAAAACGTCATTGGTAGTTTGATAGGAATTGCGTTGAATATGTATATTGCCTTAGGCAGTATGGACATTTTAACTATATTAATTTTTCCTATCCATGAATATGGTATGTTTTTCCATCTATTTGTATCTACTTTCATTTCTTCCTTCAGTGTCTTATAATTTTCTGAGTACAGATCTTTTACTTCTTTGGTTAAATTTATTCCCAGGTATTTTATAGTCTTTGGAGCAATTGTAAATGGGATTGCTTTTTTAATTTCTCCTTCTGATGTTTTATTATTGGTATATACAAATGCAACTGATTTCTGAATATTAATTTTGTATCCTGCTACTTTACTAAATTCATCTATCAGCTCTAATAGTTTCTTGGTGGACTCTTTAGGGTTCTCTATATATAGTATCATATCATCTGCATATAATGGTAATTTTACTACCTCCTTACTGATTTGGATTCCTTTTATTTCTTTTTCTTGTCTGATTGCTGTGGTTAGAACTTCCAGCACTATGTTGAATAGAAGTGGAGAAAGTGGGCAACCTTGCCTTGTTCCTGATCTTAAGGGGAATGGTTTTAGCTTTTCCCCATTGAGTATGTTAGCTGTGGGTTTATCATATGTGGCCTTTATTATGTTGAGATACGATCCCTCTACTCCCACTTTCTTAAGGGTTTTTATCATAAATGGCTGCTGGATTTTATCAAATGCTTTTTCTGCATCTATTGATATGATCATGTGATTTTATTTTTCATTTTGTTAATGTGGTGTATCACATTAATTGATTTGCGGATTTTGAACCACCCTTGCATACCAGGGATGAATCCCACTTGATCATGGTGTATGATCTTTTTAATGTATTACTGAATTCTGTTCGCTAATATTTTGTTGAGGATTTTTGCATCTATGTTCATTAGAGATACCGGCCTGTAGTTTTCTTTTTCTGTGGTGTCTTTTTCTGATTTGGGGATCACGGTGATAGTGGCTTCGTAAATAGTGTTTGGGAGCCTCCCCTCCTTCTGGATTTTTTGGAAAAGCTTGAGAATAGGTGATAATTCTTTTTTGAACGTTTTGTAAAATTCACCTGTAAAGCAATCTGGTCCAGGGCTTTTGTATGTTGGGAGATTGTTGATTACTGATTCAATTTCCCTGGTGGTAATCAGTCTATTCAGGTTTTCTGTCTCTTCTTGAGTTAGCCTTGGAAGGTTGTATGCCTCTAGAAAATTGTCCATTTCTTCCACATTGTCAAATTTGTTGGCATATAGTTGCTCATAGTAATTTCTTAAAATTTTTTGTATTTCTGCGGTGTCTGTTGTCACTTCTCCTCTTTCATTACTGATTTGATTAACTTGGGTCCTCTCTTTTTATTAATGAGTCTGGCTAAAGGTTTGTCAGTTTCGTTTATCTTCTGTAAGAACCAACTCTTGGATTCACTGATCTTTTGTATTGTTTTTCTGGTTTCTATTTCATTTATTTCCACTCAGATCTTTATTATCTCCTTCCTTGTACTCCCTTTGGGCTTATTTTGCTGTTCTTTTTCCAGATCCCTTAAGTGTGAAGATAAACTGTTGATTAGTGATGTTTCTTGTTTCTTTAGGTAGGCCTGCAATGCTGTGATTTTCCCTCTTAGGACTGCTTTTGCGGCATCCCATAGATTTTGGGTCGTCGTGTTTTCATTTTCGTTTGTCTCGAGATATCTTTTGATTTCTTCCTTGATCTCCTGCTTGACCCATTCATTATTTAGTAACATGTTATTCAGCCTCCATGAATTGGTGTCTTCCAGTTACTTTCCTGTAGTTCATTTCTAATTTCATAGCACTGTGATCAGAGAAAACAATTGGTATGATTTCAATTTTCTTAAATTTATCAAGACTTGTTTTGTGGCCTAACATATGGTCTATCTTGGAAAATGTTCCATGTGCGCTTGAGAAGAATGTGTATTCTGCAGCTTTGGGGTGAAATGCTCTGAAAATATTGATTAAATCCAAGTGGTCCAATGTGTCATTTAAGGCTGTTGTTTCCATATTGATTTTCTGTCTGGAAGACCTGTCCCTTGTTGTCAGAGGTGTGTTGAAGTCCCCTACTATGATAGTGTTACTGTTGATCTCTGTCTTTATGTCAGTCAATATCTGTTTTATATATTTAGGTGCTCCTATGTTGGATGCATAGATGTTTACTAGGGTTATGTTCTTGTGTCAGATTGATCCCTTTATTATTATATCGTGCCCATCTTTGTCTTTTAATATGTTCTTCATTTTAAAGTCTATTCTGTCAGCTATAAGTATTGCAACTCCAGCTTTTTTCTCATTTGCATTTGCATGAAATATCTTACTCCAACCCTTCACTTTCAGCCCGTGTATGTCTTTTGATCTGAGGTGAGTCTCTTGTATACATCATATACAAAGGTCTTGCTTTCTTATCCATTCAGCCACCCTATGTCTCTTGATTGGAGCATTTAATCTGTTTACATTTAAAGTGATTATTGATAGGTACATAGTTATTGCCATTTTTAAATTTGTAGTTAGATTGTTTCCATCTTTCTTCTATTTACCGAAGTCCTTTTAGTATTTCTTGCAATGCTGGCTTGGTGGTAATAAATTCCTTTAGCTTATTCTTTTCTGGGAAGCTCTTTATCTCTCCATCAACTTTAAATGATAGCCTTGCTAGATAAAGCAATTTAGGTTGTAGGCCTTTGTTTTCCATCACTTTGAGTATCTCCTGCATCTCCCTCCTGGCCTTCAATGTTTCTGTAGAAAAATCATTTGATAGTCTTATGGGAGTTCCCTTGTATGTAACCCTCTGTCTTTCTCTTGCTGCTTTTAGGATTCTCTCTTTGTCTTTAACCTTTGCTATTTTAACTATAATGTGTCTTGGTGTGGACCTGTTTGGGTTTATCCTGGTTGGAACTCTCTGCACTTCCTGGACTTGTATGTTGGTTTCCTTCATCAGGTTAGGGAAGTTTTCGGACATTATTACTTCAAATATGTTCTCAATCCCTTGCTTCCTCTCCTCACCTTCTGGTATTCCTATGATACACATGTTGTTGCGTTTGATGTTATCCCATAGGTCTCTTAAACCATCTTCATCGTTTTTTATTCTTTTTTCTTTCTGTTGTTCTGTTTGGGTGATCTTTGCTAACTTGTCTTCTAAGTCACTGATTCGATCCTCTGCTTCATCTAACCTGCTGTTAATTCCTTCAAGTGAGTTCTTTATTTCGGTAATTGTGTTCTTTAGTTCTAACTGGTTGTTCGTTATGATTTCTACATCCTTCTTTATGTCGTCTCTAAGTTCCTTAAACATTCTTATCATCAGTGTTCTGAACTCTGTCTCTGATAGGTTGGTTACCTCTGTTTCATTTGGTTCCATTTCTGGAGGTTTCTTCTGTTCTTTTATTTGGGACATGCTTCTTTGTTTCCCCATTCTGGCTGATTCTCTGTGTTTGCTTTGATGTAGTAGGTAGATCCCCTAGAGTTCTTAGTTCTTGCTGGGTTATCTTATGTAGTATGTGTCCTTTATATTTGACTTGCACTACTTCCTTCTTCTCCTCTGCGTGTGCTCCCAAGGTGACTCTTGTGTTGTGTATATTGTCCTTCAAGTAATCCTTGCACGAGTCTCATAGCTGTTCTGCGTGATGAGCAGAGAGTCCTTTGATGGGTTATAGATGTCCCGTTTATGATAAGATGCGGAGGAGAACTCAAAAAGTGTGCCCAGTTCCTGCCATTCCTATGACGTCACTCCTAACCCTTTAATTATTGATGAGTGGCTACATTACAAAGTTGGGAGATAAAGAGCTTGAGTGGGCCGCGCCCCCTGCAACTAAGATTGAACATGGCACCTTGAGCTGAGCTACTGCTGAGCTCCTGGATGGCTCAGTTGGTTGGAGCGCATCCTCTCAACCACATCGTTGCCAGTTCGATTCCTCGACTCCCGGAAGGGATGGTGGGCAACACCCACAACTAGAAAACGGCAACTGGACCTGAAGCTGAGCTGCGCCCTCCACAACTAAGATTGAAAGGACAATAACTTGACTTGGAAAAAAGGCCTGGAAGTAAACACTGTTCCCCAAAAAAGAATAAAGTCCCGTTCCCCTTCCCCAATAAAATCTTTAAAAAAAAAAAAGAAAGAGTTTGAAAAGCTGCCCAGACATCCACATCAAATCTACATTATATCATTGGATGCAGTTTGGGCCTTCTCACCTTTGACCTCTTGGAAAAGAGAAGGTCAGATTTTGGAGAAAACAGTAGGCACTACACCTTCATTTTCTTATTTCAAAATTGAAAAGTATTTAGAGAGCACTCATGTTTGGAGAAGCACTTTGAAACAGATAAACCTCCAATCTGACAGCCCCAAAGCCTCATTTCACCCTTGGTAAAAGGATTACCCTTAGTTCAGAGGAGAGCCACAACCAGTGGGACACTGCTTTCTTTAAACCAATCAGCCTCAAAAGCAAAACAACTTGTGCTTTCAAAACTTACGAAGGCTCTTCGGACACAGCAGCTCCTTCTTCTAGTTCTTGAGCTTGTTTATGCCATGGCAGCTTGGCCTCTACTGGAAGTTTCTCTGAGAGTTAAAAGAGAAGAGGTTAGAACCAATATGGGATTTCAGGGAAATTCCTCTTTTCCCCCTCACCAGTTCTTGATTTTGTACTACCTACTAACTAGGTTGATAACAGCAAATGATATGTTTTTAGGTAAATTTCTGCCTCTGATATTAGTTACCAGGTATGATAAAAAAAATATGGTGAACATTTAAATAAAAAATATTTATTACAGTTAAAGACACATTGCCATTAATCCCCCTCAAAATATTTCCCCTTGCTTGGAACACACTTATCCCGTCATTCTTGCCACTTTCTGAAGCAGTGCTGGAAGTCTTCTTTCGTGAGTGTCTTTACTTTATCCTCCATTGTGACAACACTCCATGTCACACATTGCTTCTGGTATGTGGCAATTCCTTCAAATAAAAACATTACGGTGTGTCCTCACCACCTTATTCACCAGATTTGGCATTGTGTGATTTCTGGTTCTTCCCCCAAATCAAAATGATCATGAAAGGTAAACGTTTTGAATCGATTCAGGACATCGAGGCAGCCACAACAGTGCAACTAAAGACACTCACGAAATAGGACTTCCAGAACTGCTTCAGAAAGTGGCAAGAACAACGGGATAAGTGTGTTCAAAGCAAGGGGGAGTATTTTGAGGCAGATTATTGGCAATGTGTTTTTTACTATAATAAGTTTTAAAATTTAAACATTCACTGTATTTTTTTTTTAACACCCCTCATATACCAAGAAAAAAAGAATCAGATTTTAAAATGTTCAGTAATAGTGGTCTCTGTGTATACTCTTCCTCTTTATTATGTTGAAGAGCAAAGAAAAGTCTTTTTAGTTTGAAAGTTGTGACTCTAGGAGTGCTAGCTCAATATGTGTATAAAGAGTCATCAAAGTATCTTTTCACTATTACCTGTTGAAAAGATAGAGCAATATTTACCTTTAAAAACAAACACAAAGTACAACAAATCATATTATGACACTTCCATAAATTCTAACTTGTTTTTCTTTTGCCTTTTGGCTAAGTGTGTGTGATCTATACCATATTGTCAAAAACAAACAAAATTGCTGATATTTTTTATATCACAAAGCACTGCTTTAGATATCTGATTCATTGAGTATCACCCCCAAGGCTCACTGACAATTAGAATACGAGCAACTTAAGTCCACAACCCTTAATTTGACTTGTTTCACCTATTTATATAGCTTTAGCCAAACAATTCAGAACAAACTTCGTAACTACTTCCTGGAAAAAAAAAATGTGGAGGAGAAAAAAAAGAGGGACGCTGTAACTGCTCCTACAGAAGTAACTGCCAAGATTCCCATTCTGACATATTTTATTAGTATCATTTATAGGCATACTTGCTTTATAGTATAAGCCAGTGAAGCTCTATCACCATTTTATAACATATAATTGCAAAGATGAAAGAAATATGTCTTTATATGCATACACCATAGAATTATATGGCATTTTAATGATGTTTAAGTAGAGCCAGACTCACTACTTAGTTGTGAAAATCTAGGTTTTATTTTTGATAGTTAACCACAAATTGCTTTTCTTTTTCTGAAGTGGCCTGGTAAAGAGAGAGTTAATGAATAATTGACTATTTCAAGATAGCGGTATCAGTTCTTGTCCTCTAGATGCAACAATTGTTTATAGTCAGAAAACAAAGTGAGTGAGAGATATAATACTACCAAAGCCAAAAGGATTTGCTAGCATTTTAGACACAGTGGTGCGGTACCTACTTAGGCAACATTTCACAACTAACAACTTCTCCCAACTAAATGACTCAGTCAGTGATGCCACATCTGACAGCGTGAGCCATCTCTGACTTTCAATAATGAGGCATTCAGCTTGGCACTAATAGTAGGCTTGTAATACTTCATTGTCTATTTGAAATGAGTCCTGTCATATGCACCAGTGACCACTTCCTCCCATATTTGAGGATGGTTAATGGTAGTCAAGAGTTGAAGATAACATTTGTGGAAAACTTACTATATGCCTGGCAGTGGGCTAAGCATCCTATTAGCATTATGTCTCATTGAATCTTTGCATGATCTCTGAGGTACTTACTATTATTATTCCAATTTTACAGATGAGAAGACTGTAGCTTAGAGAGAGAGGTGTACTGATTAAAACTAATCAGCATTTCTGGTATGTTTTTGTTTTGTTGTTTCCTTTTATATCAGTAATTTAGATTTCACATGCCATTCACTCCCACCAAGGGAAAACTATAGTATAATAAAACATTACATTATGGCTGATTTTCAGAGAAATGTAATGGTTTAAAGAAATAAATTAAGAAACAAATGAGAATCATATTTAATATTAAAAATAGGAAGAAGCTTGTACTAAGAAGTTCTTTACTTCTGAATGGTTTGTGATTTTGGCTATTTCACTGACATAGATTATAACAATATTAGCAGAGTAGTCAGATTAGTATTCATACTAATCTGAGAGACCCAGTGTAATTAAAATAAATCTTCCTCACTAAGTAGAACTTTTCTAAAGCTTACTTTTAATAAATTATTTGTAATATTTATTAAATTTTGATTTATTCCAATTTTTCATTTTGAATTATGCTTCGGGAATCCGGTCTCATAATATTGTTTTAATTTTCAAAGTAAAAAGCCACAGCTTTCTGTTTCATCAGTTTGAAGTATGAGGCTTACCACTGTATTTCAGGCTTAGCAATATAGACACTCTTAGATTCACTGCATTGTGTTTTAGCAGAAAGAAGTTTAGCTAGTAAGTCATATATTTCTACAATATGTCTATAATCTCCTTAAGCAGATATTTTTCAGCAGCAGTCTTCAAACAACTTTATGACCCAAGAGATCACTGTATAAATATGCAGTGCTTAATAACAATTTTCAAGCAAAACTATCTGAAAGATTAACAAAAAATGAGTTAAGTCCACTTAAGAGAGTCTAAGTCACAAAGAACAGTTACTAAAAACACTTGGGATACTTAAAAATATTCTAAGGAATTTAAAACAGCACCTGGGTACACGTAACAATGAAAAGACTGATAACACAGCACCTGCCACGTTCGTTACCTTTGGGCTTATAGCAGGGGGTGGGTATGACGCATTCCTCTTTGACGTGGGGCTTGGTTTTGGGGCTACAGCCTCCTGTGTGCATCCCACGATGGTCGATGCAGAGAACCACACGATACCGGAGGCCCTGGCCACATGTCACCGTGCACTAGAAGGAGACGCAAGAGAGAGAAGACTCACAGGCAAAGCCTTGTTTACTCGTCTGCATTTCCCACCTGAGGCTTTTTTAAAGGGCTGCTTTTTACATAAGAACTCCTGGTGGATTTATACCACTTTTTAGCCATCCTGGGGTCTTTGTTCTGTTTGGCTATGTAGGGTGCAGCTGGCTGAAAGTTAAATCATTTTCAATTTTTTAGTTTTGGATTAGTCAGTCAGCATTCCTTAAGCACCCACTGTGCAAAATCCCAAACCAAGCAGTGAAAAGGAGTAAAGGAAATGTAGAGCGTGCCCAGTTTTGATTACCAACACTGCATTTTAATTTTATGTAGTCACTTTGCTAATGATTGTTAGGTCCAACATATGGGAGATGCTAGCTCCCACATGGACGTGAAAAGTTTTCTAATGGTCATCATAGCTAATTTATATTGCAGCATGGCTGATCCAATTGATTACATTGACATGCAAAGAAGTGTTTAAAGGACTGATTCAATGGCCAGATGTAGACAGCACCTCAGTGGTTCTATATGCCCAGGGTCAAGTCTAGAAAAAGAGAAACGTCCCAGCGCTGATCTGCTGCCACAAAGCCACACAGCTGAAATGAAAAGTCTGTTGCCATCTCTGTGGCTGAGGGCACAGTGGTTTACCTTGTCTTTCCATCTCCTTTGCCATTTCAAATCTTTTTGCATTAGCAGACAGGAAACTGCAAATCAAAATCTTTTTATGTGTAAGCTGCCGCAGCAGCTTTCCTAACATCCAGAATGTATTAGTTTTAGTTATTCTATTTCATCCCCATTCTGATTATTTTGTGATTTCATTTCAGCTTTTTTCCAATAATAAACATAGCTTTAATTTTAATCCACTCAGATCCTTTTTGGATAGAGACAAAGGATAAGGAAAAAAAAAAAAAAATGAAACCAAACTTTTGTTCTACTGAGCTCTATCGCCAGAGCAGCTTTCACAGATTCGGGATTAGTCATTCGGCCTCAATGACTCTTGATAGACATGTGCTTCCCCGTGCCCTTGAGGGAACAACGTGGGGAACGAGAAAGGCTTCCTGAAGTAACTTGAAGAAAGATATGTCTCTATTTACTCATTTACATTTGGCTTTGCTGGAATCGGGGCATGCCTACTCCAGGACCTAAACTGGTAGGCTTCTAGACACCTCAAAAGGAAAAGTGGGGAGCTGCATAGGGTAGCCGGAGGTCATGATGACGAGAGGGAAGAGTGGACTTATTTTCCTAACGAACAAAGAAAGAAGGCACAGTTACCGGAGACCACTCCTGTGCCAGCCATTTAGGGCAGTCAAAAATGTTGCAGGGCTGCACGATGGGCATCTTAGGGGTGTACATGCATTTCCACTCTTCCACTGAGGTGACATGCCCCTGGATGTCCTCCTCCACACAGGAAACTGCCCGGCTCTGGATGCCCCCCCCACACGAGGAGGAGCACGCTGTCCACGGGGTGGCCTCCCACCTACAGAAGCAAGGGGAGTCATCAGGGCGGACATGCACATTGCCAAACCTCCTTAGTGACCTCTGTGACAAACCCATTCCCAGTGCCTATTGGGGCCATCCGGTTCTGACAGGCTATGGTCCAGAGAACCCAAAGGCATCTACTGCCTGAAATCTGACAAGTAAGAGAGGAGTTGATGTTGGCAAAAGTGCTCTGTAAACCTTAAAGCTCTATGCAAATGTTAAGAAATTACTGTTTTGAGAGTTGTTCAAAAGGATATCTGTGCTGTCTGTAACGTACTCAAAGGAGGGCTGTTCAGTCCGTCTTCCTATAGTTTTAATATATAGTCTTTGTGTGTGTGTGTGTGTGTGTGTGTATAATATATTCTTTTATGTTTTATAAATGTATACTGTGCATATATATTATATACTTTTTTATTAAACCATTAAATATTTATGTCAAGACTGAAATTGGTTAATGAGTTAACACTAATAGTTTGCACCTGGGCTGGTCCTCTTTATTTTCAATGCAATGCTTTATTACTTAGCTCCTGGATACTTTTACATGAGAAGCTCATGAAAGATCAAGGTAAACCAAACACTCTTTCTCCCTTTCACAGTCATCAGTTTTGACTACATGGAATCAGCACAATTCTGATGTTCAAACCATGCCATCATTAAACTAAGGAGGAAACGTGTTAATATAGGCACTACCTACTTGCTCTCTAATTGTTGAGGGACACTGTCAGTTAGCGTCCCCGTAGTAAGAAACGCCTGGAATTGTGAAGAAATTTGGTTTTGGTTGGCGAGCTAATGGCACTGGAATTTAGAAGTTAAGTAAGGGGAAAATAATAATATTATCAATAATATATAAGAAAATTCCATTGATTTTTTCATATCTCTACACAGCTCTGAAGCATTGGGGACCAGATGCAGAGAGGTAGATTTGTCTGATTCTTTTCTCTCCTCCTGTAGATTCAGCGAATGTTGAAGTTTCAAAAACAGAAGCATTGGGACTGAGCTGGTCTTTCTTGCATGCATTCTGCTTGTTGATGAGGATTGCTAAGAAACTTTAAGATTTCTCTTAGAATTATGAGAGATATCATTTTAATGAGAGAAACACAAAGTGTCACCACGTTGATCCACTCGAATAGTTACATTTAAAAATATTGCACAGGCATACCGTGGAGACATTAATTATCCTATAAGTAGGATTTCATGTACATTGTGATCTGACTTCTCTTGTGCATGAGACTAGATAATGTGTGTTTCCCAGTTACAGAGAATTTTCTTCCATGTTTTCTTTGACTGCTCAAGTGTAGGCAACAACTGTTATCTCCACTGCCAACAGCCTAAACTTGTTGCCAAATACAACATTTTCCTATGCATATTTCCCCAGGAGACACATAAGAAAATGTTATTATGGGGAAACTGAGGTTCTCTGTTTAGCCCTTAGGAAACTTTCTGGTCCCTTTCAAGAGAAAGAAGCAGCTCTATAGAGAGTTTCTCTTCCAGAAAGGTAAGACCAATTCTCATTTGTCTCCACATACATCTCTGGAGAGTTTCCCTCTGGAGGTGGAAAACAGGTCTACTTCAGACTGCAACTGGGCTGAAAGTGTAAGTGCATACTCACCTTGGATGTGATCTGAGAGTCTAGTGGGAATATGTTTTTGAATGTACATTTAATCTCTTAGAACATTAGAATGCCATAAAAAGAGCACATTTTCTAATTGGTACTCCAACATCTCTAAACTTGACACTTCTTAAGACAGTGTGATTAATTTCTGTCACCTCAACACTTGGCCCTGACCTATAGTGTAATTTCATAAACAGTAATAAGTATCCTTTTCAATGTCAGTGATCACAGAAGGACAAATAATGCTAGTATTATTTAAGAATTTATAGGATGGTTATCGCATGCAACTACAGTTCTATATGTGAAAAATTATCATGTGAATCCTTACATAATAATAGGGTTATGAGGAATTTCAAAGCAAAACATGTCTGGTGCTTTAAAAAAGGTATAACAAAAGGTGAGAGGATATCTGTTAGGATATCTTAAAACAGGGACCAGCTAAGTGCTGGGAAAAGAAAGCACACCCAAGAGTCTTGCCCTGAAAGAATAAGAAATGAGTTCACATATCATATATTTTAACTCCTTTGGCCTTTAATTTTTTTAAACACATAGTGTGTTAAGTTTAAGAAATTCTCAAGATTAAGAATGATGTGAAAAAGTTGCATGTATTAATTATGAATTAAAGATAATTCCTCAGACTGCATTCTTATGTTCAGATAAGTGTTACAGTCAAAACTGAAGGCAAGAAAGAACAATCTGAAAATTCATTGATTGTGTTTTGTATCTACACTGTGGTTTTAGGCTAATTTAAATAATTTCAGTAAGTAAGGCCTTCTGCTTTGATCAACAGGAAGCTGCCATGTAAGAATGATTTTTCAGCCTTAATTCTTCTTATGGAATGAAAACATATTTGTGGAAATAGCTTCCATTTACGAGGATTTTATTAATAAAACATAATATTTAACTTTAGAATTAGTTCAGAAACAGAAGTGCGAGGGGTAAGAAATATAGTGTATTTGCTGATTGTCCTTTCCCCTTGTGATGCATGGACAGGCCCATGTGTACACAGGACAGGTGCAAACGAACACCAAGGAGGCTCATTTCAATCTATTATTGAGAATACTGGCTTCAGGCATTTGGGGGAAATCCGAATACAGAAGAAATCAAGTTTAACCTAAGACAGGCATTAATTATACCAGAGAAATATAAACAAGAGAGATCATAGATATGTAAGAAATTTAGGAGTGCCACTACAGGAAAAACATAAACTTGATGTTGCTCACCCTGACATTCAATTTTGCCTTTATCTTGAAATACACGGCCTTCACACAAAGAGACACATGTGTCTTACGGATACTTATTTTATGGATACAGAAATTGAAATCAAATGAAGTCTTGGTTCAGTTAATCTTTTTATATTTTCATTCCACTATTTTTTCAAGAAGAAGAGTGTATAAGTTTGGATCTGGATCAAATCAGCAAAACGACACAACAGAAGCATTCTAACGCTATTTATCATCTTTATCAATATAGTCATAGGAAAGTGGGAGACAGCTGACTACTGAGGTAACCCCTCAGTGGAAGAGCTTACAAAAAAACCCAAACAACTATATATAGTATAAAATGAAGGCCTTCTCTACGTGCTACCATTAGAATGGTGAAAAGTGTTTCCTGCCTGTCATGGGAATTGTTTAAGTAGAGGCTAGATGACAACTTGCACTGGTGTATATGTATTATATAAATATCTAAGTATGTGTATGTGTGTGTGAGAATACATATGCATTAAATACACATATGTGCATATTTGTGTAAATACGTGTCTATAGATGTATGGTGCATGGGTGTGATTTTGGGGAAGGAGCAGGAAAATGAAGCATCGTTGGGGAGCTAGGATAGACGACCTCAAAAGCCTCTATTTGGATTCCAATTCATTAACAATTTTGGAGATTTTTCAATCAAACTTTGCTTTATTTTACAGTTCAGAATAAAATTATTTCTGGGCTTGTTTAGTTTGAGATTGAGAAAACTACTGTGGATTATTTGCAATTACTGTATTTGCGATCTGATTTAAACCCTGGATTCTAAATAGCAGCTGACTCCCTGAAGTCCAAATAAGCCAAGAGAATAGAGCAAAGGTCTCTCTTGGCACAGTGGTTATTTCAAATCCAGTTCTAATTTCTGCTACCTGGGGAGTTGTTTCCAAAGTGGCTGACAATACACTCAGTACAAATACAGTAACTACACTCAGTAGCTGGCATACTTTTCAGCTTCTCCAGTTTTCTTATAAATATATTAATAAAGACAACAAGTTCTTTTAAAAGTTTCTTGATAACTTCTATTATTTTGTCCAGTTTTAAAAAATACTGTATTATAAAAAGCACCACAGTGCACGGAATTTAAAATGTTTTTGGGGAAAAAAAGTCCCCACAAACGTTCTGAACAATAAGGATATAAAAAAAAACTGCCTTTTTGTACTTACTTATAATTTCTTTGGAACAAAAGAGGAGAATATTTAAAGCCCCTGTTCAGAGTAATACCACATCTGGAATTCCACATTTGTGGTATTGCGATAATACTTCAGGCAGTGTTTGTTTAACAGTTAGCAACAGTGCTTTAATGACTAGGGTCCAATTGCAGAGGAAACACAGAAAGGACAAAGGGAGTGAAAGAAAGACATAACATAAACCCATACACTGTAGCTAATCAGAGTGAATTACTGTGTCCACTCCAGTGGAACATGATCCTATCTTAAAATGGTTTTTGAATGACAAGCTTCCAGTCTGAGCAGGCCGGGATTATTCCAAAGCAGAGCTGAGGACAGATGGCAAAATACGCTATCTACCATCTTTTTTTTGCAGAAAAACACACAAAATCTCTATACACACATGAGAGAAGCAGAAGACTGATTGACTAATTCTAGCATCATCAGGATGATTGAGTTACGTACCGAGGAAGGGGATGGTAGAGGTCATAAGGCATGATCTGCTTGTATCCGTCACTGTTAGGAACAATAATGCCAACCCTCTGAGTAGAAGGTACACACAATAAAATAAACACTAAATGATTACATTATACACATTATTTTTTAGACAAATGCAAAACAACATTCATAAATTGTCTCTGAAAAACAACACGAAAACAGTTCAGTATCTTTATGGTAGCATATGCTCTAAGATGGGGCAAGTTCTTTGCAAGGGCACCATTTACTGTAATGAGTTCTCTGATCCAAGCAGGAAATACCATTGGAAAGGGTGGTGGCACGAAAACTTGGCACCTCATTCTTAACTATGACACAATAAGCTTGTAAATGTTCTTTAATCTCCCAAATTATACATCCTATGAGGTCATTATTATCATCATTGTTAATGTGACTTCCAGATGCTCACTAAGCCATTATATTTACTGTCTCACTTCTGATGAAAGAGAGAGCTATATATAAGGGTACGTACCTGGGAACTGACAATACTATATAATGTGATATATAACCTAGCAAATAGGTTTCTTCTCTTGGCAGATCTAAGGATTTTAGTAATATCTGGAAAGCAGCCACTTGGTTACTTTATAAAGGGAAGGGGAACTAGTGAATATAACAGGCAACTATCAACAAAAGCAAGATCCCTACCAAAATAAGGGTGGGCAGTTAAAATGAGATAATAAATATGAAAGATCTTTTCTGTGGTCTATAGAATGTGATATAATGTTAACTGCTATTACGGTGGTAGTTGTGATTGTCATGACTGTTGTTGGTGTATCTAGTGCCCTGGGAAACCTGTGTAATTTAGAGATAGAGACTAAAGAAGATGTAAGAAATGACATGAAAGGCTGTATGGCTAATAGGTTCACAAGAAATGATCTCATAGGATGTGTGGAAGACCCCAGAAGCCTTTAGGACTCCAATAACCTACATTAACCTACCTCACTTATTTCAGCTAAAGCCTCCAATTGGCAAGACTTTCTTATTCCTGAGTCCCCTTGACTTGTGGAAGATTCTGACTCATGCATCTTAGATGGAAACAGAGCCTCCATCAAGATTGGGAGACAGAGCTCAATACCCAGACATCAGCCTGGGGCAAGACATCACAGGGCATGGGAAGAAGGCACTTATTTTGCAAATGACAAATGACAAGAAGTGCCTCTTTTGAACCCTGAAGGAACTCATGTATTTTACATGTATCCCAGGATGGTTGGCTATATATTTATATATACATATTTAATACAAATGTTTATATTTATATTAAATAAATTAAGACTTTCATTTTGATCCCATCCTCTGATATAGGATGGTGTTATATATGTGAGTGTGTGTGTATATACATACATATATATATATATATATATTTTTTTTGTTTGTTTGTTTGTTTTGTTTTAATGGCTTACAAACCTAAGCTTTTGGGTAGAAAAAGGGTGAATTGGTCATATTATGGATCACAAAGATAAAAAATAGCAGTACATGGAGGTCATGGGGAAATGGAGATTGTAAGGAGGAAACATGGAGTAATAAAGAGTGTAGTTCCTAAAGAAATTACTGAAAGGGAAGGGGATACATAACAGAATTAAATTTTAAAGAAAATGGGAGACAAAGCTATGAAGATAAATTTCTATTTCCAAGAGAGACAACCATTGGAGTACTAATTGACTTATTTATCTTACATGACTAAATTTTCTGTTTATTTGTATGACTAAAGTTTTTGTACTCAGTTGTATGACTAAATTTTTATGATGTATGTATATGTGTTACACTTAAGTAAAAATGTTCATGAAACTGAATGCTGTCTTTTGAGGAAGCTCAAAATTTCATGGCTCTAACTAAAACAAGAATGGAATGAATATTAATATTAAACTTTTCTCCCCAGTTTTCCAAGTTATAGAAGTTTCCTATTGTTTTCTAGCCTCTTTTGGCAGACAAAAAATCGGATGGGAAAGGCTATTTCTGTCCTCTGTTAGAAGCATGTGAGCTCCTCCTAATAAATCTTATATCCAGCAATTAAGGGAATTTTCTTTCTAAAAGAACTATATTTTAATGAATTCCAACCTTCCAAAATTATTCTAATAACTTGGGACATAATCTAATAGTAGTTAATTAAGGAATAAGTCAAAATGACTCTGCAGTTATATTTTAGTTATACCTGCATCAATTTCTAAATGCAGAAATGCATATCATTACCTTCTTTCCAGAAAAAATTTATGGCTGTAATTTGTCAGCCTCAATATTAGAATCAACCGTTACAGATCTTTGCCAACTGATTTATCAGCTGATGATATTTAAAATGGAGGCAGTAATATTGAAGGAGACAGACTAGAAAAGAAAAAAAGGAATAAAAGGGGAACGTGTGGAATTCAAGATGTTGGGCTTTGCTTTCAACTGATTTAGAAATTACGTTTTTGTTTGCACAAGGCGCTTTAAACTTCGATTCAGCAAAACTATAGCTATATTTGTCTTTCTATGGCATGGGTCATAGTGAAGACTCATAAAATGACTCTATGGCACCTGTGAAAACAGAAAGATATCAAAACAATGGTGCTCTGTCCAGTCCTGTTCATGCATATTCGTGTGCTGGCTCTGCTCTCTCTTGGGGTTCATGCCATGGCCCCGCCTTTCACCACGCTGTCACTGAGGGCCAGGCAATGTGGCCGAAACTAAACTTTCTATTGCTCGCCTTTAGGACACTGGTCTTTTATCTTAGGCAAAGTGTACGTATTGAAGAATCAAGAAAAAGGATGTCATTTTGGGACTTGAAGAAGTTCTTCCCATGTTACGTCTTGATTTGTATGTGTATGCGTGTGTGCACATGTATTCTTACATGCGTTTATACGTGTGGGGAGTGGTGAAGGAGGTGAAAATGATTTAAAAAAATAACCACAAAGGGAAGACATTAAGAAACAGTTGTTTGGGGATGAAACTGCTCATTCTTTATTGTCTTAACTATTCTGACCACTCATGCACTTCTTACATTGGGGAGTGAAATGATTCCCTCTTAAATCCCCAACATAAGCAGTTGTGGTGGGAAGCAGAGAAGATGAGGATGAGGAAATGGTCATTCTGGACTCATGTGGTGTAAGTGGAAGAAAGATTGCACCTGATCCTCACAAAGCATACACCTGGCTGAACTGTCCACTGACAGGAGAACGCTTTAGTTCTGATGGGCGCATGTAATGAAATATTATGCAGTATATCAACATGAAGCCTTTTGAACCATTTTTAATGACATGGAAAATGTTCAAATGTCAACTGAAAACAATTCAATATAAGATAGAATGTACAATGTGATCCATGATACTGAGAAAATTCATGTATTCATGTCATCTATACAACCATTTTCATAAAGTCTCTATAGACGTGTGTGTATGAGTATATACACATATGTACAGACAAATATATTAGAAAAACAAAATAGTTGTTTGCTCCTGGTGTTTGATTTATGGGTGTTTTTGCTTTCTATTTGTTTGTTTGTTTCTCTGTTTTCCAAGTGTTCTATAATGTACAGTCACAGGAACTAGAGCATCCGAGTAAAAGAAACTTCAGGTCTGAGAAAGTATAAGACAGAAACATTTGGAAATATAAAGTATAAATGAGGCCATTGCCTCAAATTCCATGTGTTGCTTAAAGGTTATTGAGACTTTGTCCTGAAATTATCTCAGAACCTATTTTAGAGCTATATCCATGACTTTAAAAATCAAGCCATATTCAGGCTCACATTATTCAGTTGTAGAATTTATACATTGTGATAAATCTCTCCCTCCGAGAAAAATCCTAATATAACGAACTCTGTGGGCACCTAACTTGCGCGGTTCTGGGTTCTTTGTATAATGGAAATGAACCGTAAAGAGTCCCTTTCAGGGTTTTAACTGTTCTTTCCAGTGAATCTCTCAGGACCCCTTGCCTCTTTTCCTGGGCTGCAGAGCCTCATTTCTGACTTCCCGACAGTTGGATGTGCTCTAGGTTTTTCAAGTTCAGAGCGCCCAGACGATTCATTATCTTCCCCTGTAAAGTGCTTCTTCTCTCGGACATAAGTTGGGGCCCTTCTGCAGCAGTCTGCTAATGGATCTCTCTTCCTGCAGGCATTGCTTCCTCTAGTTCAGCCTGCTCACTGCTGTCATAGCAACCAATATCTTACTTCCAAACTCAAAATTCTTAAGTGGCTCCACAAAGCCCAATGACATTTCTTTCTTTTTTAAAAAATTAAATTTATTGGGGTGACAATGGTTAGTAAGCTTACATAGGTTTCAGGTGTACAATTCTATAATATAATACATCATCTATATATCACATTGTGCGCTCACACCAGAGTCTGTTCTCCTTCCATCATCATATATTTGACCCCCTTTGAGGAGGGATGGTAGAAGAGGGCCAATGAAATTTCTTAGTCAAGTGCTACCTCTTCTAAAGCCTTCTCAACATCCAGCCACACATTCTCTCTTCCTCTTCCAAACACCCATAGCACTAACTCCTGTCATCACTTTTAACTATGTACTGACTTCTAACTACGTATGAGTTTTCTTTAAGCACCATGGAACAGAATCCGTATTAGTTCTTTACTACATCTCCTAACAATCTCTGCACAGAGGCAATTAGTAAGCACTCATGCAATAAAATCATGCCACTGATGTGCAGACACAAAAGCAAACAGTACCACTATGTTCCAAAATTAAAGCAAACAAATAAACACAAGGTTGAAGCAACTCCCAAACTGCCACTCACTGTGCACATTTTCAGTCCCACTCCTTGCTTTCCGCTAGCTCTGCCATCTGTGTGAGGGAGGGTAGTTTGGCAGTTTAGGAAGGCTGCTCTGGGAGGCAGAGAAGACTGGGGGATCTGAGGCAGACGAAGGCCAGCTTAATGGCGACTGTGCTTCTAGCTTGTTTGGCTTACTCTATATCTCCTCTATTGGATAGCTCCCAGAAATAGCCATGACAGCTTTTTAAAATTGTCTCTTCCCTTTCTGTCTCATGTGTCTTTTACATACCATACTGTTTGTAACTGTACAATGCCACTCCCCCAGGGCAGTCTTGGGGCCCTGACTCTAGGTGATTCTTTGCCTTCGCCAAGGTACCAAGCACAGAACTTGGCATAGGATAGGTACTCAATAATAAGATGGAATGGAATTGTGGGTGGTGGAAGTTCTGGCACAAAAGAGAGTAATTCATCTCCTTGCGACAACTCCAGGGTGATAGAAACCAATCTCTTTCTAAGGAACAGTATAGAACGGGGCAGGAGAGAAGTCATAAAAAGTGGGAAGAGACACAAGTATTTGTTTTTCCATGAGTGACAGAGCACAAAAGGATCATGGCATGACGAGGAAAAGGACCCCTCGAGGAGTTGGCATATGGAAGGTCAGTTCTCTCTGCAAGAGCTGTGTGACCCTGAGTGAATCACTTCTGGACTTCTGATTTGGTCGTCAGAGAAATTCAAGTATTGGATGAAGTCAGGAGTTTTAATGTGAAGTAAGAATGGGTGCCTGGAAACCCATCTCATGGGACTCTGTCTTACCTGTCCCCTTCCTAGTGGCTGTTGAAAACAGAACTTGGAGCTCTGTGGACCACAAACTGAAAACCATTGAAATAGACGATCATCTAAAAAAAAAAATCTCTCCTACTCTAACATTTGGTGACATGAAACAGTATGTTTTCCTATTATTCAAAGAGCCAAGTTGGGATTCAGCAAATGAGAACATATTTTGTAAATAATTCACAATTTTTCAAAACCATAGTATCTACTAGGCAACATTTATTTATTTATCTTTTAGAACCAGACCAAAAGAACCCTACTTCCTTGTCTAGGATTTGAAAACATTTTTAAGGCATATATTCATTTTCCATTATAAAACTAGAGAGTTTTTGACCCAAAACTTTAAAATTTCCTCATATCTATATTTCTGCGGTTAAACATTCTTGATATTAATGAATGCAATTTCTGAACTGCTTTTAAATAAGTGGGACTAATGTTTCCTTGGGCTTTGTTTATCTCTTCCTGTACTATCCCAAGTGATATGGTCATTGTTGGGTTTGAGTAAACACCAGTATTTTCACGTATACGAAAGGGGCTTGCTTAACCTGGGTGTGAGGTAAATTCAAAGACTCAGAGTACCAACTTGGCATTGATACAGTTGGCAGTTCTGTGGTGGTCATGGGGGTCTATGTTGGGTTTAAGCCAGATCTAAGAGGTTGCTGAAGGCATTGTGAAAACACGGTGCCTGTGGAATATGATGGCACAAATGCTGCACTAGAGATCAGGTTACCTGAGTTCACGTAGTATAGGAAATACTCTGGAAATGGAAGCACTGAGATCCATGACCCAGCTTTCTCTTGCTCACCTTAACTTGGGGCAGGTCACTTACACTCTTTGGGATTCAGATTTTTTTCATAAATATAGATGATAATCATCCATAAATATAGATGATAATCGCTGTCCTGCTAACCTTCTAGGGATTATAAAACTGAACTGAGATAACGATGTGAAAGTGTTGTATCAGCTTCAAATGGAAGTAACACTGGGCAAGCCATTTTACAGGTTTGGTACTAATTTAAGACTAATAGCTGACTTTCGTTAATTACTTGGCACCTTGCTAAAGCTTTACAGGCCTTGTCACATTTATTCCTCACAGCTACTCTTTGACTCATTCTATAGATGGCAAAAATGAGGCCTAGAGAAGTAAAAAAGCTACTTAACTAATAATGTTAAACTGATAGATTGGGGTTAAAAATGAGGATGATGGTGATACCTGTTCTATTAACTGACAAGTTCATTA
Source organism: Rhinolophus sinicus (assembly GCF_057876585.1). NCBI lineage: Eukaryota > Metazoa > Chordata > Mammalia > Chiroptera > Rhinolophidae > Rhinolophus > Rhinolophus sinicus. Next base: position 63,231,156 of record NC_142516.1, on the reverse strand, counting down.
AAGAATTGCATCAATAATTATACTTAATTCTTTTAAATGTACTATAATAAGTGATCATTATTTTTAGTGATAAGCTGGCTTGGTGGAAGAACTGAATTGCCCCGATAACTGAGTTACAGCTGATTGTCTGGTGATGTGTGTGCGGTATGTCTACAGATTGGGAAGGGTGCGACCATGCACCCTAAAAATCACCAGAACTATGCGGGAACCTCAGTACATGCACAGTCTCTCTCTCTCACGTACTCGTAGCTGCAGTTCCCACACATATGTATGTATGTGTGTATTACATTTGATTATTTTCTCTTGCTAAAAATGGAAGCACCAGAACTCTGCTTTATTTATTTCATTATCAATAATGCACGAACATGCGATTTTTATGGTGGTCTTTCTTATTGCTTACTCATTCGCTGTTCCAAGCAGTCTATTTAAATGAGGTTGATCAAAAGGAAGGACATTGTTACTTTTCTAAATCACTTACCTATTGTAATAAAACAAAAAGACCTCCGTGATTAGGAAAACAGTATATTATACTTTAATTGAAAACAATTTTTTAGTTCTTACACTGAGTTCTCCTTCTTTGGAGATGAACATGGCATAAATCCCACGTGAATTAATGGTAATGTCACACAGCTGGTTCAGTGGGGATTATTAGACAACTGCACCCTGGGATTTCAGGACATGCTAATTATATTAATTTTTTATGGTCATCCTATTTTTAAAAATCTGATAAATGTGATTTACCTTATGAAGATATTCCCTAGGAATTTGTGTCTCTTGTTGTAAACAAGGAATAGAGAACTACCTTTTTAGACCTGTATAGATAATTCTAGAGTTTTTTCTTTTCCCTTCCTGGAGAAGGAAGCTGATTTCCAGAGTTTAGGAGTTTCTCTGAGGTAACATTCACATTGTCGTGACCAGGATCTTAGTCATAATAGCTGCTGCAACTAACATTTATTGAGCGTTTATCATGTTTCAGGCACCCTGCTAAGTTCTTTGAATGCATTACCCATTTATTCCTCATGACAACTCAGATAAGTACTGTTATTATCCTCGCCTCACAGGATGAAAAACACGGAGGCTTCCTGTGAAGAAGTCATTTTCCAAAGGCTACTCAACTAGTGAGTGGCAGAGCCAGGATCCCAGGCCAGGCTGCTTTCTTCCAAAACTCCCCTCCTAACTACCAGGCTGTGTGGCCATTAGACTAGCTGGTCATCAAGTTAACGTGACTAGGTTTTTACATGCCCACTACACATCCTGCCTCTCACAATGCACATTATTTCTTTAAAGTTGCCTTAGAATTCACTTCTGAGATTTTGTTCCCAATGTCATGCATGGTCAGGATGACCTATGCAAGTTGCTGTCCAGTTAAAAGGAGCCAGACAATAAACGTCCTCTAGAACTCCCCCAAGCACTGCTGCTTGGGGCGTACAGGTTTGGGCATTTGCTTAGGACTGCTGCTCCGAATCCCTCCAGGGCAGGGGCGATCTGCATGTGAGCTCAGCTAGAAACAGATCTGTTTGCTAATGATTGTGACTGTGATAGTGTGATGAGTGAGAGCTTTAGTCACTTGTCCAACTCTTGCCAATTTAAGCCCTGTTCAGTACTGCCTTGGAGGGAAAACCAGAGGCCTGTGCCAAAAATATCTGAAAAGGTGGTTCTCTGATCTTCTCACGAACAATGTCTTCCACAATTACCCCCAGACAGCCTTAACAGTCTTACCAGTCTCATAGGCTGAGATATGTAAGGCCAAATGTGGCCTATTTTACAGCCACTCTGAAATATAACATGTTTATTAGCTGAACTAAAACTATGCCTTTTTAGCTGTTGATGAGCCATAGGCATAATTTTGTGGCTTGCTGGCCACATGATGGCCTTTAGTCTTCACCCAAAAGGCAAAGATGACATAAACCATTGCACAAACTGGCAGGCACTGTATTTAAAAAAAAAAAAAAAATCCCCTGGTATAAGACAGATCTATGACTGTAGCATGGCAAGCACATTACATTTGATTAGATTCTAAATGTCTTAGCTACATGGAAAGGGTTCCTATTATAGTATTAAATTAATGAAGCAGAAAACAAGTTAAACATGTAGGAGGGGCATGGCTCTGGACTTCTGGTCGTGCCCAAGCTGGGATTGCCACCAGAATATAAACTATACTGTGTATAGAGCACATGACGGTATTTGTGATGTCATAGTTCCAAGTCACCAGTGAGAAACATTCCTCATTTTAGCTAAAAGCCAATACATTTTTACCTTCCCTTTCTCTGACCTCTCATTATAGGCATTAAGTTTTGGCTTCCTTTTTGAGACCACTTTTGGATAGGAAACAAAAAGCATTTTATCACTTCATAAAAATGACTGCATAAATGACACCAGAAGAGAGTAACAAAGCTTTCGTGGGATGGAACTTCTGGCCGCCAGGTACGCTCAATTGTTTGTCTTATAGTGTAAGGGACTCAAATTCCTGTCTCATCTAAATGTGAAGATACTACATATCATGAACATTCCAGCTCACTTTCGAAGAGTAGAAACCAAGAACGCTAAGCCCCTGAATTCCACGTATCTATTCTATACAGCATGATTTCATCTGTGTTATGAGCTATAGATAAGATAAAAGAAACAAAGCACAAAAATTAACAGTAATCTGTGGGCACTGGAAATTAAGTGACGTTGTTCATTAGTTCAAATATATAACATTTACTTATCTTAAGGCTAACTAATGAGATTATTTTGGTAAATAGAAAAATTGGATATGAAGGATTATGGCTAATGGCTGCCACATCCAGTTCGTTTTGGTTTTAGCTGTGTAGTAATGAAAAATTCTCATTACCATAGAGAAGTAGTTGCTAATGGTAACAGTTTTGACAGCTCACCTGGCAATCTTAGTATACTTATTTTATCATTTAAACTGACATAATCGAAGAACTGCACGATGAAGGCAAGACGTATTTACTTTGGTAGTATAACGTTTTTACAAGTAGGACAATAATTTTATAGCTCAGCTTAGCTCAAATAAGTTCCAATTAGTTTAACATGTTTGAATATACTTTTTGTGAGTTATTGTTTAAAGACACTTCAAAATATATGAAATGAAATTGAATGAAGCAACTCTGTGGGACAAGAGGTTCTAGGCACAGTTTGAAAACCACTAATTTAATGCAACACATACGCATCTCACCCCCATTTCACAGGTGAGAAAACTGAGGCCCAGAAGGGTAAAATATAACAATAAACCTAGGATTATAGACTTAATTATTTGCTGCCCTTTTTGCTGTCCATGACCTCTCAGTCTTGATAGGGAATAAACTGAGCTATTTGAATAGGATTTTGCTTTCAAATAATATACAATAGGCCATAAATGCTAGTCTAAGACACATAAAGTAAATAAATATCTCATTGGGTAGATCAAATGAGTTTCTTTTGAAATTCAAAAATATGTGACTTTGTACTCAGAATGTCTGTATTTTCCCTTTTGGGGATTTCTAATTTTGGAAACAAAGGCATTAGTTTAGTACCACTGTGTCACTCTTGATGTTACGATTACACAGTTAAATCTGTAGTTAGGAAACAGTTCCTCGAGGGTTTGATCCTGCTATGTCTGATGAGAGGGCAGACCTGTTTTATAGAGTCTATCTCCTTTTCTCAGACCATCACTTCTGATTCTCTCTTGGAATTCAGAAAGGTTGCTTTGATCCCAGGTATGCAAATGAGTTCAATGACTTTCACAGCAATCCGGAAATATCTTAACCTTAGAGTAGCATATCTGTATTTCCTAAAGCAGATTCCTCTTAAACCTCTCTTAGTGCTAAATCTTAATTTTTACAGCTTTGTTTAATTCTCTGCAATAAAAAAGCAGCTTCCTGACATCTGCCTCTTATTTTTTTCTTTCTTCTTTTCTTTCTTTTTTAAGATAGCCACCTGTCCCAACATTTATACATGTGCTATATTAGATGTTAAAAAAAAAAAAAAAAAAATAGGATGCAGGAAAAGCATAAATTTCACAGACAAATTTCTTTCTATGTAGAATGGCCTTTTGCTTTTTGATAATAAGAAATAGACTACAAATATTATTCCAACAGAGAATATAGGCAAAAATCAGAAGCCAGAAAAAAAAACTGAGTAATGTTTTTCTGATTATAAACCTTTCTTAAGATGGTTAATGTAATGCTTTTATTTCACAACTTTTTTCCATGGCCACCTCTTCCTTGAAGTTTTTTTTCCAGTAAGGAAAAGCTCTATGCAGTTGTGGGAGTGGATCCCTCATTTCTCCTAGAAACACACACACATTTTTTTATGGAAGTGTGTGTAACGTTTTCAAAGTCTCTCTATGGCTGACCTGTCTGAATTGGGATAACTATCCTTTTCATAACTTATCATTTTCATGTCTTCAGGTATAGATATGGATAAAGATGTATAATAAGTAGAATAATTTTAAAATAGGGTTGAATTACATTAGTTATACGTATCTTGGCCAGAAATACTTCATACCCTTAATATTTCCAAATAAAGACGTCCAAGCAAAATTCTGCAACTCATTCAGCTTTTTTTTATCATATCCAATTTTTAATACATAATTTTCTGGTGTAATATGAAGCTAAATTAAACTTCGTCTAAATTATATAATTGTAAAATATCTATTCTTTCTGTTTCTTGCATAAAAACCTGTCATTCTGAGTTCACTTTTATGAGCTAGGTATCTGAAATAGGCAATTTCACATCACATGTAGAATTTAGAATTCATGAATATGAGGCAAAAAGAGTATGAGTAACTTTAAAAAGTTAACAGCAGAAAGCAAAAACTAAAATTGCATTGCTTACAATTCAAAGACAGAATGATTTTCATCCACATGGCTCATGTAGCATTTTAACTATTCAAAGTTTTATCATATGTATTTAGTAAACTATACTTTTGAAAAATAACATTGAGGTGTTTCTCAGAAATTGAAGGACTTTGGGAAAGAATTCTTTGTCTTTTGGTCCTCGTGATTAGTTTTGTAGGAGAAAAGGTTTCTTATAATCTGCCTCATATGTTGGGGACGAGTAAGCTAAGGCAATAAAGAGATTCAACAGGAAGCGTTGTATCTACAAAGGCGAATGTTATACCCACGAAAAGATTCTTGACCTGCACTTCTCTGACTACTCCTCATCTGAGATATTTCCTTTGCTGGTCTCATTCTTGACCCTGCAAATAATTGAGGGCCAATATGGTTTCCAAAAAGCAAACAGCGGTATATGAAAGTGTCAAGTATCTCTTTAAAGCTCCTAATGAAAAAGACCTTTAAAATAGCTGACCATTGGAAATAAGTCTTGCTTTCTCTTTAACAAGGGCTGAGTTTGTTCACATGTAGAATTGCTCTAAGACTACTTGTGATTCTAGTTAATCAGTGTGAACCACCACAGGCCAAAATGGGCCAGCTGTGACCCTGAAATATGGTGTGTGGTGATCACATCACCGATCAGGTGACAGAGTTACAACAGAGAGAATCCGGAGAACATGGTACCATCACATTTGTTCAGGTCCATTGGTCCGGACCTTGTTAAGGAGAGAAACAAGTAACCACAATGAAAATAAAATCAGACTGAGAAAATGACTGAGAGTACTTCACCTGTAGCTTTACAAATGGAAAATCTATAGACCCTGGGATGGCATCATATAGTAGCAAGAACAAGGGGCCTGGGTACTAACAACACATGATTAGGAATGGACACTGGACAGCGGCATTTATTTATTTATTTTTAATGTAAAGCATTTTCATTTAAGAAGCTTATTTGGAACTTGAGTTATATTTATAATAAATGAACTAGTAAATTTGACTGACCTGGCTGGACATGGATCCAAGTTGCACTCCTGAAGTTTGGGCTTGGGTTTGATGTTCTCGGGGTAATAGTGGCAGTACTGATCAGCAACCACACGATTGCTCCTCAGATCGTAACACTCGGCAGATGTCAGCTGGTAACCTGCGGTAGCAAACCAGACAGGCGAGTTGAACCACACATGTCAAGGTAACACGTTTCTTTCTGCTTTTTGGCCATCTCACATTAAGGACATTCTTCCCCAATGCGCCAGTCATTTCCAGGACAAAAGACAGATAAACGGAAGGCTCATTAATTTTTGCATGCCTCAAATACTGAGTTTTCCCACTCAAATTCTAATAATTACATCCTACCATAGGGCTTGAACTACATAAGGACATAGCTAGATTATAAGACTCTGTTGCAAGAACTATTCTTATTAATTTGTTCTGTATAATCTAGAAGCCTAACACAGATTCTGTATCCAAAAGAGATCACTGGTATTTATTTACCAGCCATCTCATACAAGGATGCAAAATTGGCTTCCTTATAACTCAGGCACTAGGGAGGAAAAACTCCCAAATAAATAAACCCAAACACTGCTCCTCTTGGTCAATGGGTGGACAATGGAATATAGCACAGAATCAGGTCCTGCCAGCTCCCTGACACTGTTTTTCCCTAAATACAATCTGAATGGGTTAAACTGAGTAAATGGATGATTAAGACCCTAACAGTAGCCATCATGAATCCCAAGTTTTCCCAAAGAATTAAAACAACACTTCCTGCTGTGTAATTTTTGCTTTACCCCAAATCCTCTGTCATTTCTCTTTAAGTTTCTAGGCAATATTTCTTAGTTCCCATGCACAAATTTCCACTATTTAGAGGATCCTCTTAAAAAAAAAATAGTGTTGCTGAGTAATACTTAGTTCTATTTACAATGTGTTTTACCTTTGTTTTTACCTGCCTCTTTCTTGTCCTGTGGATTTCTGGTGGGATGCTGATGAGAACTTAGATTCTTGGGGTGAAAAATATATGTACATAGATAATTTTTTAAAAATTAAGGTTTTTGTATCATTCTAACCTAACTAACTCCAAAATGTATTCCCCTTGGCAGGTGGTTGAATTCTGTTTTTGCTAAGTACCTGTTAGAAAGTCAGATTTAGAGTGTTTAAAAGTCTCGCAAAAGATTTTAGGAAATCAGACAGCGGTTTATAAACCAGATTCCCAGCTTGAGGCTGTTTTCTCAGACCACCCACAAAAATTAATTGTTCATTAAAGACCTAAAAAAAGAACTTTTTAAACAGTTTTACTGTAAAGATGAAAAGCGTGAAAAGTTATAGGTAAGAACACATGTTCCATTTAACTTTTTGTCTTATAAGAAAATAAAAAAGCAAAATGATATTTTATGCAAGTAAATATATCTTTATTTTTCAATTGCATTATACTCAAAAGCCAATAAGTTTATGACAAACTAATCATTTCATAATTTTCCATAAATAATTTCTACTGAAGGAATTTATCAGGTAGTAAAATATGGGCACAAGCACTAAGTACATTATAAATCTGAGATTACTATTTTTTAAAATCATAATTTGTCAGCTTAAAGTGTTGCTTTGAAGCTATTCTAGAGTATGAGAAATGAAAGTTTAGAACAAAAATTAATGACCAAAATGGTCAGATAATCGTGTTTTCAGATAAAGTTTCACAACGAATTTGGAGTAGCAATTCTTTACACTTAGCAAAATGGTCAACCAGTTGTATCTAGAACCAGAAACATAAAAGGGAATTTGGAGCTCATTTTTTAAGTAATTTTTAAACTGTGGTCCATGAAATAGAAGGGAGGCTGGTTTCTATATCCCTCACTTTTGAGCAGTACTCCACTCTGAGCAGCACATATTCCTTTTATCTGGGCTTCCAAGAAAGATTTCCTTTGAAGAAGGCATTTGATAGCTCCAAACATTTGAAAACCACTGATAGTTTTACTTCTTTACTTAGATGTAAAGAAAATATGTCCAAAGGGGAGGGATATATATGAATCTAACGTTAATTGTCTTATATAGCAAGCCATTGTCAAGGTTACAGAAATTATACTCTGTTGCAGGTCAAGGTGAAACTGGCATATTGGGCATGTTATTGAATTGTTACTTCTCACAAAACCTGGTGTTCATCTAAAAAGCAAAGAAGAAAAAATTGTTTCCTCTGATTTCTTTCTTCGAAACCATTTTCTGGGCTAGTCGTTAATACGTGAATCAAAATAACATATTCCCATGAAACACCAACATAATTGGCAGTTTATTTTTAAACAAAGTGATTTTCTATTCAGCACAGATAGAGCAACTTAAAATTCTTAAAATGTTGAGTTAATAGTTATTTAATAATTAAGTAAAAACACTTGATGTAGTTTTGACTAAGTGCTTTTAAGCTAAAATATAGTATTGCTCTACAGAACCTCATTTTAAGTGGTTTGTTTAAATTATGTAGACACAGATAACATAGCTGAAGACGAATTATATCATATGTTCTTAACTATTTTACAAAAATTAATGGATAATCATTTTTCTTCATTTTGAGGTAACATCCTTCTTTTCTCTTGTCAAAATAATCTAGTGCAGGGGTGTCCAAACTTTTTTCAACGTTTTTCACCAAGGGCCATATGCGGTAAAATACACAAACAGCGGGCCACTCACTCGAGGTGAAGTACGTATTGCTTCACCTGGTTTATTTAAGTAAACTAAATATATTTTTTGGAATTTGCTGTGGGCCAATTAAAAGTGGATTGTAGGCCGCAGTTGGCCCGTGGGTTGCAGTTTGGACACCCCTGATCTAGTGATACGTGTGGGGACTAGGTACTTAAAGCCAGCCAATTAACAGGCTTCCAGGAAGATGGAGTAAAATTTGCTTGATGTGCTCATTTTAAAAGGAACATACAGACAACTTTATATCCATTAAATTAGCAAAACTTAAAAAAAAAAAAAGATAATCCACAAATACTGGCTCAGTTGGAAATGAAATTGAAATATTCATAGACTGCTTATTACCCTCTGGAAAGAATTTTGGTAATATATGCCAATAGCCACAAAAATTCTGAAACACTCTTGAGAATTTATTTCAAGGAAATAATTTCAAAGGAAAAAAATACTTAGGTATTAAGTTATTCATTACATTATAATAGAGTTTAAATGAAGTAAATGATCTTCTATAAGGATATGGCTAAATAAATTATGAAGTAATTCAAAGGAATGACTATGCAACCTTTAAAATTATGAAGAGCAGAAAATGTGGGGAGAAACCTTTTCTAGTAACACAAAACGCTGTCCATATTACAGAGGTGATGGAGCAGAAATAGAAACTCATTTGGTGACTTTTCAAGAGAGATGTGTTTTAATGAATAAATCAAGGAAGTGGTATTCCTTTTACTGCACGGATGATGGGGTAGAACTGAAAAATAACTTGAGTCCAAGTCTACTGTGCAGTGATTTTTTTTCCCTGGTAATACTTTCCTTTAATCAAATTAATCTCTCATTCTTTTTGGACACATCATGCTAGGTAGTAGGCCTCACAAATACTCTTCATTTGATTCCTGAATAAATAAGTTCACTTCAACCAGATGAATGGTTTATTTTCAAATGAACAGAATCGCCTCAAGACCATGCTGTTGCCAAGCTATGATATTTCTTGTCCTGGCCTTCCATGGAATCAAGGGAAGGAGTCAAGACTGTTTCCTCTAGTGGGACTCTACAGACAGAAATATTTATGAAGCATCTAGACTGAGTTATATGCCTTACAGGAGGGCTTCAGGATTTGGCCCCAGTCAGAAGAAAGGACCTGATCCATCACAGAACTCAATTTCTTCCATGCTAAAGTGACTCTACTCTTAGAATAGCCACGTCTTCCCTCATAAAAGACAACAGTTCCTAGGCTAAGTGAACACCGTTACCTCCTCCACAGGTTGCTGAGCAAGGAAAGAAATCCGTCTCCCTCCATCGGTGGATGATAGGCTGATAGAAGATGAACTGGACTGTACTGTTAGCGGGCCCCGAGTTGCGGATCTGCAGGAGACAACAGCAAAGTAGAGGAACTAGTGTGACAGGGAGGGGCTTTCTGGGTCCCTTGCAACTTGGGACAAGGATGTGTGATTGTACTGATGGTCTTAGGTTGTGTGAAGGACTACTTTGGGACAGCAGTGGCAATAGCCCTATCACCCATCTTACCATTTAACCAGCGAATGGTTCTTGTATATTCCATCACTATCATCCCCCTCCCAGTTCTGTTGCCTCAGAACAAGGGAGAGCGATGCCTCAACTCGTGATTCCAGTTGGATCTTATCCCAAGCCACTTAGTCCCTTACCTTCTTTTATTTCCAACCTCTCATAATTTTCCAGGTAAAATTATATGGATTTTTAAATGTAGGATCAGAAATGGAGAACTTCTTTTAAGGAAATTATAAATGCCATAAGCTGCAAAAAAATGAAAGATACTGTCTTTGGTTAACAAAAATAAAAGAGTTAAAGAATTAAGAAGCTCTTCCCACTCAGAGACATATATGGAGTTTCCTGACAACTTGGTGATTTATATATATTAATGTGCAAAGTTACCAATTGGAAGCTTGTGAAAAGGCAAATTCCTGGGCTCAAGCCCAGAGATCCAGGCAATTCGAATGTAGATATCCAAGAGCAAAATTTTGAAAAACACCAACTTACAATATGAAAGCAAATACTTCAATTAAAAACTGTGTTTATGGAAATTACAACTCCTTTGTTTTTTTAAAAGAGGGATGTGAGACAGTAATTTTTTAATGGTTCTTAAAAGCACCAGGTTGAGAAAACATACTCAAACTGAAAGAGAAGGAAAAAGTGCCCACCGGGAACAATGCCTTGATTTCATGAAGACAGAATGACATGTGATACAACATTTAGACAGTTGGGCAAGGGCAAGGCTTGGACAATTTATTATACTAAAGGAAGTTGCATGGACATCTGAGAGAACCATCTTTTACTCCAACTCCATTACAGGAATGACAGAAGTGTCAATCAGCTGAATCACGTGGCTGAAGTCTTCGTTAATGTTTTCAAGCCTTATCACCATCCCAACTGCCCTTTATCTAGGATAAATTCATAAACTTGGCCTTCAGATTTTTTAAAAGATAGCCTTATTTTTCTGTTACTGAATTTGACAACTGGATTAAACACCTAGGATGCAGAGGATAACACGGAAGAAACAGGGAATAGGTCCTAACTCCTAGATTAATGTTTGGAGTTTGGAGGAGAATATGGGACTCCTCCTCAGAAAATCTGGAAGAGCTGGAAAGGAGAAACAAGGAAGAAAAGCTCCAGAATGTCTCATATTATGCTGGAATTCTGACCCAGGGCACATCCAGGTCTTTTCTAATTAGAATAAACAGTGATACAATTCCCTACTTTAAAGCAAAAAACAGCTGAAGCAATACAGTCTTTCATAAAAGGGGTATGGCCTACAGATTAATATTTTTCAATCCTATGTGTCAGATACGGGATATCTAATTGCTTGCTTAGGGATGTAGTATTAATCACATTCCTTGGAAAGTTTTTCTTTTTTTAAAAAAATTTTAGCTCACAAAAGCGTATGGCTCTCTTGGGATGTGTAGTTACCATGCTGGAAAGCTATTAGAAGAAGGCTCTCATTTGAACACAAGTTCTATGAAAAAATAAAAAAGGCCAGAAACTTTGTTTAGATCCAGAAAGATGAATTGTTTTGTGGGGGTTCCTTTTGGGATATAGACATTAAACTAAGTCCTAGGAAAGTGGAAGGGGTTAAATAAAAATGAGAAGGATATAACATCAAAACACTTGGACAAACCTTGTTCTAGAAAAATGTGTAGTATCTGGGCTTATCTTTTGGTCTGGTTAAAGAGGCAAAAGATGGAGCAAGTCCTTTTTTCAGCTACCTGGATGTTACCAATAAAAGCACCTCATGCCCTAAAAGGGAGGAATGAAGGACAAGGAGATTTGGTGTCAAGAGGGAGGGTTAGTAAATCCCATGTTGGAGGAAAGAAAACAAGCAGAAAGAATATTGTTCTTAATGAGTTCAATGAAAATGATGCAGAATGATCATAAATGCTGAGACTGTATGTCTAGATTTGAAAAGAGATTGGAAATGAACTGGGACATAGTTATTTCCAAAAGATAAAACCAATGGTGATGTACAAATCTCTGACCACATCATCTTGTCTGGTTCCTTCCCACTGATAGCATTCCTGCTTCTCCCTTCTCTATTGTCACCTTCTTCCTTGCATAACAACAGAATCAACTATCACAGCCATCGGCACTTATTACATTCCTACTATGTCCAGGGTGCATTTTATTTATATAAAATCTAATCCTAAATCTACTCTGTATCATCTTCCACATTTGAATTACAAGAGAAATGAGGTTCAGAGAGGTTGAGTGCCTTGCTTAAGGCCACACAGCTGTAACAGAGTTGGGATTTGAATATAGGTGTGCCTGGCTCTAAAGCCACCATCACTTTTGTGGTACCAAGAAATCTTTGTTAATTTGTGAAGATACCGTCATTTATCTTTTTCTTTTTAAATTTATTGGGGTGACAATTGTTAGTAAAATTACACAGATTTCAGGTGTACAATTCTGTATTACATCATCTATAAATCCCATTGTGTGTTCACCACCCAGAGTCAGTTCTCCTTCCATCACCATATATTTGATCCCCCTTACCCTCATCTCCCACCCGCACACCCCTAACCCTCTGGTAACCACTAAACTATTATCTGTGTCTATGAGTTTTTGTTTCTCATTTGTTTGTCTTGTTCTTTTGTTGTTTTTGGTTTATATACCACATATCAGTGAAATCACATGGTTCTCTGCTTTTTCTGTCTGACTTATTTCGCTCAGCATTACACTCTCAAGATCCATCCATGTTGTCACAAATGTTCCTATATCATCTTTTCTTACCGCCAAATAGTATTCCATTGTGTATATATACCACAACTTCTTTATCCATTCATCTATCGAAGGACATTTTGGTTGTTTCCATGTCTTGGCCACCGTAAACAAAGCTGCAATGAACATTGGAGCACACGTGTCTTTATGTGTAAATGTTTTCAGATTTTTTGGGTAGATACCCAGGAGGGATTGCTGGGTCATATGGCAATTTTATTCGTAATTTTTTGAGGAACCTCCACACCGCCTTCCATAACGGCTGCACCAGTCTGCATTCCCACCAACAGTGTATGAGGGTTCCTTTTTCTCCACAGCCTCTCCAACATTTGTTACTATTTGTCTTGTTGATGATAGCCATTCTGACTGGGGTGAAGTGGTATCTCATTGTGGTTTTTATTTGCATTTCTCTGATGATTAGTGATGTTGAGCATTTTTTCATATGTCTATTTGCCGTTTGTCCTCTTTGGAGAAATGTCTCTTCGGGTCCTCTGCCCATTTTTCAATTGAGTTGTTTGTTTTTTGTTGTTGAGTTGCATGAGTTCCTTGTATATTTTGGATATTAGCCCCTTATCGGAGGCACTGTTTGCAAAAATCTTCTCCCATTCAGTTGGTTGCCTCTTTTATTTTGTCGATGGTTTCTTTTGCTGTGCAGAAGCTTTTAAGTTTGATATAGTCCCATTCATTTATTTTTGCTTTTACTTCCCTTGCCTTTGGAGTCAAATACGTAAAATGCTCTTTGAACCCAAGGTCCATAAGTTTAGTACCTATGTTTTCTTCTATGCAGTTTATTGTTTCAGGTCTTATGCTTAGGTCTTTGATCCATTTTGAATTACTTTTGGTACATGGTGACAGATAGCAGTCCAGTTTCATTCTTTTGCACGTGGCTTTCCAATTCTCCCAGCACCACTTATTGAAGAGGCTGTCTTTTCTCTATGTTTTTGGGTTATTTGTCAAAAATTACCTGCCCATATTTATGTGGGTTTATTTCTGGGTTCTCAATTCTATTCCATTGGTGTGTGTGTCTGTTTTTCTGCCAATACCATGCTGTTTTGATTATTGTAGCCCTGTAGTACAAGCTAAAGTCAGGGAGTGTGATACCTCCAGTATTGTTCTTTTTTCTTAAGATTGCTTTGGCTATTCGGGGTCTTTTGTGGTTCCAAACAAATCTGATGATTTTTTGTTGTATTTCTTTAAAAACTGCCACTGAGATTTTGATGGGGATTGCATTAAATCTGTATATTGCTTTGGGTAATATGGCCATTTTAACTATGTTGATTCTTCCAATCCATGAGCACGGAATGTCTTTCCATTTCTTTGTGTCTTCTTCAATTTCTTTCAAAAACGTCTTACAGTTTTCAGCATATAGGTCCTTCACATTCTTGGTTAAGTTTATTCTTAGGTATATTATTCTTTTTGCTGCAATTGCAAAAGGAATTGTTTTTTGTATTTCTTTTTCTGAGATTTCATTGTTAGTATACAGGAATGCAATAGACTTTTGTATGTTGATTTTGTAGGCAGTAACTTTACTGTATTCGTTGATACAGTATTTTCTAATAGCTTTTTGGTGGAGTCTTTAGGGTTGTCTATATAAAGCATCATGTCATCTGCAAAGAGTGATAATTTAACTTCTTCATTCCCAATTTGGATGCCTTTTATTTCTTTCTCTTGCCTGATTGCTCTGGCAAGGACTTCCAACACTATGTTGAAAAGCAGAGGTGATAGGGGACAGCCCTGTCGTGTTCCTGAACGTAGAGCAAATGGCTTCCGTTTTTCACCATTAATTATGAGATTAGCTGAGGGCTTGTCATATATGGCCTTTATTATGTTAAGGTATTTTCCTTCTATACCTATTTTATTAAGTGTTTTCATCATAAATGGATTTTGTATCTTGTCAAAAGCTTTTTCTGCATCAATTGATATAATCACATGATTTTTGTCCTTTATTTTGTTTATGTGATGTATCACATTGATGGATTTGCGGATGTTGAACCATCCTTGTGCCCCGGGGATGAACCCCACTTGGTCGTGATGAATACTCTTTTTAATGCATTGTTGTATTCGATTTGCTAGAATTTTGTTTAGGATTTTTGCATCTGTATTCATCAGAGATATTGGTCTGTAGTTTTCTTTCTTTGTGTTGTCCTTACCAGGTTTTGGTATCAGGGTAATGTTGGCCTCATAAAATGAGTTTGGGAGTACTGTCTCTTCTTCAATTTTTTGGAAGAGTTTGAGTAGGATTGATATTAGATCCTCTTTGAAGGTTTGGAAGAATTCACTAGTGAAGCCATCTGGTCCCGGACTTTTGCTTTTGGGAAGGTTTTGGATGACTGATTCAATTTCGTTACTGGTGATCGGTTTGTTTAGATTTTTCAGTTCTTCATTGTTCAGGCTTGGCAGCCTATATGTTTCTAGGAACTTGTCCATTTCTTCTAGGTTATTGAGTTTGGTGGCATATAGTCCTTCACAGTATTCTTGGATGATCCTTTGTATTTCTGTGGTGTCCGTGATAACTTTCCATTTTTCATTTCTGATTTTGTTAATTAGTATCATCTCTCTTTATCTTAGTGAGTCTAGCCAAGGGTTTGTCAATTTTGTTAATCTTTTCAAAGAACCAGCTCTTTGTCACATTAATTTTTTGTATTGTCTTTTTGTTCTCTATTTCATTTAGTTCTGCTCTGATTTTTGTTATTTCCTTTCTTCTGCTGACCTTGGGTTTCACTTGTTCTTCTTTTTCTAGTTCTTTAAGGTGTAACATGAGGTTATTTATTTGGGATTTTTCTTGTTTCTTGAGATAGGCCTGTAATGAGATAAATTTCCCTCTTAAAACTGCTTTCGCTGCGTCCCAAAAATTTTGGTAGGATGTATTTTCATTGTCATTTGTTTCTATGTATCTTTTGATCTCTCCTCTAATTTCTTCTTTGACCCAGTCATTCTTTAAAAGTATGTTGTTTAATCTCCATGCATTTGTGTTTTTTCCTGCTTTCTTTTTGCAGTTGATATCCAATTTCAAAGCCTTGTGATCAGAGAATGTGCTTGGTATGATTTCAATCTTCTTAAATTTGCTGAGACTGATTTTATGTCCCAATATATGGTCTATGCTTGAGACTGTTCCATGTACACTAGAAAAAAATGTATAGTCTGATGTTTTAGGACGAAGTGCTCTATATATGTCAATTATGTCCATTTCATCTAATGTGTCATTTAGGGCTACTATTTCGTTATTTATTTTCTGTTTGGATGATCTATCCATAGCTGTCAATTATGTATTTAAGTCCCCTAGTATAATTGTGTTTTGGTCAATTTCTCTTAGTAGTTGCTTTAGTTCTGTTAGTAGTTGCTTGATATGTTTCGGTGCTCCCTGATTGGGGGCATAAATATTGATGACTGTTATGTCTTCTTGTTGGATGGTCCCCTTTACCATTATGAAACGTCCATCTTTGTCTCTTGCTATCTTTTTCACCCTGAAGTCTGTTTCATCTGATATCAGTATGGCTACACCTGATTTTCTCTGGGTACCATTTGCTTGGAATGTCAATTTCCACCCTTTCACTTTGAGTCTATGCTGTCCTTGTAGCAGAGATGTGTCTCTTGGAGACAGCATATGGTTGGGGTTAGTTTTTTGATCCAATCTGCTATTCTGTGCCTTTTTATTGGTGAGTTCAGTCCATTTAGGGTGATTATTGATATGTGAGGATTTCCTGTCATTCTATCTTTGGTTTTCTAATAAGACTGTGTCTCCATTGTTTCTTTGCCTTTTTGTGTTGTCTATTATTTCTGTGTGGTGGTATTCTATGATGTTTCCCTCTGTTTCTTCTTTTATTACAGTATATATTTCAGTTCTGGATTTTTTTTGAGTGGTTACCCTTAAGTTTATGTAAAAGAAAGTTTGATATTTAGAGTATTCCATTTCCTTCAGCGTGCTTACTTTCTCCATTCCCATATTCCATTTCAGGCCTTTACTCTCCCCCTTTTTATGATTTGGTTACCACAAATTGTCCCTGTTCATGGTGGTCAAATTGCCTCCTTTATTATTTCTTGTAGTGCAGGTCGTGTATTAGAAAATTCCCTCAGCTTCTGTATGTCTGGAAAAGTCTTTATTCCTCCTTCATATCTAAAGGGTATCTTTGCTGGATATATTATTCTTGGCTCATAATTTCTCTCTTTCAATAGTTTGAATATTTGGTTCCACTCCCTCCTGGCTTGTAGAGTTTCTGCTGAAAATTCTGATGATAATCTAATGGGCTTTCCTTTGTAGGTTACCGTCTTCTTTTCCTTGGCTGTCTTGAGGATTCTTACTTTGTCGTTGATTTTAGACAGCTTCAATACAATGTGCCTTGGAGAAGGCCTGTTGGGATTGAGGTAATCACGTGTTCTATTTGCTTCTTGGATTTGAGGATCCAGTTCTGTCCACAAGTTTGGGAAGTCCTCCTCAACAATTTGTTTGAATATATTCTCTGTTCCCTTCTCTCTTTCTTCTCCTTCTGGTATGCTCATTATTCTTATATTGGTCTTTCTGATGGAGTCAGAAAGTTCTTGTAGAGTTCTTTTATTTCTTTTAAGTCTCAAGTCTCTTTCTTCTTCCATCTGTGTCATTTCCAGGTTTCTATCTTCGATGTCACTGATTCTTTCCTCCATCTGGTCAACTCTACTACCTAAGCTGGTTATTTCATTCTTAATTTCTTCTATTGAGTTCTTAATCTCCAGAAATTCTATTTGGTTCTTTTTAAAAATTTCAATCTCTTTCGTAAAATTCTCATGTTGTTCTTTGATTGCGTTTCTGAGTTCATTAAACTGCTTTTCTGTGTTTTCTTCCATTTCATTGAGTTTTTGAAGAACTGCAATCTTGAATTCTCTGTCATTTAAGTCACATATTTCCATATCTTTCAGTTCCTTTTCTGGAGACTTTTCACTTTCTTTTTGAGCTGTCTTGTTGCCTTGGTTATTCATGGCAATTACTGATTTATTATTTCTCTTCCTAGACATCTACAAGAGTGGCTTCTGCAACAGGTTGATAGGAAGAGGTCTTTCTTTTGTTTTCCAGTACTTGTTGGTAGAATGTTTTATTTTCTATCTGACTACAGCCTTTTTTTTCTCTCTCACACGGTAGTGGTATGTTTTCTCTGCACTATTCCAGCTTCTCACACAATGGGGGGATTCCCTGGGAGATGGGCTTCTCCTCTGTTAATAGCTCACCTGGGTCACAGGGCGCAGTGTCTGTGTGGGCATGCGGAGAGCTTTTGAAGTTCCAAAGCTCTTCCTGCACCAGATTCAGAGCCCGTATGTTTCAGCAGTTCTGTTTACTCCTGCAGTGATCCGCCCAGATAGGTGGGGCCAGGGGCGGGGTGAGTTGTGAGAGGTGGCCCAGAGCAATGGCGGTGACCAACACCACAGCCGGCCCTGCTTCCACAGCTCCCTCCCCTTTGCCAGAACTAGTTGGGCTGCGAATCTGGGTCTGCGGTCCACAGTTCTCAGAAGGGCAAATATTCTATTCTTTTGATCTGACACTGCTACTGTTCCACTTCTAGCACCGGGCGGGGGGGAAGGGGGGTTGGGGCGAGCTCTGGGAGGGTAGGGAGGGGGCAGCTAGTCTCAGTGCCTAAGGCTTCCGTTCTCTGCTCAGCAGTGAGGGATTAAACCATCGTTTTCAGCCTTCTTCCCTCAGTCTTTTCTCTGAGGTCTCTGCCATGAGTGTTGGGTTCAGCTGTGTTATATGCTGCCCCCTCAGCCCTGTGGGCCATAAGCGGAGCCCTAGCAGTCCGAGTTCTTCCCTCTCCTGCAGCTGCGGTAGTTCTGGGATGCAGCGAGCTGGGAGCACTGAGTTAGGTCTGTGTCCTGCGTCCACGCTGCTCCTTCTCCACACTTTTCCCTTTTATCCTCCCCTGCTCGTGCGATTTGCCCACCTTTAGGTGAATTCAGTAGTGGACCTCTTCGTCTTGCCTGTCTGCTGTGCAGGGAGTCTTTTGTGGAATTACTGTTGTTCGATTAGTTGTAAATTCCAGGGGAGCTTTACAGAGGCTCACCTCATGCCACCATTTTGATGACGTCTTCCCAGTCATTTATCTTTAGTGATATTCTTTACCTCTCTCTCAGTATCTTCATTTTTCAAAATTTTTCAAAATTTTTTTCAAAATTTTTCATTTGGATATAGAAAAAAAAAGTTTAAAATGAAAAAAAAAAAAGAAGGCTAACCTGATGTCTAACTTTGATGGCCTAATTGTTGTTTATACAGATGAGCCACTGTGTTCCTTTCCTCTGGTTTTATTAATTCTGGGCTGCTGGGACCGCTATTACCATTAGCTCTGGAGCTTCTCAAACCCTAAATCCTTAAACATCAAGTCCCGTTTCTCAAGAGTATGTTGAAAGCTTTAGTTTGACGCATTAGAATTTCGTTTTAGGGAGCTAAATACATCTGGCATATGTAATTTTGCACTTCTTAAGTTAATAAGGAAAAGAATGCTCTGAACCAAGCTTGTCTTCCTATAATTACAATGGCTCAGTGTTTCTAAGTCAATATAATAACTCTCACTGGTCACCTTCCATAGCCATTGATTGCACTGTCATAAGAGAGCTGCAGGGCAGTATAAATGTGTATGTGTGCAATGGTTGAGCTTTAAGTCCCCGTAAAATTAAAGGAGTCAAGGGGAATGTTCAAACACATGAAAGACATCAAGTACACAAAGTGTCTCCCAGATGAAGCACTATGCTTCTCCATCGGGTAAAGGTAATTTGTGAGCCTTGGGGTGTTCCCTAACTAAGTTCCTTTCTCTCCCTGATGATGTAGAAAAACTCCCCCATCCCCAGAGACGCCAGCAGGGGGGCTGGCAGTCAGGGGTCCCCCCACCCACCGTGGTTGCAGATGAGTCACTGTGCTGACCTGAGGAGAGGACAACAAAAGGGAGCTTTGGGGAGCCCCGCTCCTATGAGCCTCTAAGCTGGACCCACAATGGCTATGGAAGGGCAGCCAGGTATGCCACCACTTGGGAGTGCTTGAAAATAGTAGAAAAAAATCAATATGCCTGCTATGGAGGGGATAAAATAGAAAACAGGTGGGTCTATTTATTAAATATCTCTATAGTTATTCAATGTCTACTATATTCAATTCGGGGCTGTTCTGGTGGTTGATGGTGATAGCGAATACTCAAGAAACTGTGAAAAAAAACCTTTAAAATGCTCTTTTGGGGCTTTCAAAATATGCAACAAGAATAAGATCTCTTTTCTAGCACTTAAGTATTTACAAATACTTAATGTTGATATAATTGTTATTTTACTGCCTTTATTCTCCATATTCTATAAACTCCATGAAGGCAGGTACCATTTATCTTGCTCACCACTCTTTCTTCAGCATCATCTATAATGTTTAGCACATTGTAGGTGTCCAAACAATTGCTGAATAAATGAATGTATGAATGAACAAACAAATGAATTATATAATGATCATGGTCCTTTCAAGTATTTTGGAATCACAAACTATTATTTGTGACAAATTCTTAGAATAATGATCATCTTTTTATATATATCTGCCAGTTTTATTGAAGATGGATCACTTCTTATTGATAAAATTGATAATGTTGATGAAATGTTGCTAAAATTCATGAAAAGAAGCAGACTGTTACAACACAACCCTTGTCCAACAGTACTTCCCACCCTCCTTTGATAGTATAATGGTATTGTAGAGTGGAAAGGGCTTGTAAAAATGATTGTTACTATTGGAATGGACCAGAAATTCAATCATTCCACGGTTTGCAATACCTGACAATTTTAACAGTGGGCAATGCTAAGATTAGGGATTATTCAGTGAAAATAATGATAAAAAATTGTTAGTACCCAGCTTTACTTTTACACTTCTTATAGAATTTTCTAGTCCTCCAAGAATTCCAGACCTCAATCTTGAGAGATACAGCAGTTCATCCCATAGGCCCCTGACTCAGTGTTGCATGAGAGATGTTGGTTATGGATTTACTGCCCATAGCCCTCGAGTAGGGCAAGAGATTAGAGATGCCTCTTCGGGAACAATGGGTATAAGGTTGGCCAAGGAACAAAGACGTGGAAGAGATGTGTCAGGAAGCAAATGCTGAGAGGCTAAGCAGACCTGAACCTACTGGAAGGATGATCTCAGTATCAGATGGAGAAGGAGGGCAGAAAACAAATGACCAGAGTGGAACCAGTAGGGCTAGAATTGGAAAAGGGCCTGCCACTCTCACAGTTGGTTCTCTGATTCTGAATCTTAAACCTAGCTGTGCAGTTGGTAAAACTATGTGGGTGTAGGGGTGCAGAAGGCGTCACCTCAAGATGTTCCTTTGTGGTATGTGGATTATTCTGAGCTAATGGCAACTGTGAGAGACCCTGCAGCCTCAAGGGAAATTCCTGTGCTGTTTCCACAACTACCTAAAAAAATTTAAATTAGGGGTCGTGTCCATAATAAGAGATTATCAGAGATAACTTTTTTGACCTATCTATATGGCAGGGCAAACTACTAGTTACTGAACATCTGCTTTTCCTATCACCCTGTAGTGACCCTCCTCCCCTCTGAAGACCCAGGGCGCCTTATCTCATCTGTAGCCTAGACTGCCATGTATACTTCATTTCAACTTCCTGTCTCTGAACCTGTCATGTGTGTGGGGTTCCCATATATATGGATATAATTAAGTTTGGTTATTTTCTCTTGTTAATCTAATCTGTCTCATGTAGATTTAATTATTAGACAAGTCCAAAGAACCTAGGATGGTAGAGGAAAGTTTCTTCCACCCCTACATGGGAAATGCAACAGGAAATTCAGTGTATTGTAATGAGCTCAGTTTTAAACACTTGGAACCTATCAGCATAAAGGAGTATGTTTACTGGGAAATCACTACCTGTGAAAGTTGGGTAGGAAAAATAATCACTATTTATTACATGCTTCTTTTATTTCCTAGAGCTTATTTAAACTTTTCTTCTCAAGAATGTTTGACTTACAACAATGATTTTCCCTTTGTATGAGCACAGCCTGACTGGTATAGAGTGGCCATCTAGAAATAGGCTGGGTGGCAGGGCAGAACTAACCTGGGCTTAAATATTTGCCACAGCTCAGCCTCCAGTGGAGAAAAGAATTGATTATTTCAATACTACGCAAGTCTCACAAAGGCTTTCTTAATCACATTAGCCTGTAGCAAGTATCTATAGCTTTCACAATCTGTCTATTTTACTTTAGTATGTAATTATATACATCACTATTTCAAAATTTCCTATCCTGTGTTTTATTTCTCAAATGGCATTAAAAGCTAGGAGAGGGCAGATAACATATTTATATGAATTACGTACAGGGTTATGCTCAAGGCTGTCCAGAAAGAAATATGGAGGCATCATCACTGCCCAATACTCTAAGTGATACAAGTGGAAACCACTGCATTTCTATTCCCTAGCGTACTCAAACGAGCTACTTAGGCATCAATGGAATGATGCCAATCTCCCCACTATAAAAATGTACTGCATTTGGTAAATTATCCTCTGTAGGAAATAACTGATCTTTAGTTATCAGTGCATGAATTCAGAGACAGTGTTCTTGGCTCTAAGTATGCTTTTTGTTTACTATTCTCCTGGGTATTTCTGCTCTTTTGGTGGTTTGGGTACTCGCCAGTGACTTTTCTATCTAATATGGCTTTCTTCTTAAAATTTAAAAACAGGCACAAACTGAACATGTATCAATATACCTGAGTTACTTCCCAAGTAGAGCTAAGTTGGACGTTCTAATAAAGAATGGACTATGACTGAGAAAGACCCTCTTCTATCTGGGAAAGTCATTATCTTCCATCAGGTCTGCAGCTTCCGAAAAGATGCACATGGCATGGTAGGAGGAAGCCAGCCAGTGATCCAGCCAACTGCCAACTGTCCCTAACAGCGTGATGACAGATGTCATAGTCGGTCTGTTCTCACATCCATTTAATAGCTACACCTGCCAAATTGTTCCTGGGTGTGCCACTTGAAAATTGACAGGTCTCGGGCCATCTTCATAGAAGCAGCTTTCTGCCATTGTGTAGAAGAACACTGGGATAAGTTGGACCAGAAGTGAAAGCATTTCAAAGAGATGGAAAAGGAGTAATTTGGTCCTATTGCTTTTATACATACTATTTCATTCAATTCCTCATAAAGTTTCTATAGGGGGGGTATTTTATTACTATTTTTTCAAAGGAGTAAACAGTCTCAAAGAGGTGGAACAACATACTGAAGTTCACACACCCAGTACGTAGGAGAAAATACCAAACTCTAGAGAACTTATCCTTTCTACCACTCTCCACTAGTATTGCCAAAAATGTTTGCACAGCCAATGCAGGAAGTTTAAGTTTTTGGAAGACATGCTCCTCTAGGAAGCAAGATAAAAATTTAGTCTGGTTTTAATCTTTAAAGGAAATTCCAAAACATAATTTTGGAATCAATGGCAATATATAATGATTTCTCACTGTAAAAAAAAAAATTTCCTTTCATGCAAAAAAATGTCTTTTCCTTTAAATAAACAAAAAAATATTTTGACAATAAAATGCTATGAAGATGTTGACAAATAAACATTTCCATTTAAATCCTGTGTATCTCATTCAAATAGGAAGTCGTTGCTTGAATTAACATATGACGCCAAATAGACTACACTTTGAACATTAAAAACTGAATCACAAACTATGTGTATAATTTCTAAGCTCCTAAATCATGAAAGATGATTTAAAAAAATCAAATGGTAATCTTTCATTTTCAGTTATTTCCTGGGGAAAGCAGGGAAGAAAATGTTGCTTCATTATGAATCAAAAAGGTAATTTTCTTCTTTTTTTTCTGTATCTTCTTAAATTATCTGACTCATTTTGAAGTTTTAATAAACTGATTTTTAAAATTCTATAATCTATTTTAGAATAACTTCACACTATTTCAGTCCTGATATTTTCTAATGAAACCTTAATTTCCTCTCATTTGCAACCTGAAACTAAGTCAACAAATAGGATATATGTGTATAATGCAAAAATCACTAAAATGATAGTAGCTTAGTTTGCTCTGAATGAAAATATTTACAGATGGTAGACACCTAGGAAAGTATCAAAAACTTCTTTAAAGTCCATTTTTTCTTAGATATATGTACTTACATGTAGAAGAAAACAATACTCTTAGAAAGAACACAGAATACTGAAAAGAGTTCTGGGCCAGAATTAAAGAGATGTGATTTTTGGTCCTGATTTGTCATCAGGGTGAGCTTGGGCACATTATTCAACTTCCCTAAGGCTGTTTCCTTGCAGGTAAAATGAAGATGTCTGCATCTGTGTCATTTCAGCACTTGCCATGTGGTTAAAGTCCTTTATTCATCCAGCACTTGCTAGGGATCATTGGATTTTTCTTATGGAGATAGAAGACAAGTAGGATTCTGTCCTTGCCCCCAAGGAACACAGTCAGAAGATGTAATGTAAATAGGAATTTTGGGTTATTTGAGAAAGTCCAGAATGCTTCTGGGAAGAGAAAATCCTGAAGAACGACTATAAGTTAGTGAAGTGAATGGAAGAAGAAAAGATAAGAGCATTGCAGATAGAGGGCACAGCATTATGCAAAGTTTATCCTTTATGAGAGTACAAGATGTTGGGGGACCTGTGAGCAGTTCAATTGGTTGAAACGGGAGGAGAAAAGTCAAAGGTGAGGTGGGAAGGGTAGACAGAATATAGATTACTGAGAGTAATACATGCTGTGCTATGGATTTGCATTCTCATACCAAAGCAATGAGTGGACATGAGGGACAATGTAGGATTATGAAGACAGGAGTTAGGGTTCTAGAAAACTCACTCTGATGGCAACATGGGCAATGGAAACTAGTTCAGAGACCATGCTATTAGTTCAGGTGAGAAATACAAAGGTCTAAAACTATGATAGTGGCAGAAAAGATGGAGAAGAAAGAATAGTCCTGAAAGATGATACAGAGGTAGAACTGACAAAGTTTAATGTCTAACTATGGGAATATAGCAGAAGAGGAAATTGGTGTGAATCAAAGTTTTTCTGACTCGGTTGGGTAAACAGTGTATTATTCTACAAGATAAGAAAGAAGATAAAGTACGTGTCTCGGGATAGACAAGTCCAGTTTTGGACACGTTGAGCTCATTGTGTCTGTGGGACATCCAAGTAGTGATGTGTAGAAGGCAGCTGGATATATGAAATGTATTCAACAATGCTATGAAGTATTTAAATGTGAATAACATTACTTGAATCCAATTCTATATTTTCAGTACGTGTATTAATGCTTGCAAAGCCATTAGGGAAATGAGCATAAATGGTTTATTCAACAGTACAAAAAGGGCTTCAAAATATGAAGATCTCTCAATCTTTTACTCTACAGGCATACCTTGTTTTACTGCGCTATACTTTATTATACTTCACTGATACTGTGTTTTTTTACAAATTGAAGGCAATACCCTCTACCAGCAAAAGGATTACGACTTGCTTCATTGTGAAACTCATTTTATTGCGGTGGTCCGGAATGGACACTGCAATATCTCTGAGGTATGCCTGTATTTTATTGTTTGACTGAAATTACTTAACTACCTTCAGCATCATTTCTATTGAGAGCTATCTCTGATGCTTTATAGCTCCTTGCTCACGTTCATGTGGCTGGCAGGTGGACTGGATTAAAAAGAGCTACCATGTAGAGGGAGACAAAGAACAGTACCCTGGAACCCTTCTTCCATCCAACCTCACTGCCTATCACATTTTCCTATATGCATTCTTACTTCCAGCTGCCATGGGGTCATGAAGCCTTAGCTTAAATCAAATGTCCTCTGGCTCCAGGTCCCATGATGAAAAATTTATGGAGTTCTGGACACATTACAAGTTTTACAGCTTTACAGCTGAAATCCTTCAGGTCCTTCTGACCTACTGAAGGAAAAAAATATGTTTTATTTTATTGTGATTCCCAAATGCTCTTCTAGTGTGTACATTTTTCCTACAGAATGTGTATGCTGCGTCCAGCAATGTGTTTTATATTACCTTGAAGAGTAGGGAAGCTCTGATAGAAGGAAACAACTTAGTCTTGTTGCCAGTACAAGAGAAAACAGAAATTGCAATTGGAAGGAAGCATGACCAAGTCTATGGATCATTAGTTTGTCTTTCTCTCTGACTGAGGACACCTTATACGAGTCAATGACTGTATCCTAACCTGTTTTAAAAACAGTTTATAGCCCCACTAATGATATATTGGCTTTGTGAGTGGAATCTTTTTATTAAATCACACACACACACACACACACACACACACACACACACAGGATTTTCCTAGACCTTAAAAATATCATATTCTTGTAAAGTCCAGGACGTAGTTCAAGATCCTTGAATTAAACATCTCCTGGATCATAGGCTTATAGACTTTCCAAATCTATGTTAAAACCTAAAGCCTCTCTCTCTCTCATCAAGAGATTATAAATATCATCAATTGGAGGTGGCTTGGAAACAAGGTACCAAAATGGGCTTACCTTGACAATGAAATCTGCTGTGAGTGGTCCAGCCATTCTCAGTATCTCTTTGTCTGGAAATTTCTGGAAGTTCACACTAGAATTGTCCACAAGAAAGGTGCCTGTAGAGTTGAGGCTATTTTCACCTTTAGCCCCCTGGAGGGTTTTGCTTTCCAAATCTACATAATCAAACACAGGAAGAGGAAAGAAAGACATTCCCAGGGTTACAGCAGACCACGTGCAAGTACATTCCATGGAACAGAATCTAGAACTATGTAAGGGTTAAATATCATTCTTTATAGAGCTGACACAATTAAAATTATGATAGACACAAAATATATAGGGACTTTGGATCACATAACAATTTATGCTGCAAATGAAATTATTTTAAAACCCCTTATCCAAACATCCAAGACTCCCAGTGAAAAAATCTTTGGCTTCCTGGATCACCTTATTTGGGCATTCCACTTTACCATAATCCCATACCTTTGACTAAACCATCTTCCATGCATATCTTATGGATTTCAGCCTCTCTGGCCCTCAGTCTAGAATACCCCACACTTTTCTTTTTGCCCTATGAGATCCAGGGTGTCTCTCTGTGTTCCCTCAGTATCGGTGTCACTTGATTTATACTTTCTGGTTACTTACCACGTATGTGCTATTGCTTAAAACAAACCAAGTATCATGACTGAAGGACAGGGAACTAACTGCCCTTTTTAGTTTTCTTTCTTTTAAAAATTCCTTTTGGGACATCATTCAGTATTGTGTACCTAGATGATGTGTCATAAGAGCTTAAGACAGAAAGAAGAACGTCTTGATTCCTGGAATATTTGACCAATGACAAAGCCTACAAAGCATCTTTTGTTGTAGGAAATCAGCGCATGCTGGGGACAATGGTAATTATGATACATATGGAGCATGTTAAATTCTCATGTGACTGAGAGGTGACTTAGAATGACTGCCCGCTGCATGAAGGAAGGTAGATAGGCAAAATCTAACATTGGTTTCCAAAACTTGCACAAGAACCCTTCATTTTGGCAGGGGTTCTTTAGAAGAAAGATGGGGTGGCTAGGTGAAGTTCTGGGTTACCTACCCTACATTCAATCAGAATGATTTCCCTCTTACATGTTTTACAGATTGAGGTCCTGGGGTTAAGGAGAATTTTAAGGTCTCTGGAGGTACTAAAGTGCCTGAAGTATTTGTACTAAATTATTCTAGATGTTGTCTAACACATTCTCTACTACAAGGAATACCAGCAGGTGGAGAATGTTAGTGTCCAATTAAACGCCCGTGACCCTCAGATAAAGTCCGCGTAGCCTTTCTTGGCCAGTAGCTCAGGCTTCCCTCCCCCGCCCTGGAGTGGCATCGTTTATTCACACATTCAATTTGAATTATATTCCAAATACAGAAAACAAAACAAAAACTTCCTTAGTTATACGTATGTTATCAGCAGTATGTCTGTTAGGAGCAAAAAAGCAGATTCCATTTTGCTTTTCATCATCTATGAATATCATTTGTAGCTTTACTTATCAAATCTGGGAGGCTAATACATTTATAAAAATGAATTTTCCTCTTTTAGATATTCTTATATCTACATTCCTTTGGTTTTTTTTCTTCTGCAGTGAGGAGTAAATCCCCAACTTGGTGATGGTCTTGGTCTGGATGTTCATTTTAGGGTGTCACTGCTTAGAAAAATACTGTTTTTGAGTGGGGTTGTTACACCAGCAGTTACCTCTGTCCATTTCTCAAGGGGAAAAACAAATCATTTGAATGGTAATAGTGTACACACATATTTCATTCTTTGACATGTGAACACTATAGTTTTTGGGGTGGTTCAGGGCTAGAAAAGAACTTGGATCACATAAGGTGTCTTATCATCATCTTTTGGCTTTGCCTGAACTGTACCTTATTTATTCTTTTAGTGAATGTATTTACTGAAATGTGTTTATTTTTAAGAAAGATTACAGTCGGCTATCTGAACTTTCACAGGCTCCAATTTGTCTTCCTCTTGTTTGTTTTTCTGGTATGATTTCAGTCATAATCCAATTGCCAAACGATAGTGCTTGCTACCTACATTGGTTTCTTAGGCATGTGTGCAGGAGGGGAGACGGAGCAGAAGATGATAGATGGCTTTGTAGGAACCCAGGAACAATTACAGTGGAGGAGATCAGAAATGCTCAAGGGATCAACTGGAGTGAAATCTTTCAGGGAAATGGAATTTTGCAGAAAATACTAGCATATCCTCTCCTACTCCCTCCCTGGTTCATAGCCCATAATTTCCTGCTTGTAATTTACAGGTCTACATATAAGCAGTACTAAATGGTATTTAAAAAACAGATATGGATGTGGGCTGCTGGCTTGTCATGACTGAAGATCATTCTTCTACAAACTGTGGTGGGACCTGCTACCACTGGATCTTTGTGTTGTGATCACCCTTTAATAATCCTGAATTTCAATAGCTATCTTAAAGATACTCAGACCTTACATTGTCTCTAATACATGAAATGCTTAATCCTACCACAATGGTTTTACTTAAATAGTACAGGGTTAACGTTGTTTGGTGTTTCTATGTTCCTCTTGATAAAATAATGAAACATGAGTAGGATGAATAAAAGAAAGAAGAAAGAAAAGGAAGGGAACGGCGGAAGGAAGAAGAAAAAAAGAAGAGGCGAGGCAGGAAAATGACGGAGCATAATTGGAAAGGAAAAACAGAAAGAATGGGAAATAATGTGCACAAAAGCATAAACATGTGCTTAACTCACGACCAACCTATGGGGAGCATCTATTTTGTATTTTCCAAGATGACTGTGGTTAGAGATAATTACCACAGAGGTTTTTGCTATCTCATCAAGCAACCGAAAGATAAACAGAAGCACTCAAAATATCGTATTATTATAGAGTGGAAAGATTTGTACTTCTGCATTTTAATCTCTTCTGGGAACAAAAAATAAATAATAATGACTAAAATTCCCAATACCAAAAGGAAAACAACTAAGTTTACTTACACAAGTGATCAGGCCCTTTTAAGACAAGGCGAATATGTCTACTTCCATAGGGAATAGCAACCACTGTGTCATCCACTAGAGAGAAACAAAGCAAAGTCTTAAAAAAGCACATAATTTGATACAAAATTATTGATTGTCTCCTATAAAGGCACTGACTTACATACACCCGACCCCAAATGACAACCCTTTTTTAAATATTTGATGTGAACACCAATATTTGGGAATCAAAATTTCTATTTTCCTCAAAATAAAATATGCCAAAAAAGCTGATCGCTAGCTAACTCCAAAGGGATCTGGCCTTTTAAAAAATATATCAATTTTGATATAGGGAAAAATAGATTTGCAAGTTCTCATTTCTGATTTTAAATCCTGGTCGGATATTGCCAAATATCTCTAGATTAGAGCAATTGTGTTAAATTACAAAAGGAAAATAAATTCTAATGTTCAAAGGATCACTTTATTTTATCAAAATCTGGATTTTTCTCTAGCAAAGTAACTACCTTGGATAAGCAGGACAGATAAGAATAAGGGAAATGTATATTTGTTTAAGTTCTTTAAGTCCCTCTGGGGCAGAAATCATGCCTTCCAGTTCTTCACTGTCCTTTACACTATCTGCATCTAATACTACATATATTGGGTGTTCCATAAGCGGTTATTCACATTCCCCCACACATCCTCTGTTTTGGAAAAAAAAAAAATTGGCTGAATCACAGATCATTAAACAATGGATTACTTTTTATTATACTTGAAAATTGAGCCTAAACTCATTGGAAGCAATCCCAAAACCTACATTGAAAAAAAAAAAATGAAGGTCTATTACATGCACCCCAAAGACATCGCAGGCATTCTTACTTAGAACTCCGTTTGTGACAATACCTTATATTTATACGGCATTGAAGAGTTTCACTTTCATCTGAATTATACTATTTATTCCTTCACCCAAAACATGTAAAAGGGCAAGGAGGATGCCACCACCCCCACTTTCTGAAAAGAAACGAAGCCTCTGAGAAGTATAAGGAGTAGCCCAAGGTCAAAGCACAGGAGGGCCTTCCAGAAGACAAGGAAAAGCAGGTATTTTAAACTCATCAGCATATTCTGAAGCTCTGCGGGGTTCTGTTTCCCATATTATACATTATCATCCTATCACGGGGAGAATTTAGTTTAAATAAAAGAATCTCAAAAGGTAGCCAATTTCTCTGAATTTCAACATGATATCATCTTGCCTTGGGGAGAATTTAATTTCAATAAACGAATCTCAGAAGTTTCTTAACTTCTCTGATCCTTAGCTTCTCTGTAAAACAGAGGAAACAACACTTACCTCATAACATGGTTGTGAAGAGATATAGGTGTGGAAAGAGATATAGATATATATATATATATATAGCTATATAGTCTGGAACACAGTATTTTGTAATATTATCCCCTCTGCCCCCCCCCCATTTCAAATTTCCTTGAAAACAGGAACTAAAAGACATTACTTTTATGATGTTTTTTAACGCCTCAGGGCCCCGAGCACATAGCCAGCTGAATGAGAAAGAAGACTCATATGCTGTCAATTTCTTCCCGAAAGAGGTTACATTTATTAAGTTCTCTGCAATATTGAATATTCTACTCACACTACAATCTTCTAGTTGCTTTCAATGTCCTCCATTGTTAAAGAAAGGCTGCATTTCAGAAAGCTAAGAGTTTGTGGCATCTAAGAACAAAACGTGTAAAGGGAATACAGAAAAGGAACAAAGAATGCTCAGACTGGGCCCGCAGAGCTTTAAACGCCTTGCATAAAGACATGGATGTTTAAGTTTACAAAAGAAACTCAAAGCAGTTAAAACAATGGGATTTCTAGAAATAGAAAGTCTTTGTTTATCCACAGGTCAAGGAAAGTGCAAGTAAAAGGGAAGCTTTCTGTTTGGCCCTGCAATGCTCAGCGGCGGTCTTCTGACCCACACACTGCTCAGGCAGACTCCCTCTTGTTCTGCTGAGAAGTGACTCACATTCCACATGCTGGGGCATCAACCTAGCTTTTGGCTGACGCAGTAACCTTTGTGTGCTCCCTGAGGAAGATGGGGAGGAACCTCGGAGTTGTTGGGGGAAAAGGGCAGGATGGAGAAGGTAGACCAGGCAATGCCTCCTGATGCCCCTGCACACTTGCCTAGTTAAAAAGAAATATGGAGCCATTCAGGCTGGTGCCAACTTGTGCCATCAGCAGCACACAGCACCCGACGTAGGAGAGTCATGGCCTATTCTTCTGTGGTTCCGTAAAGGGCTAACAGACACCTGGCAGGTCATCAGGCAACCAGCAAATTCATTACTTTATTCCACAAATAGTTTTGAGCGTCTCCTAGTGTCAGGTTCCATACTAGGCACCAGAGATCCAGTGACACACAAGACAAACAAAGCACCAGCCCCACAAGATGGTCCCTGAAAAAGGGACCTAAGATAAAATGTGTGGGGAAATACCATATATTGCACTCTATTCATGGAAATTACAAAAGCACATTAATTAGATTCTTAAGGAGCCCCGGACCAAAGAAATCCATTTCACTCTGTTTGTGTCTCCAATGTGTTTACTTAGGGAAACTTTTTCATAAGTATCATCTGTTAAGACCCCCTGATAAATCTCAGAATATACTTTAATATATGGTGCTTTTAATTTGACAAGAAAAAAAGAAAAACTTTAATTTCATTTTCTGCATGTTGATAAAAAGCCAGTCTTTGAGTTATACATGTATTAATGATTGTTTCATTTGACGATAAATTCTCAATGATTAGGGATGGGTTGGGGGATTCTTCTATTTGGCATCTACTATAGTATTACGCACAGAGAGATGTTAAAAACATCTGAGAACGTGTGAACAGTCTGGTTTCATCAACTGCCCTTCAGTGATTAATTCAATTGGTACAGCTGGAGTCGTGAGTGGCTACGTCTCTCTCAGGGTTCTGTAATTCCTCCAGGTACCCTTTCCCAAGAAGGCACAGTACTGTGTCATCAAGTGCATTGGCCCTGATCTATTCTGGTTTTGTTGACAGAACCATGATGCCTATCTTCAAGACATATTTCCAGGTTATTAGTCAACAATTCTGAAAGTCCTGCTTCAGAGATCAGGTAATCTCTTTCTTCATTAAATGGACAAAGTTTCCATGGGAATCATAAATTCTGCCATTTCACATATATGGGTTGCAAATCCCCCTTTTCAAGAAAATTGTTCTCAAGGATTGTACCTAAAAGATTTTCTCAAAAAAAAAATAAAAAAATCAATCTACATACGCGTGTGTGCGCGCGCGCGTGCGCGCGCACACACACACACACACACACACCAGGGTGCCAACAAAATGTACACAAGCGGATACTTTGGTCAATGTTGCTCAAGCAGTAGTTCGCCGTAAGCAGAAGTGTCTGGACGCTGGTGGTAACCACTTTGAGCACCTCTTGTAATTGCAGAAGTCAAAGGTGACTTGTATTCATTTTGTTATCGGTATATATTGAGTATTAAAATTTTAATAGTTTTTTCCTTTCTTAAAATGTGTATATATTTTTTTTGGCAACATGTGTGTGTGTATTCCACATCTTCCTGTAGAACATTTTAGGTTCATTTTTAATCTTAACAAGATTTTTCTGTGTGATTCATTGCTGTATCAGAGAAAGGTGATAAGTTTTTAAAAGACAGGATTTCCTATTCTGATATCTGAGTTTATCTTATTTTTAGACCTGTTAATAAGTCCATATTTTTAAAGACTCTTTGCTGTAAGCCTTTGGGGCTGATACTTTATCTTATCATTATTATGTTTTTAATGAAAGAGCCATTGTTAACACACGTGCCTACATATAAAAATAGTCTGCCAATGTTGAGGAGGTTTTGATAGTATATTTGTAATCTTCATGACTACTTTATCACTTTTAAAATATACTCAATAAAATAAAGTGAAACGCAGCATTTGAGGCCTTCGACAACTCCCTTCACCTACCCCCCCACCCCCCACCCCCCCGTCCCGTCACACACATACCAGTTTATTAGTAATTGCACCATGGAGGACATATACTAGACAGGCCAAACAAGATGCTTCCCACCTCACCCCAGTCAGGGAATTTCATCTATGCAGTTGCTTAGAAGAAAAACTTGGGAGCCATCCTTGCCTTCATCCTTAAATCTAATCAGTTAGAAAGTCCTATTGTCATGAGAGTCAAAAAGCCATATTTATTGAGTCTACCATAGTTCACATTTTAACATATATGAAATCAGTATGCGTCTCACACTCACTGTGTCTTATGTTTTCTCTCACCGAGGCAGTAATCTTGCCATAGTTATCATTGCCCGTACAGGTGCTAACATCAAAACAACCAGCATCAAATTTGCAAAATGGGTGTCAGCAGCTTGGAAGAGAATTCCAAGATAATAGTGGAATGCACTCATTTAACCTCTGGGAATCAAATGGTTATGAGGGCTGTAGGGAGATGAAGAAGCAGAAGAGCTAAAGAACATCCTCAAAAATAGGAGTCAAACGCTGACTAGTACTACATAATTGCAAACCTGAATTAAGAGCCCAGCATCAAGACTTCTGCTTTCTGCCAAGATGGAGTAATAGGGTCTGGGCTTAATCTCCTGCTTGAAACAACCAAAGGTCAGAAAAAAATATATGAAATCATGACTTTCAAAACACAAGATACCAGGCAAAGAAAGGCAGCAATCCTTGAGAGTCAGAAAAAAAGGAGGTAAGCTTTAACATAGACTCAGCTCACGGTCCTGCAAGACTTTCCAGGCCGTGGCTCAGGAAGTGGGTACTCAGAGCCCCCTGGATTCCCTGAGTTGAGAAGACAAAGCTAAGAACCCAAGGAGATCAAGGTGGCTAGAGTTTGAAGGACAAATTACCAGAGTAAGTTACACAGAGAGATAACTGTGGAGATTTAAAAGTGTTCTCTGTAGATACCCAGTAACATTCTCATGCTAATCAATCAGCCCGTCCATGAGAAGCAACTACCAGAGCCCAGGAAAAGAACTACAGAAAAGAATGATACAATCAGGTATCTGACACACATATAAGGCTCGAATAGTATCTTATCCTATCAGCCTTGCTGGAAAACTTCATATATTGGGATACTGACCATTCAGAAGAGTCTTGCCTCAGTAGCAGGGCACAATTAGCACTAGCCCAAACATGGCTTTGGTCCCGGCTAACAAATTTTAAGACCCAGAAAAATCAAGCTGATGTTAAGTAACTTAACTGCTTCCAGAACAAAACTCAAGAACATTTATAGGAATACAAAAATATCTAGTATCCAGCAAGATAAAATTTTTAATGTCTGGACTTAGGTCAAAAATGATCAGGTATGCAAATAAACAAAGAAACAAATGAAATACAACCCATATTGAAGCGGAAAATAAAAACACAGATAAGACATTAAAATAGTAACTATAACTGTATTACATACATTAAAAAAACTAAGTACACAATAAAAAATCTCCATGCCCAGAGAATTTCACTGTTGAGTGCTAACAAGAGTTTAAAGAAGAAATAACATCAAATCTATACGATCTCTTCCAATAAACAGAAGAGGAGGACTCACTTCCCAACTCATTGTATGTGGCTAATATTACACTGATTTCAAAACCAAAGACAGAATAAAAAAAAGGACTCTGCAGACAACTGTCTCTCATGAACATTGATGCAAAAATACCTCAAACAAAATGCTAGCAAATCAAGTTCAGTAATCTATAGTAAGATTACTGACCACAACCAAGTAGAGTTTACTCCAGGAATGTAAGGCTGGTTCTTTATTTGAAAATCAATTAACGTTATCCATCACAAAAGTCTAAGAAAGACCACAAGATC
Source organism: Rhinolophus sinicus (assembly GCF_057876585.1). Taxonomy (NCBI): domain Eukaryota; kingdom Metazoa; phylum Chordata; class Mammalia; order Chiroptera; family Rhinolophidae; genus Rhinolophus; species Rhinolophus sinicus. Next base: position 63,196,158 of record NC_142516.1, on the reverse strand, counting down.
ATATCAATTGAGGCAGAAGAAGCATCTGGCAAAATCAACATCCATTGATGATAATAACTCTCAGCATATTAAGAACAGATGAGAACTTCTTCAAGGTAATAAAGAGCATCTCCAAAAACCCTACAGCTAACATCATACTCTATAATGAGAAACTGAATGCTTTACCCCTTAAGAATGGGAATAAGGTAAGGGTATCCATTTTTACCACTTCTGTTCAACATCGTATTGACATCCTTGCCAGTGTAGTAACACCATGAAAATAATAAGTGGTTTATAAATTGAAAAGGAAGAAGTAATACCATCCTGATTTGTAAGCAACATGATCATTTGTGTAGAAAATTAAAAAACTCACAGAACTAATAAGTGAGTTTGGCAAGTTTGCAAACTATGTGGCCAAGAATAAACTAGCAATACACAAAAACTGAAATTAAAAATACAATGCCATTTGAAAGAGGCATAAATCTAACTAAATCATACAGGGCATGTGTGCTTAAAACTAATAAAGACTAATGAAAGAAATCAAAGAAGACCTAAATAAATTGAGAGACATGAAATATTCATAGGTTGAATAATATATTAAAGATGTCAATTCCCTCCAAATCATCTGTAGAATTAACGTAATTTTAATGAAAATCCCAGCAAAATTTTTTTATATATATGGAAAAGCAGATTGTAAAATTTATGTGGAAAGGCAAAGGAATTAGAATACCCAAAATACATTTGAAAAGAAGGATAAAGTTGAAGGAATCAGACTCCCTGGTTTTAAGACTTACTTTAAAGCCGTAACAACCAAGACAATGTGCTATGTGAAGGGATCAGAATAGAGTCCAGCAATAGATCCACACACAACTGGCCAGTGAATTTCTGACATTTTTAAAGCTAGTTCAAGGGAAGAAAGGTTATCTTTTCAACAAATGGGGCTGGAAAACTTGGATATTCTTATAAAAATTCAACCTAGATATAAACCTTATATCTTATACAAAAATTAACCAAAAATAGGTCATAGATTTAAAGGTAAAATGTAAAACTATAACAGTTTTAGAAGAAAACATAGAAGAAAACTTTGTGACCTGAGTTCTTGGACATGACATTAAATGCATAATCCATGAAAATGAAAAAGGATAAACTATTCATCATCAAAATTAAAAGCTCTGTGAAAGATAACATTAAGGAATTTTGAAAAAAATTTTTTAAAGCTACCTACTGAGAGAAAATATTTTCAAATCATATGTCTGACAAAGGACTTGTACCCAGAATATATAAAGAACTCTCAAAATTCAACAGCAGGAAAACAAACAACCTATTTTAAAAATGGACAAAAGACTTGAACTAATGCTATACTAAAGAGGAACTAAGCACATGTGTAATGGGCAGAATAATTCCCACCCCTTCCTCTTGCCAAAGATGTTCGTTCCCTGAACCTACCAATATGTTATAGGAAAGGGGGAATTAAGGTTGCTGAAATTAAGATTGATAAATAGCTGATCTTAAAATAAAGATGTCATCCTAGATTATCTGGGCAGACCCAATATAATCACAAGCATTCGTTATATTGGAAGAGGGAGATAGAAGAGGAGGTTAGAGTCATAGAGAAATCTGAACATGCTATGCTGCTTGGCTTTGAAATTGCCAAGGAAAGAAGATAGGCTCCAGTGGCTGGGAAATCAAAATAAAAGAAAATAGATTCTCCCTTAGAGCTTCCAGAAGACACATGGCCTGCTAACACCTTGATTTTAACCCAGCAAGACCCATTTTAGGCATCTGATTCCCCCAGAACTGTAAGTATGTTGCTTTAAGCCACTAAGTTTGTGGTAATTTGTTACAGCAGCAATTGGAAATGAATACAACATGAAAAGATGTTCAACATCATTAGCCATTAGAAAAATGCAAATTAAAGCATTATGAGACACTACTACACACCAATTAGAATGGCTAAACTAAAAAATATTGACAATATCAAGCGATGGCAAGAGTGCTGAGCAGGTGAAACTTTCCTACATTACTGGTGGAAATGTAAAATAGTAACACTCAGAAAAATAGTCTGGTAGTTACCTAAATGTCAAACATACATCTACCCTATGACCCAGCCCTTCTAATCCCAGGAATTTACTCAAGAGAAATGAAAACATGTGTCCATCTAAGCCAAGGACATGAATGTTCATAGCAGCTTTATTTGCAAGAGCCCCTAAGTGGAAACAACCCAAATATTCATCAACAAGTGAATAAACAAACTGTGGTATGTCCATACAATGGAATTATTACACAGCAATAAAATAAAATGAACCGCTGATATATGCTACAACATTAATGAATCTCAAATAATTATGCTGAGTGAAAAAAGCCAGATGGAAAGGACACACACTATATACTTCCATTTACATGAAATTCTAGAAAACACAATCTAATCTATAGTGACAGAAATAAGATCATTGTTTGCCAGAAGACAGGGGCATCTGGGAGCAGAAGGAAAGGATCACAAGGGGCACAGGAAAATTTTTGAGATGATGGATAGGTTTATGATTTTGGTCACGGTGATTGTTTCACAGGTGTGTGTATATGTGAAAACTCAGTAAAGTGTACATTTTAAATATCCAGTTTACTGTATATCATTTATACCTCAATAAAACTATTAAAAAAGAGCCCAATACCAGTGGATTTTTTTTTTTTTGTGGATTCTTTTAAAAATGCTGTAACACCAGTACGCTGCTGATGTGTGGAAATTGACTGAGTTCAAAATGATTTAAAAGAATTGAAGTTTGAGAAAAAGTTTAATATTATTTATCAACGTATTCATTTATTTCAGTTTTATTTTCCTTTTCTGGATGCATAAGGGTAATATAAGATCAAAATATATCGAAGTCTAACATAGGTCTTTTAATAACTATCAAGTAAAAGCCCTAAGTGGCCAGAAGGCATTGTGTTACTGCTTCTTCATTTCAATGGTATCTTTTTTTCTCTCTCTTAGTGGCACATAAAATAATGGTACCTCTTTCAAACAATGATGTCTTAGATTCAAAGAAATGCAGTATATCCAGAATTGGATCACTTCTCATCCCCTACACTACTACCATGGTCAAAGCCATGATCACCCTGGCCTGGCTTACTGTAATAGCCTCCTGACTGCTTTCCCTACTCTTACAGTTGGACCCCTTATAATCTATTCTCAGCATAGTAGAAAGAATGATCCTTTAAAAAAGTAAATCCCATCAAGTCATTCCCCTGCTCAAAATCCTCCTGTGACTTATCATCTCATTGAGGTCAAAGGCCAAGCTCTTGTGAAATCAACATTCGAGCTATTCACTTCACACCAGCTTCTTTGCTCTTCAAGAAATACGTTAAGAATGCACCTCAGGGCCTTTGCACTCGCTGTTCTCTATGTCTGGATTTCTCTTACCCCTGACTTTTTCATGGTGCTCTACCTGCCCCTCCCTCAGATCTTTGCTCAAATGCCGTATCAATGAATCCTTCCTTAGTACCCTACTTAACATTGCAACTCACCTCTAGCACCCTTGGCTAGCAGCCCATTTCTATCTCCAATTCTCCTTCTCTGCCTTACTATCCCATGACTTCTATCACCATATGACATATATAGATTTTATTTAGTTACTGTTTTGTCCCTTTATCTCTCTACCTTTCACATTAGTGTGTAAGCCCCATGAGAAAAATGGATTTTTGTCTGTTTTGCTCTTTCCTGTGTTTCTAGCACCTAAAACAGTTGCTCAGCACATAGCAAATACCCAAGAAACATTTGTTGTTGAATGAATGAGTGAATTGCTGCTGAATGAATGAATGAATGAGTAGCTTGTGAATATAACCTGAAATCAGTGCAAGGTAGAAATTTCTTTAAAGTTTTGTGTTCTCTTTAAACCATTCAGATATATTATTCACTTTATAATATCTATACATGTGTTTTATGATAAACATCTTTTACCTCAAAATCTTTGAGCCAGGATGATAGTCCAGGAATATGTTTACCCATAGTTATTATAAATCAGCATAAGCCATAGTCTGAGAAGCAAAGCCAGGCATTCGGAGCTTCATTTTATCTTGATATAAATTAGTTTTTCAAGGTCTTGCCACTCAAGACAGGTGGAGAGAGATCTTTAGGATACCCAGGTGATTTCAAAACATGCAGATACGTATAAGAGATCTGTAAAGCTGGAAACATCAAATTGGTAGCAAATAATTTCTCTTCAGGTCTAAGCATATTCTGAGTATAATTGGGAAATACCTAATATGGTACAAACCACTCAATTTTGGGGGAAAATGAGTCTTTCATTCCAAGAATCAAAAGTAAGTTAGTGTTCACTACATTTCATTTTTTTTGTTGGTCTGAGGAAGTAGAAACAAAGCGACCAGGAAAAACATGGAAACACTGAATGCTATCAGTGGACAACTTTTTCTTTTAGAAAGGGGAAAGAGTGCCTTGATCTAGTTCTTTTTCTGTTGTCTATATTTGTAGGAGGCAAAAACAACGTCTTTTAACACAAAGAGGGTTTCTTTATTTGCCAGCAAATAGCAGCCATTTGATCAGTTCCTCCTACTTCTCCTTTTCCTTCTGGCACTTTCCGCCACGGTCTTTCTCCACTCTCCTGTTTTTTCCTTTGTTCCCCCAAGGCTTGATAACATAAGGAAAAAAAACACACACACAAAACTTGGATATAAGTTCAGAAGAAAATGAGTTCAATGTGGGGAATCCGAGTGCTAGGAGTTCAAAAGAGCATGTGGCTGGCTTACAGTCCTTTTGGCAGAGCACGGGAGAGACCTGGCAGAGCTGCTCCAGGCCTTCACGGGTGGAGAGCGACTCACCTGGACAGTACGCTGGGCCCCGCAGAGCACTCTAATCTTCCCTGCCTGTGGGTCACCCCACAGCCTGTAAATTTGGGTGGAGGGTTTTTCGGGGGTAGAGAAAACATAAATGAGGTAGTTTGCTCAGCATCTGCTATAGATTGTGGTGAGGTGCGTGCGTATGCTGGGCTTTATTGATATAAATCATTTTGTCATGAAGCATCATCAGCACTAAGGTAAACGAATCAATTGCATTGTGTCACTATGGAAAATCATCAGGTTGTGTATTATATAATTTACCCACTGTTGGTCTTGAACAGAGCACTTTGCACTGAGGTATCTATTCGCAGACCTGGAGATGACTTATGGCTCGCGATGTGCTTCAGTTTGTTCCTTCAGAGCTTTCCACCTTTGCTCCAATCATTCAGGCCCAAAGGTCTCTGATCACCCTCACACAGGAGAGGAAGAGGAATACCTATCATAGCAGTATGTTCGGGCTCCTTTGTGAAGAGGGGAAGGTGGGGGACATGAGAGGGAATAAAGGAAGGATTCCCACCATGACAAGCATGCCCTCAGAAGGTGCTATACAGCAGGTACAGCACACATGCCTGCCATCTCTCTTTTTGTGCCTAACAGAAATTTCTAGATTCTTAGATAAATGAGCAGTAAATCAGTTATGTGATACCAATAAGTAAAAAGATCTTAACTCTCCTACCATAGTATTCCTTAAAGAGTTCTATAAAAATAACTTTTAAAAGGTAACTTTTTCCCAAATATCTCACTACAATTTCAGAAATTTACAAAAGAATTACCATATTTTGCCGTGTATAATGCGCACTGTCTTTGCCCAAATTTGTGCAGGAAAAATAAGGATGCACATTATACGTGGGTAGTACTAATTCCGTATCTATATCAATATTTTTAATTCTTTTATTTATGCTTATGAGTTAAAAGTGTAACTCTAGAAATCAATAATGATATCTGTATGCAAAATAATACCCTGGAATATGATAATTGGTTTTGTTGAACTTACAATGAACTTGCAACAACGAAGAGTTCTTGGCCTTCTATGATGTGTAAATGTGGTAAACATGTTACCCGTACAGAAAATTTCTTGTACCTTGTATCTGTTCTTATGTTTTTTAATTATTTGCTACATAACATTACTTATATCATAATATGTTAAAAAATAAATGCTAACATTCCTTTATAATACAGAAAACAAGTAACCAAATGTAAACAAACAAAAACTTGAATTAAAAAATTAAAAGGAAGATTTTTTTTTCCCCTGGCAGTTTGGGCTGAAAACGTGGGTGCGCATGATACACAGAAGTGCATTATACACAGCAAAATATGGTGTGCTCTATCCTTCTATCTTTCTCCGGTTTCCATCCTCGAAATTCTTTAACTTTCATCTTACAGAAAATCCTACCAACACATGACCAAAGAAAAAACATCTTCCCTGAATGTACTGTATCAATGTCTAACTCACTTCATTATTCATTCTCTCTGCTGGAGGTTTTGTTTTTGTTTTTGCTTTTCTTGTTGTTTTGTTTTTTCACTGCCTGCAGGGGTGTTAGAATGTGGAGGGTTCCTAAGCTGGCACCTCCAAAGTTTCATGTGTTTCAAAGTCCCCAGCCTTTTTTCCTGCCATCTCTTCTTCCCTAGAGCCTAGTCCTTTTGGCAAGCTGCCTTTTCCTGACCTCTTGGAATAGTTCTCCAGTGCATGCTGCCTTTCTTCTTGATCTACACATCCATTTAAAGCCACAAACCCCTCATATGTCAATTGTTTTCCTCCATCTAGTCAACAAGAGAACAAAACCACATTCAGTAAAAATATTCATTCTTATTTCCCAATGGGAGACATGTACAAAGAGATACTCAATCAAGAATCTACTGAAGGATTCTGGATAGTGGCAAAGTGGAAACAATGTGCCAAGCAAGGTCAAATTATTCTAAAAATGCATGTCCTTGAGTACAAGAGCTGTCTTACTTCTGTATCTGCTGCAGCACCTAAAACAGGGATTGTCACAGAGGACGGTGTATTGTAAAATGAACGAGATAGGTATGTGACTCCATTGTTGGGTTAGGCATTATGAAACCATATACCATCACCCAAGCAGGACCCGGCTGGGCAGGTATCTGTGGTGCCTTGCCTTGAGCCATCTGACTGCTTTACAAATGTCACGCCATGGAACAGAACAGCCTGGTGAGATAGTCCAGGGGAACGAGCAAGTGCTTAGGCTCTGGAATCAGACTCTGGGCTTAAATCTTGGCTCTGCTACTTTAATAGTTGTGTGACTCCTTGCAAATCACATAACCTGTCTAAGCCTCAGTTACCTTATTCATAACATGGAGATAAATAGTACCTTGCTATAAGGCTGTTACAAGGACTAAATGAGATGATCATGTAAAGTTTCCAGCACACACATGTATAGTAAGCATACACGTATTGTGTTGGCATAGAGAGATTAACACACAAAAGTCAACAATCACTGCCAATGTTAATTCTGAAAAAAAACCTGTGATTAACAGTGAGCAAAGGTCATTTTGTAAATGGAGATCATGTGATTTCACTGTGGGAATGAATTTGTCCTGATCCACCCACTCTCCTTATTGTATTCCACCAAGCATTTCTGACTGTGTCAGGTAGGGGCTGGAATACAGTCTGTCCTCATGCTGGGAAACAAGCTCATGCTTGCACACAGAGTATATATGGATGCATGTCTAGCTTACTCCTAATGTATCTCAAAAGGAAAAATTTCCTCCTTGGGGTTGTAGTGGGTGATCTGATTTGCCCCACCTACACCAATCCACAACGCAGAGACATGAATCTTTCCACAGTTTTTTCAGGTTTGTCTTCATGTTGGTGGAGGTGTTATTCCCTAGTTGCTAATAATAAGCCCAAATGCCCAACAATTGCCCCCTCTCTGTCGTGTCTTACGTTTGGTTGCAGAGAGCTGGGATTTATACTGCCCTCGGACCAGCCGGCAGGTAGACCCATCTCCATTGCAAACTCCACAGTTATCTTCCTTGACGGTGCTTCCCAGCTGGTGATCACAGCCAACAATCTAACAAGAAAGAGAGACGTGTAATTCAACCAGGTGACCCCTGAAGGACAGACGCGTTGTGAGGCCCATCACCACCAAATGACCCTCCCATCGTCCTTGAGGAGGGGCAAAACAGGCTTCCCATGAAGTGGACAGAATTCAGCTGGAATTGGAATCAGACTAAGGAAGAAAAAAACAACATGGGTAAGGATGTTTTCATAGTTCAAATATACAAACAGAAAGAAAAGTGGGGGTGGGGGGTGAAGAGAAAAGAGAGGAGGGAGGAGAGAGAGAAAGAGAAGGAGGAGAAGGGAGTTAGCCAGGGTGAGAAGGGGAGGGAGAGAGAAAAATCTTGCACTATTGATATTATACAACGTTAATTCAAAAATAATTCCCACTGTCAATAATTATGATTCACCAAAACCACACACACAAAAACGCAAACATGGAGTAACAGGAACAAGTTTAAGACTAATCTCCATGTTCCGGGTGCTCCTTAGCATGTAGGATGCATAGTGGTAGGAGTTTTGTATCTTGGGTTCATTGATGTAGTCCGAACCACTAGAACAGTGCTTGGCAAATTGTGGGATTTCCAGAAATACTTGCTGAATGATAATGAGAATACTTCTTTTCCTAGCTAGCCCTTCGACTAAAAGAAGAGAAACAGAATCATGAAGTCAGCCAACAGAAACAAGGTTAGCGCATGTGCGTGTGGTGGCACAGAAGGGTTGACACGGTGGGCAGCAGAGACGACCAGCACAGCACCTGTGGTGTGCCGGGCCCTGTCCTGTACCAGGCACAATACACATATCTCATTCACTCTCACAACAATCATGGAAGATAGCCTCGTTTTACAGGTGAGGTCATGAATCTCGCCAAGGTCACTTAGTTCATAATTAGCCAAGTTCTAAAATCAACAAAATATTTATGCTCAGTCCAAGTCAGGCTTAACAAAATCACACACATTTATCAAGTATATGGGCAAACTCATTTGTATTTTTACTCTTTCCTTTTCAATGTTCAAGCTAAAAAAGAGTCAATCCAAACCATACTCTTGTACCTCTATGGTTCTCGTTAGATCTAATATCAAAAGACATTCCACTCCCAAACTATTTCAACTACTGTCTTGGACAAAATAAAAAGAGAACTGTAGTGACATTTCAAGAGTCTTATCTCCACAAAGTTTCCACAATTTGTCCTGTGTTTTAAAAATCTGGTGGTTATGGTGACCTTTCTTTGAGGTTTGATTTTCCTTTCAGTACCTTTATTGAATAATTGCAAACACCTGTTTAGGCAAAGGTTGAAAAAATACAATTATTTAGTATTGTGTTTTTAAATGTAATGTATTTTTAAACGTGTTAATATGCATCTTTTTCAAGAAAAGCATACAGGCATCTTTAAAAATAGATGTAAAAGCACCAACTTCTTCAAAAGTTACTCATTTTTTGAAGTATAAAGATGTCAAGAAAACCTAGTGCACGGCTCTTAAGTGGGGAGCAAAGGTGGGCTGGCTTCACCCCCAGGGGTTTACTGGGGTGAAGCAGCAATAGCGGTGCCCCTCAGTATGTTCAGAGGCTGCAGTGAGGCCACGTCAGAATTCGCCCAACTTCCGTCCCTGCAGAACCAAGCACAGCTGACCTCAGACTTCTTCGATGTGCTTCTCTATGACTGCAGTAAAATTGTTTTCAACATGGACCCACACATGAGCTGAGCAATTCTGTGTTCACTCTTATATTCTGAGCACAGTGTGAAATGGGAGTACACAAATAATTTATTTACAGAAAGATCATTTAATCATTCAGCCAACAGTGATCAATGATCTGCTGTGGGTCAGGCACCGTGTGAGGAGCAAAATCCAGAGGTGAGTTTAAGGACAGAGGGACCCACCCTCATGGGACAGGGTGTCGTGGTGAAGGCATATATGACTCAAATCCTCACACACAATAAATGCAAAATGATAGTCACGATACCAGCTATAAAACATAGATACATGGTACTCTGAGAACATAAAAATATGGAGAAGCTGACCTAGTGAGAAAGGCCAGAGAAGATGTCCCTAAGGAAAAATCTTTTGAGCTGAGATATGAATAAGGAGTCAGAGGTCTCTAGACACAAGAGAGGAGTCGCTGTGAGGTTTACTATGTAGTCATGCCTAGATACTGGCTTTTTTTTTAAAATTAAAGTTTATTGGGGTGACAGTGGTTAGTAAAGTTACAGAGGTTTCAAACACACAATTCTGCAACACACCACCTACCTACCACACCAGCCGTTCACCACTCAGAGTCCGTTCTCCTTCCATCACCATATATTTGATCCTGTTTATCTTCATCTACTGCCCCCCTCCCCTCTTATCCTCTGGTAACCACTAAATTATTGTCTGTGTCTGAGTTTTTGTTTCTCCATCTGTCTTGTTCCTTTGTTGTTTTCAGTTTTATATCCCACATACGAGTGAAGTCATATGGTTCTTGACTTTTTCTGTCTGACTTATTTCACTTAGCATAATAATCTCAAGATCCATCCATGTTGTCACAAATGGCAGTATTTCATTTTTTCTTATGGTAGAATAGTATTCCATTAGGTATATATACCACATCTTCTTTATCCAATCATCTATCGAAGGACACTGGTTGTTTCCATGTCTTGGCCGCTGCAAATAAAGCTACAATGAACCTCGGAGCACATATATCTTTACAGATAAATATTTTCATTTTTTTTGTGCTGAAGTTCAAAATCTGAAAAAATATCCCCCAGATACTAGCTTATTAGAAAGTAAGCAAAAATCAAAGTGGCAACCCACCCCCAAACCAAAATCAGTAGATTAAATTACCTGATTGCTTTTGTAGAGCTGAATCCTTTGAACAAACATGACAATCTTAATTTAGGCAGTGTTCAAAGAATCACTGACTCTACTGTTGTTATTTGGGGTTGGAAAGAGATGACCTTTATCTTATAAGACACTCAGCTCTGTGGAAGGGCAAGATGGGCAGTGGGCATGGGAATTTACACTCTCAGGTGTCCCAAAGCTAACTAGGTGTATTTCTGAAAGAAATTTCAGGTTTCTCAAAAGATTTAAGTTTCTCTGGAAAAATTTTAATGCGCCATGATGTCTCTAAAGGAGCCAAAAAGAAGATAATCATGAAAATCTCTTTAATCCTAAAAATTTCTTATGATTCTAAAGCCATTTTAAAAAAAGAACGCTCCAGCTTCACAGATCCAAAGTAACAGTCATGTTAGGAATAGCTAAATGGAAGGTGACATACTTTAAGACTAACTTGGCCAGATCACTGAGAGCTCTCAGTGTAGGTTTATGGACCCCAGGATATGAACCAAGTCAATTCTAACTTGGCTTTGTTTAATTTCAGAATTGAAAAGACAAACATCGCCCTGACACAATTGTTTTCCCCCTTACTCTGTATCAATTCCTTTTTAAGATGCCAAAATATTCTAACTCAATTATTTTTAAAATAGCTTTATTTTTGTCATCATCAGATAAAATGTTCTTATTTTGGTCCAAGTAGAAAATTATTTGCAGTTACATCAGGAAAATCATTGTTGACATATCTCAATCTGTTGATTTTTAAATAACTGTTAGAGTAATTAAAAATTAGTTAAACTATTACTTTAAGGGCTATCATTAATAACAGAGGAAAAAAGAGGAATACAGAAATGGGCTTACTTGGAGGATATAATGTCAGACCCCTCTGTGTCTTTGCACATGCTATTATTTCTGCCTAAAACATTCTTTCCCAATTCTTTATTTGGCAAACTCCTATTCATCCTTCAAATCCCAATTGTCTCCTCCTCAAAAAGTCTTTTCCATATTCCAGAGTTAACTTATTTGTTGCTTCATGTTTCCTCAGCCTTTTGTTCATAATTACATGTGGCAGAGTTTCCTGTTCATAATTACATATCCATCTTCCATATTTTTCTCAGTAACAGAGCATCAATTTTATTTGGGGTGGCGATACAGCCAGATAAAAGAATATATTCTCATTGGCTTTGTGACCACGTGGTAATTACTGAAATAAAAGTAGAAGTGTGTGGGACTCCTGGGAAGGCTACTTAAGCAAGCTCACTTAGTTGAGGAAGTCCCCTTCTGCCTTCTGCCTTCCCTCCTTCCTGTTGGCTCCAGTTGCTATCTTGAAGAATTAGACAATCCTGAGACTGGAAGCCTTGCATTAAAGATGGCAGAGCAGAAAGAGAAAAAGCCTGGAACCCTCCTTGAACTGATTACATCTTGACTTCTTTTTCATGAGAGAGTAAATCCTTTATGTGCTTAAACTTCTATTATTTGGGGGTTTCTTTTATATATACTCAGTTAAAATAGTTGTACAATTTATATCGAGTTTAATCTATTAGCACGTCTGTCTCTATACCCGATCATGCACTATTTGAAACCCCGTTTATTAATCTTCGTATTTCTGCTCCTTAGCACAGTGTCTGACATCTGAGATGTACAATGGGTGTTGGGGGATTAGTGAAACACATAACACCAAACATAATGATTTGCTAATAATTTCAATGTAGGTTACATATAGGCAACCTTAGATTGCCAACATGGATGATGTATACAAAAATGTGCATATGTGTGTATGTTTATATCTGTGTAAACAGAGAAACGGACATACCATGAATGACAACCAGAGGCCAAACCTAAATCTCTGACCTGATGCATGAACAAGAATTACTGTAAAAGGCCGTACTTTTTAAGAGACTATTTCCTAAGTGCACCTATGCTCATTATTAGCGAAATGTCATGGCCGGCAGAGCTCAGGCCACTGAGTTCCCAGACCCACCCATTCTGGACAAAACATTAAAGTGAGGTAATGACCACTCATAACTTTGGCAACTGCATGAAATTTTTTGTAAGGGATGAAAAACTAACTGATATTTAGCCCTAATGCAGCTTATTAGTAGTCTGCTACTAGGTGTCAGCTTGATACCGTGGTCTAACCTCTCTCCCACCCCATCCAAAATGACTGGACAGTATTGAATTTTTTTTTTTTTTTACAAAAATTTTGTCTCAGGTGACATAAAAACTGAGATGCTCTAAAAGGTTTTACGTGTTTAAACACCACTAGTGGGTTATCAACTTTTGCTTGTCTACCTTAAATGATTGCTTTTTGCCTACATAGATATACATAGACATGCACACAGACTTGCAGTCCTGTGTCTTTTGAGTAGAACACACACACGGAAAACCGATGATTTTCCTTCATTCTCCTTAAGGATTTACTAAATGTAGGGGAAAAAACACTCGCTAAACAAAAAAGTAGAACTGTAACATCCAATCCAAGTTGGCTCATAGGCTTTTAGCATGTCGTGCAGATTTTAGGCATCAGGCCTACAGTATGTGCTGATAGGGGTTTCTTCCTTTACAGAGCTGATAGCAAGTGAACAGGCAGAACACAAGACTGGAACTCTCTAGACACTGAAATATGTATAATAAAATGTCTTCACTAGGAGCCACAGGAGGAAGATCACCACGTGGATAATGTGGAGAATGTAAATAAACACCACCCATAAGCAGATACCATGCTCCAGACTGACATGCTTAGATGGGTTCACACTGGCCACGTTTCAAATGGTTTCCCATAAGAACCTCAATTTCTAGCATTAAATACTGAGCCAGTGATGTCAAGCTTTTCTTGGTCCAACACCATGAGGTAAGAAACTTTTAAATCCCTTTATTTTCAGCACTGGGAAAGACAAATATGGAAAACTAAATGCTGCAAATCTGATCACAGCTGCTTTTATTTATAATTATTTAATTCAGATAGAACTTTATGGGGAAGAGTGTGCTTTTACATACATTATAACTCATTTGCTATTTACATTAATAGGGAAGATAGTATATTTCCAACCTTATCTTCAAAAGTTTAGATATTGATTTGTTTATTCTTTACCTTATTAAAAAAAGATGTATAGCTTATACATATGACACAACACAATAAAATCTTGAAAAAAAGGAAAAAATGGGTCAAAGAGAAAAATGACGGTAAGAAAGATAAGGCCAGAAATGAGAGAACTACACAGAATGCACACTGTGAAGTCCTATACATTTGCTGAGTGGGGGTCACCTAGATGTGAGCTTCTTAGAAAATAGCAAAACATGAGGAGTTACCAGGGTCACGGCACCAAATGGATCTTTTAGAAAATGTATAGGGTAGTTCATTCCTTGTAGTAGATACTCAATAAATATTTACATAACGAATGAATGACAAACTGGCTCAGGAGAACCATAATTACTCAAAGTACTGAAATCCTAGACATAGTTCTGCTATGAGTTTTCTGAAAGACAATGCCATGTAACAATGTGCCAATAACATCTCAGCAAATAAACACAAGGAATTTCAAAGAATTGGTTCTTCAGCAACCTTTGATGAACTCTAATGGTCAGGGAACATATGACAAAAGCAAATTTAGGAAGTCAAAACTAATCATCCAGGCACAGAACATTGTGATGGTCTGACTTAAGCTAAGCATAGACTTTACAGCACTTAGAGCTGGGCTGGCAAAAACATGGCACATGTGCAGCTGTTTTTCATGCTGGGATCCACAGCAGACATTGCTAATCAAGTGCAGCACTCTTTGCCACTGCAACTTTATGTGGTACCAGATCCTCTATGACACTGTACTCTAGAAGTCAAATTCAATGGAGTATGGCCATCATGTGAGGAGACCAAACAAATTTACCATTCCAGAGACAGAGAAGCAAATTGGCTATCTTTCAGGCAATTCTCCAAAAATACTTCTCTTAAGATTAACACACTCTTATGATTTCAATAATTTCAAGTACAGCTTATAATACTGAGTTTTAGAGAAGATGAAGAACTTGCCGAAGGTCACATAGCTGGTAAATAACAAAGCCAAATTCCAACTTGAGATTCCTGACTAAGTTATAGTCGGATGCCTATAAACCATGAACATATACGCTACACAGCATTTATTATGACAGTGGTGAACAGTGATAACAAGGTTGAATATTTGTATTAAGATTACCCCCGTTAGAGATAGACGTATGCACAAGGATGAACAGATGGCTTCATCTGTATATGTGACTTGGCAGCACATAAAGGAAGTAATCAGGAAGGTACCACTCCGCAGCTAAACCTTTGCTCTGCGTCTCCTTGACTACTCCCCGCCCCGCCCTCGCATACATATGCATGTACATACCCCACACTTCTCATGGTTTGCTATGGGGGCCCCAATTTCCTCCTTTACACACTTGTTTCTTTTCAATTATGGTTTTCAATATGAGAAAATAGAATCCCTGGTCATTCACAAAGGTGCTAATAGTCGTCCATGAGCTATGTTTAGTATTTCTAAAAGCCTAATGGAAATATATTTAACTGCAATAAAACCACATAAAGTCACCAAAACACCAACCATCTCATTATACAAGTAAGCTGAATCCTGATCTTTATTGCGTTTATTCTTAATTGTACTCAGGTCTTTAAGTCATAAAATGGGAAAACAAATTATTACTTAATACAGTCAATGTTTTGAGTAAATGGAAACTTCCAATACACAAGGCCCGTAGGAAAAACATAATAAAGGACCCCTTTGTGTTAAAAAGTTGGGAACCACTGGTGTAGTCCTTTGTTTGTTGTTCCAATACCTTTGGGAGGACTAACATATGAAGTTGTTGATTATACTTAAATTAAACCAAATCAACTGAGCATGAGGCATTGTGCTGGCTATTATGGTGCTGCAGGGAATACATATAAGTAGTAGGCATGGTCCCAATCGAGGGTGAATGGGTTTAATCAGATAATTTCCTCAAAATAGGTGAGAACAGAAAAGGAGTAAACTCATTAAGACTAAAGGTCAAAGGGGCATGGAGGAGGGGAAAGCCATCTGGAGAAGGGAGCGTATAATATATATGTTTTCCAAACACTTGCTGTATTTAGGTACAATATGTATCTTCTCAGTTAATTCTTATAATATCCCTGAAAATTAGCTAAAATTATGTCTATTTTACAAAAATAAAACTGAGATTCAGAAAGGTTCAATGACTTGCCCAAGATCACAATACTAGGAATTCGTGTTGATGGATTTGGAATCCAGGCTATGTCATAGATGAGTGATCCCTCAATTCTGTGATATATTATGTTCCTCTTGGGGGTTAAAGGTCAGTAAAGAGACAAGGAAAAGGAGGATGAACATGCTTCTGTCAGCCACACCTTGTTGCCAAAAGCAAAACCAGTTCTAAGGACTAAGACTGAGCATCAGGAAGAGTGGGATCATCAAAGACCTAAACATAAGACTTGAAACAGTAAATTGCATAGAAGAAAACACAGGTACTGAACTTGTGGACTTTGGGTTCAGAGAGAATTTCATGAATGTGACCTCAAAGGCAAGGGAAGTAAAAGCAAAAATAAATGAGTGGGACTATATAAAACTAAAAAGTTTCTGCACAGCAAAAGTAACCATCGACAAAACAAAGAGGCAACCAACAGAATGGGAGAAGACATTTGCAAATACTATCTCCGATAAGGAGCTAATATACAAAAAATATAAAGAACCTGTGCAACTCAACGACAACAACAAAAACAATCTAATTAAAAAATGGGCAGAGGACCTGAACAGACACTTCTCCCAAGAAGACATACAAACAGCCAACAGCTATATGAAAAAATGCTCAACTTCACAAGCTGTTAGGGAAATCAAAACCACCATGAGATACCACCTCACACTTGTTAGAATGGCTATCATCAACAACACAAATAATAACAAGTGTTGGAGAGGCTGTGAAGAAAAAGGAACCCTCGTACACTGCTGGTGGGAATGTAAATTGAAACAACCACTATGGAAAACAGTCTGAAGATTCTTCAAAAAATTAAGAATAGAATTACCATATAACCCAACAATCCCTCTCCTGGGAATCTACCACCAAAATCTGAAAACATTTATCCGTAAAGATATATGTACCCCTCTGCTCATTGCGGCATTATTCACAGTGGCCAAGACATGGAAACAACCAAAATGCCCTTTGATATTAATAGACGATTGGATAAAGACGATGTGGTGTGTATATACAATGGAATATTACTAGCCATAAGAAAAAATGAAATACTGCCATTTGCAACAACATGGATGGATCTTGATTATCATGCTGAGTGAAATAAGTCAGACAGAAAAAGTCGAGAACCATATGACTTCACTCATATGAAGTATATAAAACTGAAAGCAACAAATGAACAAGACAAACAAACAAATAAACAAAAACTCATAGATACAGACAACAGTTTAATGGTTACCAGAGGGTAAGGGGGTAGGGTGGTAGAAGAAGGAAAATTGGTTCAAATATATGGTGATAGAAGGAGAACTGGCTCTGGGTGGTGAACAGACAGTGTAATATATAGATGATGTATCATAGAAATGAACACTTGAAACCTATATAATTTTACTAACCAATGTCACCCCAATAAATTTAATAAAAATTAAAAAAAAAAAGACATAAAAAGTGGGATCTTTGCAAGTATAGCAAGTATATCCTCATGGGCAGGCTTTTTTTTTTTTTAAGCAAGTGAATACATTAAACAAAATTAGTTACTTTTGTTCATTAGCTACACAGACATGTCATGGAAATGCTGGTAAATACCCACAGGTTATTAGGCTAAGTGACGAGGTGTAGCTCTCTTACACTCTCATACCCACCTATGTGGAAAAAAAAAAATTATGTGAAAGCATTAACTCTTTTTCCTCCAGGCAAAGATTTTCCAAAGGGACCCTCCCTATATATGGCATTTCTCTCCTCAGGGTTTACCCACCACTGGTAAGACTACTTAGTTTTCTCCTGGATTCACCAGAGTCCTTATAATGGCCCACAAGGTCCTATATCATCTAACTGAATTACCTCTCCATCTGACCTCGTCTCCCTCTGGCTCACTCTCCTTGCTGTCTTCGAACACACTAAGCCCTTTCTCATCTTAGAACAGCACATTTGTTACCTCTGACTAGAGCATTCTTCCCTGGACACCTCTATATCAGCTGTCTCCTTTAAATCTTCTGGAAACTTTTACCTCTTCAATAAGGCCTTCTTTGACCAGACTATTTAAAGCTGATTTCCTTTCTAGACCCAAGTTCTCTTAACCTGACCTATTTTTTCCTTTTATTCTATGGCACTTATTTTGTAATACAATATAATTTGCTAGTTTATTAAGTTTATTGTTTTTTTTAATCTCTTACTAGACTATGACACCACAAGGTATCTAATAATATAACAATTAATAAAAGAATGAATGAAATACATTGTAGATCCCACTAATCCACAATTTCACTTGCCAGCAGTTGACTATGGTCCGAAAATACTAAATGAAAAATTCCAGAAATAAACAATTCTGAAGTTTTAAATTGCTCATGCTTCTGAGTAGTGTGATGAAATTTCCTGCCATCCCTGGTGAGAGGTGAATCATCCCTTTGTCCAGCGTCTCCATGTTATAAGATTCTTCCTGCCCATTAGTCACTTAGTAGCCATCTCAGTTATCAGATCAACTGCCACGGTATCACAGTGCTTGTGTTCAGGTAGCCCTTGTTTTATTTAATGGCTGCAGAGCGTAATGCTGGCAATTCAAATGTGCCAAAGAGAAGCCTTGAAGTCCTTCCCTTAACTGAAAAGGTGAAAGTTCTGAATTTAACAATAAGAATAAAAAATCGCATGCTGTGGTTGCTAAGCTCTATAGTAAGAATGCATCTTTTATTCATGAAATTGTGAAGGCAAAAGAAATTTGTGCTTGTTTTGGTGTTGCACCTCAAACTGCAAAAGCTGTGGCTATAGTGCATAATAAGTGCCCAGTGGAGGTGGAAAAGGCGTTAAATTTGTGGGTGGAAGACACGAACACAAAACGTGTTCCGACTGACAGCAGTGTACTTGTGCCAGCAAGCACTGAGTCTATATGAAGACTTCAGCAAGGGACCCCATTCACATATTTCTTCTTACAGTGTATTGTTATAATTGTTCTATTTTATTACTAGTTATTGTTGTTAATATCTTACTGTGCCTAATTTATAAATTAAACTTTATCATAGATATGTATGTCTGTATAGGAAAAAATATAGTATATACAGGGTTCGGTCCTATTGAGGTTTCAGGCATCCACTGGGGATCTTAGATTGTATGCCTTGTGGACAAGGGGACGACTGTATATGCAAGGCTTCACAGGACAGGGATATATTATGGTTTCAAAGAACTTTCCTTCTTGTCCCAGCCTAGAACATAACAGCTTATATCACTTAAACTCCCTGCCACTAGTTCCAAAGACTGAAAAAGAGCTCTCTGTCAAAAAGATCTCTGTGGATGCATCAGTTTTTAGTACTGTAATCTGAGAGTTTAATTTCTGCTTGTCACTTTGCCTGCTATGTTTCTAGTCCTTCATCTGTTACTCCAGAATTGCCTTGGGGTATAAATGCTTATTATTTCCAAGCGAGTCTCCCTCTGACCTCTTTTCCACTAGGCACAGTGCTTTGGGCATCACATGCTAGCTCTGACACCAACTCGATCTGGAAACTCATTTTGGACTTGATCTCCTT
Source organism: Rhinolophus sinicus (assembly GCF_057876585.1). Taxonomy (NCBI): domain Eukaryota; kingdom Metazoa; phylum Chordata; class Mammalia; order Chiroptera; family Rhinolophidae; genus Rhinolophus; species Rhinolophus sinicus. The sequence goes on along the minus strand of NC_142516.1, from coordinate 63,176,785 downwards.
AGCACCTGATTCTTGGGTCTTCCAAAGGGACTGTAGCTTGGACAGCCCCCTGGCCTGACTGTTGCTATTACTCTGTGTGAACTCTAGCCCTTTGGCTGGTCTCTGGCTGGACCAGAGCCACAGTCCTTCTCTATCTTCAGCCTAGCTACCCCCACCCCCATCAAAGTGTAGGAACTTCATCCACCTCTGTGGTTAGTCTAAAGGAGGACCTGGTTTCATAGGAATTAAATTTGGCCAGTTGCTTTTTATAAGGGTCACATTGTATCCTCTTTGTTGTTTGAGCAAGAGATATTTTCCTGGGCTCTTCATTTGCTTGCTTGCTTACTCTGCAGTTCTAGAGATACTGGGGGATTGTCACTGGTTCTACGGTGTTTGTATTATAAAGTCAATGGAAGACAAGGAAGATGGCAGTGTTGGGGTGTAAGACGGCGGATAGAAAGAGCGGTGAATTCATTCAGTTGTAAACCTTTTTAAGAGTTTTTCCTGTGCTGCCTTTCTTAAGATCAAGAACCTGATTTATCTAATGGCTGGATACACATCATGAAAGGCAAAATGGGAATGGCTAAGTCTCATTTCCAACATTTATTAGATTTCTCGGGTACTACCAGTCTGATTTATTGTGCTCCTTTCTTATTTATTTTAGGGTCTGTTTTTAGTTAAATTAGTTTGTCTGGTAGTCTTCAGCAGAAATTCTAAGAATTAACCTAGTATAGACGTGCGCACACAGACAACCAAATCCATTCTCGGCACATGGTCAGAGGACTTTTCTTTAACAAGCTGCCTTCTCCCTTCTCTGCTTCCAAAATTGGGGTGTCTGGAGAATGTGAAACAAAATTATACAAAGGCCTGACCTCTGGCCTTGCTTCTGTCTCTCAGACTGTGAAGTACCCAAGAGGGAAAGTGTTGAATTTGGCCTCACTTCACATGGCATTAACTGTAATTCTTTGTGAATTGTGGTGACATCATGGCATACCGTGACATCACTGCTCAGACTCCCTTCTGCTGCTGGGCACACAGTACATCATTTTTGTTCAAATACAACAGTCCTTTGTTGAGAAGAAAGGATAGCAGCTGGTCTTCTGCCCTGGTCCAAATGTGGATCGTACTGGAATGTGTCTGTTCAGTAAGTCACCACAAAGTAGGCATTCTGCTATGATGGCCAGAACTCATGCACACAGCTCTGGAAAATTTTGTGAAAATTTATATCTAAGGAGTTCAAAATCCAGATATGGGCCACAAGTCAGCAAATTCCTGCATACAATAAAGCTCTCATTTACATGTCTGAATATGTTATCTGAAGTTAATACAAAGCAGTAGTATGCTGGCTGTATGTGGGTGTCAAGGTTAGAGGTGAAGAAAAAGGAAAGGTAAAGAGGGACGTATCTGTCTCTCAAAACAGTTTTCCTCTCATTATAATTGTTCAAGCGTCTCAAATCCCCAAGACAGGAGGGCTTGTGCCATTCCTTGGCTCTCAAGTCAATTCCTGGGTACTTCTCAAAACATATCACTTTATACTAATGAAGCTTTTGAATGGTGCTATTAGTATTCTGGTTCAAAGTCAGTCAAAGACGTCTTCAGTTGATATATTTCTTTTCTTTTCTTTCCCTCGGTTCTCTACTGCCATTTCTGTCTCAGAGTAAAGCCTGAGAAAATTGATCAAAGCAGAGTTTATGCAAAAATATCATCTGTAAAATAACTCCAAACTTCTGTTCCATCTGGCTGTAATGCCTGCACAAGGCAGAACATTTTCAGATCAGCTTGAGAAACTGAAGGTTTAGTTTAAGAATAATCTAAGATTATTCCCAGAGGAGTAAGTCATAGCCTATAATATTTGAGACAGTAAGCTTCTTTTATTGAAAATAAATATGATTTTTTTTTTTTTTACACTTTGTCACAGAACAAATGGAGCCACAATATGATTCTCGGTTGTACCATGAGCCTTATAATTGTTAAAAGTATTTTTTCTCTCTCTGGACATATTCCACTTAGACCAACCAGACCATAGTGTCCCATCTCAGCCTTTAACCACACATTCACTCCCCTGGCCACTGCTTAACCTGGAACATTATTACTTACACCCAGAATCCACCTGTTGTATCGGCCTAGGCCATGAAAGAGGCAACATGACATCGTGGGCAGGACAAACGACTCAACCCGGATGTAATGATTTATACAATCACTTGCGTAAATACATCACACACCCTCAGTCTGAGATTCAGTTCTCCCATGGGTTTTAAGACGATAATCAGATCTACTTTATATACTTGTTGAAAGGATTTGATGTGATCGCTTATATAAAAAGATCTAGTATAGGGTCTAGCACATAACAACTTGGACCATTTATCCAGAAATTTCTGGGACAATTCTATTTTCAAACCTTCTACTTCATAGTCCACATACGTGTCGGCCCACATGTGCTGGTTACTTTGGGGGGATACGTGGCCATTGCATAAATAGGAGGTATTTGCTCCTAAATGTGACAATGAATCTGAAGCTGTAAAGGAGGACTCAGTGACCTGAGCACTTGCAGACTTACTGTCTCACAATTCTGGGGACAGGGTCCAGTTTGCAAAAGCTCAGATCTGCTGCTGCCCCTCTGGAGTTGACAACAGCAAATGTGAATTAAGATCCCAGCCTCTGTCCTGTGGAAGAAACAGACCCTCCTTTAGAGGGCAGGGCAGATGGAGCTTCCTTGGAGATCTGTTTTTAACTCCCCTCTACCCTGACAGAGTAGCCAATGAAACAGAAGCAGCCCGGTTCACTCTGGGAAAAGACAGCTGGGAGTTTTTAAGGATTCTGTTAGAAATGAGAAAACCTCTCTGAAATGGCTGGGAAGCAGCGAATCGTCTCCTCTGCAGCCAATTTAAATGAGAGAAGAATGCTTAGGATTCTTAAAATATCCTTCCTTAACTCTCCATTTCTAGACCACTAATCCGGAGTTAATTCAGGGCCATTTTCAAATATGTATAATGAGTAACAATCACTACATGTATTTGTTTACACAAAGTAAAGATTTCTCAAAGTCACTCTTTTCACACCTGAAGTCTGAGGAAAGATACGTTTTCAGGGGCCTGGAGCAAGAGCTTGGGGTCCTGTTTTCTCCATGGGAGCCTTCACTCATAGGGCTGTGTTGATATAACAGCTGAATTTAATGAAAGAAAGGGAGTAATCAAATCCATCTTGGTTAGAAGGAATATTCAAAATCTATTTCTCTTAATGGGGGAAGAAACCTTGGATCTGAACGTGCAAGCCAAAAACAATTCAGTTTTTCTTCCTTTTTTTTTTTTTTTTAAGGAGGAAAAGTAGCCTTCCTGAATCTGGGAATTTGAATTGCTGATTCATCAGAATTAGCAATAAACCAATCAAACAGCAGTCACAAAGTCCTAAGAGAAAAGTGGACTGGATAATTTTTAGTGGGCCAAAAATTCCCTAAACCAGATGAAAGGTTAGCTGCTGGATGTGATTGCATTGGGCTAGAAAAAGGCTGACGGTGATCAATTTGGCCACCCTTTCAGTCTCTAGGCTTGGATAGGACAATCAGTTGCATTTTGCTGAGTCACTGCAATATTGACAGTGGCAACATGAACTGCTGCTTCTTTTATTTTAGACAACAACAAATTCACTCAAAGGCCCTGAGATAAAAATAAATAACTGCATACATTTTTCTCATTCAGAAAGATTAAGAAAATTCCATTAGCCACCCACTCACATACATAAAAATGAATTCTTATTCTTTTCTATTGTATTCCTAGTTTAAAACCAGCTGAAACTACAAATTTCAAATTTGACAGAGTTCAACAGTCAGCATATGTCTAATTTGAGAATAAAAATAAATGAACATTTAAATTTAGAAATATTTTAAAATTCATTTTTATAATAGTTATAGTTGTTTTTTAGTCAATTTTCTACAACTACCTAAAAAAAAGTTAACACAAAAGCTTATATGTGTGTTATCTTCTAACCTTCCTAAAGGTATCCCGGATTACCTGCTTTAGCACCTTACCTTAATGCTTCCTGGTACACCACGGGCAAAGAAAAAAAAGAAATTTCTATGATTCATGCAACAATCATAATTTGGCCATATTAAACCAAGTAACATTTCTTCCACATATATTATATATAAGACATGTAATTTGAGATAACAAGTTTATATTTTTAAAATAATGTGTTCTTATCAATACAGATTTAGAATCTACGTGAAATCTAAACAAAAAAGTTGCCAAATTCTGCAAGACTGAGTCTATCAAGCACCACATTTGCTAGCAAAACATGATTTAACCATTTATTTTAAGGTTTTTAAATGTTGTCATTTCAAATGGATTCTTCACATGGTTTTGACCTAGTCTTCATGCCACATTAAAATTCTACTATTTAAAGTTGAACTATTTCCTGTAGGTGCAGCTGTGTTACAAGGAATAATTTAGTAGGATACATATCAAAGAGAAGATGAAAACATTTGTTATTATCAACATGAGAATTTCTATGAACATGGTGGGTGCTCCCAGAACACCTAGGCATTCATTGAGTTCTCAAATGTTTTCCAACCACAATTTTTAAATTCTTTGTAATAAATGTGTCAAGAGCAAGGACACAGATTTCCCTACAAGTGGTTGCTTGTCTCAGAGAGGGGTGGTCTTCCCAACTGAGGTCCACGAAGCCTCCTGCTTTGTGGCTAGGGAATGGCAGTTGTAACTGAGTTGGCAGGAGGTTGAAAATAAATACTGTCAGCCACAATTCTTCTGAAGGGTGGGAAATTATATGAGGAAACTATAGACTGTGACAATGGACAATTCTCACTTATCAAATCTGATGTCAAGAAGAGGAAACAATAAACAGTGAACAGGAAAAGAATTGGGATTCTTATGAAGCATCTACTTTGGGCGAGGTGTTCTGCAGAGTTCATGAAGCCTGTATACAAACTCTGGGACAGCCCACATGACAAAACCAAAGCAACGTCCCATGTCACCTACCTAGAAAGGCAGAATTGAACTTGTAGCCTCTTTCTGATAAATCACTCCTATTACACTGGATCGCCTAATGTACCCGAGAACGTTTACGTGAACGGTGTCCACGTCTGAGAGAGTAGAAGCACCACATCCATGCAGCAGCCACTCACATCAGAGCACACTGTTTTAAGAGATCGTTTTTGAGGGAATGTTTGCCATCTGCTTCCAAACCAAGTCCAACACGCGTCACTAGTGTTCACTAAGCGTGCTTTTTAGTACCCAACTAAGAGCACTCTGGAGAGGAAGATGCTCCCGAAAGGCAGCTCCTTGGGAGACAAGAACTTTCAGAAAAGATTCCGAGGCTTTTTCCAATAGTAAGACAATAAGTCCCTGGCAATTTATTTTCAATGCTTGCCTGTAACTTGGCTTCAGCCCTAAGTCAGTTATTACCTTAAGCGGAGGGGAAAACATCTCCAGTAGCAGCTGGCAATACTACGGAGAAGGGAGGAGTGCGGAGCGAGAGAATGGAAACAAACTGAACTCAGCCCAAGCACTGCTCACATCTGGGCAGCCTAACCCCGCAGAGACCTTACAAAACCTGCCAAGGGCCAGTGATCGTGACCTCCTTGTGAACTTTTGATTCGTACCACGCAGTGTCAGAAAGGAGAAGAAAACCCAGAATGACACATTGTCAATTCCACAGCACGCTAACTGGAACACACGGTTCTCACAAATTGTATCTGCCTCTGAGCCCCCTCCCAACCTGGGTCAAGGGCCAGGGTGTGTGACAAGAAGAGTTTGGTCAAATATGAAAGCACCTTTGCACTCAGCTCTGACCCTCTCTGTCAAAAATAAAATAAAAACATTTGGAAAGCATGTGAAAAGAGTATTTTCACGTTAGCTTTTATTTGGGAACCTCACATAATTTGCCAAAGCAGGAAACTGTCAGCTTTAGCTCCAAAAATGTTCAAGAGGACAGTAGCAGGGGTGATGCAAGTACAACATAAGGACCCTAGGCAGAACTATGTGAAACTTGCATTCCATATATCCTGGGGGTGCCAAAAAAATGTATGCAAGTGGACACTTTGGTCAGTGTTGCTCAAGCAATAGTTCATCATAATCAGAAGTGTCTGGATGCTGATGGTAACCACTTTGAGCACCTCTTGTAATTGCAGAAATAAAATGTGACTTGCATTCATCTTTTGTTATCAGTATATATTGAGTATTACAATTTTAATAGTTTTCCTTTTTTAAAATGTGTATACATTTTTTGGCACCCTCTGTTTTCTCCTGAAGGTAAAATTCTGTCTCCAGCCTGAACCAAAAGCTGTCCATCCCATTCCTGCTCAAATTTCCTAAAGTGAGGGCAGAAGCCACTGCTGAGCACAGTCATGCATTGCTTTATAGTGTGCATACTGTCAAGCTTACCTTCCTGGACCAAGTGCTTATCTGACCGTTGCACAAGTGATAACTTCTTTTGTAACGGGATTAGAACTTTGTATAAGACATAACTGCTTTCTCAACTACATGGCTAGCCCTTGGTTCTAAGCAGATATGAAGGGAAAAAGGCTCTATTTTGTAAGTAGTCATTTAAATTGCAGATGTGCATTCAGCCTGCTAAACATGTACTTGCCATCATAAATCAATACCCGAATACATAGCAGGCTGTCACTCTCAGAAACATCTCGTTGGTATGCAAAGCAACACAGCTATACTTTTATTTCTTTTCTGTAGACAGCATCTCACTATTTTCATGGTTATTCTCTGAGCTTGGGAGCAGCAGAGGGAGAAAAGGTAGGGAAGAATACAGGCTAGAGGAATTCAGGCACAAACGTTTGTCAACTGCCTAGAGAGGCTGGAGACGGTTCAGCATCATGATCTCCATCACAATGAGCAAGTCCTTTGCTTAGCACCCTTTATATGCATGGTATTGTACTAGCTGTTAAAGGGCAAAAGACTGAACAAGGCACAGCTGTGCGTTAGAGGGCTTTATAACCTATAAGTATGGGCGTAAGAGTAGGAAGCAGCGCAGGGGGGAATGAAAACGGGTGCAGCTTCTGTGGAACGCTGTGTGGAGATTCCTCATAAAATTAGACAAAGAATTACCATATGATCCCATAATTCCAGTTCTGGGTATATTAATGCAAGAACTTGAACAGATATCTGTAGGCTCATGTTCATAGCAGCAGTATTCACAGTAGGCAACCCAAGTGTCCATCAGCAGATGAATGGATACACAAAATGTGGTGCATATTGTTAAATTAAACAAGGATATCATTAGACTGATGTGGCTCTAATGCCATAGCCTCCTATCTAAGTAAACCAAAATATAAGCCTGTAAATGGCTCAACGTTACAAAATAAAAAAATACCAAGGACAGCCAACTAGGCTTTAAGCTATTGCCAATCAAATAATTTCCTTTCTTCACTTCCTACTTTCTCTAAATAAGTCTTTCCCCTGGTTTCTGTCGGTAGAGCTCTCCTAACTTCTGCTTTCATGCTGCTTGATTCTAAACTCTTAAAATTTATAATATGCCACACTTATCTTTTAACAGTTCGTACAATGGGTATTATTCAAACTATAAAAAGGAACGGAATGCTGACACATGATACAACAGGCTCGAACCTTAAAGATATTATGCTAAGTGAAATAAACGAGCCACAAAAGGACAACTATTGCATGATTCCAATTATATAAGGTACTTAGAATAGTCAAATTCATAGAGACAGAAAGCAGAAAGATAGTTACCGGAGGCTGAGAGAAGGGGAAAATGGGGAGTTATGGTTTACTGGGTTTGGGGCTTCCATTTGGGAAGATGAAAAAGTTCTAGATATAGATAGATGATGGTGATGCTTACACATCAATGTATATGTACTTAATGCCAGTGACCTGTGCACCTAAAAGTGGTTAAAATGCTAAACTTTATGTTATGCATGTTTTACCACAATTTAAAAAAAAAGGAGGTAGAAAAACAACAGACATAATAATTAACACATAAATGGAACTGAGTAAAGAAATACTCAGCAAACATAAGCTCTGATGTTGGTTTGTTGTTATGGAGGAGCTTTGCAGTGACACCATTACTCTAACATCAGCTAGTCCTATGGCCACCTTCTATTGGACGAGGACAAAGTCCCCTGTGTTTGTACTTCCTGTTCTTCCATTGAGCAAGCATTCCATGGACCCAACCGTACTCCACTGTGCAGTGCAGTGCAGTGTAGTACAGTATGGAATAGTGTAACAGCTGTGGAACCAGATGGGTCTGAATTTGAATGCAAGCTCTGTTGCTTATTAGCGACATAAACTTGTTCATGCTGCCACATCTCTCGATGCCGTGGTTTCTTCTTCTGTAAAACAGTACAAATCATACCTCCAAAAGTGGTTGTGAGAATTCATTGTAAGAACGTAAAGTTCTTAGAGTTTACTAATGGGAGCAGCTACTACTACTACTACTATTACATAATTATAACAACAAGTACAGCTGTGGACGTTGCAGAAATGAAAAAGAAAGTGGGTGCTAATGTACTGTGTTTCCCCAAAAATAAGACCTAGCCGGACAATGAACTCTAATGCGTCTTTTGGAGCAAAAATTAATATAAGACCTGGTCTTATTTTACTATAATATAAGACCAGGTCTTAATGTAATATAATATAATACAATATAATAAGGTCTTATATTAATTTTTGCTCCAAAAGACGCATTAGAGCTCATTGTCTAGCTAGTTCTTATTTTCGGGGAAACATGGTATTATATGTTTTTAAAAATTGTTCTCTGCTGTTCTTCAAAACTCAAAAATGGAACTCTTACTTTACATAAAAAATTATTTTCATTCTTCAAATAACTTCACTGCCCTCTGAGAACTTGCCCACTGATCTAAGATAAGGGAGAAAAATGGGATTATTCAGAGAGAAGGTGTCAAAATTCAGAGAGAATTCAGCATTACAAATACATTGGTTGTGCCCTTAGTTGACCTTCCAGTCCTGCCACTTCTCAATGTCTGAACTACTGGGGGTGCAAAAAAAAGTATACAAGGGGACACTTTGGTCAATGTTGCTCAATCAGTAATTCGCCATAATCAGAAGTGTCTGAACACTGATCGTAACCACTTTGAGAACCTCTTGTAATTGCAGAAGCCAAATATGACTTGTATTCATCTTTTGTTATTGGTGTATATTGAGTATTACAATTTTAATAGTTTTCCTTTCTTAAAGTGGCACCCTCTGTATTTATCTCCATGTGCCATACACCCCTCTATGAGGAAGGAAAGTCTTGACAAACGAGATATAACAGATTATCTAGAGGAACATACTCCTTGATCAATATGGACAACTGAGAATTACCTGTCTCTATTTGCTTGAATGGGAGAATAAAAGGGTCTTATGTACTAGATTTGGGGTACATATGGGGCTGGTTTTTCATCAGCATAGGGAGGGTTGATGGAGGAGGTGAGATGTGAGCTGTGAATTAAAGAATGGCAGCAGTACTTTGGAACAATAAAGGCAGGTTGCCAAGTCCCCCCCCAAAATCGGAAGCAGACCAGAAGGCTGGTTTGGGGCTTGAATCCAGGTGGGTCCAGATTTCAGGGCTGGTACTGTGCTAGACACATTCCTCCAGCCTGCAAACCAGAAACTTCTTTCTTATAGCTCCACAAAAATCTTGCTGGAATCCATTAAGACACTGTTTGAACCCCAGTGAACTTTTGGCTGAAGAAGAGAGGAGACTCATGTTTGCAGAGGAAGGTTCATCTTGTCCTAGTACAAAAAGACTTTAGTATGAACCAAGACAGAGGTTTTTCATGGCTTGTCTACCAGTATTAACTTCTGAGTATATCCAGGCCATCAGATTCACCCACCAAAGGATGAAAGATGCAACTCACACTGTCCAGGGAACAGAAGAAGGACTCAGGATGGAACTATTCTCTCATTGGCAGTCGGAAGTAACGAAATCCTATCCGACTTAGGTTGAACGAGTACATTTCTACTACCTGTAATCAGAAGATTCTTAACATAGAGCACATGCATTTTGCCTGGAGGAACATTTATTTTCCTACCCCAAAACTAAATGCATAGAAAGAAATTTTGTTAAGATGTACTCCTAGCATTTTTAAAATGAGATGGCAAAAACTAAAGAAGTTAGTTTAAGGTTTTAAGAAATCTGAAAGAAAAGAAACAGAAGTGAAGGAGATAATACCAAAGTAAATCTACAATATTCTGGATTTGAAGAGCAGTGGGCTTTATTGCTAGTACAAGGTTGGAGTCAAGGGAAACAAAGATAACATAAATAAGATATGTAATTTCAAGTATAAGAAATTTTATTTTTTTCCTTTGTAAATAACCATCTGCACAGATTAAGATTTTATATTTTCATATCTTAAGATTTTTTTAAAAATGTGAGTATTCTTTACCTGATATTCACCCAAATGTTCTTTGAGAAGTGTTTAATGTGGCTTCCAATTGACTTAGAAAAAATTTTCACAAGAGTTCCTTTTACCCAGAAAAATAGTTATATGTACCAGTCCCTAGAGCCAGTTCTTAGCAGATCAGAGTATAGGAAGCCCCACCAATGATAACAAGTTTCTCCTTTCTCTTCTTCCTGACAGAAGCTGGAAAACCAGCAGTCAACAGGGCCCCTAATCGTTGGCATCCAGTGGCAGATTTTTATAGGCCCAAAATTCTGGGAGGGTTATTTAGGAGGGAGGTGTGCTTCTGAGAGGCAGTATGATAAAATGAAAATAGAGTCAGACAGGTCTGAGTTCAATTCCTAACTCAGCCACTCACAAGCTATATAAACTTGGGCAAGCAAAGTAACTTTCTGGGTTGTCGTTGGGGTTCCTGTGAGGTTTAAAAGGTACTATGTCATGCTTGGCACAATGTCTGGCATGGTTAGTGCTCAATATACGAGGTGGATATTTTATTCTTTTTATCATTCTCATGATGATAACTTTAACTCTTTCTCCTTCCCCAGAGAAATACCTAGCCATTGGAGAAGGGTCAGAAATGCAAATAGCTACAGAGACCAGGCTGTGGAGGAAGGATGCTGGCTTGAAAGTGTTCATACCATCTCAAGGCTGCAGCAACTGTTCACCTCTATTAAATGGTGGCTGTACTGGAGTGCAGAACAAACGTTGCAGAGCTGATTTTTTTAAAGAATATGTTGTAAATCTGAATTTTTGCTGGAAATTTTATTTTTAAGTACCGGCAACTCATTCAAATTTTTCAAAACCGCACTAAGTGTACTGAACAAAAGTTGTCAATGGGATGTTATTTGGCGGGAGGATTGCTAGTTTGCAACCTCTGCTTTAGAGCCATGAAAATCATCTGGGCAGAAACCTAAAAAACAAAACAAAACAAAATCTATACTCTGAATTATAGAAACTTGGAGACTACTTGGGAAAATAGGAGGCTAGACCTACATAGCCTTAGTGAAACTGTTCTACAAACAGATTGCCAAAGAGAGCATGTTTTGAATGAGCATAAAAATATTTCTCTGGATTAAAAAAAAAAAGCCCATGCATGAAGAGACTCACTGCTCCTCTGACCTAGCCCTTCTAAGGGCTCACCCCCTCAGCATGCACCACATATACCTGACCTAGGACACACCTGGGGAAGAAAAAGACAGGTGCCAGAAGAGCTGTACCTGCGTCACCACTGAGTGGGTCTTTGCCTTAATTAGTCAAATTATATCCTTTATCCAAGCAAAGTAAATCCTGACTAGGGCTACCCCTGGTCAAGAAAAACCAACAAAAACTTTCATCCCTAGCTAGATCACATAAAACCAAGAGTGGGAATGGCTGCTCAGATATCATATCATGTTGTTCAACAAAAGACTGTTGTGTGGCTGGATGAATCAAGAAATTAACATATCTTTCTGTCAACCAAGCAAGACTAAGGTTTCTGTCTGTGGAGCTGAGACTCACCCAATGGGAAGAATTCCTCCCCCACCAGGAGAAAGAAGGGGACAGAGAACAGGGCAGTAGTCAAGCAGAGTTGAGAATTTGAAAAAACAAAACACTGGCTATGTTCTTCTATTTTAATGTGACTTTGGCCACTTCTTCCCAAGCTTCCCTAGCGCCTGCCCCCTTTCCCCGAAATAGCTGTTGTTTCTTTAAATCACCTGCCTCTACTGGCAAAGAAACTAAACTGGTACCCAGGTGCAATCATAAACCTAGGTGCACATGGGACTAGCCAGCCACCAGCTCTTGGCCACTGTGTCATCGCTACAGCTTGCAGGTGCAGTAGGTTTGCTCTTGGCATTTCTGCAGGAATGAAAGTGGTACACATTCAGTTTTTTAGAATGTTTATTATTGGCAAGGTTTTCTGCTTGTAGTTTCTTTTATAGTACAACTCTTTTTAAGTGAATGGAATGTTCTGTGATAATTTAGCCTCAAGGGAGTGAAATTTAGCTCAGGGATTGAAATGCACTTAGTAATGGTGAAAGAGACTAACAAAATGAATAATCCAAATCAAAAGAAACGACTTTAAACTCTTCTTAAAGGTTCTTAAAAACATACCTACAAAAAGCATTTGCACTGAATACAGATTAAACAGCACTGGACTGGGCTTCAGAAGAACTGGGCTGAGTCTTCCTGGCTCTGCTTCTTGCTAACGAGAGACTTTGGGTACCTGCTCCAATGCTCAGTGTCTTCAGAAATAGAATGAGGAGACTCAGGCTGGTGATCCCCAAGGTCCCTGTCAAAGCCATTATTTTGTGATTAGCTTTGAAAAGAGGTTCAAAATATCTCCTGAGGCCTCTGAATTTGTCTGGGCCTCCCTGTTCTATTAACCACACAGATCATTTTCTTGTCTTTTGCTCTAGATTTCTCAGATTCTGAAGTGTCCTTTTGGATCCCAAGTAGTCAGCCCGCAGCAAAAACACATTGTTCCTTCTTGATTTGAGCTCCTCCGGGCAGTCTAACCAAAAGGCAATAGAAAGGAAGGTCGGGTTTATTATACTAATTTTAGGTGCTTGGGTAGATTTTTCTGATGCTGGCAAGCCGCCCTTCCTAGGATTGTTCCAGGAGAGTCACTGGCCACCAAGAGTGTGCTAAAACTTGGGTAAAATTATGTGCATGGCGCAAAATCTGGAAAGTACCTGATGCTTTGAATTGTTTTTATTAGGGATTTTGACAATTAAAGTAGCTATAACACTTAAAAAAAATTATCCCTTTACCTAACTTGACATTTCCTTGGAAATACGCCAATAGGCCAATGTATAATTATTGACTAATTACTTTTCATATTCTGACTTGATTATTAACATTTTAAAACAATGACAGGAAGTGTCTTAAGACACTCAATATCAAAAAGGCTTCCTCAATTCTACTTTGCTATTTTAATTTAACAACTTTTAAAAAAAAACATCTAAGGCAAAGTTTCAAGTCTTTTAAATTTCTGATACATATAAACCTTGCATTTCAAGTGTTTAGGAAGATTAAGATTTTATGGCCCCAAACTTGATAACCACATTTATTTTGCAAGTTGAACTAATTAAAAATGTGTCTGAAGCTCATCTAGTTTAACCATGGAATAACCTGTAGGAGCAAACCATCTCCAGATCCATCTTCTAATACACAGTTTGGAAAGAAACTACATCATGCTGGAATCCTGATTAAAATTTATAGCCTTCGGAAACCCTGCATTTTTGTGAGTTTAATCCCAGGAAAGATCTAATGCCTTCAGCAATGAGAGTTCATCCAGAGAATCTGGTTGATATACTGAGCAAACCAACAGTTATCTTGATAGAGAAAGTTCTGGGTAGATCTGGGCCATCTGCTAAGCCATGATAAATAACAAGTGGATGGCAAGAGATCCCAACTTATAAATTATTTCTAGCCTAGTATCATAAAACAACAACAACAACAACAAATTAGACTCATATAAATGGACTTTGTTTCACAGCCTGAAGGAAATGAGAATAAGGCCCCAATAAGTTAAAAGATAACAAAGACATTTAGGATGAGTAATTTATGTGATCTAGAGAAAGCTTGATCATTAAGAGACAAAAATCATCAACAGAGATTTATTGATTCGTTGATCCATCCATTCAACAGTCTTATACACAACTCAATGTAAAGAAACTAAAGATGAGTAAGATATGGTCTCTGCCAGTAAGGAGGGGCTAGATGGTCATGAAAATTAATATAAGACAAAGGAAACAGAGAAAAACAGATGCAAGAGATGGGAATGAATATCAGTTCCCCTGGGAGTTTCATGGAAGGACTGTGCATTCTGGGGAAGGGAGTGACCTGAGAGCTAGATAGTAAAGCCTTCCAACCTCCCAAAACCGAAACACAGTGCATCTCCTATCTGCTCCCATGCTGTCCTGGACTTAGAGTTGCATTCGCAGTATTTAGCATAATACCTAGAATTAGTAGATGCTCAGTAAGTATTTGTTGGATGAATGAATCTACAGTACTTAATTTCGCTAAACTTCATTTCCACCTCTGTAAAAATGGTAACAGCATAACCTCACATGGATTCATGTGAGGGTTAAAGGACGTAACATATGCAAAATGCTTCCATAGCACAGTGCCTGGTACATAAGCGCTCCATAAAGAGCAGCTATTATCAGCAAAAGCAATTGCGGTTTTTGCAATTATTTTTAACCTTCTAAACCTCAGTTACTTTTGCACCAACTTAGTATTAATATTAGGCATTGTTACCTCTTTCTTTACAGATGAGAAAAATGAGGGCCTGAAAACCCAATAAGTTAGTCCATGATCACACAGATAATAAGCTTAGAAGTCAGACTTCAAACCTGTATCAGACTTGAGTCCAAAACTCAAGCTCTTCCTCCATCTCATGCTGCTGGTGATTATGGTTATTCCTGTTTGAGCCTCATTGCCCTAAAACTGTAAACGTCTTGAAGACAGCGATCATACTATTTCCTTTTATATCCCCATAGAACCTAGTTAGGACCACATGGCAGCCCTGTTTTAAAAATCAATTGACCTTATCTGGGCCTCAAATATCTCAAATGTAAAATGGAAAGATTCAACTGCACAATTTCAAATTCCCTTCTCAGTTTCAAAACTGTCTTCTGTGAAATCACTCAATGAATGAAGGGCAGAGTTAATACATCATGTAGTTAAATGAATAATAGTGCTTTGTGGAGAATCCACTATACTAGGGAAAAGATCTCTCAAATCCAAATTTATTTCCCTTAAAAAAAAAGGAGATGTGTTCAACTTCAAGTCTGAATGGATATCACTATCCATTCAGCACATATTCATTAAAGATCTGTTATGTGCTAGTTTCTAAATCAGTTTCAATACATACAAATACTTAGGGTCAGAAATGACTTCTTGGAATAATAATGAAAGGGATACTCACCTCAATTAATGGGAAAGTCATATTAATTCTGTCAGAGAGTGAGGTCAGCTCACTCTCAGAGCTCATAGTCTTTAGGTTTAGACCACAGACTTTGTACTTCATTTTAAAATCATGTTTCTTGAGATAGAATTCATATACTATAAAATTTACCCATTTAAAGTATACAATTCAATGGCTTTAGTATATTCGTAGAATTGTCCACCCATCACCAAAATCTGTTCAGAACATTTTCATCAGCTCCAAAAGAATCTTCCTACTCAATTAGCAGTGACTCCCTGATTCCACACCAATCCTCAGCCCTAGGCTACCACTAATTTACTTTTTGTCTTTGTAGAACTGCCTATTCTGGACATTTTATATAAACGAAATAATAGAACATGTGGCTTTTTGTGGCTAGCTTCTCTCCCTTAGCATATCATTTTGAAGATTCATGCATGTTATAGCATGTATCAGTACTTCATCCATGTTCATTGTGGAATAATATTTCACGGTCTGGATAGACCACATTTCACTTATCCATTCCTCAGTTGATGGACATTTGGGTTGTTTCTGATTTTTTTGCTATTATGAATACTGCTGCTATAAACATCTGAATACAAGTGTTTTTGTCTGTTTGTTTGTTTTTGTGGACATATGCTCTCATTTCTCTTGGGTATATACCTAGGAGTGGAATTGCTGGTTCATATGGTGATTCTATGTTTAACATTTTGAGAAACGGCCATGCTGTTTTCCAAAGTAGCTGCATCATTATGCACACTTCAAGAGAAGACACACACACACACACACACACACACACACACACACACACACAAAATGTCTATTTGGTGAGAATGTTGCTGCAATTCTCGTGGAATCCTCTCATAGGCAACAAGTTGATTCTCCAAAGATAGAAAGCATAAATGAGGGAAAAACAGGGCATATTTTTTCTTTAGTGATGATTGCTACTGAAAGCTGAAAGTATGGGCTCCTTGTGGGGAGAGCTTAAGTCCTGTTCACTGCCATGTACCCCAGGGGATAGCTTAGTGACCCATAATAAGCATTCAGTATTTGTTGAGTGAATGAAGAGCTCCAAAAGTCACTTGCAGTAAAGGATAAACTTTGCCCAAAGAGAGGTCTGGCCTTTGCTCTTGGTTCCTGGGAAGTAATCTCTAATCCCTTGTGTCTTTGCCTGGGGACCTTGGGCCATGCCAGATAGTCTACTAACAGTATGATTTATGGTGTGGGCTTTGAAGCACATGATATCAATTCAATCTCTGGAGGGGATGGAGACTAAGGTCAGCGATACAGGTGGTGAACCACATCTATGTGATCAGGCATCAATAAAAACTCTAGATGCCGAGATGTGGTGAGTTTCCATGGTTGGCAGTACTCTATGAATAGAGTCATACATTGTTGCTGGGTGAAGTAAGTGCAGTCCACACAACTCTACTGGGAGAGGACAACGGGGCGATCTGCACTTGAACTCTCCTGGACCCCACTCTATGTACCTGCTTTTGTCCTTTTGCTGTAATAAACTGTAACTGTGAGTATAATAATGCATTCTGTGAGTCCTTCTAGGGAATTATCAAACCTGAGGATAAATTTGGAGATCCTGAACGTGAAGTTAGTATCAGAAGTGAGGGTGGTTTTGGGGAATCTCAAACTAGTCTTAAAGGTGGTTAGGTAAAATTTAGCACAGTCAGTATCTCTACAAACAAATGGCTCAAAGAATCATTTATTACACAAAGCATTACAGGGTAAATCAAGAAACTTGTCTGATCTTGGTAGAACTTTCATTTACTGAAACACAGAATTCCTAAGTTATAGAGTTTCCTTCCTGAGCTATACATAGTCATATTTCTATTAACAAAGAGGCGTGCTTACTGATATTCTTCTCCATTATTAATGTATCTTTGCCAGAGGAAAGGGTGATATATAATAGAAATAATAGGATTTGAATTGTAGCTGTGCCGTTTTCTAGGTATAGGACCTTCTATGAGCCTCTATCTCCTCATTTATTAAGTGGATAACAAAGTTATCCCAAAGAATTGGCACAAGAAGCCAATTGGCACATTGTGATATGCATAATGTACTCTACAAACTATACAACATTAAAAATGATAAAATTTGAAAAAATTTTCTAAATTAGATTCACTCTGCCTTTATCTACTTTACTGAGCCTCTTTGGGAAAATAAAATCAATGACTTTCTCTTTCCCAGCCCATGCTTAATTTCAAAGAAAAAATTAAAAGGATATAACTTTCAAATAAGTTTTTCTATAAAAGTTACAGAAAGAAAGGTCTCCCATCTCACAAACTGAATTATCAAGATGAAAAAAAAAATTCCAATACAGCAGAGAAACCCTTTCCATGAGTAGAGATGATACATGAATAAAACAAGGACCTGACTAGGGTGGCAAGAAAGAAATATTATGCGATGAATAAGTCAGTCCCTATGGAATGTCAATTTGTAGGTCTCTTAGCTATTCAGAGAGAATCCCTGAAGGAAGTTCAAAAATACTATACACTAATTTGACTAAAACATTTAAGGTAATTTATTATCTAACTGGTACATGGTCATAGAAAAGGTTAACCTGACAAATTTTAATCATACATAAATAGGCCTGTGACTATGCAAGCTTAATGAAAACATACCGTTCAATTAAGAAGACACAGTTAAGAGGCAGGAAGAAGGATACAAATTTACTGGGTGAATATGGTAGGTAGTGTACTGTACACACAAGTACATCATCTTCTCATCCCTTACCACTGCCCCAAATCAATGCCCGACCCTTTTCCTATGTTCTACATCCCAATGAATGGCAGCATCATACTTGCTTAAACTAGAAACTGGGGCATCATCCGCACCTCTCAATTTTTCTCTCCTACAACATTTAATCAATCACTAAGTCCATGGATTTTTATCTCGTGATTTATTTTCCAATCTCTCCTTTTCATCCCAATATCAATCTTTGCCCCTTTCCAATCCACTGCCCTCACTGAAGATGGAGTACTCTTTCTAAAATACGTATCTTACCTTATCTTTCTTCTGCTTGAATTATTTCAATAATTTCAAAATGTGTACACATTTTAAGAAAGGAAAACTGTATTAAAACTGTAATACTCAATATATACCAATAATAAACGATGAATACAAGTCTTGTTTGACTTCTGCAATTACAAGAGGTGCTCAAAGTGGTTACCATCAGCATCCAGACACTTCTGATTACGGCGAACTACGGTTTGAGCAACGTTGATCAAAGTGTCCACGTGTATACATTTTTTTGGCACCCCCTGGTATATATATATATATATAATATATACAGAGGGTGCCAAAAAACGTATACACATTTTAAGAAAGGAAAAAACTGTATTAAAATTGTAAAACTCAATATATACTGATAACAAAAGATGAAAACAAGTCTTGTGTATACATTTTTTGTATATATATATATATATATATATATATATACACACACGCACACACACACACACACACACACACACATATATATATATATATCAAATAAACAAGAACGTATGCTATTGTGGGTTGAATTGTGTCCCCCCAAATGATGTTGAAGTTCTAACCCACAACACCCATGAATGTGATCTTACTTGGAAATACGGATTTTGCAGATTTAAATAAGTTTAGATGAGTTCATACTCAATTAGAATGGGTTCTAATCCAATACCACTAGTGCTCTTATAAGAAGAGACACTGGGAAGAAAATATCATGTGAAGATGGAGGAAGAGATTGACGGCCACTAATTAGCGGCAAAGAGAGATTCTACACAGAATCTCAGAGGAAGTATGGCTCTGATGACACATTGATTTTGGGCATCTAGCCTAGAACTGTGAGAGAATAAATTTCTGCTGTTTTAAGCCATTCAGTAAAGAAACCCACCGCATAAAGTAATTTGGGCTTACTTTACCCTGAAGCAAAAGAGTGCAATTGAAATGATTCAACCAGTTAAGAAATGAAGTCAAATCTGTAGTTTAGAAAGAGCATCCTGTTGATGGTGAGGAGAACATAGTATAGTGACTAGATTATACTTTCTTGTATAGGGTGAGGAAATGTAGTATAGTGAAGACAGTATACTTTCCTAGGTACTGTCATATCTCCCCTCAGAGTGTAAGTTCTGGGAGGGTGGGGACTGTGTTTTTTTATGTCCATGCATATATTTCCAGTATCTAGTACACTGTGAATTCCTAAATAAATATTTTTTAAATGAATGAGTAAATAAATGAATGAAGGAACCATTTTTAACAATAACCCCAACAAAAGTATCATTCCTGAGGGAAGAGATCTTATTCAACTTTGTATCCTCAGTACCCAACATATAGCAGGTTAAGAGAACAAATAAACAATGTTCAGAAACAAAGTAATTTGTCAAAATTCAACTGTGAAGCAGCTCATTGCATCTCTATTGTATCATTCAAAGGGGAGAAAAAGACTGTGCGTTCAATCTTTTAAGCAATGCCATGCTTCCATGTGGAATTAGATTACAAAACACAGAAGGAAAAGCGGCCAACTCCTGGTTTCTGACATCACCACCTTTAGAATAACTGGTAGACATTTGATACTAGTGACTTAGGTCACAGACAGAGATGGAGAAATAATCATTCCATTCAATTCATTTCAAACTACTCACCACAGGAATTATTAAAAATGGAAAGACCGTCTTTGTTAGAAGTATGTTTCATTTTAATGTTGCCACAGTATCGACATCAAAACTCCATGATCCAATTTATTCCTTATTTCTTTACTGTATTATTCATTTAAAAACAATATTATATAAGGCATTACTTGAAAGGAATGCTTGTTTTTTTCTTTTTGGAATACCTTATTTTCTGAAATAGCAATAAGCAATATTATAAATATGTAGATTCATTGCAAAAGAGCTGGTTTATACTTGCACTTGGTCTTTTTCATCAACATATATTAGGTATCAACTAGTGAATTTCATTAATTATAAAAATAAAACACACTTTTCTGTATTTGACTTCAAAGTAACCTCAAAATTACTTTTAACAGCAGTACATGTTTTACCTGTAAATTTATGCTTTTCTCTCTCTCTCTTTATATATGTAACAGAAACCAGCTTTGTGCTTTACAACAAATATAAATGGGGTAATTTGGATAATGAAAATAAATGAATAACAGCAGTACTAATAGAGCTGATCCTATTTGTGATGGCTCATTAACTCTGTACAGGATGCAGTTCACTACCCTGGATCAGAGGTTGATAATGGTACAATGTGGAGTTATTAGCATAGGAAGGTTGCAATAGGAAATTAACAGAAGGTCTGTTCATTCATTGGGAAGTCATTATCCCCTTTTATATGTATAACCACGTTAGAACGTGCACTCAAAAGAACCATAAAAATGAAAAGTCAAAGACAAGAAGTAATTTGGGTGCTACTACCAGCATTACCACAAGTTTGTATTTGTCAAGGTCATAGCAAGCACTTCGATGCATTTGATTGCTTAATCCTTACAGCAATCCTATCAGGTAGTTACAAATACTAACCTCATTTGGGATGGAAGAAACTGAGTCTAAGGGATTTGCTCAAAGTCACACACCAATGAGTGGTGGAGCTTAGATTCCAACTAGGTAGGATGACTCCAGAGCCTTTGTTCCTAACTATTCTTAGCGATGACAAATTGCCTCCCTAGTCCTGTCTTATCTGCAACCTCAACTAGTCTAGAATAATAATGAGCAAATAAAAATCCCAGTGTTTTAGTCTGAGATGCTAGGTGGGGAGCGATACCAACAAAATGACTCCCTGCGGGCTATAGGAGGGAGGAAAAGGAGAGAGTGTGGTTTGGAAAGATGTATTAAGTAAACTTATCGTTTTCCTATATAAATGATAGACTTAAAGTTGGACAAAATTTGGGTCCATGGGAGATGCTGAAGAAATAACATAGGGGCAATTAGGTAAGAAAAAGAAAGAAAAGGTATCCAGGTTGAAAAAGAAGTAAAACTGTCACTATTTGCAGATGATATGTTTTAAACAGAAAACTCTAAAGACTCCACCAAAAAACTGTTAGAACTAATAAATGAATTCAGTAAAGCTGCAGAGTACAAAATCAATATAGAAAAATCTGTTACATTTCCATACACTAATAAACTGTCAGAAAGAGAAATTAAGAAAACAATTCCATTATAATTGCATCAAAAGAAAATACCCAGAAATAAATTTATCCAAGTTGGTTAAAGACCTGTACACTGAAAACTATAAGAGCTGGATGAAAGTATTTGAAGACACAAATACATGGAATTGGAAGACTTAATATTGTTAAAATGTCCATACTTTTAACAATATTAATGTGATATATAGATGATGTATTACAGAATTGTACACCTGAAACCTATGTAACTTTACTAACAATTGTCACCCCAATAAACTTTAATTAAAAAAAAATGTTCATACTACCCAAAGTGATCTACAGATTCAATGCAATCCCTATAAAAATGGCATATTTCACAGAAATAGAAGAAGCAATCCTAAAATTTGTATGGAACAAAAAAAGAACCTAAATAGCCAAAGCCATCTTGAAAAAGAACAAAGCTGGAGGCACTATACTCCCTGATTTCAACCTATATTACAAAGGTATAGTAATCAACAAAGTATGGTACTGGCATAAAAAGACAGACACGATGGAACAGGATAAAGAATCCAGAAATAAGTCCACGCAAATATAGTCAATTAATTTACAACAAAGGAGACAAGAACATACAATGAGGAGAGGATAGTCTCTCCAATAAATGAGTTAGGTAAAATTGGACAGCCACATGCAAGAGAATGAAGCTGGACTTGTACCTGACACCATACACAAAAATCAACTCGAAATGGATTAAACAGTTGAATGTAAAACCTGAAACCATAAAACTCCTAGAAGAAAACACAGGGAAAAACTCCTTGACATTGGTCAATACCAATGACCAATTTGACACCAAAAGCAAAGGCAACAAAAGCAAAAATAAACAAGAAGTCTACATCAAACTATAATAAAACTCTAGGCAACCTACAGAAGTGGAGAAAATATTTGCAAATCATAACCCGATAAAGGGTTAATATCCAAAAATATATCAAAACTCATATTACTCAATAGGAAAAAGCCACAAATAATCTAATTAAAAATGGGCAGAACATCTGCATACACATTTTCCCAAAGAAGACATACAGATGTTCAACATGTACATGAAAAGTTGTTCAACATCACAAATCATCAGGGAAATGCAAATCAAAACTTCAGTGAGATATCATCTTATACTGTTAGAAGGGCTATCATCAAAAGGACAAGAAATAAAAAGTGTTGAAAGGATGTGGAGAAAAGGGAACAATTGTACACTGTGCGTAGAATGTAAATTGGTGCAGCCACTATGGAAAACAGTATGAAGTTTCCTAAAAAAAAAATGTTTTTATAATACTACCATATGATCCAGCAATCCTAATTCTGGGTATTTATCCACAGGAAACAAAAAACATTAAGTCAAATGGTATATGTACCCCCATGTTCACTGCAGCATTATTTACAACAGCCAAGACAGGTAAACAACCTAAGAGCCTATCAATAAATGAATGGATTTAAAAAATGTGACACACACACACACGCGCACACACACACAATGGAATATTATTCAGCCAAAAGAAGAGAAGGAAATCTGCCATTTGCAACAACATGGGTGGTCCTCGAGGGCATTATCCTAAGTGAAATAAGTCAGACAGACAGAAAAATAGGGTTGATCTCACTTACATGTGGGAAAAAAAAAAAAAAAAGACAAACAAAAAAACTCCTCAAACTCATAGGTACAGAAAACAGATTGGTGGTTGCCAGAGGTGGAGGGGGGTGGGAAAAATGGGTGAAGGTGGTCAAAAGTTACAAATTTCCAGTTATAAAATTAAAAAGTGCTGGGAATGTAATGTACAGCATGGTGACTATAGTTAACGATACAGTATTGTATATTTAAAAGTTGCTAAGAGAGCAGATCTTAAAAGTTCTCATCACAAGAAAAAAATTTTTGTAACTATGTGTGGTGATGAATGCTAACTAGATTTATTGTGGTGATCATTTCATGATATATACACATATCGAATCATTGTGTTGTACATCTGAAAATATATATGTTCAGATGTGTTGTACATCTGAAAATATAATGTTATATGTCAATTATATCTCAATAAAAAATAAAACAAAATAGAAATTATTTTACTGTCTCGTATGATTCTCTAATGTTACTGAATAAGGATAAGATATCTATTATAAATAGCAATGATTCTAGAATATTCCTGAAGCACATTCACAACAAATACAGATTAACACACTTATTCATGATCTTGGGATAGTCCTCAGGTTTCAATTTCTTCCTTTGTGAAAGTATCTCCTGGCTCTAAAAGTCTAGGATTCCATAGTTTGGGTTAAGAGTTAAAGGTCCAGTTTTGAGACAATGGTTCTTAGTTGCATATTAAAGAGTTATAATTATTAAAATAATTGGGTGCATACAAATGATAAATCTCTAGAGTTCTGCTGTCATTTTCTATCAAGGTCAGATGACATCCAAAGCTGAATATGTGCTTCTTTACAGTTTATCATTTCACTCTGCCCTTCTGAAAATGTACATACTGCATTTATAGTCCATCTTTATTCTACTATCCTCATGCTATTTTCTGTTCCTTCCATCATTTTATAAAATTCAAGTAGTTTTGGGAGCAAGGATTAAAAATTATATCCATTACAAATTCATATTACGTTGTAGTTCTCAATCCCCTGAGCATGATTAATTTTACTTATTGCTTTCTACCCTCTGCCCTAGTTATAATCAAAATGAAAACTCCTTCCTGGTTTTAGATTTAGTTTCCTTTCTGTTTCTGCTGTCACTGCCGTGGCCCAGGCTCATGCTTGGCTTCACCTTGGCAGCTCTGAGCACCTCCTTTTCAGCTGGTCTGATTACCTCCAGGGCCTTCCACTTCAAGCATCCTGTAAATGCAGCTGTATTAATTTTTCTCTAGCAGAGCTATGATTATGTCTTTTCTCTACTAAAGCTCTTTCTGGGTCACTCACTGTTTGCCTAAGTTGTGTCTGCCATTCCAGCCTCCATGATTTCCTCCCCAACTACTTCTCTCTCTTCTTACTGTGTACTTGGGGGTGGAGGGGGGGGTGGGAGAGGGTACCCTGCTCTCCAGCCAAATTACCTCTTAATGTCTAAATGCAATCTGAGTTTTTCCATCTCCTTTACCTTACTATTGCCTCTAACAAGACAAATAAATGAAGAAAATAATAATACCAATTATAATTTCTATGTATAAGTCACAATTCTTTTCATATACTCTATAGTGTCCATTTGCCACTAAACCTAACAAGTCACGTTCATAAGAACGTGGGTCACCTAAGGAGGCATACTTCTACTTGTAACCGAAAGCCCAGCATTATTATTTCATATTTACTATACATAAAATTTATTCTTTCTCTGCTGAGATAGGATTCCCTTTCATTGCCAAGGTACATGAGGCCAGCTGGCAGGATTAGTCTAGGAAAAAAACACACACCATGTTGAACTCCCAAGCAACAGAAACAAATGAAACCTAATTTGCTGATCTGTGTTGTTTATTTTGGTTCATTCATCAGTGTAATACAGTAAAAACAACTTTAAAGTAGATTATCAAGAGACCTGAAATGTAGTCCCATTTCTGCCATGACCAGACATATAACTTTCAGGAAATCATACAACTTTTCTGGTCCTCATTGGTTTTTTTTTTTTTTTTTTTTTTCCATTTACAAAATAGAAATCTGTCATGCTTTACTCAAACAGTATACATGCATAAGGAATTATTATATTATTTGCCATTCCCTACAACACAACCTCTTTTCTCTACCTATTTGCTTTTCAATTCTCTATTATCCCCAAAGCTTTTACAGACTCCATAATTCCATTTCAATGCCACTGAGAGTCCTATAGAAGGAAGCAAACACCACACATCACAAACAATGTTCAAATACTTGTATATTGCTTTTTATGATATTGATTAGATCATCTCTTAGGCCTTTCTTAGCTTTAAAATAGTAAGATTCTCTCTTCAAATTTCTATCTGAAAATCACATATCTCTTGTATATAAAGAAAACTTCAGGTATATAAACATTATCTCCATCCTCCTATCTGAGAAGTGCTTGGACATGCCAAAATTGCCCTGTCTCACGATTCTAGACCTCATGATGGTTTAGTATTTCTCTCTCCCTCTCCTGGACATAAAACTTTGCAGGACATCGCACATCTCTTGTAGTAACTTACACTACAGTTATTCCTTTTATGCCTAAATAAAGATTTAGGTTCTAAATAAACATGTGAATTAGAAACAACAAATTACTGAAGCATATTTTATGTTAATTTTTATACTGCCATCTATGATATTAGAAATTCTGAAGACAGAAAAATTCCCACCATTGTCTTCTTGGGAGGGAGAGGCAAAGATTCTCAAAATGTCCACTTTGTGAAATATAAATGTACACGGTCAAGTATAGCACTTAGGAAAATATAGCAACTGCTTGCTTCCAAACTAGGCTGGTCATCCTAATCCGAAGACTAGAATAAAAATCAAGATGGCAAACATACTAACTCTCCTTCATCTTACTAACGCCCCCCCCCTCAAAGCAGACATTGATACATTGATACCAGACATCAAACCTCTTTGCTATCCCTGTTTCAAAGATTTACCGGCCTGAAATCCGACTTAGTGGACACTGCCATCCATTTCTATACAGTTTATCTGAATTTTTAACAAAATTACAGTTACAATAAAGAAACAAGTTCTCCTACAGTTTACGTGGAGATTTTAGAGCCAACCTCACCTGAGTGATTCTGAAGCTCTAAGCAAATGAAAAGTGATGCCTCCAAATTCAAACACACACACACACAAATGCATTTCAGGGAGAACCAAGACAGAGGAAATTTCAGAGTCTAGTCCAAAGGGGATATGCAATTTTCAAGAATTTTCATTCTTCCACCGTCAAGTGAGAGTCAAGGAAAGACATAAAAATTCCAGCCCACTTTCCCTTAATATAAAATACAATGCTTGCAGTTTTAACTGAAATTAAACCTCCATTTTCAAATGGATCATTATAAACTCTAGAAAAAGTGACACTGAGGGATTCAGACAGCAGGACTGTATTAAAACTATTTACACAAAGACACTAAAAGCTTGTGGAAAAACAGAAATGACAAGAAGCCAGCACTTACTTGACATAAACCACTGATGCACATATCCAAAGATTCAGTGTAGCAACGAGTCCCATCTAAGACCTTGGGGGATAGTTCAACAACCAGGGTTGTTCCTTTGGCCTGGCACTTGAGTGAACATGGGTTGTCGGGGTCATTAGACACAGGAAGCCATTCATAGAACTGGCCGTGGTACTTGACATCATTATGGGCGGAGCATTGCTGAGCTCGGAAATCACCTGCTTCTGGTGGGCAGTCCTGGAGAAGACAGGGGGGAGAGACACACACAGGTTAAGAGGGCCGCCCCAAGCAGTCAACTGGAACAGGTTTGTGGTCTGTCAGATCTTTGGAAACAAAGCAGACATTCGGGTCATTACAGATGGATCCCCCACCATCATCTGAGAGGTCATATGATTGATTCTCAAAATGTAGAGATTTCAGAGAGTAATCACTGTGAAATACATTTTCTGACAGAAATTAAATGGGAAAGAAGCCAACATGAAATAGGTCTGATTAATATTAGCTGGGAAAGTAGCTGTTTTGAAATAAATTTTCTGAAAGATGTTGATTGGATGCTCCATGGATTCCTCCACATTGTAATATTATTTTGATTTCCTAATAATTTAAGTAGAACTTACTAAAGTCAGAGGGCAAGTTGAAAGCATTTCTGTTGGTATCAAGAGCTATGACAATATTTTAGCACACAGCAGCAAAGGTATGATAATTTCATTCAAAATTTTTTGTGGGGTTGTTTGTGATTTTTTTCCCCTGAAACTTAGGCTGCACAGTATCTAGAATTAAACATGGGAAATGCAAATGAGAAAACATTGTTTATACATGAAATTCTTTAGCTTAAGGCAGCGCGGCAGAGTGGAGAGGTTTGAACTTCCTCCTCAGATGGGAGTGTGGCTGCGCAATGGTGGGTCTCTCTCTGAGCCACAGTTTCCTTATGGTTAGAACAGAGACAATAACAATACTCAGCTCTCAAGGTCATTCACTGTGAGAAGTTCAAGAGTTTACACTGTCCAAATACAGGCACGAGGGAGACAGTACATAGGGGCTAATAGAGTGATTATCTAATGAAACCACCGAAGAAAAAGAGTTGGAGAAAGGAGAGTCTCTGAATTTGGATTTTAAATAATGTTGGCAGAGACCAGCAGAAAACAAGAATGTTTTAAATGTATATTTGATAAAGGGCATTTTAAAATGTAAAACTGTAACTAACAATGGCTATTATCTAATGAATGATAAACCAGTGAAATCACGTAAGATTTAACTTTAAAAAGGTAAATATCACCTATTCCTTGTACAGGATTTTTGATAGGTCTACTTTGTGCTACATGTGTTCAGATTGGGATATACTGTATAGAATATCCATCTGTGGAAAGGCTTTTATTATAATTTTCACCTCAAATAAGGAATTTCCATGTGGTCTTTAGCAGTTCCTGGTTACTACATTATCACATTTTTAGAGTTCTCTTATATAAGTTTTCACTCTCTGAAAATCTCTTTATATCTAAATAAGCATTCCGAGAATAGCATTACTCTATTTTATAAAATGGAATTCCTGACTCTTTTTTCAAATTTTAGTGGCATTATTAAGAAGCACCTAAGGCTCTAATATTTGGGGAAGCATATATTTTCTTGGCAAGATGGGGTACAAAAATTAAATACTTACTTAGGATAAACATAAAAAGCTCAAAATATAAACTCTCAAAGGAATTTTATTGTTAGTATTCCGTATGTTCTCAGAGTTAATAAAACAGTACTGAAGGAAAAGAATTAATTTATTTCACACAGGTATATGTACAGGTACCCAATAAGACTTAAGTGATTTTGAATATTGTCTGAGAAAAGTAAATTAAAATTCATTACTTATTAATTTCTTAAATGAGAGACTACAGTTTAAAACTTTTTAAAAAGATAAACAAATGTGTGTTTTACTTTGTTTGTTGATATTAACTTGTTTGTTGTGAGAAATAAAACAGAACCACAACCTGCAAAACGATGCTATGAATCACAAAACAGGTAAATTACATGATAGTCAACACAAACTATCTAAACTTAGATGTTTTGATACTAGCTCTTTGCAGAACATGTGTTCCAAGGTAAGAGTACAAGCTGATTTAATATTAACTCTTCATGGACTTATGTTCCAAAGACAAGACTGCTAATTTACTAGGTAACAAAGCCTACCAGTCTCTGCCTACACCTCACTTACCAGGTTCTGTCCTAAAATAACCCTCTGATTTACCACAGCCCCCAAACTCTACCCATCCTTTCCAGAAATTCCAACACCTGAGACACTACAGAGACTGTGAAGGTGCTGCTTCCCCTTGTTTACCAAGTTTAATAAAACCAGTTTATACAATCAACAAGTTTCCTTGGTGGCCATTGCATGGGCATGCCCACTGTTGAACTGAGAGTGTAATCAATAATGTTTAAATAAAGTGTTTTCAGTTGCATCTAACCTGTCATCCCAAGAGTCATTTGATTAGTCAATAGTACAGAAGAAATATTGAAGTAGATTCAGTAAAGCAGAACATTGAGGAAATTGTTTAGAATGGTTTCAACTTCCTTTCAAAATTACCTTTACCTTCTTTATCTATAAATAAAAATGAACTAGCTACAGGGAATTTCAGAATCAGGCTGAATCACCTCTGTATTAAAGTAAGAAGGGTAATGTATAATTAAGAGACATCTTAGGAAGAACCAGAGATAATTTTCCGCATTTATCCAATTCCAAGAGAGTGTCAATTAGATTTTTAACTTGATGTTACAGCATCCTAGTGCAGACATAAAACTCCTATTGTCTCTTATGAATCCCTTCTGTTCAACAAAATGTGTTGAATCTTCCCATCTTTACTAAGATAAATAAGGCGCAAAGGTAAAATTAGTAAAAAGTGACGTTAAAATATTAGGACTTATGGGTTTTCCTTGCTGTGACAAAAGCAGTAAACTTATTTAGATACATCATAGAGAATCAACAAGCAGGCAGATGTTCCTGTTCAAAATTCACCTGTATGTAATGGCTGTAAGAACACCTGTTACAGGTTTTATGAACTTTCACAACTGGAGAAATATCTCTGAAAATAATAATTTTTGTGAATACCTTTACTCACTTTTGTCACTACTGTCTTTCCTTCTGCCTATATTACTGTAGGGGTGGGAAACTATATTTTGCTAAATTGAGAATGAGCTTAAAACGTGGAGTTCAGAGTTGGAAACTGAACTTGAATCTTTTTAATGTTTGAGTTTATTTGTACTTGGCAAAATGCAACTTCCTGCTTTAAGAAAAAGGACTTAAGACAACTTATAAAACAGGTTCAGAAAGCTTCTTGGACATCAAATAGCTCTTACAAAATAACATTTTGATGATTTAAGTGTAAATGAATTAGAAACATATGAATCAAATTTCCCTTGAAATACACATGTTTAAAAATGAAGGAAGGAGGGATTTGGCAAAAGTTTCTTTTGTTGAACCCAAAACATCTCAAGCATAGTTCAAGACACTCAATGAACTCCTGGTGCATCTGGGATCACCCAGCTGTGGGAGTGAAAACTCAAGCAAAGTCATCATAGACTCTTGTTCCACACGTATCATCATAATAACTACGACGGAATAACCCTTATTTGTATAGAGATTCATCATGTACAAAGTTTTCATCATGTACAAAGATTCATCATGTATAAAGTTTTCAATTATAATTGGGTCCATGAAATCACTATACTTCCTG
Source organism: Rhinolophus sinicus (assembly GCF_057876585.1). Classification (NCBI taxonomy): domain Eukaryota; kingdom Metazoa; phylum Chordata; class Mammalia; order Chiroptera; family Rhinolophidae; genus Rhinolophus; species Rhinolophus sinicus. The sequence goes on along the minus strand of NC_142516.1, from coordinate 63,146,571 downwards.
ATCTTCCCGAGAGTCAGATTTAGAAACTGATGCCCTCACTGCTTTGAAAAATATTTAACATCTTCTCCTGGGCATCATCTTTGAAATATCAGCTTCTGAAGAGATGCTTTATGATACCATGTCATCATTTCTGACTATGAGAGTGGTTTTCCTCAGGATTTATGCTGAATGCAGAGTGTACTAAATATATACCATGTGAGATTTCTACTCTCATAAAACCTTAGTGGTAGGAATCATGAGTTTTCAATTGGGATTTAAAACAAAGAAGAAAACTAATTATTATTTATATACTTATGCACTGAAGTTGGCTCATAGGTGATAATGAAGAAGACAAACATCACAGAAAAATCTAGTGGCATTTGAACCAAGAACTTGGCAAAAAACATGATATGGGAAGAATGCACTGGACTAATGAACCCTAACTTCCAGCTTCTCAGATATCTGCAGAAACACCATCCAAAGCAAAAGAGAGCAAAATAATGTATTTCTTGGTGTTCTATTTCCAACTAACTATAATACGTCTGTGGATTGACAATTCTGTGTCAGACTACTGAGCTAGGACTTGCTCACTCTGAAAAGATATATTTTATTTAAAACAGTCAGATGGGCCTATGAATTACTGTATTTAGCCATTTAACATAATATGATTTTTCTCTCCAATTTTTAAGCACTCAATCTTAACCGTGTCAGTTTTCCTTTTTAAAAACACAAAAAATAAAATCTGACCTTTTATATGCTCCCATTATAATTCATAAAGTCCGTGGAGTCCTGCCATATATGAATCCAATTCAAAACATTTTCTGGTTAATCAACTAGCCAGTGGGAAAGATAAGATGGATCCCAGATGTCCCCTGATGATGATAGGTGGGTCAGATTACATTTTGGGACAAAAGAGGGTCAGGCTTCCCAGAGTTTACTCACTGGGTGAATTGTAAAAGATTATATCTCAGCAGCTAAGGTGGCAGCATCTGAAAGGCCTTTAAAATGGTTTTGAAAAAATATACAGAATATAAATTCAGGGTCAGGAGAAACATTACTTTTTCTTTATTATTTCTCTTTCTAAAGGAGACATTCTCCTTCCTGAGGGACATCCCTCTGCTTTACCTTTATCCTTAAATATTCAGTGGTTGTCTTTTTCTGCTAATTTTGCTGTTTTACTGAAAATTATTATGAGTGCCTTGATATAAATGCATTATTCTGATTCTATGGCTTTATTTAAGGAGTCACTATTAGTACCTGATAGTATCAAGAAAGCACTAGGAATGATAGTTAGGTGACCACATGCACTCTAGTAACTGAAGAGCTGTCCTTCTCACTGCATTTCCCTGTCTTGAACTGTTCTTCTAAATTCTATTCCTCCCCTCTATCCACCCTGATCACTCACCTTCCATAAAAGCGACTGTGCAAGAACACACAATTAGAATTGTTTGGTAAAGCATCTATTCTATCCTCCAGCAATTTTGGATTGCTACTTTAGGATGTAAACATATATAGAAATTTATAAGCTACTTGGTCACCTTAGAAAATCTTATTAGTTTTAAGTATTACCCTCAAAATATTAGGAACCTTCAATGTACTGATGGTAAAGCAGGAAAAAATTACCATAAAAGTTCCTCTACAATAAATAGATGGAGGCTCTGGAAAATATAACCCCTAACGCTCTCAAATCACTTAGCACATTTAAATAGATGGTGGGCTGCCTCTTTTATGTATTTTGGTATTTATTACTTGGGTTTCTGCTTCTTTTATTCAAAGTTAAAATGAAACCACTAAACAATAAATATTCACTGGTGTAATCCAATCTAATACTGTATTTTGTTCTCAGAAAAATAATCAATGTTTCAGTTTCTAGTTCCAACTCAGACCCTCTCTTCTGAACTCGACTCAGACTATACACAACTGTTTCTTCACCATCCAGTTGTCTAAGACGTCACAAACTCATCATGTCTGAACCCCTCAAACCTGAACCCCTGACCCTCCCCCCTCAGTCTGTTTCCTCTGCAGCCTCCACCATCCCAGTCAATGCCAACGCTACCCATTTCAGGCCCCAAACCTTAAAGCAGTGGTCCTCACACTTAATCACCTGGAGTGCTTGTCACAAAACACAAGGTTACTGGGGCCCCACCCTCCAGAGTTTTTGATTCAGTAAATCTAGGGTGAAGTCCAAGAATTTGCCTTTTTTAACAAGTTCCCCGATGATGCTGATATCGCTGGTTTGGTGACCACCCTGGGAGCCACTGCCTTAGAAAATGATCCTTGCCTCTCACATCCAATCCATCAGGAAAGGTTGACTCTGCTTACAGAGGTGTGCAGAATCTGACCACAATCCAGTCACGTCTTGCCTGCATTATTACAGTAGCCTCCTCAATGACCTTCCTTCTCCCACCCTCGCTCTCCTAGAGACTTCTGTCAACAAAGCAGCCAGCACGATCTTACTAGAGCATAAAGCAGATCATGCCACCTCTCTGTCACAACTCTGCAATGGCTCCCCACTTCACTCAGATTAAAAGTCCAAATCCTCATCTCAGACGGAAGTAAAGACCTGGCCTCGCCCCCTCCTGTTGTCTTCCTTACTCACTTGGCTTCTGCCACACTGGATTCCAGGCTACCTCTTGAACACTCCAGGAGCACACTTGTTTGAGGATACACACATCATCCCTCCCTCCTGCTGGGAATTTTCTTTGCCCAGATTCCAGGTGGCTAATTACTTCACCTCCATCACGTCTTTGCTCAAATATCACCTTTTCACGAGACCTACCTTGACTTCTCTATGCAAACCAGCAACACCCATTCCCACTACTGATTCTTTCCTATCCTGTCCATTTTTCTTGTTTTTACCACACTTAATCATCTTCAAGTACATCATATAATTTACTTGTTACGCTTATTTTTTTATTGTCTATCTCTTTCCACTAATGCATAAACTCCAGGAGGACAGGGATCGTTGCTTGACTTTTGGTTATATACAAGTACTCAAATGCTTGTTTTTTTGAAAATGAGCGATGAACACAGTGAATAAATGACATAGAAGTCATGGTTTTCACTGTAGAAACCCCAATCCTGTTTTCTTGAATCTTGCAGGAAATCTAAATCTTGACGGCTTTCCAATCGAGAAATCTTAGAAAATCTTGAAATAGCTATTTTTTTTTTCCTTTTAAAAAATATAGATTTACAAGAATACTTTGCATTTCAGACACTAGGAAAATTGAGTGGGAATTCTTGCCTATTTTCTGAATAGGCAGATTGATATTTCCTCCTCCATGTAAACATATTTAATGGGGCAATATTAAGAAACATAAAATGTGCTGAAATAATTTATTATTCAATAAATAGCTAGACTTATGTAACTTTTATATAATACTCAGTGCATGCATGCACTATAAAGCACTCATAGTAAGGTATCAAGCTTTATCCCCCAAATTTTGGCCACCTTCTTATACTAACATCAACATTATCATTGAAAGCATTTATTTGTGCAAGACTGCTAGCTACTATGTCAAATGAAATTAAACAGAGATAGTCCCTGCCTTGTCTAGACAGTCTGTATGTAGACAATTCTATTATATTTCAAGAACATAATATTTAAATCTCTAACACATCACCATGAGTGCAAAGAACAGAAAATGGGGTTGATTTTGGAGGGCGGAAGGGAAGGCATTCTTGGCTCATTCATCCTCCTTTTTGAAAATGCCAACAGACTTCCTTGGAACACTACATTTTCATGTATACATACAAGATATATTCAAGAGTCCTTGCTTTTGTTTTCTTTTCCCTGGTATAAAAGATTTATGGATTTTCTTTATTTTCCTTTCGAACTGTCAATACTTTGGGAAAATAACTTATTTAAGGGAAATAAATAAGTGCCCACGAAAACAAACCATTAACCATTTTAACACCTTACTATGGATCAGGGTCATGCTCAACCAAATAACATCTTTACGGATTGATCCTGTGAAATAACATGGAATTCTGCATTTGTTATTGGGTGTACCTTGCTCTCTGTACCTAAGTGAGCACTGCTTACAGGTATGTTAAACAGCTCTAAACTAGTCCATATGCTGACTCAGGTCCAGACACAAGGGATTCAAAATGTATGATAAATCATTAACCCCACCCTCTTACCTCGATAAGCTCGTTATCTGAAAACAAATGCTTTGCCGGGCTAGTTTTTAATGTCTCCAGGCATCTGAGAGCTGATCTAAGTAAAAACATTTAGTTTTAAAAGTTCATTTTTTTTTTTTTTTCCTACGGGTAGCTTTTATTTCAGTGCTTTTAGTTTTTCTCCTTTGAACAGCGCAGACTTTTGGAATCCAATTCCCCAGAGGTATTTGTAGGACTGGTTGTAGTTTGTCATGTTAGACTCTTAAATGCTCTCCATTTTGAAAATATTCATTCCTTGAGGTCTTTTATTATTTTTAGTCTGATTCTTTGAATTAGCTCCAGTTTAGCAATATCTTTTCTTAAATCAGCATTTCTGACTTTTCACTGTTTTTTAATTCTACTCTAAAATAAATATTCTTTCCTCACCCTGAAATGAGCATATTTGAAGTGGTAAATCTGTAGTCCTTTTTGGAGCACAGCGTACAATTTCATTTTATAAGCACACAATTATACAGTTTTTTTGTTTTCAGACTGCATTTACCCAAATATTTGTGGTGGAGAATCAGGTTAGAGGAAGGACTAGTGGAAGGGAAACGTTTTAGCATGTAAATACTTACACTGTTACTACTTCTTAGGTCTGTTGCATAACAAGTTCATTATGTTTCTATTTATAAGTGGGAAAGGGTAATGAAGCTTGCTGTATTACAAAGGAGCAAATTTGGAGACTGAAGTTGTTTCCTGAAACATGTGGTCCTTATGCCAATCAACAAAAAGAAAAACACCAAAAACTGGAAAAAGACACTGCGGAGAGCAATTCAAAGATAAATATCATCTCACCTAATTCAGAGAAGACCCCAGCATTCTCTCTTCACTTTCTCTCCCTGCCAGTCTATAAACAACCCCCTAATATTGTCTGCAGGCTTCACTTCTTTCTGGCTATCCCTCAATCCTGACAGCTGCCTGTGATCCTGGCGCTGTATCTAATTAATGCTCCTTTTTGGAGGCATATAACACAGCCCCATGAATGAACTGAAATGCATCTTTGTACTCTTTTGGTAAGATCTTTGTAGCACACAATTTAAGATTCATCTGAGTTAGTTCCTACAAGACAGAAGTCAGGCTTCTATTTGAATTATTATCCAGTCAGTTCACTGTAGAATGAAACTACGACTGAAGGTACTCTCCCCTGGGAGAGGGACCCAGGTCTGTGGATAAAGGAGAAAAACATCTATCTATTCTCCAGTCAATGGAATAGAATAGTCTCCTCTCAGCCAGATTCCTTTCTGGGTGGGAGACTGCAACCCTGACCACTAGTGCAAGTCATCCTGGCAAGAGACATGATGCTCTTTTGGGTCACATTTTCAAAAGAGAGAAAACAAGAAACAAGATGTTCCCAGACTGTCCACGGTACCAGTGAAGATTAGCTGGGTCTTTCCTTATAGACTTGGAATGAGGGGAAAGAGGTAGGGTTACTGTAGATAAAATGATTGAGAGATTAATGACCCTCTCTCTTCCGTGCCTAGTCTCTTTCCAACTTCTAGAGCAGAATTCCTACTCTGACACCCACGTTCTTGGTGAATGCTACATACACTGATCCTGTGAAAGAAGCATCCTCTGAAAGCTTCACCATGGGAATGGTGCCACACCAAACATTAGAACTCATGCTTGATAAATTAGAGGATACTTACGGTAACACCAGGAGAACAGTTGAAAGCCAGATTATTTTAGAAAAACCTGATAGCCATGGAACCAGAACAAAGCAGCAAGGAAAACAAAGAAGCAGTGAAGGGAGTTTCTTCTCTAGTGGGGTCAGGCAGTAGACTTGGACAGAAGGGAAACCTGTCACAGGCATGTTGCAGGGGAGAATAAAAGACTCCCTTCCACAACCAGTGTCCTTTCACTAAGGACACTCTGGTCGAGTAGGACCTTGAAATGATTTGCTCTTTTCCCAATTCCCTTTCTAGATTTCCCTCTGTTTCCCCTTTCTCCCTTCCTAGGGGCCTGGGACCTACATGATGTCCCTAATCATACCTCTGCTTTCTCTTCCCACATTTTTAACCTCCTCTTTCCCCTGTGTAAGAGTACAAATCCATCACTGTTCTTTTAATGCTTCTCTTACCGGCTTTCAATTTGCAGCCATAAATTGGACTGCTGGGTACTACTTTCCAAATACAGTGAGAGGAGCCAACTCCTAAAAATCAAACAAAAGAATTCTCTAGGGCCTCAATATTCATCCTGACCTAAAGGTGGCTGGCATTGTCATATGGTGGCTCTGTGGACCAATGGGATATGAGTTAATATAAGTATAGTGTTCAGATCAGTACTGGCACATAGTAAACACTCAATAAATGTAAGGGATTACTATCATTACGAATGCCACAGAGGGACTAGTTGTTACATGAGTTACACAGCTCTTGGGGGGCTTCAGAGGAACCTGAGACGTACTTTTTTCATCTAGTTTTGTCTCCCATTGCCTTGCTGCCTTTAGAACTACTTTAGTTAGTTGTTTGAACATAATTTTAATTAAAGTGACTTATATGAATGTCTTAACATATGAGTTTAATCAAACAGTATCATGCGCCAAATTTACTGGGTTATAAGTTCAATGGATGACAACACTCAACTTTGTTCATATGTGCTCATACTTCTTAGTTTGTTGATCTTGGACCATGGGCATATTTTAAGAAACCAAAGGAGAATTAGAGAAATATATTTTTCTGACCCTAAAACCCAGTGTTTTCAGGTCATCCTTTGAAACTTAAAGCATGGCCTCTGAGCACTAGCTTCACCCTGAAGAGAACTTTGCTCCAAAGTTGATTTTCCTTTCTCCTTCCTATAAAACTTCCATTTCCTCCAGTGGGCTGCACTAGGTAAGAGGAAAGAGGAAAGCAAATGGATCCAATTTATCTAGAACAAGCTCTGAATGACTAACAATGCTTTCTATCTAATCACTCCCAACAGCTGTTAATTCCATGTGTTCAAAACATGGAGACACTTGCCAAACACTAGGCTACAGTGAAAAGACAGATACACTCCCTGCCTTCATGATGCTTACGATTTAAAGGGGGGAGATAGGTAGTGAGGCCATAAATCAGGTTTTTATTTTACAAGGATTACAAGAAGAGAGGCAAACAATACAAAATTGGGGGATAATTTTTGGACATAGGCGACCTCCCTTGTATTTTGCCTCCTTTTAAGGCTGAATCTGGACAAAGCGGTGTAGGAAAAGAGCTGCCAAAATCTTTTCTCCCCCTGAGTGTCATCAGCATCACTTAGAACCATCTAAGACTGTTTTCTCTGTTCTCTATAGTGTGGCCATGCAACAAATATCTCAGCCGTTTTCTACAGGGAGCTGACCTAGCTTTGTCTATTCTATAGGCTCAGTTCTCCCTACTTCTCCCAACACACCACATTTTACATCAGAATATTTCCCATTTCCTTAATGCTTTCTCCTCTGGTATCACTTCCTGGTCTCATTCTCAGACGACTCCCCATCTGCAGCCTATGGAGGCAACTCACTCCAAGATGCTGTCGTGCCCTGTCGGTACCTTCATCTTTGGACTCACCGTGCTGTATTGTATTGTTGGTTTTTCTGTTTCCTCAAAAATGTGGACAACATGAAAGACTGTGTCGTTTAAGGGCCTAGTACAAGCCTGGCACAAAATTGATGCTAAAAAAATATCTGTCCAGGATTAAATTAAGGGACCTCCATATGCAAGAATATGTAGGGCTGGATACTTTGAAAAAGCTTCCCACTACAGAATACCTAAAAATACTACATTGAAGTAAAAATAAAATTAAAAAAAAATTGTTACATGCACAGCTGAGCTGGCCAGAAAGTTTCTTCACAGACAAAAACAATGAGAAAGCATGAATCCAGAAAGGAAATTGATGGATAGCGTAAGGGGATCTGCTGGTTTCTCGTGGTGTAGAGCTTTCCATTTTAACAGCTTATAAGGCCGGGGAACACAGGATAAAGTCTGTGAAATGCAAGTTGTGGAAGAGGATTAAGATGCCCTCAAAATGCTCAGACTCTAAGGCAAAACCCTCAGAGAAAGAGTAAACCAGGAAGATGAAAAAACAAACAAACAAAAAAGCCCACTTAACTCCTAGAAAAGGCCAACAAATGAAGGCAGTAAAAAGATGGGTGGTTTCTGGGTATGGAGAAGGGTGGGGTGACTAGGTGAAGCACAGAGGGCTTTTAGACAGCGGAACTATCATATTCTGGATGATACCATGATGGTGGATACATGTCATTATACATTTGTTCAAACCCCCAAAACACACAACACCAGCAGTGAAGCCTAATGTAAACTTTAGGTGATAACGATGTGTCAACGTAGGTTCACTGATTGTCATAAATGAACCACTCTGGTGGGGGATGTCAGGTGTAGGGGAGCCTGCGCATGTGGGCACAAGGATATATGAGAAATCTCTTACTTTCTACTTAATTTTCCTGTGAGTCTAAAGCTGCTATAAAATAAATTTAATTTAAGAAATGAACTGGGATGATATCAACAAAATAAAACATACTCTGCTTCTTAGAGACAAACACTACGGGATGCGCCTGTTTCCCATTGGCTCCGGGTAAAGGATGGGAACAGATACCTCCTTCAGAATCCTTAACAGGGCTCATGAGAGTTTGGGACAATTCACACAATGTGGACAGTGGAAAATCTCATTTAAAATGGTCGTGATTAGTACTGATCACCACCTATCCCAACATCATCTCCCTCAAAAATGTAAATTCTCCCAGAAAGTACACATATTAACCCAGGCTACAAGGAACTCTTTCTTAAATTCCAACAGTCGTAAAAGTACATAGAAATATCACAAAGGATATGAAGACATAAGGTAGCATAAAAAAAGAGACATCAGAAACAAGAAAATCAGACCTATATAAAATTCATATAGTGAAATTATCAGACACAAAATACAAACTGAGAAAATTAATGTGTTTAAGGAAATTTTTCAAAAGAATGTTGGAAGTGTAATAAAAGAACAAAGATAACCAGGTGTGTTTTTAAAAGAACTAAACAGAACTGAGGTAAATGAAAAATATAAACATCTTTAGAAACTCAGTAGGTGGAAAAGAAAGTGTATTAGAAATAGTGGAGAGACAAATTATTAAATGGGAGAAAGAGTTGAAGAAATTATATAAAACATAGCACAGAGAGAGAAAGATACAGAAAATACAAACAACAGAATAAGAAATATGAATTATAGAGTACAATAAATTTCCAAAAATAATTAAAAACACAAATCCCCAGAGTTAGAAAATCAAATGAAAATCAAACACGATAAATAAGTGATCTGTTCTTACAGATATCATAGCTAATTACAGAATGCCAATGATAAAGAGAAAATCATAAAGAGAAAGACAAAGAACAATTAGAATGGCTTCTGACTTCTCAAAAGCAACAATAGAAATTGGAAGTCAGTGGACAGTTATCTCCAAAGTGTTGAGAGAAGGTAAATGTCTCCCTAAAAGTTAGTTGTTTCACAGTAAAACTAAGTTTTAAGAGAATTACATACAAATATTTTATAAAAGAAAGCAAACAACCTAGAGTACTTATTTCCATTGAATCATCACTGAAAGAACTTCTAACAGATATGCCAGACAGAGGACAAAACAAACAAACAAACAAAAACACCTTGAAGATCTATGATTTAAGAAAGAATATAGATCAAAGAAAATGGAATATTTTCAGGTGTATCTAAATAAACAATGACGATATAGAGTATCTAATCTGCAGGATTAATAAATATGAGCTGACCATATAAAGCATTGACTATATAAAATATCTAATTTGTGGGTTTAATAAAAATTGAGATAAAACACTTGACAACAAAAGCATATGTCTGAAGGAGGGTAATCAGAATTAAAATGTTCTAAGAGGCTTGAATTGTTTGATAGGCAAGGATAGATACCACTTTAACTTTAGTTTTTAAGTATACGTATTAAAATGGAAAGTAATCACTAAAATAATAGAAGTAGATGTATAACTTAAAAACCAGTAGAGGGAAAAGTGCAATAAGAGAAAAAGAGTCTCCATATTTCAAAGAAAGGAAGAAAGGCCAAAAGAAACACTGGGACAGCAGAACAAATAGAGATTACAAAATAAGATGTTAGAAATAAATTTAGTTTATCATTAATCACAGTGAATGGAAACAGTTTGAAGAAAGCAGATTATCAGACTGCAATTACAAAACATATTTGTATTAGGTACTCATATACTTAAAGATAGAAAAAGGTGAAAATAAAAAACAGAAAAAGATATATAAGAGAGATGTAACCAAATGAAAGGTGGATTTGCTAAATTAATAGCAGAGAAAACAGATTTTAAAACAAAAGCTACTGATAAAGATGGTCACTATATTATGAAAAAGGTTAAATTCTCCAGAAAGGCAAAACTATTTTAAAATGCATAGCTATTCAATAAGACAGGTTCAAATAGTTCAAACAAACCACAGGTGATACTGGCAAATTAACCAATAACGTATAATATTTTTCAATCCTTTTCTCAAACAGGTTAATATGATATTTTTCAATCCTTTTCTCAAACAGGTTTAAAAAATCATTGAAGAAGTAGGAGATTTGAAAACCACATTTTAAATGAGTGATATACTCGTCGAGCTCTCTTGAACATATTAGGATATTAGGTCATAAAGCAAGTGTAAACAAACTTCAAAGAAATAGAATAAAAAGATCATTTTTAAGAAATCACTATGCAGTTGTTAGAGATGAATAAAGAAAGATCATTTTAAAACTGTCATATATATCAATGTTAATAAACAGAGATAAATAATTTATGACTTGAAGAAATAATGGAAATTTTAGAATACCTAGAAATGATGATAACAAAAATGCTCTTTATTACACTGTGGGAGGCAAACAAAGCTGTACTACGTTGAACATTTACATGTGTAAACAAAAATGGCTGCAACTTCATACTCTAAGCATCAAATTTGAGGGATTAGAAAATAATACAATAAAACCCAAAGAAAGTAGATGAAAGAAAATAATACAAAGATCAATGAAACAGAAAATACAGAAAACAGACTCGACAAAGTTAAAGGTTGGTCATTTGAAAAATAAACTTCCTACAAACTTTACTGAATGATAATATTAAGAAAAAAGAAATCCCAAATAAAAACTATTGGTAATGCAAAAGGAGAGACAACTGAAGATTATAGCCAGAGTTGAAAAGATAGTAACAGAAAAGTATGACCAGCTTTAAGCTAATAAAGTTGAAAACAGTCTTAGAAAAAAAAACTAGTAAAGAGAAGATAAAAAATTATTCAAGAAACATAAGTAACAACAATTAAAATAAATATTGAATTTACTATGTACCAGGCACTGTCCCACATAGTTTACATATATCAACTAATTTAATCCCCACAACAATCCCATGTTGTTCCATTTTACAGATGAGAAAACTGAGGCACAGTGAGGTTAAATGACTTTCACACACCTAGTAAGTCGAAGTTGAGGTTGAACCTAGATAGTTTGGGTCCAAAGTTCATTCTCTTGTCCAGTATGTTATACTTTGTATATATAGCCTTTAAAGAAATCCAATCAGCAATTAAAAAATCTATCCATAAAGAAAAAAAAACACCTTTCTCATGATTTTACAAGCAAAGTCCACTAAACAACCCCAGTCTAAAATAAACTCTTCCAAATACTAGAAAAAGAGAAAACACTTTCCAATTTCTTCTATCAAAACCAGATAAGCTATGCATGATGTCAGAGGGGTAGTAGGTTGGGAGGGGGTGGGCGGTTATCACTTTGTGAGGGGTGTAAATGTCTAACCATTACGTTGCTTTGTACACCTGAAACTAATAAAGAAAAAAAAACAGATAAGGATTGGATAAGAAAGGAAATTATTCATCAATATAGATGCAAAAGTTCTAAACAAAATATTAGCAAACCAAAACCAGATGTATGCAAAAAATATAATATGCATGATAAAACTGGGTATATTCTAGGAGTGCACCTACAAGATTAGACAAAAATTAAAAAGTCATGTAAGATCAAGCACTGGGAAGGATATGGAGCAAAGAGAACAGGTATAATTCTGGTGGAAGTGTGAATTAAAACAATCACTGTAGAAAACTTTGGCATTATCTTGTAAAGTCTAACTATACACCACCTTGTTTTGTATTTTGTTTACCATCCTATTTCTTTGATCCTTTTTTCTCTAACATAATAAATTGATAGGATTCTCTTTACTTTCCAGTATTTTTGATGCTAGTTTGAAAATGATAGATTGTATTCTTATTCTTTTAATGGATACTTAAAATTATTTTTTAATACATTTCAACTTGAATTTTCTAAAAATATGAGTTTATTGTGTGTTTCTATCCTCTTCTCAGCTATAACAAGGGTCTTAATACATACAAAACACTGAAATGCTGTTAATACACATACATTAAATAAAAACAAAGTTAATGGTCAACCGTTGGTTTTCTGACTCTATTGGTTTTCTATAGCTGCCTTAACAAATTACCATAAACTTGCGTGCTTAAAACACAAACTGATGATCTCACAATTCTGATTATCGCAGGTACAATGTAGTTACAGTAAGTCCTTTGCTTAGTTTCTTTCACAAGGCCAAAATCAACGAGTTGGAAGGGCTAGGTTTCTTTCTGGAGTTGGGAGATGAACCTACTTCCAAGTTCATTTGGGTTGTTGGTCAAACTCAGTTCTTTGGGGTTTTAGGACAGGTGTCCCTCTTTCCTCTCTGGCTGTCAGCTGTAGGCCACCATCCGCCTAGAGGCCCCTCTGGTCCTCACCCACGGCCCCTTCCATCTCAAAGCCAGGCATAGTGTGTGAAAGTCTTCCTGTGCTCAGTAATAGTGCGTGAAAGCCTTCCTGTGTTCAGAGTCTAACTTAATTTGCGACATCTTTTCGGCCTCCAGCTGCAGAAAGTTCTCTGCTTTTAAGGCATTAATAGATTAGGTTAGACCCACCTCCGTAACCAAGGCTATTCTTTCTGTCTTAAGGTCTATAACCTAATAGTTTGTGATTATCTCCACCTGGTTCGCACAGCTCCCAGTTCAGAGTTACATTACTATACTGCCATTTGGGGTTTTAACTGCAAGTGTTGCATAGCTGAAGTGTAGCTTGGTAGTTTCAGTTCATAATGCATGATCTATGTCCACCAGCCTCTCCAGACCCACTGTTTCAGATGACGTTCTTATCCCAGGCAAAGGTCATTATTAGAACAACAACAATAAAACTTCAGCTTCTCTCCTCAGAGAGAGCCCCACCCATGCTCCTGACACGGAGTTCTCTACCTGGCTTAGGTGTCCCTTCTCCTGGAAAAATAAGTTCAGCCCCGATTACCCTACAGGAGTTGAGCTGCTGCTGATCTTTGCTTATTTCCAGTCATGGAGCCCAAAAGCCTGTGCTATCAGCATTGCTCACCATCGTACATTTATGCTCCATTTCATTGTTCGTGGGCAATTTAATTTCGCTTTTGAACTTGGCTATGGTATTGGTTTTTATCATTTCATATTTTATCTCATGTTGCTGACTGTTTGGAAACTGAGGGAATCACAGACTGATTAGAAGTCGTCTTACCTCTTTGTTACACATTTCTTTCACAACTTATCTTACTCTGCATTGGATTAGAAATATCTGTATTTTTTTTCTTTCTTGTCTTCCTGCCTCCAATTTCAAAACATTTGAGAGTAGAAACTGTCTTATACAAATCTTCTCATTTTCATTTGCTCTGAGCACAATGCCTTGCACATGGTCAATAACTATCTGTTGAATTAAACAGTAAGAGGGAAGTACGTGTCAGCTATTATAAGAAACAACCTCCTGACAATCAGCATTGGACAAAAAATAACCTTCCCTAGAAATAATAATCAGGCAGAAACTAGAAGCTCTCTTAGGAGGGCTAAGACAAAAGCAAGGGTCTTCAAACTCTTTTTTTGTTGTTGTTGCAGAAGTATTTCCCTTCCAAATTTCATCCACCCTTACATGGATGTTAAGCAATAAAGCAGGTAAAAAGCAGAGCTATTCTGGATGAAATAGGGTTGGTGTGCTAGAAACCTGGCTGCTTAGCCTTCAAATCAGCCAGCAGCTACGTCAAGGTTATTACACAGAAAGTCGCTGTAAAACTGTCCCTCAAACTATAGTCCTACAAGGATTGAGGGGCCTAAATTACTTTTAATATCTATAACAATTTTTAAAAGTTTTTTTTATTAGTTTCAGGTGTACAAAACAACATAATGATTAGACATTTATAACCCTTCCCCAATCTACTACCCCTCTGACATCGTATATAGCTGTTACTATACCATTGACTATATTTCCTATGCTATACTTTACATCCCATGACCATACATACAGGGGGTGCTAAAAAAAATGTATACAAGTGGACACTTTGGTCAAAGTTGCTCAAGCAGTAGTTCACTGTAATCAGAAGGGTCTGGACGCTAATGGTAACCACTTTGAGCACCTCTTGTCATTGCAGAAGTCAAACACGACTTGTATTCATCTTTTGTTATCAGTATATATTGAGTGTTATAATTTTAATACAGTTTTCCTTTCTTAAAATGTGTATACATTTTTTGGCACCATATATTATTACTATTATTATTATATATAATGTATACTATATATAATATCATATATATAATGTATATATAATAAATACAAAAGGTCGGACAATTAAGTTTGTGAACTTTCCATTGTGTAAATGCATGATGAAAAGTTCATGAACTTAATTGTCCTACCCTTGTGTGTGTGTGTGTGTGTGTGTGTTTGTGTGTGTGTGTGTGTGTGTATAAAATTATAGTCGGCAATTCAAAGTAAATAATTATCAACAACATTTTAAAGGAAAAAAAAGAATTTTAAAAGTTATAAATTACACTTTATGAAATGTAGTTACATATCATTTAAAAAACTGCTGTTTGGGAAAGGAAGGAGTTTTGTAACGGATGTATTGCTTGGGAAAAGTATGATGGTACATTATGTAATACTGGTGTTGAATGAGTTTTGAAGCATATTTGCTCAATCAGGATTCAAAGGAAAAGAAGCCTAAATAATGCCTCTACCCTTCTTTTTAGTGATGACCACATTTCACTCAAAACTCTAAACTGAATTTGAAACTCATTAAACTAAATGTACTCTAAGAGACATGAGCCGCGTCTTCTGCTCATGGTAAAATTATAAAGAAAAATATAGCCAAACCTCAAAGATAACCTCTTTAAATTTACAATTTCCTCTTCAAAGGAAGAGAATGCTTAAAATGCAAAGAAAAACACATAAAGGACAAGGTTCCTAGAAGTACAACATAGTACAGAAGTGAGTTAACTAATTAAATAATGGCCAGAGCTCACAGGAATCAGTGCAAAGGTCTGGGAGTGTCCGCTCTTAGGAGGAAACATAAGCATTTATGTGGCTTGATTGAGTTTCAACACATTTTGGTGTTCATTGGAAGATTTGATGTTGCGTATCACGTCTAGTCTCATGGAAATGAGGCTGAGCATGGACAAGTACTTGCACGTTAACAATCTAGGAATGGGAGCTTGTTTGGGTTTCGTTCCAAGAGGCACCCTGCCAAGGGAAGAACTGCAGTAGTAATGTTTTTCGAAGTCACTGTCAGATCCCTGTTTCAAGCTTCTATCTGGGTCAACAGGGGCCAGCACACATCTTATGCATTTCAGACATAGGACTTGGGAAAGTAGCCTTTGAGAATGATTGACTCCATAAATTTATATCCTGGTAATAGGTGGAGAAGCTCAAGCGGGAGGGAATTTTGGATGTTTTCAGCAAGGATTCTTGGATTTGCCTTTTCTGCGGCATTTAATTAGCACAATTAAAATTCTTAGCAGTTCATGTACTTTTAGCCTTGAAGAATTATAACTGCTACAGTAAACTTATTTGAATATCTGCCTTCTTTAAAAACAAGCATATGTTGTAAATATGCTTGAGACTTAAACTTTTTATATCTCAGTTTTGTTATTTGCTAAATGAGTTAGTTTAGATCATCTATAAACCCTATTGCATTATGGAGAAATGAGTATGGGTATTACATAAGCCTAGCAGCTCCACTCCTTAGCTGTGTGATCTAGATAAAGTATTTCATCTCTTTAAGTGTAGAAATTTCTTATCTGTAAAATCAGGGTAATGCTCACTTTTAAAAGTGCTTGTAAGAATGAGTTAGGGGCTGAAAAGTCAAAAGCCTGGCACATGGTAGATACCCAAAATATACAAGTTCCTTTCTAATTCTAATATTCTATAAGTCTATGACTGTCCCAGGATTCCTTTGAAGTGTATGAACAGTGTTCTGGTCATTTTCACTAAGGAGGACTGTGGTACATATATGAGGTCTGACAATTAAGTTTGTAAACTTGTTTTCAACTGTGTTGCTAACCTTTTTGGATATCAGAGGGGATTATTCATTATGAATTTGTACCAACCGTACAAACAATTAACCAAGTTTACTGTTTCAAAGGGCTGAAAAGGCTTCATGGAAAAGTTAGACAACCTGAACTTTTCACCAACAATTCATGGCTCTTGCATCACGACAATGCACCAGCTCACACAGCACTGTCTGTGAGGGAGTTTTTAGCCAGTAAGCAAATAACTATATTAGGATATCCTCCCTATTCACCTGATCTGGCCCCCAATGACTTCTTTCTTCACCCGAAGATAAAGGAAATATTGAAAGGAAGACATTTTGATGACATTCAGGACATCAAGGGTAACACGACAACAGCTCTGATGGCTATCCCAGAAAAAGAGTTCCAAAATTGCTTTTCAGGGTGAACTAGGCTCTGGCATTGGTGCAGAGCTTCCCATGGGGAGTACTTCAAAAGTGACCATAGCGATATTCAGCATGAGGTATGTAGCACATTTTCTAGCATGAGTTCACGAACTTAATTGTCTGACCTCATAGGTCAAAGCTGTTTGCCAGGTCATGGAGTTAGCTGGGAGATGGAGCATATCTCAGCATTTCTCCATCTGATAAGTTCCAAACACTCTAGAAAACAATAGACTCATCCTTAATCCTTTTCATGTGTTGAACTGATGAAGGATTTTTTTTTCTTCAAAAATCCATCAAGCCAGTACTGTGTTATTAATAACAAGACACGTACCTGCTAAAGGTCTTGCTGAACTTTTTCTTAAGAGCTTCAATATAGCAATTATCATGCCAATATTGAAGGAAACAAATTCTGAGTTGACCAAATAGGCGTTTCTGTTCATACTCACGGCCTTAGGAAAGCAGTTGTGTTACATTAACTATCAGCCCACAAGAAAAGAACACAGCGGTTATGTGACATAATGTGACTTCTTATCAGGCAGCATCACATGTGTGAAATAGAACACGTGGTTCTTCAGTTCTGGAAAGCCAGCTCAAAGGCCATTTACAAGTATTGCCAACATCCTCTTTGTCTCCATAGGATGCTGCTAGAAAAAAAAACGGTGATCAACTTAGGGGGAAAGAACTCCCTTATGGCCGTTTAAATATACCAGAAGGATGTCAACGAGCAGAAATCAGTCATATCGATTTCTTTTCTTTTCTATCTTCCCCAACAATTTGGAGTTCTTAATATTACCTTGTGTTACACATAAGGGTGAAATTGTCCTCAGCTGGGGAATTTAGCTCTTCTGGAAGACTATCACTTTGCCAAAGTAAGGTGGAAGAAAGAACTAAAATTTATTAAATGTTTCCCTTGTGTTTCCATTATGGCACTGATTCTTGTTAAGGAATACTGTCAAGTGAGTGTTCTTTTTTTTCCCTCCCCATTCTTCTGACTCCCCCTTCCCCCACTCCAGTTCAAGCCATTGTTTCTCAGTCTAGTTGTGCAGGACACAGCTCCCTGGCCCATCCATGCTGGTATGATGAGCCTTGCGCTCTCCCCCCCCAGGCAGTCAGTCACCACTCTTTGGTAGGTCACTCACAGCAGCTCACGGCAGTTCTCACCGGCTGCAGGCCACTCGCATTGGCAACGAGCCGCACATGGCAGCACTCGGGCAGCTTACGCCAACCTCCAGCTGCTCATGGCCGCCCACCCCAGGGAGAGCTGTTGTTCACAATCTTAGCTGTAGAGGGCGCAGCTCACCGGCTCATGTGGGAATCGAATTGGCAACCTCCGCATTAGGGGAATGGCGTTCCGACCACCTGAGCCACTGGGCCGGCTGTTATGCTTAATTCCTCTTCGTGATTGAGAAACTGAGGCTATGAGAAGAGAGAGAGCTTGCCCAACCACAAAGTGACTAAGAAGCAGAACTCCCAAGCCTGTGTTCTCTCCACGGAGTCATGTTCATATCACACCACTCCCAGAGAGAAAAGTTGAGGCAGAGGGTAAGAAATTGAGAACACATTAAGGAGAAAGGAAAAGTAGAAAGACTTAGGAGGGGTCCAATAAAGACATGTCAGAAAAAGCATTAAAACAGAAAAGAAATGTGTGCAACAGTCTGAAGAAGGCCTAGGGGAGAAAAAAAGCAGAAGGGCCCAAACCACTGGGGAGGAAAACCCCCCAAAACTTGGCTAGCTGCCTGGCAGCAAGCACTGCACAGAGGTCTATATCCACCAGATCCAGCGAGAGAAGGAATCTGTGAATCATTAAAAAAATGTTTATTTCTTTATGCCACAAATGATAAAACAGTTAGTCATAAAATATGAGGGTTTTTTTCCCAGAGTAATTGCTGCAAATATTTTCAACTATTATTCTGCATACTCAGTGTTTAACTGTTGAAAGAGAAATAGTGTATTTCGAACCAAAATTAACCTCCAGTTAGCCACATGGTATGCTGTGTACTTGCATTTAGAGATTAATTCATTTGCAAGACAAAGTTTAGTCAGCTCAGTGCTCTCATAGGTGGCGAGAAACTCTGTCCTCAGAGAAACAGAAGTTATTTATCATTTCTTCCTAAAAATTATGTCCCTTTGTTATATAATTTCAGCACAGATAGAACTGTGGCCCACGTCAAGGAAATTGGGACGTTTTTGAAAAGCTGTTCTGTAAAGAACATCCTTTTGTTTCAGCAACAGCAGTTCTCAAAGCTGAAAGGGAAAAACACACTCATACAAACCACAAAGCCCTATAAGTAGTTAAGTCGCCGTTCTTCATTCGTTCTAGTTTTGTGGTAAGTTAGACTTGTTATGGGGGATATTGATTGGTCCCCTGGGATGTATTTCTGAGAATATACAGCAGTTCTGACCAAGTATTTGTCTGGCCAAAGTACAGTCAAGCTTTATAGCTTCCAGAGACCTAACTGTTTAGCCTAAGGACTGGGCATTGTATAGAAAGTCTGCTTTTCTATAGTTCATCCAAAGGAAGGGGCATTATAAGCCTGCAGTTGTACCAGAAAAGGGATCTAATGTTCTTTTCCCAGAATACCTATACCCTGTTATTTGGCAAAATAATCAGAAATTCCCCAAGATGCCACCCATTAAGGCTGACCTTCAAAAATTTAAAGTGATCTCATTTTCACTTTTTAAAAATAGTGTATTCTCCTGGGAAGAGTACTTTGCCACAGAAAGGGGAAAGGTGAAAGGGAATGAGGGAGGGTACAACCGGAATTACTGAGTCAGGCACCAGACTGAGCACTTTTTATATATTTTTTCAGGTAAACCTCAGAAAAACCCCAAGAGGTGGTATTTTTTTCAATTTAAAAAGTAAACATTATTCAATGACTTTTGAAATATTTTATTCCAACCTCATTTTGGGGGGGTAATTTTTTATTTATATCAGTAATAGAATACATGTTCACTGCAAAAAATCTAAAACATTACAGAAGTATAGATATAGAAAAAGAAAATCCCTCTTAAATTACTCAAAATCTCTCTCTCTGCATAGTATACATATATAATCACTGTGACCAGTTTGATGAGGGTCCTTCAAGACTTGTCATGCCACACAGCCAGTCATACTTCAGTGTGGGGATTTTTTAAAAACTGAGGTCATATTAAATATATTACTCCACAATCTGTTTTCTTTTTCACACTTAATACGTCTTGGAAGAACTTTACAGGTTAGACCTATAGATCTCCCTTATTCTTTATAAAATTTTCAATTATTTTTATTTTTTATTAGTTTTAGGTGTATAAAACAACATAGTGAGTAGACATTTACACACCATACAAAGTGATAACCCCTCAAGTCTACTACCCATCTGACACTGTACATAACTATTACGATACTATTGACCATATTCCCTATGTTGTACTTTACATCCCATGACTACATATTTTTAAAAATATAGTTAACATTCAATATTATTTTATATTAGTTTCAGGTATATAGCACAGTGGTTAGGCATTTACATAATTTACAAAGTGATCCACCCGATAGGTCTAGTACCCACCTAGCACTATACATAGTTTTTACAATATAATTGACTGTAGTCCCCATATTATATTTCACCTTCCTGTGACTATTTTGTGACTACCAAGCTGTACTTTTTAATCCCTTCATCTTTCTCTCCCATCCCCCAACCGCCCTCCCATCTAGCAACCATGAGATTCTTTTCTGTCTCTATGAGTCTTTTTCTGTTTTGTTTACTCATTTATTCCATTCTTTAGATTCTACATATGAGTGAGATCATATGGTATTTCTCTTTCTCTGTCTGACTTATTTCACTTAGCATAATATCCTCTAGGTCCATCCATGTTGTTTCAAATGGAAAGATTTCATTGTTTTTTTATGGCCAAGTAATACCATTGTATAAATATACGACAATTTCTTTATCCAGTCATCTAGTGATGGGCATTTCAGTTGTTCATATATATATACTTTAGGGTGGGCAGAGCCAGCTGAGATTTTATTTTGGAAAAAACACTTGACTTGGCTTTTAGTTGGGGGCATGGGTAAGAGGTGGTCCCCAGGCAGTAGACTCCTCCCCCAAGGGTGGGCTGAGGAATGGGGCATCTCCTGTGCCCAATGCTCCCTTGCTCAGCTCCTTTCCCACAGGGTCAGAGGCCAGGAGGGACCCCGGTAGCCTAGCCTTTTACTTGGGCAGGACATCAGAGGACTCTGACACCAGTTTGCCATCTCGATTGTCAATCTTCTTTACAACCATGGTCTTGGAGAGCTGGTGCTGGTGTGGTTGAAGGAGCCAGAGCCACCACCAGAGCTGAAGCTGGACTAGAAGTTTAGGCCATAGTTGAAGCCAGAGCTTGCGACGTTCCCATAGGCCAGGCTCACCCACCTGAGTAGCTGCTGGTGGTCTTGGTACAGATACTCATGTTTTGCATTCCAGACTCCAGCCAGCTCTCCTTGCCCTCCAGCAGCTTCCTGTAGGTAGCAATTTCCACATAGAGGGCAAGCTTGATGTTCATGAGCTCCTGGTACTCGTGCTGCTGCCGGGCCACGTCCTGCTTGGCAGTTCTCAGAGCAACCTCCAACTCAGCAACCTTGGCCTGAGCGTCCTTGAGGGCCAGCTCCCCACGCTGCTCAGCATCAGTGATGGCGGCCTCCAAGGAAGCCCTCTGGCTGTTGAGGGCCTGGAAATCAGCCTGGAGTCGGCTGTTCTGGTTCATTTCAGAAATCTCTGTCTTCATGCAATGCAGGTCATTCCCATGCTTCCCAGTCAATGTCTGCAGCTCTTCGTACTTGATCTGGTACATGGTCAGAGAAGATTCTTGATATGATTTCCATTTTCTTAAGTTTATTGAGACTTGTCTTGTGGCCTAACATGTGGCTTATCTTGGAAAATGTTCCATATGCACTTGAAAAGAATGTATATTCTGCGGCTTTGGGGTGAAATGCTCTAAAAATATCAATTAAATCTATCTGTTCCAGTGTGTCCTTTAAGGCTGCTATTTCCTTGTTGATTTTCTGTCTGAAAGATCTGTCCATGGGTGTCAGTGGGGTGTTAAAGTCCCTTACTATGATTGTGTTACTGTTGATCTCTGCCTGTATTTTGGTCAATATTTGTTTTATATATTTAGGTGCTCCTATGTTGGGTCTATTGATGTTCACTAGGGTTATGTCCTCTTGTTAGATCGATCCATTTACCATTATGTAATATCCTTCTTTGTCTCTTAGTCTTCGTTTTAAAATCTATTTTGTCCAAAATAAGTATCGCTACTCCAGTTTTATTCTTGTTCCCATTTGCATGAAATATCTTTTTCCTTCCCTTTACTTTCAGTCTATGTGTGTGTTTCCATCTGAGGTGGGTCTCTTGTAGATAGCATATACAAGGGTCTTGTTTTCTTATCCATTCATCTACCCTATGTCTTTTGATTGGAGCATTTAATCCATTTACATTTAAAGTGATTATTGATAGGTACATAGTTATTACAATTTTATTATTTGTATTTTGATATTTTTGTGTGTGTTTGTTTTCCCCCGTCTTTTTCTTTAGAAAGTTCTCTTAACATTTCTTATAATAATGGTTTGGTTGTAATGAGTTTTAGCTTTTTCTTGTCTGTGAAGCTCTTTATCTCTCCTCCAATTTTAATTGATCGCCTTGTTGGATATAGTAGTCTTGGTTGTATATCCTTGCTTTCCATTACTTTGAATATTGCCTGCTACTCTCTTCTGTCCTAAAAAACTTCTATTGAGAAGTAGTCTTATAGGAGCTCCCTTGTAAGTAGTTGACTTTCTTTTGCTACTTGTATGATTGTCTTTAATTTTTGCCACTTTAATTTTAACATGTCTTGGTGTGGGTCTGTTTAGGTTCATTTTTGGGGGGACTCTGTGTACTTCCTGAGTCTATTAGTCTATTTCCTTCATCAGGTTAGGGAAGTTTTCAGTCATTATTTCTTCAAATAAGTTCAAGTCTTTGCTCCCTCTCTTCTCCTTTTTGTACTCTTATGATGCAAATGTTATGCTTGATGTTATCCCAAAGGTCCCTTAAACTGTCTTTGTTTTATTTACATTTTTTCTTCTTGGTGTCCTGATCAGGTGTTTTCTGCTACCGTGTCTTCTAAATTGCTGGTTCTATCCTCTGCTCCATCTAATCTGCTGTTGATTCCTTCTAGTATATTCTTCATTTCAGTTATTGTATTCATTGTTTCTGACTGGTTCTTCATTATGGTTTCTATGTCCTTCTTTTTTTTTAAATTTAATTTTATTAAATTTATTGGGGTGACAATTGTTAGTAAATTTACATAGATTTCAGGTGTACAATTCTGTATTACATCATCTATAAATCCCATTGTGTGTTCATCACCCAGAGTCAGTTCTCCTTCCATCACCATATATTTGATCCCCCTTTACCCTCATCTCCCACCCGCCACCCCCCACCCCCCTTACCCTCTGGCAACCACCAAACCATTGTCTGTGTCTATGAGTTTCTGTTTCTCATTTGTTTGTCTTGTTCTTTTGTTGTTTTTGGTTTATATACCACATATCAGTGAAATCACATGGTTCTCTGCTTTTTCTGTCTGACTTATTTCGCTCAGCATTACTCTCTCAAGATCCATCCATGTTGTCACAAATGTTCCTATATCATCTTTTCTTACCGCCGAATAGTATTCCATTGTGTATATATACCACAACTTCTTCATCCATTCATCTATCGAAGGTCTATGTCCTTCTTTATGCTTACTACCTCTTTGTGGAAGTTCTCACTAAGTTCCTTAAGCATTCTTATAACCAGTGTTTTAAATTCTATCTGATTGCCTGTATTTAATTTAGTTCTTTAGCTGGAGGTTTCTCCTGTTCTTTTATTTGGGACATGTTTCTTTGTTTCTTCATTCTGAATACCTATCTGAGTTGGCTTTTATGTATTAGGTAGATCACCTATGTCTGTTAGTCTTTGCCAGGTGGCTTTAGGTAGTATGTGTCTTGTATGGGTCAGTGGTGCAGTCTCCCTGGTCACCTGTTTTCAGGAGTGTCCTGTGTATGTGTGGTGCATATTCTCCTGTTGTAGTTGAACCTTGGTTGTCTTTGGCCTATCAGTGTGTGGGACTGACTCCCAGGCTATGAGGACTGGCTATGCCCACAGTGTATGAGCTGCTGTGTGGGGGCTGACATCTCAGAGAGGGATTCACCACAGTGGGCTCTTGTGCCTGTTGAGACTACCCTTTGACTGTGCTGCTTGTGCAGCTAACCGGGTAGTGCTCTGCTATGCTATGAAGCCAGCCTCTGGGTTTGTTGTTTCTGGTATCACTTGGGAGGGGCTTTAATGCAGGCCAATCTCAGCCTTGCTTATGACCAGACTGGGGCTACTTGATAGGATCTACAAAGCTATATGTGATTGGCTGCTGCCTGTGCTGGACCTAGAGGCATGTGGGAGTGGCCTTGCTGTGAACTGAGGCCTGCTGCCATAAATATTGGGCCTGGGGCAGCTTTGCAAAAGGCCTAGGCCCCCATAGGCCTGTTGCCACCTGCCGTCTGCCCATAATGCTCAGCTGTTGAAAGAGCCTCCTTAGATGTGTGGGCCTGGCTGGTTGACCTGGTGTTAAGAGTGTCCCCAGCAATACACTAGGCACGGCTGGTAGTTTATACAAAGTTAATGCAGATTCAATTCTTGTGCCAGTGTCGGGCATATGACCACTTTGCAAAACACCCTGAGAACACCACAGCCAGCTACCACTCACCTCAGGCCCGTATGTCCCTGAGAGGTGCCCAAGAAAGGCTACAGCACAAATTGTGAAAAACTGTTTACCACCGAATGTTCCTCAGGCTGGTGCAGGCTATCCACTGCTGTAAAAGGCTTCCACAGCTTGTGGGGTGGGGCTGGCCACCCAGGAGCCAAGACTGACCCCGGCTATGCAGCACTAGATTGATGGGGCAGGGATCCAGAGCATCACCACGGTGGTGCACATGTGTGGATTTTACCAGACCAATGCAGTCTCAGATTTGGTCCTTTGGGGGAGGGTTCAACATAGAAAACATGGCACCCATCTGTAGGCTACACCTGAGGTAGGCTCCACCCAGGGACCATGGAAGCTGTCTCTTCAGCCCTTGTCCCGAAGGCACACAGCTCAGTCTTTCCCTGTATGTCTCTGGCATCTCTCAAGTTGCTGCCCCTCCACTGGAGCCCAGGCGAGTGCAATCGAATGAGCCTCTGTGTGGGCACTTTAAGAGGATGTCGGGGTTTCCAGCTGCCTTCCATCTCACCCCAATGAGCAGACAGAGTCCTCACTGATTTTCACTGCCAGATATTGTGAGGACTTCTCAGAACAGGATCCCTGGGCCTGTGAGTCGATGTGGGGCTGGGATCCCTCCGTTTCCAGGGGCATGCATGACACTGAGGTGGCCCTCCAAGTTTTCAACCACTACCTGTGGGTTTGGGGTCAGCCCATCTTGAGTGTCGGCCCCTTCTACCAGTCTCTACTTGGTCTCTTCTTTATATCCTTAGTTATAGCCATTCGGTTCAGCGAGTGTTCAGATGATTCTTGAGGTTGACTGTTCTATGATTTAGTTGTAATTCTGATGTGATCCTGGGAGGCAGCAGGCATAACATTTACCTACCACGATCTTGGACCTTGTCTCCCTTATTCTTTTTAATGATTGTATAGTGTCCCATGGTATGGCCATACCTTGATTTATTTAACCAGCCACCTCCATTTGTTTCCAATTTTTAAATTATGATAAACATTGAATTAATAAACATTCCTGGTACATGTATAAGATGGGTATTTTTATAGGTAAGAAAGCTGAGATTGGAAGAGGCTAATGAATTGTGTTTAAAAGCACTTATTTACTAAGTAGCAGCCCAGGACTCAGAAGAGCCTATGTTCTTTCTGCTATGCAATGCTGCTTTTAGTCTTGCGTGTCCAGAATTGAAAATGAAGAGAGTGTCCTTTAAATCACCCTTCACACATGCTAACTGGACTTCTCACACAGACGGTTTGATGACCTCTCCAAGGCTGCCAACATGAAAATGCATGTGGAATCTAAAGGATAGGAGAGCCTGGGCCCAATTTTGTTACATGAACAAATATATATCAACGTGCAAATGAAATCCTAATAAAGTTACTTGGAATAGACACGTCCTACCAGACTTGAAAATGAGAGCACTCTCTTTTTTAGTGAAAATTAAAGTATAAGGAAAATTCATGTTTTTTTTCAGCTAGATGGGTAAATAGGAGGGAAGCATGGATGGATCTGGCAGGAAGCATATTTCTTTGGTCCACTGATGGAAAGCTGAGACAGCCTTGGGGAGAACCACCCAGAATGCCCAGGATGCCCTCAGAAAACCCCCTGTAGCAGCTGGAGGTTTCTGAACATTTCTTAAGAACAAACCAACATCTTTCCCTCAGGATTTCTTTCCTACTCAAGAGACTTCGTACTTGAAGCTAAGTATTCCCTCTACTGCCATTTATACATTCAGTCTGAGATTGACTGGCTGTGAGTCTGGGAGAAGAGAAATACACAGAAGGGGGTGGTTAGAGCTGCCCCGCTTTCTGTCAGCCTTCTGTTCTTCTAAATAAGGCGCATCACTCTTAGTGAGAAGCTAAGAATGCCCCTTACAAAATAACATTTGGGGTTAAATACACACTCATCAACACAAATAAATACCTCTTTCCCCATAATGCACCGTATACCATACTTCATAAAGTGACCCATTAGGGCCCCAAATAGCCATGCGACTTCTTGCCTCACCCTTCACACATGCTAACTGGACCCAACCTCACAGGGAATTTCCTGACCACACCATATAGAGCGGCCTCACCCATGTCAACCTCTATCCTATTATTACCCTACTTTATTTTCTTCATAATCTTTCACTACCTGAAATTGCCATACTTTTCTTTATTTGCCTTCTACCACTAGAATATAAGCTTTATGAGAATAGCACCTTCTCTTTTTTTGTCACAATTTTACCCCAGTGCTTAGAAAAAGTGCCCGGTACATACCCTGTTTCCCCGAAAATGAGGCCTAGCTGGACCATCAACTCTAATGTGTCTTTTGGAACAAAAATTAATATAAGACCTGGTATTATATTATGTTATATTATATTATTATTATAAAGACCCAGTTTTATATTATAGTAAAATAAGATTGGGTCTCATATTAACATGTGCTCCAAAAGACACATTAGAGCTGATGGTCCGGCTAGGTCTTATTTTGGAGGAAACACGGTAGAAGGTCACAGTACAAATTACTGAATGAATTCCATTTTTTTTCATAACACTCCCTCTCTCATTGTAGCCTAGAAAAATATTCCATCATCTTGAAAGTCTTAGATCAAGTGTTACCTTATTTAGGATGTCACGCATTCATTCATCATATGTGTTGAATGTTTACCATGTGATAGAGGTTACCAAACTTCATCTGTTCACAACCCCTTTAATGTCCTGGCAATTTTTCTTATGGCACCTCCAGGTCTAACAGTTCCATTTATCACATAGTTAGGTCCAAATAACGTAATAGGTATTTGTTCTCTAACAACTTAGCAGCAATTTGAAAAACAAAACAAAAACCCAACAAACTGTGTGTGTGTGTGTGTGTGTGTGTGTATATATATATACACGCACACACATATATAACTTGAAAGAAAAATAACATTTTTTAAAAAGAATTCATAAATAGTGTTTCCTTACTAATGGTATGTGTGAACCTGGTGGGCACTGCACAACTTCTTAAAGTCTGAAATCAGATTGGACAATGCCACCCTCACTTGCTGTCTTATGTTCTCACAACATTTGCTTTTTATTGAAGCAAGCCCAACTTTATAAAGGTATCATGGAAAGAAATACAGCATGCTCTAGGAGTTTGCAAAGTGTCCAACAGATGCAAGTATTTTTATGTTTCCCATGAATATTTAAAATATCCCGCAGAAGTCTTGTGAGTTTGCTGTGTTTCTTGGGACACAGTTTTAGAAGCACAGGATTAGAAACTTCATGTTAGGCACTGGGTGTACAGTGGTGAGAAAAATCAGACACGGTTTGTCTGTGACCTCTTAGTACTTTGTGCTTACCTTCACACTGGTAGTGCTTTACAACATTTTAATTAATTATGTGTTGTGTACCTGTCTTTTATACTACACTTTGGTTTCCCTGAGGATGAGCACCCTCTCTTTTTATTCATAGCAGGAGCTCCTAACTTCCCTAAAGTGGAGCAAGAATGGAATGCTCAATAAACTTTGGTGAAATACTGAAAGATTAAATGAGAGAATGAGTAAGTGAACAAATGAATGGCTCTGACAAGTAGCACAATGTCTTATTTTCAGCTACCAGAATAAAGACTTGACTATGTGAAAGTTCACCGCCTTCCTATCTTAGATGTACCTGTTGGCTGAACGGCCCCGTATGCTGGCCCATTGACTGCCTCCTGCAGTTGCTATTATTTACTACAGCATCTGTCTAGACTCCACGGGTATTTCACTGGCCAGAATGTTGTTCCAGTAGTTTGTGGTCTTTTTTTCCCAAATTCTGACCAAGGAAAGTCTGTACTAGAATGTTCATTCCTTCCATGTGCTGCTCTTTGACTCTTGACATAAAGCATAAATGTGCTCTGATTTTATGCTGTACAAAGGTCCTAAAAGAAAAATAGATAAATGTGTCAAATGGGAATTTACCTTGTATCAGCCATTAATAACCATGTGACGGGATCTATGAACGCCTTGCACCTTTACAACCTCAATGATGAGGATTACTGGTTAAGATGGAGGGTCAAGGTCTGTAGCAGGGACAGGAACTTTGCTTCTACTGTCTACATTGGCTCCCTCACTCTGACTCTATAGCTGGTTGTAAATCTTTTCACTAAGTATTACCAGTCACTAAACTATCATAGATATTTTCATTGGTCTGCATTCAGATCCAAATTCAGGACAGCCTAGACATAATACTTTTGAAGAATTAAAGAATTTTTTTGCTGGAATGGACCTTTGAGATCATTCAGTTCAACACTGTCATTGTTTGGGTGCAGAAACTGAGGTTCTCAAAATTATGAACTTGCCCTGGATCATTCTGTTCTCTCCGGCCATAGAGCTGCTGCATTTGTCTCTTGTTGGAATGCTGCACATAAGACATTCCATAGTAATAATGCTGGAAACCATAAAAGTAGATTGTATCAAATTGAGAATGAAGCAAGGTGGTTTAAGAAAAGATATTCTACTTCTAAAACATATCTCAAATCTTCCTATCAGTGCCACTCTAATCCAAGAAACCATTAGTGCTCACCTGAACTACTGCAACAGCCTCCAAACTATCATTCCTGCTTCCACTTCCTTCTTTGCCATCTATCTCCAGAGTGACCTTGCAATCAAACCTATCTTTTGTAATAAATCTAACACTCTCTACCCTCCTGAAAGTTCTCCAGTAGTTTTCTTTTATACTTAAAATGTAACACTCTACAATATCCTGTGTGATCTAACTCCTGTCTACATTAAGGTACATTTTTTCTTATCTTCCAATACTCTTCCCCTGTAACTATCCTCAAGATATACTGGACTTCATTTTTCTTTGAATACACCAAATTCCTTCTCAGTTCAGAGCCTTTGCACTAGCTGTTCCTTCTATCTGGATTGCTCTGCCTCTGATATTTACAGAGCTAGTTCCTTCCAGTCATTCAAATATCATTCTGCAAGTGGACTTCCCTGACCATTCAATCTTTGAAGTGGCCACCAATCACATAACTCTTTGCAGAGCACTGATCATTACCTGATATTTTTTTCTTTTAAATAATTTGTTTACATGATTTTGTAATCTGGTTTCCTCCATTAGAATGAAAGCTTCAGGAGAACTAGGTCTTGGTCTTCTTCACCAATGTTTCCAGCACCGAGAACAATTCATGTGCTTACTTATTTTTGGAGTTAATGGGTGATGTTTTGTTTTCATGCACTAAAAACATTTTTAGTTGTATCAACCATACCTGAGAAGACAGAAATCCCTTGTTCACTCACCTCCCTAGGAGTTCTAGAAGAGATATGAAAATGTGGCTTCCCAACTGTAATCTTATAGTTTTTTTGTTTTTTTTTTTTAAGAGTTGCAGTGGAGCAATAAAATCTTAATAAAGAATTGAAAAGCACCATCCACTCTCACAAGCACCTTAGCCTATTATGTTGCCAATTGTGGTCACTGTCTCATAAATCTCAAATCTTATGAAGACTAAGGATATTGACACACACACAAAAAAAAACCCACAAAAAACAGTTTATGAGTAACAGCAATAGTCTAAATACTTTGGAAGTCAATTGAAAATGCCTACTTAAAATCAAGGGGTTCATATTTCTGGTCAAGATGGCAAAGTAGGTAAGTGCTATGCTTGCCTCCACTCAGGACCACTTCAAATTTACAAATAAACTAAACAATAACCATCATTGAGAATCTCCTGAAGTCTAGCTGAACAGAAGTCCTACAACTAAGGATATACAGAAGAAGTCACCTCGAGATTGGTAAAAGGGCCAGAGATGTAGAATGGACTGGTCCCAAACCTCATGTGGTGGTTAAAAATTGGGAAGGATATCTCAACAGCAGATGTCCCTGGAGGAGTAAAGAGTTCCAGTCCCACACCAGAATTTTTCACTTATGGAGCTCCAGCACTGAGGAAGCAGCTTATAAGGTGTCAGGGACATAACAGGAAGAACTGAATTGTCTGGCTATAGGGCAAAGGCTGGAAGGGCAGCTTTCTTCCAGAGAGAATTGCTGGAAGAATCCATTATTTCTTTGTTGAGCTCTCAACCCTCCCCACGCGCAGATGCAGTCGGCGACCATATCTGAGTCTCCATCAGCATGGTGAACATCTCCATCAGCATGGTGAACACTGTTCACCCCACCCTGGTGATTCCTTGAAAACCTGCCCCATCAAATTTGTGGACCCATTCAAGCCACTTCTAGTGGCTTTTCCATACAAACAGCCCATCTTGGCTCATGATGCAGACTTTCCTAAAATCTCTCAAAGGTTCACAAAACCCAAACAGGAAGCATCTGGCCTCGATGTGCCCTGTACCACTTGCTAAGCAGCCCTGAGCTCAGCACTAGTGTCAGCCAGACTCTGTTTGCAGCTTAGCCTCTCAAGGCATCTCCAAACCTAGTGTGGATGGCTGCCATCTGAGGATTGCTTTGTGGCTCATGCCAGGTGACCCCAGGCAAGGCACAATCTGCAGTTGAACTTGGCCTATGGTGGGTCCCCTCTCAGGAGGCCCTGGGACGGCACAACAGATGGCCAGTTTCAGACTGAGCCAGAACACCATTCAGGATGAAACACCGAGGATCAAACACCCAAAGGGCAGACTAGGCAAGCACCAGAACCTGCTAAAGGGAATACTGCTCCATAGAGTCAGCCCCTACACAATAGCTCCTCCACTGTACTTACAGCCAGTTCTCACAACTAACTGAGGGTCAATCCCTCCCATTGACATGAAAACAGCAACTAAGGTTCTACTACAACAGGAAGGCACACACAACACACAGAAGAAAAATACATGGAGCAGCCAGCTCAGGTGACCATGGAGAGTGAACCAATGGGTCCCACAGGACACCTACTACATACAACCACTATACTAAAACCAGGAGACCTAGCAGCTCTACCTAATACATAGAAACAAACAAAAGGAGGCAGGCAAAATGGGGAGACAAAGCAACATGTCCTAAATAAATGAACAGAACAAAGGTCCAGAAAAAGAACTAAACAAAATGGAGACGAGCAATCTACCAGACAGAGAGTTCCAAACACTGGTTATAGGATGCTCAATGATCTCAGGGAGAACTTTGACAAAGAGATAGGAAGCATAAAAATGGAGATGGAAACCATAAAAAATAACCAGTCAGAAATGAAAAATACAACTGAAATAAAAAAAATGCACTGGGAAAAAACCAACAGCAGATTGAACAAAGCAGAGCATCAAATCAGTGATTCAGAAGACAAGGTAGCACAAAACACCCAATCAGAATAGTGCAAAGAAAAAAGAATCCAAAAACCTGAGGATAATTTAAGGGGCTTTTGGGACAACATCAAGCATACCAACATTCGCATCATTGGCGTACTAGAAGGAGAAAAGAGTGAGTAAGGAATTGAAAACCTACTTGAAGAAATAATAACTGAAAACTTTCCTAACCTGGCCAAGGAAATACACATACAAGTCTCAGAAGCACAGAGAGTTGAACCCAAAGAGGCCCACACCAAGACACATCATAATTAAAATGTCAAAGATTAAAAGAGAAACTTGAAAGCAGCAAGAGAAAAGCAGTTCGTTTCCTACAAGGGTGCTCCCATATGACTGTCATCTGATTTCTCAACAGAAACTTTGCAGGCCATAGACAACAGTTTAGTGGTTACCAGAGGGTAAGGGGTGGGGGGTAGCAGATGAGGGTAAATGGGATTAAATATATGGTGATGGAAGGAGAACTGACTCTGGGTGGTGAACATACAATGTGATATACAGATGATGTATTATAGAATTGTACACTTGAAACCTATGTAACTTTTCTAACCATTGTCACCCCAATAAACTTTAATTAAAAAAACAAAAACAAAAGTACAACTTTTCAGGCCAGAAGGGATTGGCATAAAATATTCAAAGTAATGGAAACAAGGACCTACAACCAAGATTACTCTATCCAGCAAAGCTATCATTTAGAATTGAAGGACAGATAAAGAGCTTCCCAATACCAAACCAGTATTACAAGAAATGGTAGAATGACTTCTTAAAGGAGAAGAAGAAAAGATATCAAACACATGAATAATAAAATGGCAGTAACTACGTATCTATCAACAATTACTTTAAATATAAATGGAGTAAATGCTCCAATCAAAAATCATAGGGTAGCTGAATGTATAAGAAAACAAAGCCCTTATATAAGCTGCTAACAAGAGGCTTATCCCCACTATGCTTTCTCACATTGGTTGCCCGTAGTTTGGCTCATTTCATGTAGTTCCTTTGAGTTGTTCTTATTCATTGGAGTCAGGCTACCATTGGCTCTTATTTCTCGGTTCTGGGGCTGTTTTCTCCATGTGCATTACTTGTTCATTCAAAGTGAAGGTATTATTAGGAAGACATGATTTTTCAGATAGTAGAGTAGCTAAGGTTAAAAATAAAGCCAGAAATAGGAGATCTGATTTTAATTTGGATGAAAACAAAGTTTGGAAGAAAATATTTAGAATACTAATTTCATTGATTAGCTACTTGAGGATTTCTGATGTTCTTTAAAATCTGTTTTTACATGGAATAGGGCAGGGCAGTCGCTTCTTTATTGTAGTAGAGGGCAATCGGGCTTTTTTATTTCAAGCCTTTTGCTTTTGATTTTTAGAAGTAGTTTTAATTAACAAAGTAACAACAATTTTAAAAATTGAAATGAAAAATTTATGATGAAAAATAGCAATTCGTGCCTCCTCCTTCCCCAATTCTGTCTCATTCCCTAGAGGTAAGATTCAAGTCTTCTAGCTGTTTTTCATATTTATCTCCATATTTCTAAAATAACATCCTTATACTGCTATTTTTTTTATTTTTCATTTTAGATTTTGTCTATTCCTACTATGAACTATTATATATCTCCCTTTATATCTCTCTATATCTTTGCAACAGAGTTATGTGACAAAATTTAATTAAATCAAATTGTAGTGTTTGCGTTAGTATGGCTGTATACATGTTGTTCATAGCCACGGCACAAATTATCGATAATTACATTTCAGGTTGAAAGAAACACAGACTAAAAGTAAAGGGATAGGGAAAGATATTTCATGAAAATGGAAAAAAAAAAAAAAAGGGTGGGGTAGCAATACTTAGTCTGGACAAAATAGACTTTAAGACAGGCTACGACAAGAAATAAAGAAGGAGCCAGTAATCCCCCTTCTGGGTATTTATCTGAAGAATCCCCAAACACTACTTCGAAGGGACATGTGCATCCATATGTTCATTGAAGCATTTGTTTACAATGGCCAAGATATAGAGGCAACTTGGGTGTCCATGAATGGATAAAGAAAAGGTGGTATATACATACAATGGCATATTATTTAGCCATAAAAAGGAATGGAATCTTGTCATCTGCAACAACATGGATTGACCTAGCGGGTACTAAGTTGAGTGGAGTAACTCAGCCAAAAAAAGACAAATGCCATATGATTTCACTTACATGTGGAATCTAAAGACAAAATAAACAAAGAAACAAAACAGAAACAGACTCAAATATACAGAGAATATTTTGATGGTTGCCAGATCGGAGGGGGGTTAGGGGGGTGGGTGAAAAAGGGGAAGGGATTAAGAAGTACAAATTAGTAGTTACAAAATAGTCATGGGATATAAAGTACAGCATAGGGAATATAGTCCATATTACTGTAATAACTATGTATGGTGTCACATGGGTACTGGATTTATTGGGGTGATCACTTCATAAGTTATGTAAATGTCTAATCACTCTGTGTACTCTTGAAATTAATGTAATATTGTACGTCAACTGTAATTGAATAAAAAAATCAAAGAAATCAAGGGGTAAAGATTAGAGATTCAATTTGAATATACATGAAGGTGTAACCTAAGGAGAACTTTTTGATGGGCCCCAGGGAAGATCTCTGAGACATAAATGACTCAATTAATTGGTTTGCTAGTTCACACCTACTGTTTCTCCCAAAAGTATCCTTAGTCTTTCCTTCCAGAGAGAGAGAGAGCCTTGCAATTTTCCTAGGAAAAAAGCAGGGACTGTGAAATGGGAAAAGCTGGATGAACTATATCCTTCAGAATAAAAACAAGTCTACTTGGACCAGCTAGAAATAGTATAAGAAGCTATCCTGCTATAAGAACTATGCAAACATTATGGGAACGTTAACTTTCTCATATTAATACACTGTCTGTCCAGCAATTAACAATAAAACTTTAAAAGTACATGAACTAATTTCAGGGGAAGCCAGAAAATTTGGGAAACTGAGGAGACGTTTTCTCCTCTTTGGCCTTGGGGAACAAGAACCCAAAGAAATATTGCAATGTAGTAGCTCTATAAAGAATTAAAAAGTGTGAATCTCTGTAACAGAAGTGGTTCAGAAGAGCCCTAGGAAGCTGTCCAGGGATTAAGGAGTGACCCCTGAAACTTAGCTAACAAGAAACCCTCCAATTATTCTGAAAGGAATATCTAAAAAGGGAATATTTAACTGAACTTCTTAGTTTGAAAAAGTGGAATGTGATTATCAAAAGATCCTTTCTTACAAGATTTTTAATTTGTTTTTTTGGCAATGTTGCTTCTGTCATGGCCAAAAGCCAGAAAGAAGAAGAAGAAAAAAAGCTTCAAATTATTTGAAGACTCTTGGTTCTCATAAAATACTCAGTGTCAGTTTGATTCTAGGAGCTAGGAAAATTTACCTTATTTTCCTAGCTCCTAGAATCTAGGAAATATTTAGGAAAAATTTTTTTCATAACATTTCTAAAACACATTAAGTCAATACCATTTAAAAAAACAACAAAACAAAAACCTTATAGCTCTTTGATTCTTTTAATCAGTCCATAGTTCAGTGAGGGTGTGTGTGTGTGTGTGTGTGTGTGTGTGTGTGTGTGTGTGTATGTAGTGGACAGGCAATGATACCATGTTACCTGGCAACTACTGTCCTAAATGGAAAGAGAGAAATGAACTAGACAAAATTTTCCATTGAAAATTTACTCTTATTCCCAATAATCATGAATTCTAGCTTTTTATACTCTCCCTGGTCAGGCATTTAAAAATATACACTTTTCATTCATTTTAGTCTCTCATCTCATCTGTATTTTGATCATGGGTCACTTCCAATTTCACTTCCTATGTCCGTATTCTCTATTACTGCTTCAGTGCAGGACAGAGTCCTAACACCCTGTTGACCATGCTCTCTGTCAGATCAGGCTTTAACCTCGCTGAGCCCTCTTTACTGCCCAATGATTCTTCGATTTTGCTTTGCTGGCTTCCACTCAATTTCCTCAGTGGCTATTCTAGGCCTTATGCTCACTTTCCCAAGGCTGAATCACCTCCATCACTTTCAGCAGAAGACTTTGAAACCTCTGCAGAGAAGCTTGAGACAGTTCTTCATGAGCAGTCTCCACTTTTCTCTTTTTTAGAAATCTTTCTATATCCTCATCTTTTGTTTCTTAATTTGTATCTGTTTTCTAAGAATGAAGTACATGTCCTTCTTCTTTTTCAAGATTGCTGTTCTTATTGTCACCCACTATCTCCTTTGGGACCTGTGGCATTAAGTATATCTACTCTCACCTCCACATAGGGTCACTCTGTAGATCAACTCATCTCTCAATTGTCTCTCATTGTAAACAAAGAATCCACCCACCCTTCCATGACTCCACAAATAATGAGATATCTCTGTTAACACCTTATAGAAATAACTCATACCCATTGACTCCATTTCCTCATGAATATGTTTCTTTCCCCCCTTGTGATCTTAATTTCATTCCTAATGCACTATAGAAACCATTCCCCCATTGGCCTTTTTTCATACTTTAACCTCTTGGCAACAGTTATCCTACTGAATGTCTTCAGGAATTCTCTTTTATTTCTCCTTCTACTTGTCTCGTGGTGTCTCTGAGGGCTTACCTGGCACTATGTTCTCTTTCTTTCTGAGAACAGATATTCACCAAAGTTCTGAGGATCCCTTCTCTCATCATGTTATACACTCGATTGAACAAACTGCTACCAAATCTTCAAATTCTATATTGCTTATTTGCGTTTCCAGGGCCTGAGCTCCAATCTCTTTCCTTAGCTCAAACTCCCATTGCCTCGTTGAATATACCACCTACAAGATCAGCCTGCATGTCCAACTCAGTGGTGTCCCGAAATCAAATTGATTATTTTCTTCTCCCAAACCTCCTCCCAATTTTCTTATTTTTGATAACGACATTTGCCATTCTTCCCAGCATCCTGGGTACTCATTTAGCATTTGGCAAATATCCACTGTATGTTAACTTACTATATGTAAATCAACAGTGCTTAGCCTTGGGGATACAGGAGTGGACAAGCTGAATGAGGCTCCTCTCCTCACGGAATTTACATTCTAGAGTGGTGGGAAAACAGGAAACAAACAAGTAACTAAATAAGATAAATTTGGGTTGAGGTAAGTGCTATAAGGAAAGTAAAATGTTATTGATAGACTATTTGTGAGGGATGGGTTTGGGCAGCGGGACAATTACATTATATAAAATGGTCAAGGAACCCTACCTGAGGAGGTGGCATTTGAGCTGAAACTGGAATAAGGAAAATGCCCATCGTGCATAATACTGAAGAAAGAGCTTCTCTAACAGAAGGAGCAGCAAGAGCATGAGCTCTAAATATGCACACACCTGTTTTCTTTATTCTCAGTCCAACTCATCACTCGGATTTTAATTGCTTCAGTCTTGCTGAGTGACCTTTTCATCTCTCTTTTATCTAGTCCCTCCTGGTTAAACAAGCTCCTATTACTGCTTGCTCCCCATTTATTTCCTGTTCCAGTGCATCCCTCATATCACGACTGAAGTGAAACTATAATATCATACTCTCACTCAAAAACCTCTAGTGACCCCTCATTATGCACTGAACAAATATAAATTTGGAAGCGTAACATTCAAATCTGCTCATGGTGTAACCTCAAAATATTTTTCAATTCTTCTATTCCATATTGATAAGCACAATTCTACCAAAATTAGTTTTCAGCACACACCTTACACGTTTCTGCCTCCAAAGTTGCCCTTTATGTCTCCTCCACTTGGAATGGCTGTCACCCCCTTCCACCCAATCTGGGCCACTCCCAGCCCTCCCAGCCCTCTTAGCCCGATCTCAAATCACCTTTTCCTTGAAGACCCTTCAGATTTCTCTGTGTTTAATCCACAAAGAACTCCATTCTTTTCTTATAGCAGTTGTCATATTTTGACTGAGAATGTGGCTATATGCACATCTGTCTTTTCTCTTTACATTTCTTACTATATCACAGATGTCTTAAGACAGTGACCACATGTTATTTATCCTTGTACTACTGTAGTGCCTCACACATAGTTGGCATTGAATCATATATGTCGAATGAATGAATGAATCTGAGTTTGATTAACTAACACTTATTTCGTAATACCCCAAGTGATTTCCCTTTTGTCATTTCTTTTACTTGGTTCTTAAGAGACTTAAATATAAAAAGTCAGAAAGCAGAGAGGAAATACATACAGTCCTTGTCTTGAAATAGTCAAGTTAGTTTCAATCTGGCCAAATTTGTATAAGTTTATATTGAGGAACATTAAAAATACTTATTTTTCAATGCTTCATAATCTGTATAGTGAGTCAAATCACTCTTAGTGAAATGAGAATTGATTGATTTCTGCTCAGGATACATAAAACTGCTTAGCATTAGTCATTGCTTTAAAAATACATAATCACAATCACAGAACCTCAATACTTACCACATTACTGCATGTTCTGTATCGAATATTTCTTCCCTCACAGCTCCTAGACGACAATAAAAAACAAAACAAAATAAAACACACCTCATTATTACCTATGCAAGGCTCAATATTTGAACTATTTTCTTAGAAAAAGAATTCTCTCTTAATACTCATAAGAGTCTGTCTTTTCTTCTGTGTATGTTCTTTAGAGGAGTTACTATCAAACACTAAATTGTGCAGATCTAAAGAAATTGTACATGTAAACTGGTTTCTCCATGAGGGTTGAAACTTTTTGCTTCAAAAGTTGTCAAAATAAGTACTTGCAGTTAGTTCTTATTTAATCAAATAAATATTAATGCCATGTTTTCTGAAAAATATTAATATTGAATAAATTCTGTCTTCTTAATTATTTCTGGTATAAAACTGAAGAGATATTTCACTGAAAAAACTTAAAGCTTGATTATGAGAAAAATTGGACTTAATATTCAAACGTGTCTTATAAAATTGCACATCTAAGGATATAAAAATTAATCATTCTTAAAGAATTATTTTTATTTCTAAAATACATGCTCATTGTAGAGGCTTTAGGAAAGGTTACCTAAAAGAAAAAAATATCCCTCTTAATTTCCTCACCTAAGATAATCACTGTTATTTTGATTTATTGATTTCTTTCTAGTGTGGAGGAAATCAAATCACTTATACAATTTTGTGGCTTGTTTCTTTCCACTTATTTTTTTGGAGTTATTTTCCCACACTATTAAATAACTTTAAAGACATCCTTTTGAGAGCTACATAATATTCCATCAAATGATATAATCATTCTTCCATTTGTATTATCATTCACATATGCTTCATCCAAATTTCTGACTATGCCTTCAGGACAGATAAATTTCTAGAGAGAGAATTACTGGACTAAAGGGAATGGACTTTTATAAGCTCTTGATAAAATTCCCAAATTGCATTCATTCCATAAAGGTTGTACCATTACATATTCCCACCAGCAATACATGGGAGTTTCCATTTTACTAAACTCTTGTGAAAAAAACAATCAATGTTTGATTAAACATTCAGTGATGACACTTAAAACAAGAACAGCAGTACTATGCTCTTTCAAAATAAGTCACACTTTTTTATAAAGTAAAAATATAATAAGTCCTGAGAGAACGATTATACTAATAACTATTAGTTATGGAATTCCAGGTACATTTCTAAGTTTATTATATGTATTTATTTATCTTTTCAAGAACCCTGGGACACAGGGTACTATCATTATATCCATTTTACAAATGAGAAAACTGAAGCTTAGGTAAGGTAAGAAACTTCCCCAC
This sequence comes from Rhinolophus sinicus, assembly GCF_057876585.1. Taxonomy (NCBI): domain Eukaryota; kingdom Metazoa; phylum Chordata; class Mammalia; order Chiroptera; family Rhinolophidae; genus Rhinolophus; species Rhinolophus sinicus. Next base: position 63,106,968 of record NC_142516.1, on the reverse strand, counting down.
ATCACACATTAAGTAATGGAGCTGAGATTTGAAACCAGGCCATCTGGCTTTGGAGCTCTCAGTCATAACCAGGATGCTTTACTGCCCCCTAATTCACTTGTTTGTTCTACTAACTTTCACCGAGCTCCTATTATGTGCTGGGTAATGCATTTCCTTCTGGGAATACAAAGAAGAATGAATACGACTTGGTTTTCACTAGTAAGAAAATCACTTATACAATCATAATTCAGAATAAGAAATGCTAGATAGCATTTGTGTTAGGTCTTGAGAATGTTATCAAAAAGAATATGCATTAACAACAAAATGTGGCAAAGGGAAGAAAGGACTAGTCAGGCATTAGATTCATAGAAAAGAGGAGAATGATAGATACTTGGCTGCCAGTGCCCAGCCCAGCGATGTCCCAGGCCAATAAACTTCAAGTCCTCCAGGTTCCATGGGCAAGACTATTGCTGTCATGATGCAGATGCCTCATGCTGACCTGACTGATGCCGGTGAATATTCTACCCATCCCAGCAATGCCTGTTGTTACGATGCCATGTTGATCAGACAACTTGCCAAGACTGATCTGTTTTTTTATTACTGCTAAGAGAGAGAATGTGCTGGTCAGGCTGACATGGGTATTCTGGTCCATGTGACAGACAGTCTATTTTTAGTTGTGAGTTAATAAACTGGCATTTTTGTTTGAAAACATTAATCTCATGGGCCAAGTCATTGTGAGTCTACCTCCAAGACAAAGATCTGTTTTTGGTGTGATTGCTGAAAAATATCAGGTTTCTGAGTCTAAAAAGATGAGAGCTAAGGCTCCAGTAGATGGCACATTTACAAGGTAATGAATTATACAACCCAGAGGTCTTTGGTAGCATGCCATTTAGACATCAGTGTTGGCAGAATGTGGTATGTTTTTTTATTTTGAAATTCCAAGTGCATGTGTGACATAGTGTAATAGTTAAGAGTACCCACTTTGAAACCAGAATCCTTTTTCTGGAATCCTGTCTTTATTCCTCAGTTTTTATATGTCAGTTTCTTCATCTGTAAAATGGGCTACTATTACTTATCTTCTGGGATTATGATGGGGATTAACTGAATTAATATTTATGAAGCATGTCCAACAGTGCCTAAAACATAGCATTGTATAGACATATGATAAATTAAGTGCATAATAGGTGCAAAAATATAATAGATACTGAACAGGGGTTGAGAATATGAGGAGAAGAAACTGTAGGCAGAGGCACAGAGGTATAAAGAAATATGGTACATGTGCAAATTTTCAATCAGTTTTGTTTTGTTGGAATTTTGGATTTACGTGGGAAATTGCAGGAGATGAGATAAATACCCTCTAAATTTGAATTTGGCAATAGCCAAAGGGAACCCCAATGAAGGTTTTAAAACAATAATACAATGATGACTTCTTGCTTTTAAAAAAGTGAACTATGGTGTAAATCATTAAGATCTTAAAACCTGTTTTTCATCTCCTTTTCTTTTCCTAACCGTATCTCCCTGAAAGGAATAATGGCAACAAATACGAATTAGGAGTTTGAAGTTCTGGGTCATAGACTTTGCTCTTCTCCTTGCATATGCCTGTTGTCCTTTCAGGATTTTACCTTTTTCATCTGTCCAGTAGATATTGGAATGGCAGTGCATAAAATTACGATCAACTTAGGTAATTTACAAAAGCTGTATCCACGTACCAAGGGGTTATTACAGAGATATTGTTTACTAAAAATATATAAAACCCCCAAAACCAAAAAGGTGGAAAAATACCTACATTAATCATTTAAAGGAGCCTTTCCCCAGATATTTTAAATTATAAATACCTACACATGTCTTAAAAGCATCCTCGATAATAGGAGATATAAGCATATAATGTAAAAGATTGATTTAAATGCTTCTTATTAAGCAAAGGAAACAAAACCAAAAAAAAAAAAAAAAAAATGAGGAAAGAGAAACACTGCAGTTTCCAAATAATATCCTATAATTGTCTTACTTAAAAATAAAAATGTATTCCAAATTAAATTTGTACAGAAAGTTCTTTATTTATTTCAGAACTTTAATATTAATTTGCAAATAACTTAATTCTGCCCCTGAATTATTTACTATATTGTATCACTTACTTAGTGAGAACTTATTTAGTTTAATTGACTGAAATATGGTATTAAAGTGCTAATGCTTGAATTTGGAAAGATCCTCATTATTGAAAGACATCAAATTGTGGAGAAAAATAGTAATACTAGCCTCTCCTATGTATTGTGTATCCGCTGTAGGTATCTGGCCCAGTGTTAGGTATTTGTGTACATTATTGCTAATCTTCCAGCAACTCTGGAAAGTATTCTTATTCCCACTTAACACAGGAGAAAACAGGCTGAGAAAGATTAGGAGGCTTAATGCCACATACACAGAAAAGGGAGAACTAGGGATTGCAACACAGGTTTGTCTAACTCCAAAGCATATAAAACAATAACAAAAACAAGAGAACAAGATATGCCTAAAATATGTAAAATACTAACACTAGATTACATCTGGGAAGCTGAGCAGGGAGTCGGCCTGGGGGTTAACTGTGCTGTATTAGTACTACATCAATATATCAGCTGCTTCTCAATTCCGGTAAATCCACTTCTAGTAAGTAAAGGATACCTAGACACACTGTACATTTGGAACACCTCCAAGAGAACCACGCTCGTCAGTCAAACGTAATGTGAAAGAACTTCAGGGCAGAGAAACTTGTATTTTCTAAAAGTTCAAATTTATTAAAACTAAATATAAATTTTAGTTAAGTAATGAGGAGACTCTTTTACCGCAAGGATTTTAATTCTTGCCAAGTGTGAATTTCTTCATCCAAGGCATTTATTTGGGTACAAAAGCGTCATTGGAGAATTAAGCACTAAAATGTATTTTCTTTTTCTTCATTTTTAGAAAAATAGTTCATTAATATAAAACAGCTGAATGGTTTCCTTCACATTTAAACAAAATAAAAATTGCCTCTGGGAATGGGAACAAACATTAGAAATTTCAGTCCAAAATAGTTTCTGAGGAAAGTTCTAGACCAGCGATAACAGAATTTAAGCGAATGGATCCTCTCAATGCAAATTCTAAAATAAAATTATAGGACTGTGTCTAGAGAGTTAAGTACTGTACCAATTAAAGACTGAGAAACTGGTTCCCGAATGAAGGAATAAAATATAAATAAAAATATATTCCAAATTAAATTTGCACAGAAAGTTCTTTATTTATTTCAGAACTTTACTCCTAGCCAGTCACTTATTAATTTTGACTAATTCCTTCTCTCAAAAACGGAAATCACCTCCATTACAAGTTATTATTTGAATTATTCAGACTTTAATTCACCCATAATGAGATTAGTATAGGCTTGAGGCATTTTTTGCTGGTCTCTCATTAACACATGTGTAATAAGCCATCCAAACTCTTGCAATACTTAAAATCCTGATGTTATCTTAGTTTCAATTATCATAATTTAACAACCTGAGAAGAGTGAACTGCCATGGAAAATTAAAAGCTTTCTTTTCAGGCTTCAGCAAGTTCTTGGCTTTGCCCTTCTCTGTTTATACAAGTTAACTCCTTAAAAGAGGAAAACATATTTATCTTTCATCAGAAATAAAAAAAAGTCTGGTAAACTACATCAATTTTTTACCTTAAAATTCTTCTCATCTCCTGTCTAAGCAAACATCCTTTTGGTGACATAACTAGACACATCCTTGGTGTCAGTGAACAGTTTCAAGAAAATCTGATTAATGTATATTTAAACTCTAGAGGTCTTAAGGAAAACTGCACTAGTACTAGGCTCATGAAGATGTGCCTTTGATTTCCAAAAGGCAACGAGTGTAGCTAAGTAAGCACTGTATTTTTCTGAATACCTCCCACCTTTCAAATACGGACTCATGGGCAAAGAATTTTAAAATAGGACAGTCTATCTGCTTGTATATCTCTCTTTTTTCAGTCATCCAAAATGAAACTATGAGCTCTTCATAAGAGAACAGACATAAAGCCATGTCAACAATTTAAGCCCGAAAGACTGTGAGTCCTTTAGAATGTGGGTCTAATGACCACGGATAAGAAAGACAAGCACAGCCATAGCCAGAATTTCATGCAGTGTTGGAGCAGTCTTTTCCTCCCTCACTTCAAGTAAGCAATTCAATACTCACTGGAGCTATCTAGCAGGAGGATGTAAAAACACTTCTACATTTCTGGAGCTTTTCACAAAGACCTCAAGAGGAATAACCAATTCTGAGAACACCTGAGAGAACCAAGTGCAAATGCATTGTTGGGCTGCTTTTCATTTTCCACAGACTCATTATTGTGAGAGGTTCTTTCAGGAAACAACACTTGATACCAATCAACTTTGCCATCAAAAAGGAAGTTATATGAACCTCCGGACCTTGTGTGTAAAGCTATCCTCAGATGCTCACTGTCCTCGCCCATGGGTCAAACTGGATGCTGAAAACCTAGGGGCGAGATTGGAGTCCATGCATAACAGATGGTTAGTGGTGGTCTTGCCTTGCATATGGGCGAGAAAGAAGAGTTAGATGACATGACACCCCTGTGGGTTTTATAAGTCCCAGGTTCTCATCTTTCCCTTAGCTCTCTCTGCTTTACTCTTGTGCTTAAAAAAGTCATTCTTTAATTCTCTACATTCTATTCCACGTTTAAAATAGCTACTGTCTAATTCTAATTTAGCGCGTCTTTCACAAGAATCAAATGATCCTTGTTCATGTGGAAACTTTATTGGTGTGGTGCTTGATCCCAATAAGAGGAGTCAATTCAGCACCGTTCCTTCTTCAAAAAGTATCTACATAAAGAGTAGAAAGGTGGTTACTAGGGGCTGGGAAGTGGGGGAATTGGGGAGAAGTTGTTTAAGGGTACACACTTGCAATGAGTAGATAAATAAGTCCTGGAGAGCTAATGAACTGCATAGTGATTACAGACCACAGTACTATATTATAAACTTCAAAGTTGCTAAAAGACTCGATCTTAATTGTTCCCACTACAAAAAAAGAAATGATAATTTTGTGTGTGATAGAGGCACTAGCTAACACTGAAGTAGTAATCAGATTGCAATATAGAAATGTGTAGTGCCAGGTGGGCACTAAACTAATTGGGAGGATCATTTCAAAAATTATATAAATGTCTAACCATAAGCTGTACACCTGAAACTGATATAAAATAATATTGAATGTCAACTGTAACTGAAAAAATAAGTATATCAAATCAACACATTGTACACCTTAAACTTACACAATGTTATATGTTAATCAGATCTCAATAAAAAAGTATATCCACAGCTAACTATGCTTATTTTGTATTTTCATTATATACGATACCTCTACATAATTGGAGATGTTTTAGTATGCATCCCTAGTAAGCACTTTATTAAGAGTAATAGATTTGAAGTATTTTTAACAGACATTTAATAAGTATATATTTATTCTGGACAATGATTTGGAATCCTTTTTTACCCTCCCCCTCCTTAGCATAGCCATGTGCTCCCAGACAGCCATCTATCTCAAATAATAATAACAATAACAATAATAATAATAATAAAATTGCTTCCAAGATTCTCCATAACAAGTAATGTTTAATCTGGTAACACTTGCCTATGGAAAACTGATCTTAAACATTAAAGGTCTTTTGATCTTCTTCCTGGCAACTTCGCAGTTTTTTCCCATTAAATCTCCTTCATTACACAAAGCCACCAAAATTCTAGGACTAATGCATGCCCAACACACACAACCTCCGCTGGAAAAGCACCTTTGAAACAAGGAGGAGACAGAGGTCATAATGCTATGGGATTTTCAAATGCCTACATAGAAAAAACATCTCTCCCCTGAAGCATTCAGTTGAAAGGTCCCTGAATCCCAAGCAGGACGCACATTCATTTTTCACGGACTCTTTTGCGTGTGATGCAGCACGTGGTTCAAACAGATTAGTGCTAAGGGAGAGATTTATTTTTTTTCTGGGTAGATAGATATACAAGCCAAACTATTATGACAATTTGATAAATGTAGCTTTTGAAAATGCTTTCTGTCGTAATAATACAACAAACAACAAGGAGGCACGCTGCCAGGCATCATCCATCAGTAGGTGAGCTGCCTGGGAACAGACACAGCCCTGGTGTCACACTAGCTCTTCTCAGTCTGCCAGAGGCTCTAATGTGGCCTCAGGAGCCAAAAAAAAAAAAAAAAAAGAACCCGCCTTAAAGCTGCATTTTCAAAGCAATTGTAAACAGAATAGGAGGTAGTGTAGGCCCCACACTGAAAAACAGTGTCATAAGTTGAGGCCTTGACTTAAAAGTGTGTTTTTGGCACAGGTAACATATTTTTGTAACCTTAGTTTTATAATTCAACACCTCTGCTCTATACTAATCTCTCATTATAAAAACATTCTGAATGCTATACCAGCTTGGGGACCCTGATTTATGTATACAGAGAGAGTTACTAAAACTTAGTGTGGAGACCAAATTCAATATACATGGAAATGATGTAGGTTTAGGAATAACATTCTAAGATGACATCCCCTCTGGTTGTTTGATCTTCTTTTAATCACAGGTAACTAAGAAGGCTTCTCTGTACTTTTACAGATTCTTTAGCATCAGCTAAGAGGCTGCATAGCTGTTAAATTAAAATTTAGACTTGTGAAGATGTTACAGATTGAGTTTTGGAGTTTGTCCTGGGGGTTTCAAATTGGTTTACTTGCTATTATGAGTGTTTGGTATGTTCTAAATTGCAACGAGAAAACTCACTGCCAAGTTTTTTTCCAAACAAGTATGATTTTACATATCTCTGCCTGTTCTTCAAAGACAGACATGCTACAACAAAGCATCAAGTTCTCACAAATATGGGCTAGGGCTACGAAAATTAGGAGTATACTCATGGAATCAAAAAACAAAAAAGCAAGAAGAATGACATTGTAAACCATCACGATCATGCCTGGCTTCTAATGAAGCCAGAGTCTGCTCCAAGCAGACCGCGGAGACCATCCAATGAGACAATGTCCAACACACAGTCTGAAAGTGAAAATGAGCCCCTGTGCAGGGCTGTCTGGTAAATAAGTTTTTGTACACAGTCTTTTTATTGACAGTCACTTAACTCACATTTGAACCAGTACTAAGCAAGGCGTGGTGAAAGATACAAAAAGGATGACTTCCCTCACATTTATCACGATTAAAACTGAATTAAAAAAAAGTCCATGTTGAGTCCAAAAAGAACACACAACAGTATAACTCATAGTCAACAACTAATGGGCATGGTCTGGATACTAAATGTGGAAGGAATTGGAGAAAGGGACACGTTTATGAGAGGTGGGGTGAAGACGATATCTTAGGTGGGGTGTCCTACATGGGCCATATAGGTCCCAAGAGTATGACACAAGGAAAGCGAATTATAGAAACAGCCTTCTCTCCCTACTCCTGCTTCCCAACATACTACAGTAAGTTCTTGGCCTTAACAGTCACCTCAATCAATTCGCCCAACATTGACTGGGTACCTACTATGTGCAAGGCAGGAAGACATAAAGAAAAGCAAGATAAAACCTGAGCCCATAGTGCTGATAGTCTAATGGAGGACAGTGTCACAAAAATAACTCTAACACAAGCTAGACTATGTGAAAGTGATTAAAAGTGATACGAACAAATGCCATATAAATATAGCGAAGTGAGACTAAGGGCCACGGCTGGAAGTAACTTTAAATCACATTTAGGATTTTGATAGGTGGACACGAGCAGCGAGAGACATTGTAGGTAGAGGTCTCATCAGGAGAAGAGGCACAGAGCCAGTAGAGGCCAACATTTTGGCAGATTCAAGCACAGTCCTCTAGCTATCCTGGACTCTTTTCACTTTTAGAAAACATTTTTTTTTCCCTTTTGTGTAAGGTTTATTTCACTCAGCATAATGCATATGAATACAAAAAGATGAGTTTTAAAATTCAGTTTGGGCCAAAATGTAAAGATGTGTCTTCATCACCCTTCTCATGCCATCTGATGTGGACAGTTATAGTTTTGTATTTTTTTTTTAAGTTCTTTTATTTCACAATTGCAGAGCACCACCCAATTAGCTCCATAAGTGGCACACCCAAAAGGTGGTCTTGGCAGGCACCAGAGTCTGCTGGGGCAAATTCCACTCTATGGGGTCAGCCCCCACCCCTCCAGATGGCACAACAATTCATCCCCTGTAGTCATGGCCAATCTTCACAGTCAGTCAGACTGCGAAGATGTGCCAACAGCAATCAAGGCTCAACTGCAATAAAAGGGCACACACAACCCACACAAGGGACACTTCTGGAGCACCTGGCTAAGGTGACCAGGGAGACTGTGCCACTAGGCCCCACAGGACACCTACTACATGAGGCCACCCTGTTAAGACAGGGTGGGTACTAGAAAACATGTTTTTGTTCCTTTATTTGCTTTTCTCTCCTGTGGTCTATGGGTTTGATCCCTGAGACCCAGTGCCTAGCAAAGAGCCTGCTGTATGATTAGCACATCATAAGCATTTACTGAGGAAAGAAGAGAAGGAAGGAAGAAAAGAAGGGAGGGAGGGAGGAAGAGAGAGAGACAGGGAAAGAAAAAAAGGTCAAAGGAAGAGGGGAGGAGTAGAACAGACAGAAATGCTATAAGGATAATTTCAGGCCACAAAGAATTGTTGGCTTCATATTTGCCCTAATTTTTAAACCCTGAAACTAGACTAAAATCTTTCTATAATAAACTGAAGATGAAAAGTTTAAAATGAAACTAAATAGCTACCAAAGGAAAGAAACTTTGGCTTTTTTCTGTGAACATGTTTATTTTAACATATTTACTCAAAATTGTATTTGTCACTGCAATGCATTTGGTCTCTCTGAAGGATGGTGTGGGGTGGGGGGTGGGGGGATTGCTGCCTTTGGCTGAAGACCCACTAGCAGGAAGGACATGCACTTTATAATACATACACACATGCCATAAGGTTTGCAAATGATCTTACATTTGCTCAGTAGCCAAAAGAGGCAAAAGAATGAGAATAAAAACAAATGTGTTTTAGCAACATCAAGTCCAACTTTTCCATCTTCCCCTTGAGGAAAATGTATATTATGAAACTCTAGGACTCTCACAACCTCACCCCACACAACCCTGGAGCTGGGGATTTATGAATTATTCTGGCTAGAGACAAAAGTTCTTCAATCTGCCCATATCATCCAGATGTCCAGTGCAAAATGGGAGCCTGGAGAATCTCATTTTTCTTTAAAACCCTTCACATTAAGAGCAACTTTTGCTCCTCTCCCTATTTAGCAGCAGAATGGTTTTGACTGCACATGTGGAGGAGAAAGGCTCACTCTCTCTCAGGGTCACACATTCAATTCAGAGTTTAAGGGCACCTTAGGCATTTGTTCAATATAAACATTTACTGAACACCTAGTTTATTCTAGGCACTGCCCATTTAACATCACAGATGAGCAAACTAAATCCCAAGAAACTACAACCCAGTCCAATGTCACACAGCTAGCAAATAGGGAGGCCAAGATTGAAAATTAATACTTTGATAAAAAAAAAATAAATAAATAAAGGAGTTAATCCACAAAACAGGATAAAGGTTCTCTCAGAGGCAATGAGACACAGTTGTGAAAGACGGGTTCCTAACCATGAGAATCTCTCTGTGTAGGAAAGGATCTCTGTCATGACCAGTGAGTCCTATCCCAAAGTCCAGAGGCAGGGATTGGCTCTGTAGCTATTTGAGGTTGGCACAGGAACTTACGGGCTTTGGCTGATGCTCACACATAAATATGATGTTACTTAGCATTCTATACTTATTCTTTCTGCATACAAAGCATCCATCCCCTAATGTATGCAATTCTGGTATCCCTCTTTTCTTGCTCTGAATATCTGGTGTGTCCCTTTAATTTCAATCTCTCTCTCTCTCTCTCTCTCTCTCTCTCTCTCTCTCTCTCCCTCCCTCCCTCCCCCCTCCCTCCCTCCCTCCCTCCCTCCCTCCCTCCCTCCCTCCCCCCTGCCTCCCCCTTCTCTGCCATGCATCACAATCTGCTTCAGTGGTTGAAATCAAGCAACACAGTTAGGATTAGATAGACTCCCATCTTCTATGTTACAAATTGGGCCGAAACAGAGACAATAATAGAATTCAAGTACTATTAGGAAGCCATTTGCTTTTACGCCAAGAATGGGTAATGACAGATGCTGAATCGAAGGTGGGAAGTTAAACTTCACTCTGTGGACAGGAAATTTAATGAATCTGAGGGGAGGTGGATGAGAGAATTTGCATAAACCACTCCTGTCACTGGGCAATAAGTTCACTAACAACCTGGAGACTTAAAGGGTCTTATTTTTAGGCTTTATAATGGAATGAAAGAAAATTTCAGCAAGCATTTAGTGTATTTGGCACTTTGGGCAAGGGTGAGCTTTACTGATACTAGATGATAGGATAACCACACAGAAAAGTTATTGCCTTGGCTCACAGTAGTGCAGGGGCAATTACCACTTTTATGTCCTGACATGCTGATGTCCTTTGCTTTTCTTCCAAATTGCAGACTGGATCACTTCATACAAATGTGGGCGAGAAATTTAAGCACAAATACATTTTTTTAAATCAGAATATTCCTTCTTTTCTTCATTATTCCAACCTCTATATGCCCAGAGCACTGCAGACAAACCTCATCATTTCACTGTTAACTACTCCAATAGAGCAGCAGTTCTACTGCTAGATATGCATAAAATCATTTGGAGATTCTTTAAAAAATTATTAACATCAAGCTTCCACCCTCAGAGATTCTAATTTAACTGCTTTTCAGTGGGAGCCACATATTTGTATTGTTTATTTGTTAAAGCTCTCCAGGTGATTTTAAAGTACAGTTGGGGTTAAGAACCACTGCTACAGATGTATTATCTACTTACAGAACTGGAGGAAATTATCTTAGTTCTAAAATATCTTGCAACTATAATCAGTGGAAACTCAGTATAGAAACTTAATAAACTGGTGAATTCCCAAAAGCAGAAGCTTGGCCTCCTTGGGCTTTTTATCCTTAGTTATACCCAGCAAACTGCCTAATAAGATGTTCAATAAATATTTATTAAATGAATAAAAATTGAGGTTCTTCAGTCTTGGAAGTTTATAGGTTTCTAAGAATTTACCCATTTCTCTAGGTTATCCAATTTGTTGGCATATAATTGTTATAATAAGTCATTTACAATCCTTCCAATTTCTGAGGTATCCATTATAATGTCTCCTCTTATATTTCTGATTTTATTTATTGGCATCTTTTATCTTTTTTTCTTAGTTTAGCCAAGGGTCTATTCATTTGTCTTTTTAAAAAAACCCAACTGTTAGTGTAGTCAGTTTAAAAAATTGTTCTAACCTCTATTTGATTTATTTATGCTCTAATCTTTATTATTTCCTTCCTTCTGCAATCTGTGGGCTTAGTTTGTTCTTCCTTTTCTAGTTCAGACCAGTAACAAGAAGATTGAAGCAATAATAAAAAAACTACCAACAAAGAAAGGCCAGGACCTAATGGCTTCACTGATGAATTCTACTAAACATTCAAAAAAAAAACAATACAAATTCTTCCTAAATGTTTTCACAAAATAAAAGAAGAGGATGCACTTCCAAACTAATTTTATGAGGCCAGTACCACTCTGATACCAAAGTTAGACAAAGACACCACAAGAAAACTATAGACCAATATCCCTAATGAATATAGATGCAAAAATATTCAATAAAATCCTAGCAAACTGAATTCAACAGCACATTAAAAAGATTATATACCATGATCAAGTAGAGTTTATCCCTGGGATGCAAGGATGACACAACATATGCAAATCAGTCAATATGATACACATTAACACAATGAAAGATAAAAAAAAACACATGACCATCTCAGAAAAAGCATTTGAAAAAATTTAACAACCATTTATGATTTAAAAAAAAAAAACACCTCTGAACAAAATAGGTATAAAATTAATTTACCACAACATATTAAAGCCAGATATGAAAAGCCCACAGTAAACCTCAAAATCAATGGGAATATTCCATTGTATATATGTCCCACAATTACTCAGCCATGACAAAAGATGAAATACTGTCATTTGCAACAACATGAATGGATCTTGAGATTATCGTGCTCAGCAAAATAAGTCAGACAGAAAAAGTTGAGAACCATATGAAGTGGGATGCAAAACTGAAAGCAACAAATGAAAAACACAAACAAACAAAAACTCATAGACACAGACAATGGTATGGTTGTAACCAGAGGGAAAGCGGGGAGGGAAGATGGTAAAGGGGGTCAAATACATGGTGATGGAAGGAGAACTGATTCTGGGTGTGACTCACAATGCAATATATAGATGATGTATTATAGAATTGTACATTTGAAACATATAATTTTACTAACCAACGTCACCCCAATAAATTTAATAAAAACAAAACAAAACAAAAAAAAACAATGGGAAAAACTGGAACGTTTTCCTCTAAGATCCCATAGAAGCAAGGAAGCCCACGTTCACCTTCAATATAACATAGTACCAAGAGTCTGAGTTAGAGCAATCAGACAAGAAAAAGAATTAAAAGGCACCCAAATTGAAAATAAATAAATAAAATGCTCTCTGCAGATGACATGATCATATGTGTAGAAACTATAAAGACTCAACAAAAAGACTGTTAGAACTAACAAACAAATTCAATAGAGTTGCAGAATACAAAATTAACATATAAAAACTGATGCCATTTCTATATAATAACAACAAACTACCAGAAAAGGAAATTAAGAAAGCATTCCCACTGACAATTGCATCAAAAAGAATAAAATACTCAGGAATAAACTTGACCAGTGAGGTGAAAGACTTATCCCCTAAAAACTATAAAACATTGATGACTAAAACTAAAGAAGATACAGATAAATGAAAATATGTTCCTGGTTTGGAAGAATTAATACTGTTAAAAGTTCATACTCCTAAAGAGATCTACAGATTCCTATAGAACCCCAAAAGATCTCAAATAGCCAAACCAATCCTGAGAAAGAAGAATAAGGCTGGAGGCATCACACTTCCTGATTCCAAATTAAGTTACAAAGTTATAATATCAAACAGTATGGTATTACATAAAAACAGACATATAGACCAAAGGAGCAGAATAGAGAGTCCAGAAATATGCCTACACATGTAATGGTCAACTAATCTTTGACAAGGGTGCCAAGAACTCAGAGTTGGCTAAGGATAATCTCTTTAATAAAAGATGTCAGGAAAACTAGATATCCACAGGCAGAAGAATTAAATTGGACCCTTATCGCACACCAAATACAAAAAAATTAACTCGAAATGGAGGAAAGATTAAATGTAAGACCTCCAACTATAAAACTACTAGAGGAAAACGGGGAAAAAAGCTTCTTGACATTGGTCTTGGCAATGATTTTTGGTCATGATGATACTGAAAACATAGGTAGCCAAAGCAAAAATAGACAAAGATAGACAAATGGGACTAGAAAAAATGAAAAAACTCCTGTGCAGCAAACATTCACCAGAGAGAAAAGGCAACCTATGTAATGGGAGACAGTATTTGAAAAACAAAAACCAAAAAAAAGTATATATATATATATATATATATATATATATATATACATATATATGTGTGTATATATATACACACACATATATATAGATATATCTGATAAGGGCTTAATATCCAAAATATATACAAAACTCCTACAACTCAATAGTTAAAAAAACAAATAACCCAGTTAAAAAATAGGGTAAGGTCCTGAACAGATGTTTTCAAAAAGATGCCATATAAACAGAAACAGGCATATGAAAATGTGCTTAACAGGGAAATGCAAATCAAAACCACAATGAGATATCAATCAGCTCATTCCTGTTAGAATGGTTATTATCAAAAATACAAAAGATAACAGGGGTTGGTGAGGATGTAGAGAAAAGGGAACACTTGTATACTGTTGGTGAAAACATAAATTGGTGAAGCCATTATGGAAAACAGTATAGAGGTTCCCTCCAAATTAAAACCGTAACTACTGTATGATCCACCAACCTCACTTCTGGGTATGTATATCCAAAGGAAACGAAATTTGGATCTCGACGAGGTATTTGCACCCATGTGCTCGGCAGCAATATTCATAATAATCAAGACATTGAAAAAACCTAAATGTTCCTTGACAGATCAATGAATAAAGAGAATATAAACACACAGTGGAATATTATTTAGTCTTAACAAATATGGAAATCCTGCCATTTGTGATAACATGGAGGAACCTGGAGGATATTACAGTAAACGAAGTAAGCCAGACACAAAAAGACAAATACTGCACGATCTCACTTATATGTGGAATCTAAAATAGCCAAACTCATAGAAGCAGAGAGTAGACTGGTGGTTTGCCAGGGGCAGAGGAGAAGGGGGAATAAAAAGTTGGTCAAAGGATACAAAATTTCAGTTACGCAAGACGAATGAGTTCTGGAGATCCAATACACAGCATGGTGACAATAGTTAACAATACTCTATTGTATACTTGACATTTCCTAAGAGGACAGACTTTAAATCTTCTATACACACACACACACACACACACACACACACACACACACACACACACACACACTAACTATGTAAAGGTGACAGATAATTTGTTTAGCTTGATTGTGGTGATCTGTTCACAACATACATATAATTAAACCATGAAGTTGTATACCTTAAACATATATAATTTTTACATGTCAAACACATCTCAATAAATTTAAACAAAAAAGATGTCCAGAAATAAAAACTTTAGAAAAGCTATTGAACTAACCAAATTAGGAATTTTTGAATAAACAGAAATAGACAGCCAAGAATTACAGATTTCCAATATGGCTAGTAAAGGTTATGGACACCAACCACATTTCCAGCTATCTTTTATTCCAACAAACAGGTTTATGAAATAAACCAGGCCATAAATTGGTCCCAAACATCCAGTCATTGGCCTTAGTGGATTCTCCTCCATGAGAGGAGATCAGATCTCAGAACAAAACATTCCTCTAAGATATATGACCTGGAATATTAGAAGTCCTGGTAATACATTTAGAGTAGGCTTTGACCCAAAAAGTAAAAGGAAGGCAACCGCAAACTCTCAAACATAAATCCCTAAATGTGAACTCTCCTTGAACACAATGAAAAGACCACCTCATATAAATGACATGAATAGTTAGACCCACTCTGAACTTGTATATCTTTCTTTTAAACAAAAACTCAAACATTTCCAAGGAAAACAAGGTTGATAACATGCAATACTAGATGAAGAAAAACAGATAAATCTTGCTTTGGGGCTCACTTGAACTGAAAGTTCTAAAACCTCTTAAAACAAGTCCTGTGAGCCTTAATTGGATGTTATGATAGAGATGAGATGACTTGAAAAGAAAAAAATATTTGTTTAAGAAGCCAAATCTTAATGTTAAAATTTTTCTTTTGGTATTTATTATTATATGGTATAGAAATTAATTGCTAACTAAAGTTTATATTAGTGTAAGTATCAATATTTTTATGGGAGAAAAATTGTGTTTGCAATTAAAAAATCAGAGACGTTAGCTTACTTTCCCTTAGCTCAATTATTATGAAATGAGATGGTTAGAATGATTTTCCTAATTCCTGTGAGATAAGACTCTTTGGCATTATTTATTTTAAATTTTCTGTGTTTAAACTGACACCAATCTGGCAGCCATATCCTTTCGGAATAACACTATAATCTTACTTTTTTTAAGGCACCTTCATAATAAGATAATTTTGTCTCTTGTCTATCTAATAATTTTATTCAAAATTTGTATTCAATTCAAAATTTATTAACTTTTTTAAAATTAAAGTTTATTGGATTGACTTTTAAAGAGTGCTTTTATCTTTTACAGGTAGGCTGTTTTTGCTCTTTGGATATATATAAAGTTGATAATGCCTTCATTTAATCCATTGGGATTTAACAAAATATTTATACTCTTAATGTATTAATGCATCTATAATATTATTCTAGTAATCCATACTATTAACTAGTCTGCAGATTAATTTGGCATTTCAGAAAGTAAGAAAGGTCATAAAAGACCTTTACATATTCTTCAGCTCCCCATGCAAAGGTTGGCATCACATTTAACATCATTTAGCTATCTGACTCGTTGCCATCTCAGATAAGCAGCAGTTTTCCCACTTTGACCTAGGACTTGGCAAAGACCTACTAACAGTGGTACATGTGGCATTAAAACAGTATTCTGAAGTGCCTTAGGCATTTGGATCTCCTTATGGAGCTCATTTAACAGGCTGAAGACAAATCTAGAGCTCTCAGAGACAGATCTATAGTATTAAATATATATATAATCTTACCTTTTTTTTAAGGCACCTTCATACACATACATATTTATATAAGAGGATTTATGTAAGAGGATTGTTTTCACTAAACAACACACAGTACAGGTCAACCTGACAAATGTATTTGCTGAAACTATTATTTCAGCATATTTAGTAGGAAAGGTAAACAACAGGAAAGAGAAGAAGCAGCTTCTCAAGATAGTTGTTACAATTGTTTAAATTCACTTGACATAAAATAAAGGCCCATCATAAAGTACAAGTAATCCATTTTCTAATTTAAAAATGAAAAATGAAAGCAGACATTACCTACCACTTTGATACAAGTTTGGCAACAGTTGCATTATCAGAGTTACTCAATGAAACCCAATATAATCATACAGAAATTAGTAAATGTTGTAGAAAAAAGTTTATAAAGTGCCTTCCTTTGTTGCTCCAACTAGGATTGCGGGTAAAGGCAATTAGTAATGCTCCAATATCAGAAATTGGGAAAATTGAGCATCATTTACTTTCTGTGAACCTCAGAAAAAGGACGGGGGAGAAGCCAAGGAAAGAAATCTGCTCACTATTTCCCTGGGCCAGTGCTTTTATCCCCGGCATCAAGCACTGCCAGTGGAGAGTGAAGGATTTAATGTTTAATGCTTATCTATATTTTCACTTTGCTTTGCCTCCACTGATTTTTTTTTTTTAATCCCTGTAGCCATCAAACGGTCACTCTGAGAAGATGCTCTCTACTTAGAAGGTTAACCAAGCCTCCTCACAAGCTCCCAATCCATCAGCAAACATAACTAACACCAGAAGTTGAATAGTTACCATCTATTTCATAAAATCTGGGTATTTTAGCTCTCTTTACAGTTTTATCATGTTGGGAATAGAATAATTATTAGCTGGTAGACTTTAAAATATCATTCCTATAATCTGAGAGAGCATATGACCAGGGCTGAAAACTGGCCTGGCAGATTAATTCAGCAGGTAGAGGAGTTTGATTGGGGCTGAATTTGAATTCTTACCATTAGACTACTACACACATTCCTGTCACCTGCTGGGTCTCTAAGACACATACATTCATAACCTCTGATTTTCCCAAGAGTATAAGGTCACTAAATTGAATTCAAATGTATAAATCTAGAGTGTAGAGATGAGAGAAAACCTACTAAGCTCATTAGCCATTAAAAATAAATAAGAAAGCCATAGAAGACCATCCATGGTAGATTTCAAAAATGGTCCCATTTCTTCAGCCTCCCTACATCACATGCCTTTCCATATAACATTTTCATGCTCCCATTTTGACTCTTTGACTCTGAGCTCGGTCAAGTGACTTTGGCCAACGTGCATTTAAAAAAATCATTACAGGATTGTTTATCTGTGCCCCAGCACATATTCTGACACCATTCTTCCACAGGGCTTATATTGTAAAGTGAGTTTATGCTCAGCTGTACTCATTCTCATTCTCTTGAGACAAACGACTCATAGGTCAATTCAGCTGGTCAGTCTGTTCTTTTAATATTTCTTTATGTTCTTACTGGATTTGAAAATGTAATCGGTTTGGAGGCTTTTTTCCCTTCCTCAAGTCCCTAAAGAATGGGTGGTCCACCCCTCTCACCATTTTGTAGCTTCCTTTCCAGCTCAGTATGTGTAACCTGAATGTATTTTTTCAATATTTGAAAGTCAAATAGAGACATGTATTCTATACATTTATCATTTTAGAATTTACATTCTAAGGTTGCAATCCATTATCAGTACATGACAACTGATATCTTCTATAGTAGCATAATAAAATCTTAACACCGGGAGTCTTAATTTAACCACATGACAAAAATAGTATTTTTGAATTTCACATAACATCAATATTTGGTAAAATGCTGAATGACATAATTTTACTTGATATTAATTTATCCCTTAAGTTGCTTCTCAGTCTCTTACTCAATAAAAGATTCTCACCATGTGACATTCACATCACTGAGTCAATATGCAAGTTTCCATGCATTTCTTACTAGCTTTGTGAGACATATGTTTTGGATCATCTCTAAAGAACATTCAAGCACGCTAATTTGAGAAAACTACATAATAGGAACATTCCAAATTTGTGCATTTTGGCTTTACTGATGCATGTTTATTATCAGCTATGCCTCACAGTGCTGTAACCATGGTGAGTCATGTCGTGCAGACTGAGGAAGTTTTTGACGTTCAAGATTAAGAGAACAGGTGAATCATAAGGATGAAAGGCCTACTCTTTCTTATGAGCTCAGGGATCTGGTTTGATATGAAGTTGACCTCCAAAGAGACAAACAATCCAACAGACCCATCTTCAGTGCAGAACCAAACATCAGAATAGCTAAATACCAGAAGTGATCTGGTTTCTTGCAAGATATGCGCTTTAACCTTTTTTTCCCAGGGTATGTCATTCCCAGTGGGACCTGTCTGGAACCAAAATGGACTGTAGTTATCAATGGATTCAGTGAAGAAATAGCTATTGAGCTCCTAATATCTGTCAGACCCTGTGCAGGCCTGGGGGATATGGAAAGGAATAAGACTCAGACCCTGATTTCAAGAAATTCTCACTCTTAATACAATAAGTTGACATTTTCCTGAACTGACATCTCACCACTTTTCTGCTGTTTGGTTATGAAAAGTCTAGAAGAATCAGCAGATGTATACTTTTTCCTTCTTCTGTTTTATATTTCATAATATATGGTAACTTGAATCGAACCTCTTACTTGCCACATATAACACTTTTCACTGTCAAATAAAATACTACCATTTACACTTTATATTTCACAGTTTGGAGAAAAATCTAGTCATGGACCAAATAGTTCAAGAAGCAGTTATGAGCTATTATTATTCTATGTGAAGACTTTCGATTCTAACACCTCAGGCCTTTTCCTATCAGCTTGGAAACCATTAATTACTCTCGTTTCCACCTTCATCATGGCTCCCACAATTCATGCCCAATTCCCACTGCATTTCTACTCTCCCAGGTCTTCTTATAGTCAAAACTCATCCTTCATTGAACTGAATAACCTTAGGGAACTCCTGGCCACTGCAACATATAAAACAACTAAACCAAATTACTATGCATTTGTAAAGGACTTGGAAACACTGGCATCCAACACAAGCTCAATATGCTATTAATGTTAATATTGTTGCTATTATGGTCACCATAAATAAGGTGGTGCAAAAAGTACATGTTGTGGAATTAAAGGTACTAGATCCACTTCTATTAATACATTCTTCTAGTTCTACACATAAAATTTGCTTGGTAAATGAGATAAATTCTATATTGCTTCCCATAGGAGTATATAAACACCTAGCTGGAGAGGCACATATTTAATTCTTTGTACCGTCCTTTTATGTCTCGAATCTGCTACCTCTGCGCCTTACCAAAGCCCCCTTTGGGTACAGGACTTACTTGCTGCTGAGACAGCGTCTGAGTGAGTAGGAGGCCCCTCCGCCGCAGGTGCGTGAACACTCGCTCCACGGGCCCCAGGCATCCCACAGACTGTCCCTGTCCTCCTCGGAGCGTGTTGTCCTGGAGCTCTGTGACAAACGAGAGGATGGTCAGTATCATGTCCCCAACACACCCTGAAACATATGTCCTAAAAGGTGGGTGGCCTGTATGTCTGTCCATGGTGGCCTTTCTGGGGATGAAAGCGTGCATCCGATTCTTTCTAACTTAATAATGTATATATATGTTTGGGGAGAGGGATATTTGACTTTAAGGACCCTGGGCCACAAATGAAGGGGTCAAGGGATTGTACAAATAGAGCAAATGGAAAAGGGGGACAAAAAATAGGAATCTGGGTTAGTGGAAGACACATTGGAAGAGAGTCAAAATTTTGCACGGAGTTCATGGGTCTACTTCTTGTCTCTCTGTGAAGAGAGAAGCTTGTCATGTGCATACCAGCAGTGCTCTCCAGAAAAGCATTTCATGCAATTGACAGTTCTTTTTAATGAAGCAATGTCATTCCCCGTTTTCAGATTTGTGCATTAGAATAACTGCGTGAACTAACTTGTATAGAGATTGACTTTAGACAGATAGACATGCATGTTATTAGGCCTCCCAGTGAAATCTGCATCTACTGTCGGCAAAGTCGTTATGGACAGGCTTCCGTGTGGTGCTTCACATTTCTGATAAAGAAGAGTCAAAGATCCGATCTGTGCCATAGTTAACAGCACAGGCTCTGGATTTAGAAAGCATCTTGTTTGGCTATGGTTTCTGTTTATTATTATGTGTCCATCAGCAATTAACTTACTACCTCCTTATATTGCAAAATCTCGCTCTATGAAATGGAGATACTATAACTATGCCACTACACACACACATACGCCACATAGGATTAGCTAAATGAATTTAGGACTAGTTCCCAAGTAAAGCACTAATAAATATTGCCTATAATTACTATGTTATTATAAACTGAGAATACATCATATATGTACACACAATTATGTTAGTCTGCTCGGCTGCAATAAGAAAATACCAGGTTGGGTGGCTTAAACAACAGTAGTTAATTTTCTTGTGGTTCTGGGGCTCAAATCCAAGATCAGGGTGTCAGCACAGTCAGATTCTGGTGAGTGCTCTGCCCTTGAGTTGGAGATGGCTCCTTCTCACGGTTTGCTCACGTGACCTCCACTTTGTGTCGCCATGGAGAGTGAGAAAGCTCACTGCTGTCTCTTCTGATAAAGGCACTAATCCCAGGCTGAGGGTGTCACCCTCAGGACCTCATTTGAGCCTAATTATCTCCCAAAGGCCCCACCTCTAAACACCATATTGGGGGTTAGGGCTTTAGTATATGACTGGGTGGAGGGTGCAATTCAGTCTACAGTAACAGTTCTATAAATAGCTAATGTAAATTGCGGCCAAATTACTTTACTGAATAAACCAAATGTGATATCCAAACATTAAAGTTTTCTTCTAGTGTCAAAAACATACTCGCACATATGACAACTATTAAAATTCCAAAACTGTTTAGAATGTGCATGTTAGCCAATAGGCCAATTTCATCTTCAATTTTTGCTCTGAAGAGAGCGTAGGCAGTGTGGGATACTGGGAGAGCATGGGACAGGTAGTGAAGAGAGGGTAACCTCTCACAAAGCATTGTGACAACTTGAGATGATGTAGTAAGTCAAGTAACCAGGACATTGTAGGCTCAGAAATAGCTATTATGATCACTTTTAAATTAATTTCTCATGCCCTAGTTATACTCAGGGTTGTAGCATTCAAGCAGGAAAGGCCCCGGAAAAAGAAAAGAACATCTTGCCCCCAGAAAACTCTTATTTTGCAGTAATAGGATTCTTGATAAATCAGTTGCTGTGGGGCTCAGTTGTCAAATTGATGACTTCTTGGAAGTTTTACAACTGGTATAAATTAAGTTAGAAACCTAGCCTTAGAGTGCTATACCATGGATTGGCTAACTGGTAGATGTTTTATTTAGATTCTTAAATTATTTGAAAGGGCAATGGGATGGTCAGTTGTTAAGAGCAGGGAGTATGGAACTATTTAGCCTGAAGTGGAACACTGGTTGCAGAGCGCACTAGCTGAGATCTATTTATGCTTCGGTTTTCTTACCATAAAATAGGGATAACAAAAATACATCACTGAGACATTATGAGGATTAAAATAGTTAATACACAAAAAAACTGAAGACAAAAAAGGAACAAGACAAATAAATAAACAAAAACTTATGGACACAGACAACAGTTTAGTGGTTACCAGAGGGTAAAGGTGGAGGGGGGAGGTAGAAGAAGGTAAAGGGGATCCAATATATGGTGATGGAAGGAGAACTGACTCTGGGCGATGAGTACGTAATGCAATATACAGGTGATGTGTTATAGAATTGTACACTTGAAACCTGTGTAGTTTTGTTGACCATTGTCACCCCAATAAACTTTAATAAGAATGAAAAAAATCACACATGAGGTGGGAACAACCAAATGTCCATTGGTGGTTGAAGGGGAGAGCTCTGACACATACTACAACATGGATAAACTTTGAGGACATTATGCAAAGTGAAATAAGCCAGACGCAAAAGGACAAATATTGTATAAGTCCACTTATATGGGGTACCTAGAGTACTCAAATTCATAGAGACAGAGCGTAGAATGGTAGTTGCCAGGGGCAGGGGAAAGGGAATAGAGAAGATGAAAATAATTCTGGGGATGGATGGTCTTGATGGTTGCTGAAAGTACTTAATGCCACTGAACTGTACACTTAAAAATATTAAAATGATAAATTTTGTTATATGTGTTATACCGCAACAAAAATACATATAGACATTTTTAAAGGTTTTAGGGACTACATAATAAACACTATATAAGCATTTGTTGCCATTATTATAATATTAACATTATTAATGTTATATATTATCAAGTCATTTATAAACACATATGGGCTCTGAAAGGTTCTAGGAGGTACACTGGGAAGGTACATGTGTTTTTTCTGCTGAGCTCAGCTGAGGCACTACGTTCGTGAGGTATCATCTCCCTGAAAACCCTGACTTTCCCACAGCAGAATCTCTCAGCCACTTGTCACACTGCTTGGCCTGGTGATGTGATCTGCCAGTAGTTTGAGGTTCCTATAAAATGCAGCATAGGATGGGTAACAGAAACACATTGGTTCTTGCAAAGCCTGTCCTTTCTAAGGGAAGTATTTATTGAACTCCAAAGCCTGGTTTACAGGATTACTAAAATCAATCTCTAACCATTGCAAAGTGAGGTACTGTTTCCAGAGCTTAATTAAATAGTGAGACAGAAAAAACCTCTTTGTCACTGAAATATACATACTAGTGTCTTTGCCACACACCCATTAAATTCAGTCCTCATATTTTTAAAAAATTTATGGTACATCTCTTGACTCCCCTTGTGTTTGTCTGTGTGATTGGAAGATGGTTCTCTTGAGAGTACTTGCCTGATGCAGTAACTATTTGTGTGACAAACATACACTGTACAGTGCAATTTCCCTCATTTTATTAAAACTAATTATGACCGAATGAAAAACAATATCACAAATGCTAGGATTCAGGAAGTAATTAAAATGAACAAGATGAGTGATACTATCCAATTACTACAACTGCAAAAAAAGAAAAAAGAGTAAGTCCACATGTGGCATTCACATGTGAACGCTATTTCCATGTGAGATAAGAACACCAGAATGCCAAATCCTTGGGAGGTTTCTCTCTGGCTGTTCTTTGGATAAGATATTTAGGAAGTAATGTATAACTGAGATTTTGTTTTTCTAGAGAAGCAAATTGTTTCAAACTTTGTGCTAAAGTTGCTTGATATTTTTCATGTGCCTTGTCTAAAGAGACACTAAAATGGCTCTAAGGTGAGGTTTCACTGACTAAACATCTTACCTCATCATAAGTTACAAGTTTCAGCACAGCTAGGCATATCGAGTGAGTACCCGCATTTCTCTGAAAGAGCTCACATGCTAACCCAGAAGCGAGTCGTGGACCTATTCCTCAAACTGGAACAAACAATTCATTCCAACTGAATCCATCTTTAATGTTAAACTAAGTAGAGTGATTTTTCCTCCTTTTTAACTGTATCAGATTTTTACCTCTATAACCAAAACGGAGATTTCAGCAATGTCTGGCAGGTCATTTAAGACCTAGAAGTATTTGCTTACTATAGTTTTTTAGGAGGGCTTCAACATAAACAACTTTTGTGCCTGGTCCAGGTTGGACTCATGTTTATTTGTCTCTTACTTTTGAATGTGCAGCCCACTTCCCTCCACAGCAGCATCGTTTAAAAAAGTGTAAACTTGGAATTGCATCTAGCAAAAGAAACTGAGGCAGAAGAAAATAGGAATAGATAATGAGTGTGTAAAAGCACTGCTGGTTGCTTCTGAAATCGGGATTTTAAGCTTTTCTAATATAGCCCAGCCAATGTTTCTCATTTAATTTCAATCACATAAAAGTAATATTTTAATCTCAATATCTCCGAAACAAGGTCATGAATGCTATAGAAACACGGTGATCAAGAGATTATCTCTGACACCACTGCTGGAAATTTCAGTGATGGCATCCAGTGAAATGAAGGTCTTCGGCTATTAATTGACCAAGAACTAAAAGCAACTATGGAATTCTGTATGTAAGCCAATGTTTCACCAGTAGGAGATTTATCAGAAAAGTCAAAACTGCATCTTCTATGGAACTTGAGGGAAAAGTCCGTTATAAGCCCCATTCTTATTGCAGCACTTATTTTACTTCATAGTCATTGGATGGGTTAGAATGAACAATTGGCACTTCTTTTGAGCCAGCATTTCAGAAACCCAGTAAACACAGCAAGAAGAAAGTCCTGAGTCTTGGTTCCATAATCCTATGCAACTTAAATTGAATGTGTCCCTTGAGTTATTCACCTCAGGAAAAGTCTAGCTATTTCTAGATCTTTGATGCCACATGATGATCTTTGAATGTAGCACTGATGATGGCTCCTAAGTCAACTACTTTCTTGTTAAAAACTCATCCACCAACGTCCCAGTTACATCCATCCATTGCTCCTGGTCAGTTAAGTGGCTCTATGCCTCAGCCAATGCCAACTGCATGGAATATACAGGCATGGCTCATTTTATTGTGCTTTTTACTGCATTTCACAGATGTGTTTTTTGCAAACTGAAGGCAAGACCCTCCACCAGCAAAAAGATTATGACTCACTTTATTGCAAGACCTGCTTTATTATGGTGGTCTGGAACCAAACCTGCGATATCTCCAGGGTATGCCTTTAGATTGTGGCCATAGGGCATTAAACACCTCCTACGAGTATTAGAAGAAGGTGAGAAGAGATGCTCTGAATCCATTAACCTCAGAATAGTATCATTTTCTCACCATTGTTGGCTTTTGTTGGCTTACCTAAATGTGGTTTTCATCTGACAGTTTTGCAGTTGATTTCAGAGTCAAAGGCAGCAACCCCCCCCCCCCCCAGCAACCAAGTATCAGGTGATCAGGTTGTTTTCTATTTTTATTTCTTTTTTTATTTAAAATGGGGAACAGTGTGTTTTCCCAGAACCTATCAGCTTCAAGTCAAGTCATTGTTTTCAATCTAGTTGTGGAGGGCACAGCTCACTGGCCCAGGTAGACATCAAACCGGCGACCTTGGTGCTACGAGCACTGTGCTCTAAACAAATAAGCCAACTGGCTGCCCTGACAGGTGATCAGCTTTTAAGCCTGACAGCTACAAGTAGTTAGACACCTTGAGGAAACACATGAAGCAATAGTGCCCTGCCTCTCACTACCCAGTGGACATTTAACCTTAGAATGACCTCCTATGTACCACTTTATCCAGGAACCTCTTTTACTAGAAACCAGACAGGTTATAAAGGACCTATGAAAGATGTTGTAGGATGAAGCATAAATTAGCAATAAAAAGACTCTAGTGTTATATTTTCTCAGACACACACACACATATACAGAGTACTTGGAAAATATTTTTTCCAAATGTTGTAAGAAGAGGTCAAGCTATATGAAAACAAAAGTAGGTGCTGAGGAAATGGATGATAGGTTTTTGTAAAATTGAAGTCATACAACAGATGAAGTTATATTATAAGCAAAGTGTTTTTCAGACATCAACAGATCCTCGAAAGTAGCAAAATGGGTTATGGGACAAGTCAAAGAATGGTTCTTCCTGTTTCAAGATCAGCAAGAAGGCACCTGAGTCTCTGGTTTTCCTCTCCTTCCGGACAGACAGCATTTAGCTTACGCCATCTGGAGCTGTGTATGTGACTGTACAAAATGGATGTCACACACCTCTAAACGAAAAAGAAGGGCAAACCCTCCAGTGACGAGAGAGCCGTTTTTCCTGTGGTGTGTCCATGCAAAGTGGAGAAATCTATACACAGAAACATCCCATCCATGGACCAAGCTTTGGAAATGAATCTGCAGATTCCATTTTTAGCTCCCCTACACACATCAGGTCTCTATAAATCTTATCTAATCCTTGGCTTCTTTAACAACTTGGAATACTGGTTCTGCCGCCAACTGTACGTGGTAGGGGTTGTGATTCCCTGCTCCTGAGAGCTTACAGACATTAAGCAGTAACTGGGCTCTTGTAAAAGTCCATTAGCTTTTTGATGTACTTTCTTAAAGAGCAGTATGTGGAGACTGAGGCATGCGCCTTCCCAGATACTTGCTGCTAGCTTTGCTGAGGAAATTCGGATCATCTGGTTCTTATCACAGCTGCACTGCTGGGGGATATGATGAACTGCCAGTGACACAGTGCACGGTCTTTCAGAGGCCACTGCATGAAGCCTGTCCCTTGCTACTGAGGAGAAAAGTCAATTCTGTAACAGGGTGAAAAGCTTGATGGGCACAGAAGGACTTCTGGGGACATATCTCCCTTTTCCTTTCATTGCGCGTACGTGAGCATACCCTGTTCATAGTCCTGTTAGGGCATCTGATTGCACCTAAGCCAGGAGCATTGGTGGTGAGGGAAAATGCTGGGATTTAGTAAGTAACTATGTGCCAGGAAGCATGCCAGAATTTGCACAAATTATGATACTTATTACCCACAATAAGCCATGTCAAGTTAGGAAATTCTTTTCCTGTTTTACAAATAAGAGAATTGAGGAGCAGAGAGGCTAAACAACCTGCACCACAGTGCAGGAGAAAGAGCACGACTTTGGAGTCGAACAGACTACCAGTCATATACTAGTACACTTAACTGAGGCACATTGTCCGATCTCTGAGCCAGAGTCTCTTCATCTGTAAAATGGGGACACTGATACTTCTCTTACTAGCGTGATTATGAGGATTAATCAAGAGAATATATGTTAAGTATCTGGTGTAGTTTCTGGCACATGAGTGTTAATTATTTTCTCTCTCTACTCATGCCACACACACACACACACAAACACACACCATCTGTCACACATCTTGTGGGGCCAGGTTTTATAACTATATCTGCTAATCTTTTGTGTTGCCTACTTTCACATTTTGACCTTCTTTTGCATTTTAAAAAGCATTTATCAGTACATGAATTTTTTTACAGAAAAACAAGAATGAATGTTGTTACTTTTCTTTAAAAAAAATTAATTATTTTATCCTCAGAATTCTTTCCCAATCTGGGAATAACAACTTGGAGATGAAATTAAGACAGCTTTATAACTTTTGAGGAAACAAAACCCCGACTCTGCTCAATGTCAAATGCTTCAGTCAGTTTTTCATTTCAGAACTATGATAATTTCATTTTTTTGTATTCCATCCAAGGACAAGGGAACTGCTGAGAAACCTCTGGGCATTCTGGAGAGTTACACCAGAACATAATTTCACAGCCAGTTGAGTTAAAATCAATAATTGCTAATATGAGCAAAGGTTTGTATCCAGGAAATTTGTGACTGGTTAGAGTATTCTGAGTCAGCTTATCTCAAGGAAGGCCAAAGTAAAATATTCTGTCACTGTCAGGCTCTATTATTTTAAAAGCATAAAGTAAGCAAATAGAAATACCCTGTTTTGTTGTAATACTAATATAACACACATACATATATATATGTACATACATTTGTGTGTATATACATATGCATACGTGTGAGGGGTATATCTTACAGGCTATAATATATATAATGTATAGTCTGGAAGATTCAGAAATTTTGTACTAGAAATAGGCTGTCAGTCTGGTTTTCCTTCTCCACTATAATAATTTGCTTTATAATAACAACGATAACAGCTGAACTCCTGAACCTAGGGGCTGCTCAGTGGAAGGCTGAAACCAGTAATTCCATTTCTTTCACAAAGGAAAATTGGACAATAGGAGAATTGTATCGTGTAGAAACTGCAGTAATTAAAAAAAAATCATTTATTCCCATGTTTGTGCTGACAGCCATCATCTTACAAGCCCCGTGTACCGTAGGGATATTTCCCAGCCTTCATACTATTTCATCTCAAGTGTGAAACTTAAGCCATTTTACCTGGAGTTCTAAAAATGAAGCTGTTCTCCCTGGTCGCTGTTTTTTCTATATGTAGAAAGGAGAAATCTCCAGTGGAAAATAATACGTAGGCCAAGCACCAAGGAAAACAGTGAAGAATCACCTCCAGGGGGTTCCACACCCCTCCACTCCCCAAACTGGCACGTCTGCAACACCCCCTCAAATGAAATTCCTTCTCTGCTCTTTTTGTGAATTCCTGACTTCCTGGTGAGCCAGTCAGAAGTGTCAGTTTCCGTTTCCATCTAATCTAACTCTCCAAACTGCAACCCCAATCAGCCATAGATCGTTTCTGCAGCACTGGCAAATTTTGACGAAATGCATTTACACAACATCTGTAGAACTAACGAAACATCTGAGGCTCTGGACAGCACATGTCAGGGTTTGGGATCATGGAGCAAGAATTCCTGACAGGGAAAAAGCTCATTCTGTGACTCACTGTGGAAACTGAAGATTAATAAATTAATATGGTTTAGAGTTTGATGAGCACAAACCCAAATTATAATTGATAATAGAGAAGTTTGAAGAAGTGACTTGTTAACTTTCTGCCACTATTAAGTCTTTGGTTTTAGCAGAACTTTTCCTAACCCTTCTTTGGTTGACCATGATGCCATCTGAGCCAAGAAGAAGAAAAAAAAAATGCTGAAATGGTTCTGAATGAAGCTCCGTAGGACTCCAGGTGTCATTTAGTTTCTATTTCTATGCTCGTGCCCAGGCACGCATGCTCTCTCTCTCTCAAGTGCCATTCAGGGATTGTGGGATGAGTGTTTGGATTTATAAATTAAAGCCTTCTCCCTGACTCAATATTATGTTTTCTTTTCTGTATTCTTGTTCCTACTTTTGCTCACATTAAATCCTTTTACCCAGAAAAAGTAGGACAAGCCCCTACTATCTCAATATTCTGCTTAATCTGTAATTATTTGATGTCACACCCATGCATTATCAATTTTCAAGATTTAGTACAGGAAAAACAATACAACGCAAAACAATATCCTGCTTTGCTGTAATACGAATAGAATGTTAATACAAATATCACTGTGCAGTTTCTCAGCATTATTTTATGTAGCAATTTTCTTCCCGATTAGATTATAAACTCTGTGAGGGCAGGGATGATGCTCTCTATTTGCGAGCTTCCTGCAGTTATCATTGTAATAATTGCTATGCATGTCATTTAGAAGAAAATGAAGAGATTTGGACAAATACCGGGGGTGTGAAAAAAATGTATACAAGTAGACACTTTGGTCAACGTTGCTCAAGCAGTAGTTCGCCGTAATCAGAAGTGTCTGGATGTTGATGGTAACCACTTTGAGCAGCCCCTGTAATTGCAGAAGTCAAACGTGACTTGTATTCATCTTTTGTTATGGGAGTATATTGAGTATTACTATTTTAATAGTTTTTTCCTTTCTTAAAAGGTGTACACATTTTTTGGCACCCTCAGTATTTAATACTAGATGGTGAAATGCTTTGGAAGTATGTTTCGTTTTAAATCCTAGGTTATTTGTTTACTTGTCATTTCTCAAAAACATACACAGGGCATGAAATAAGCATGTGTATATGGTGGGGTGGGGGAGATGAAGAGAAGCAGAGAGAGAGAGAGAGAGAGAGAGAGATCTAGTTACTTAAATTTTCCAAACTGTTTCAAGTTCTGGGACTTTCTTCTTTGTTCCAGTTCTAATACGTATCACCAGCCCCTCTTCCATATCAAAAGGTGAATTTTGTCAAAAACACTGCCCCTAAAACTTGGATGCACATTTTAAAAAGCAATAGCTGTTTCAATTACCATATCCCTGTATCTTCAACAGATAACATTTCCCTCTAGTTTCCACCTGCAGCTGTAGCTGTAGGCAGATGCTAGAGCAACTGGAACCATTTTACAGGTTTTGCAGTTTGGCAGTAAATCATTTTGAGGGTCTACTTATGGTCCTAATACTGTTCCATGATCAATGTAAAGCAAACCAACCAAGAGTCCCATCAACCTAGAAGCACCATAATTGCCAGCCGATAATCAACAGATTTCTTTAGCATTTATACCCCGCTAGAGTCTCTGGGGCCAGGAAGGCAAGACGTTGACTTGCTGTTTTGAAATGATTGTCTCCCATCCAGGTTCACCATTTTCAACAGCTCCTATTTGATTCTCAGTGTCTACTAATAACTGTCTACCAGTCCCAGAGCTCACTGTTGCATAGCGCTTTCCCTCTTGGCTTATGGAGGGACCTGTTGCTTTCTCTTGGATGTGAAGTCTGAATCCTATGACAGTGCTTATGTTTCTGCGTCTGCTTACTCCCCTGAGTCCAGCCTGGTGCACTAACATCTTTTAGAGGATTTGTAATTTAATGGGGGAAGATAAAGAAAACAATTTTGACTGTTCAACATCTACATTTAATCAGACAGCAAGTCTTATTAATTCCATTTCGGAAATGCTTCTCTCTTCCATTTATACCCTTTCCATCTGTACGTTCATTGACTTTATTCTGATTCTAGCATTTTATGCCTGGTATTTTGCAATAGCTGCCCATCTGAGTTTTTGACCTCCAGCCTCTCCTCCCACCAGTCTGTCCTCCACACTGCTGCCAGTTATCTTTTTAGAATACAAAGCTAAACTGTTCATTCCCTAAGAGACTCTCTATGGTTCCACTCCCTATAGCTGGTAGCATCTAGTAATGGATTCCAGATGGGCTACGAGGACTCAAACTGTATGCAACATTTTGGGCGTATGTGTGTTATTATCATATTTCTGGAAACAGGATTCATAGCTTTTGTCAGATTCTCAAAAAAAAAAAAAAAAAAAAAAAGTTTAAGAACCATTGGGATAGGATAAAGTCCAAATTACTCTTGTGACATACAATACCCATCCTAACCTGAGCCGAAGTCAACGTTCTAGACTCGTTTCTGCTGCTCCTGATCACTGTCTGTCCCCTCCAGTAACTGGGCATTGCTGCTCAGTCACACAGCTGCGTGGGGACCTCTGATACTTGTTTATGATCCTGCTATTGTCTAGATTTCCTTCCTCTCCATCTCACCTCTTTTTACTGTCTTCAACTTGTGTATTGCTGCTCCTGCTTTAAGATGAACCTCCAGTGTCATCTAGTGAAATGTTCTCTAATCTCTAAGTAAAGATCTCTGCCTTTCTTGTGTATTTTGAGCATATTGCTAGGACTTTCTATACGTGGCTGTGTCAGCATTTGTCAGCCACTGCACTGTAGTTACGTGTTTACACATCTATCCCCAGGAATGGACTGTGTGTTTCTTAATGCCACGTCAAAGATGTACCCAGTGCCTTGTAGAACACCAGGCATGTGATCGGTCTCAATGCATATTCATTGAATGAATAATTAACACAAGGCAGGCTAGGGCAAATCGTAGTTGAGTGTCTAATTCATAATGGCTGTCAGCTTTCACTCAGGTTCATTATACATTCAGATTCTCTAAAGACAGAGAGGGGGAATACATATACAGAAGCTGCAGACAAGCAAGGGAATGAAAGAAAAACAATTAATTGGACCCATGAAATAAAAAGATTTCTGCTTATTCACATGTCTTTTTATTCCAACTTTAAATATGTCCAAAAGGTTTAAGGCTAAGAGGCAATTAACCTGTCATATCTTGCCTTAATCTAGCCTAACCCAAGTCCTGGATATCTATTTGCCAAACAGCCTTCATTGCTGAGTAAACAATAGTCAGTTCTTCTGCAGTACTTTGTGGAGATGAGTGTGCTACGATTAGGAGGCAATGAAGATAGGTAGGTGAGGGAGCCTGGACTTAAAAGTACAGGCTTCTACCAATAATAATAATAAAAAAAGAATATTTGTTAAACCATATTTTCATAAATGTAAAAATTAGTTCAGGGCAGATAACCATAGGTCACAGAAAAATTTAATGTTGAGCAGAATTAATCAGAAAAAACATGACTTGATAGAAGCAAGTTTTGATAAAAGTTTTAAAGGGTTCTGAACCGGAAAGAATAGATTTCCATTACAGTTGTAAAAATTATCTAGCTTTTCGGCCAGGACTGCCCTCTTCCAGTAATTCACCAAAATGACCAACACAAAGGGAAAGAGGGGAGGCCCTGCTATATGTTCTCTAGGCCTTTTAGAAAACATGGAGTTGTTCCTTTGGCCACATACATGTGGATCTACAAGAAAGGTGACATCGTAGACATCAAGGGGATGGGCACTGCTCAAAAAGGAAAGCCCCACACATGTCACCATGGCAAACACGGAAGGGTCTACAATGTTACCCAGCATGTGGTTGGCATTGTTGTAAACACACAAGTTAAGGGCAAGATTCTTGCCGAGAGAATTAATGTACATACTGAACATATTAAACAGTCTAAGAGCCGAGATAGCTTCCTGAAACGTGTGAAGGAAGAAGGAAGCCAAAGAGAAAGGTACGCGGGTTTAACTGAAGCATCAGCCTGCCCACTCAGAGCGCCACACTTTGTGAGAACCAACAGAAAGGAGCCTCAGCTGCTGGAACCCATTCCCTATGAATTCATGGCATATGTGTAAAACAATAAAAGACCTCTGTACTGTTAAAATCATCATCATCATCATCTAAATTAAAATCATAGAGGTCTGATGTTAACAGGAAATGAAAAGAGGAAAATATTGATATGAGCCCTTGAAGACTGGACTAAGTGATACCGCTTTATGCTCCTAATGTCTAACACGGGGCTTGATATGGAGATCATTGTTCAGTGGACGATGAGTGTTTAACTCATTTTTTTGTGAGCACTTTTAATTTTAAAATGTTTTGGAGAATGGACATAGATAATACTGATGGCAAAAAAACTTTCTAAACAGGGACACAGGCTGGGATCAGGACTGGGCCATTGTGGTATTTTAGGCCACTTAGTTCTCTTGTCTCAGTTCAGTCACTGGGGAACCAAGAAGGAATTTTGGCCAGATCTTTTCTAAGATCCCTAGCTATAAAAATGTCTACAATTCTAAAATAGCCAATCCCATTAAAGCATATTTACAAATCAATTTCTAACCTGTAAAATGAGACAGGAACATTTGCTTGATTTAACTCATGGGTTTGGTGTAAAGATTATTTAAAAAATAAAAGTGCTAAAATATGAAAGGATTGAACCAGTACAATTACTAAATGAAATTCAAGTAGAGATGATCCTATTGCTTCAGCTCTAAGAATCGTTTAATTAAAAAGTAATTCTTGAAACAAAGAAGCTCTATTGGGACTGATTTTCTTTACTAATACACTTATCAGCATCCAGAACCACTGTCAAATCCAAGTGACTTCTGAATAAAAGGAATGATGAATTTTACTCTGTACTTTTTATTGATAAATGTGTACTACCTTTATCAGTAACAACTGAGGGTCAGCTGCCTTCATAGTACAGCTTTTGTTGTAACTACAGCAATCAGAGCAAGCATTCGCTAGTTAAATTATTATTTATTTCACAAACATAATAGCTTATAATTTTTTCTTTAATATTGAGCAGCATAGATTGTTGTATAAGTTCCTTATTTTAAAACACTGCAAGAAAGACTCTGGGTTTCTAAAAATAACTTGTTTTCCTCAGTCAATTGTAATTTGTCATCATTATCTGTAAACAGTACAGATCTACTTGTATTGAGATAGAAAACAATATTGGTGATTAGAGACATATATACCAGTCGTCTCTTCCTAATATCTTCCCTTCAAGTTCATGAAAAATATTTATATTTTTGAACTGGCTAAATTTCCTGTACTGTTAGCATTTTAAAATTATACTTGAAAATCATTTAGTATTGTACATATGGGAAGTAATATAATCTTCCATTCATTTGTAAATTAAATGAATATCAAGGAGCCATTAGCGAAACCACTTATTAAATGTTTATTAGCATGTGAAATATAATACTTTTTTTGTGATTCCTGTAAGCCCTTCTCTACCCTCAATGCTTGGTAAAGTAGAAGCAAATATTGTTTCTCTCAGAATTTATAAAACTTAATTTTTGCTTTCGATGTGCAAGCATTTTGAGTCTATGACCTTTCTGTTTTTAGCAAAAAACAAACAAAACACAACTCCTTCAGAATCATACAATATTATTTAACGGTAGGAGTAATATTTATATGCATTGCATTAACCGTGTTTAACAATGAGAAAAGTGAACAGACTGCTGTCTAATGTTATAATCACTGGAATGCCTCGGGAATATATTAAAACGGATCTTGGCCACTGACAATATCAAGATTGCTGATTGCACCCCAGGCTTCTGTTTTAAAGCCTGGTTTGTAATAAGCAGAGAAAGTGAAGGTGCTAAATCATGATTTACTACCCCATTGGCCTCACAGCCACTCTGTCTCTAGTGCGGGGCCTCAGAAATCCATTTCACACACGGCTGCTATCAGCATCCTTGGAGCGCCTAAGACAAAAGCACTTTCTCCTCTTTTTATTAAAACCAAGCTGACTTTTATCTCCTAGCTCCTGCTTTGGGCTCTGCCTTTTCTTGCCACTTTGTCAATGGTGAGAGGTCATATGTCTGCTACCTCCTTCCCTTTCACTTCTAAACGTCTTGAAAGGCTGAGCCACATCCACTGCACCCGCTTCCATAATTCCCTCAAATTCCTCAACGCTTTGCAATCTGGCTTCTGCCCTACCACTTGAGTGACATGGCTCCTCTGAAATTCATCAGAGTCCTATAATTCACCACATCCTGTGACCTTCCCTCAGACCTTGCTGTGGGACATGCCCCCCTGGTTTCTCTGTCAGTGACTACTGGCCTGTCCCTCCCTCCTTTTCTTACTCACTCTGACTAGTAAATGCCGGAATCCTCAGACTTCTGCCCTTGGACCGTTGCTCTTCTTCCTGCACTCCTGTTGAGCTTACCCACTTTCCCTTGCTTGAACTCTTCCTTTTGTAGATGACATACAAAAACATCTCTACCCCAATCTCCAGGCTTTTATTTCCACTCACCTGAATACCGTGTTAGTACTTTTAACTCAACATGTCCCAAACCAAGCTTAATATTTGGGTCCTCATCCTTGATCAGTCTTTCCTTTAACACAGTTATAAATATATAATCATTTCTAGAAAACATTTCCCCTGCCTCCGACCTCTCACCCCACCCCATCTATCCACACATACATACCCTATATCCTGTACTATATACTGTATTTCACTTCTGCAACATATCTCCTGTCTGTTCCCTCTTTTCCGTTCTATCCGATGTCCTAAATCGGGCTCTCCTTACTGTCAGCTACATGACACACAACTCGTATCCACTCGGTTTCCAGTTCTGGCCAGGTCAGTTCCTCTGCAGCACAGTTCTGTGTCAAAGAAGCCATGGATAGGTTGGAATGGTGGTCTGGGATACAGCCTGGAGTTCCAGCTGCCGGGGTTGGTCCTTGAGGAGACTGGCAGCTGAAGCCAATGAAGGCTTTGGAGCAGGGCATGATATGATCGGAGTTTTACAGTTTTCAAAGTACTTACGTAGTCATTTGCTCCTCATAATATCCCTATGAGGCACAGCAGGTTTATGGGCATTTTAGAAAAAAGGGACTTCTAAGGTTGGGGGGTGGAGTGTTGTAAAAAGGATAAGAGTGAAATCCACCTTACGACTACTTCCCCACCATATAAGAGAGATTTAGAATCTCTTTACATCCAATTAAGTAAGTGGGATCAGGATGAATAAGAGTACATCATCTGGACAGGAATTAAACTTGGCTGTCGGAGGAAAGCAGGGGGAAATAAGAACAAATATTTAATGTGACACAATGGCCACCCAGAAAAAGGAAAATAACGAAAATGAAAGATTAGATGACTAGTATATGCAGAAGACTGGATACGCTCAGAGTATCTGTTTTGTTTTATTTTGTTTCTTCAAACCAGGCTCAGAAAGGTTCTAATTTCTATCTTGTATAAAATGTGCATGGTTTCTGTTTTCGAATAAAAAGTTTATGCATTTAAATGGCTGGTAGATTATAGCTCAGATTACATTATATCCTATTAACTGGAAGAGCGCCGGGTCTCTTTGTGCACGCTCCTTAACAAATAGGATAATCTTCTTCACTTCATGCATCATAATCCTCTCTCTCTCTCTCTCTCTCTCTCTCTCTCTCTCTCTCTCTCTCTCTCTCACACACACACACACACAAGTACACACACATACACATACACTTATAATTTACAAAATGCATTCACATCAATTATATGAGTTATTGGAACTAGTATAGTAGTATCCTTATTTTAAGGAAAAAGGGCTCCTGTCTTTTTGTTTTGTTTTGTTTTTGATGTGGGTGGGTTCTAGAAATCATCTTCAAAGATAAGAGACAAAGCCCCAACAGATGAGAGCTGTTTAGAATCTTTTAAATATTCAATTAGATCAGTGGTTATCAACTGTGGCTACATGTTCAAATTACCTAGGAACTCAAGGAAAATTGCCAATGCCTGGGCCCCTCCCCAAACCACCTGAATCTGACTCTTACAGGAGGGAGGTCGGTGGCTGCCCATTTTTAGTTCTTAGTTCTCAAGGTGATTTTGATGCAGAGGACAGTGAGAACCCTGAATTAGACAATGTTTATGAGTGAATTCACAGGATGACTTTCTTGAACCAGCCGTTATCTTTATTCTGTTTCAGATTCCCTGACTTCAACAGGCTCCAGACACCCCTAAAATTAAAAAAAAAAGAATCCCAGTTTTTCTTCCCAGCCCCTTTGAGATTGCATGGGAGACTTCAGTTAGCAGGCAAAGCGATCAGCTGCCTTGAACTGGGGAGAAGATAAGAGATTGGTTTCTGGGAATGAGTTAGAGGAATTCCAGCCTGTAGGAGGGGAATAGTAATAAATGCTGATGTTTACTGGGCACTGGCTATGTGTGTGAGCTATTGTACTAAGTATGTTGCATGACTCGTTTTATTAAATTTCACAATAATCCTTTGAGGTAGACGCTATTGTTGGTCCCTGTTTTGCAGACAAGGAAACTGAGACACAGAGAATAACAGGAAGGTCACACTGGTGGAGCCAGGATTTGAGCCCAGGCAGTCTGGCTCAAGAGATCTGCTCTTAACAACCAAACACACCAGTAAGGTGCTCAACCTGGTGTATATCAGAATCACCTGGACAGCTAAGAAAGTATCCAGGGGTCCAGGCTCATTGAGTAGGAGGATCTTGAGCCTTGATAATTTTAACAAGTGCTCAGCTGATTCTGAGACTGGCTCCAAATTAGGAACTACTGCATTACACTATATTGCTTACAGATAAGAAAACTGCATATCTCATATATATATATATATATATATATATATATATATATATATATATATATATATATATATATATATATATATATATATATATATATATAAAACAAAGGAGGTCCTAGGTAGGGGGCTTTGACCTTGGTATGGCACAGACCAGAAGTAAAGTAAGTTCAATGGTTCAATGTACAAACTCGCAGTGTCATAGATTGGCAAGGAAAGGCAGAAACCACCCACATCAGAGGAAGGTGAACCGGCAGAAGGA
Source organism: Rhinolophus sinicus (assembly GCF_057876585.1). Lineage (NCBI taxonomy): Eukaryota > Metazoa > Chordata > Mammalia > Chiroptera > Rhinolophidae > Rhinolophus > Rhinolophus sinicus. Next base: position 63,069,285 of record NC_142516.1, on the reverse strand, counting down.
AGGAAGAGAGGAGTCCGTAAATCATGTTTTTGTATCTGACTCTCAAGCCTAGCTTTGCTCCCATTGGTTAGATATAGGAAAGACCCTGACACAGTATTTCATAGAATTCAAGATGCCACGGAATGAAGTCACATTATTTGATGTACCAAGAAGAACAAAAAAAGAAGCCACCCATTAAACTGTGACCTGCTATCAACGACAAGATTCATCCACATTTCTAAAATCTGAAAAAATAAATGTGTATCTTAGGATCGATGAAATACGGTACAAGCAGTGAACTCTAATGAACTTGGTTCTGAAACTGAGGAAATCACTCAGCACGTTGGGGAGGCTCCTGCTGACAGAGTCCAAATAACATAGTTCCAACAACATGGAAAATAGTCTGTACTGCATATTTTAATATGATTTGTTTGCAGAAAAAATTGAATACACGTACACTAAAAGTAGAGGAATTCACACCACCCTTTATGTCCTAGTACTCAGATTTCTTATCTGTGAAATGGGTTGTGGTCAAGGCTTATCTGAGGTAACATCTATAAACAAACAGCTCAGTGCTTGGCCCATAGGAGGACACTGAAAAATCAAATTTTTTTCCCCCTTGCTAAGTCTGAAGAGATTTTTATGTTGTTTGCAGTCAGTTTTGGGGAAGGAGGGAGGAAAGTTAAAGTGGTAGGTATCCAAAATTAGAATGAAAGTCAGAAGGACCACATGATTTAAAACATACATACCTGTTTGATGCTGTTCCAAAGCAAATCTACTTTATGAGGTGAGGCCAAACTATAATCAATTTTGTATTAATGCTGAGTGAAGAGCTACATGCACATTGAAGACGATTCATAATTAGATAAAGAAATGATATATATCCACAAGATTTCAATGCCTGATTAAAAGTCTGATGCCTTATGAATTGGATTTATAAAGAAAAAAATATGAAAAATATATGTGACATTTAACTCTCACTTTCTTTAAAAACAACTTGTGGGTTATTTTTTTGGATCACATTATATGTTTAATATGGAATCATAAATTTATGAATTTCAGATATGGCTTGATTATTTTCTGAAGACCACAATTAATATTTAATCAGGGAAGATAAATTTAGACCCTTTATGCTGTGTATTTCGCTAGAGTTTCAGCTGCTTTCAAAGGGAACTTTGCATGTACAGCCTATATTAGATAAGAATATAGGCTGCAAGAATTAGGGCAAAGATATTTGCTGGCTTCTCAAGGAAAGATTCATAACTGTGACATGAATCGAAGAGCTGAATAGGGTACTGTTTGGTGAGAAAACAGATAAATAACCCTACATGGGAAAATACTGCAGTCTGATTACAGTACAAAAATGACTCCATTTTATGCACTTTGTGTTACAGGAGGGTGGTAAAGCTTTCAAAAAGAACAGGGGTACTTGTTTGAAATAGGCATTATTTATTTTGAAAGATTCACTGAGAGTGAAGAAAGGGTTAAGTCACATGAGTGTGGCAATATCTACAGTAAGGTTGGGCCTGAATTCACTAATTCCTGAGAGGGCAACAAAAGGTTCTTAACTTTTTAGGATACTGATACATTTGTTGTTCCAGAAGGCTTGACATCATTGGGGGGGGGGGGGGGATTCTGACTGCAGGTCACATTTTTGAACAGGGAGCCCTTGATGAAAAGTATCCACTCTTTCACGTGTTCATTCAGCAAACATCTGAGCACCTACTCAGTGCCAGGCTAAAGGCTGTATGCTAAGCAGTGGGACCTAAAGAGCCCAGGACACAGCTGGTGCTTTAAGAGTCTCCGAGGCCACCGGATGTAATGCGAAGGAATTCTTCCTGCAAAGAACTTTGTAGTTATATTCATGGATGCTTTTCTCTCGTTTCCACTGCTGCTGCTGCCTTCATGGCTTCTCACCAGGAGAGGAGCACTAATGTTCTAACTGGCCTTTTGGTCTCAGGGGGACTCTCCACTCTGTGGGGCCACTGCAGCTGTCAGCCTGTAACACAAGCTTGGGTCAAAGCTCCTGGGCAAGGCCCTGCATGAGCTGGCTGTGCTCCAGCCACCGGGATTTACTCACTGATCCTAGAAGTCACCTTCCTTTTCCTTCCTCTGTGCCTCTGCTTGTGCAGGTGCCTCTGCCTGGAAGGCCCCCTGTCCCTGTTTTGTCTGCCTAGTGAACCTCCATTCATTCTCTAAGACTCACTTGAAATGTCCCTTCTTTCATGTCACCTTCAGTGACCCATCTCAAAGCCAAGTTATTCTGTGCCTAGCACAGAGCCTGGGACACTGCAGACAATAAATGCCAGTTTCCTCCCCTTGTTTCCTTCCTTGAGCTACTACGGAACCTTATTTCCTCCATTTAGCCTCTGTCTGTGTTATCGTTTTCAAACTTTGTTTAGAATCTGTGTGTTTCCTGGGGCGTGTGAGTGTCTTGTTTACCTCTGTGTGCCAAGGAAAGTGTTTGGCATCGAGCATGCCAGGCCATGACAAAGTTTTTACCGATACAAAGAAGAAACAAAAAGAAAAAGAAGGACATTGCTTAGTTTTCCATAAAGCTAGATGTGGTGAGCTAGATTTTTTTCTGCATATTTGGAACTTTGGGTTTATTCAAATAACCTTTAGTTTGCAGCAGTGAGAGGAAAAAAAAAAAGGTAAAACTGGGACAAGAATGAACTCTGCCTGGGTTCAAATCTGCACTCTGCCACTAACTAGCTGACTGACCTGAAGCACGTTTCCTCATTTGTACAATGAGAAAAATAATTGTAACTACTCCATAGGGTTGTTATGAGAATTAGATAATTTAATATATGTAAAACGCATCTCATATTGCAGCATGAACTGTTATTTCATTTGTGTAACTCTGGTGATGGAAGTTTATTTTATTAACGTCTTCACAAAATAAAGGAATTAAAAACTTTGTATCTGTTTTCCATGCTTCCTACCTACTTATAAACACATCATTATTTACTTGTGAAATTTTAATGGCTTATGAAATCCAAAGGGCTGGGAATCACTTCTTTCAATTATCTAGAACTCTAAAGTAGACATAAACCACTGAATGGGTTTCGCAAAATCAAGATTCTGGAGTCAACAGCCAAAACAGGTCCATTGATATGAGTCCCAGCACCGCTGAACTCCAGTCAGCCAAGCGGAACAAGCGGAGTAAGAACGCCTGTCTAGGATGAAGGCGGGTTGGGACTGGTAACAGGGACATGGCAGAAGTGCTGGAAAATCAGAGCCCTTTCTTGCAGAGAGCTGAGAACACGCTGATTGGTCACCAGGATGATGCTCAAAGATTTGTAAAGGTCCCACATACTGATGGTTTCCACAGAGCAAGCTAAACTTTTGAGGAAAACCGTATTTTCATTAGCGCTCTATATGCCACTGAGGCCTTTTATTCTCTTGAATGAGGGGCTGGTTTAAAGCTTTCACTATTTAAGCATAGTCCTAAAATTGAAAAGACAGGTGTTTATGTATCAAATAAACACTGAGACAAAGTAATACACTCATTAAGCTTAGGTTTCAGTATTACCAAAAAAGAGGATTCCAGGGGAAAAAAGGCATAACTTAAAGAAGTGACCTTAAATATAAATCTTTAGAGTTTTAGAGTTTTTCTAACACATTCTTTCTAGAATCACTATAAATAATGAATTAATGTGTCTATTTCTTTAGGCAGAGACCCCCTTACATCAGCAATAGTTAAATATACAATTTAAAGAAAATATCATGACAGCAACATAAAACCAATGGAAAGTACTGGCCAATTAATTCCTGCCCTTCTCCTCTCCTCCCTGTCCCAAACCCTTTCTACTATATGTAGAAAGATCCATCTTTAGAATCATGTCTGTTTTATTCAACACAGCATACCCAGTAACTGCCTTCATGGCAGTAACTAGCACGGTGCCTCATATATAGCAGATTCTCAACGAATATGCTATTTTGTACAGAGGGAAGGAAGCTAATATTACTTGGAGACCTATATATGAAAGGGGCTGCATGAAGTGACTGTCACATATACATCACTGATATTTTCATATTTTTTCATTCAGCTCGTAAGCAAGAGAAATGAAGTTTATTGATATGACACAGGTCTAGGGCTAGAGACAAGCTTTACAAACTTCAGTCCCCTTTTTGCCCCGTCACTTTAACGTTTATGAACCAACAATGATCCTTGAATTTTTACTCAAGATTATTTTTCATCAGCTTCGTGGGTTCTTTGGCTTCTTCTGCATGCGACAATTTCAATATTTTGACCTTCCTCTACCAAGGCTGGTTCATCTGGCTCTTAGGAGTATGCAAAGCGCCTTAGAGGCCACACAGGATAAGAGAAAAAGAACGAACTCTTTCTCAAAGGAGTACGGACTCAAAGGAAAGAGATCCAGCTTCCAGGAGTTGGGTCCCACCTACTGGGTGTTCCTGGCTAATATACCTCCAATCTCTTCGCACACATTTACATTTTAAATTCAATTATCTACAAAATAAAAGGACTGGGATAGGCAATTAACTCATTTATTCAAATAACAAACTTAAACTGAACACTTTGCATTTATGAGGTCTGACAATTAAGTTCGCCAACTTGTTGCATTGATGTTGCTAACCTTTTTTTGATATCAGAGAGATTCTTCATTATGAATTTGTACCAACTGGACAAACAGTTAACCAAGTTTACTATTTGGAAGTGCTGAAAAGGCTGCATGAAAAAGTTAGACGAAAACGACCTGAACTTTTTGCCAACAATTCATGGCTCTTGCATCACGACAATGCACCAGCTCACACGGCACTGTCTGTGAGGGAGTTTTTAGCCAGTAAATAAATAACTGTATTGGAACACCCTTCCTACTCACCTAATCTGGCCCCCAATGACTTCTTTCTTTACCCAAAGATAAAGGAAATATTGAAAGAAAGACATTTTGATGACATTCAGGATATCAAGGTTAATACGACGACAGCTCTGATGGCCATTCCAGAAATAGAGTTTCAAAATTCTTTGAAGGGTGGACTAGGCACTGGCTTCGGTGCATAGCTTCCCAAGGGGACTACTTCGAAGGTGGCTGTAGTGATATTCAGCAATGAGGTATGTAGCACTTTTTCTAGGATGAGTTCATGAACTTAATTGCCCAACCACATTTTAAACTCTGCCTGGTGCTAGAGATGAAAAGATATCCAAGACAAAATAAAACCAAACTCCTGCCTTCAAAGAGATCAGTCAATTGAGGTCACATTTTATGCTACCTTGAAGATTCCTTTTAATTCTACACCACTATGCATCTATGTTCCGGTATTCCAAATGTCAATTAAACTAACTCTGTAAAAGTACTTTCAAGGCATGTTTGTTAACTCAGACTAGCTGCAAGCCACAAAGTAAAAGTGTGTGGCATATGAGGAAAATTATATTTGGTTTCAATGACCAATGGTTATAACAACTGTAATGAAAACGCAGACATTTCTAAAAAGCTTTCTTCTAAATCTCACTTCAGCACCTGAACAGTAGGAGTTCTTATTGTTTCCATGACCTTTTTTCGTTTCTGGTTCTACTGATGAAGTACAATATTTGAACAATACTCTGGCAGATTTCAAATGGTGACTGAGATTACAGGCGGCAAAGTAGGTTGAGAAATCGGACACCCTACTGTAGCTCACTATGAGAATAAAGTAAGGTATATTTATTTTATTGGACAGTTTGAATTTATTATAGGTTGCTCATAATTTCCTGTCTCATTTCTTTAGGGCTCTCGGAATTTATGTCAGGATGTCTTAGGTTATCACACTCCTTCCCTCCTTTGTCCCAACATTTATGCCAATAGACTGAATTGACTTAGAGAAAATCCCTGGACAAAAATTGAAGGGGAAAATACCCAAAGCTTTAGTTGAAGAATGGCATAAGCTTTGGAAAAAAATCTGAAAAAGCAATGAAGATGAAAATGGAAACTCTGTGAAAATTAATGTAGTGTAGAATTGGCGAACATACCACTTATTTCTTTAAACAAATAGAAGAAAGAACCCGCTTATGAGGTGCACCCAAATAATTCACAGGTGGTGAAACTATTAGAGTCCTGCAATTTCTTGCCTCAGAAGTGGAATAAATCTCCTCTATTATAAATGGCGTATGCTCAGACAGTGATTTTTCTGCTGTTCCCTTTCTCTCAACTGTCCCCCTTTCCACGCACAAGGCCTTTTTAGATTTACCATAATTAACTTATTTTTAATAAGAACTTTAGAGAAAAATCTAATGAGGAAGGGAGATGAACGCTACTATAGTAATTGCACTTACAGAAATTCCAAGTGGAATGTGCTTTTTTTTTTTCTTTTGCATGGATTTTGGTTATTACAAAGTAAGCACAATGTAGTGGAAACTACATAACTACATAAGCCTGAAGTCTGCTAGCATGATGCCCCAATGATAATGGGGCAGATGAAACTCCCTAGATATTATTGGTCACACATAATTAGGGTAATTCTCACAATGATAAGAATTAGCTCTGAGAAACATTTTTTTCCTAAAGAGTTTATGCTAACTAAGACAACTGATCTAATGTGTTCTGCTGAACAAATTGATATTCTGAACTATGGAAATTAGGGAAAAAATAGTGTTTGAAGTCAAATAGTGACTGATACTATCTATAAAAATAATAGATTAATAATCTGTGGGAAGCCATAATTTACGTTTACATGTGAATAAGAAAATTAAACAGAGTCTATGCAGGTGCAGAAGAGTTATTTACAAGATGAACCGTCTTGTGGGGCAATTGAAAATAATAATATCCATTCCCTACAGAAGAGGTTTTTGAAATATTTAAAAAATACTCTATCAACAAAATGTCCAGCACACTACCAAACTCCTCATTGCCAGGATTGTGTCTTAATCTGTCTTCCATGGAGCCTAGCTCTGTGTTGAGTATACAGTTGGTGATAGATTAATGATTTTAACATGAATTAAAGTAATCACTTGAGTTTTATAGTACTTTGGAGTTTACAAAACACTTAATGCTGCATTTGCCTCTCCTAGCATCCTAGATAGTGAGGTGGAATGGGCAATAGTGCATGGAAGAGGAGACAAAAGTTGGAGTGAGTTATGTGACTGGGCCATTATCATAGAGCTAGAATCATTGCTACAGCCCAGATGTTACACCCTAAAACCACTGCTCTTCATGACACTTTCATGATCTCCTAGAAAATGAATTGCGACTAGGTATATTTAAGAAGTGCATTTTACTTTATATGCTGCTGTGTGAAACATTTGTTTACGTTGGCTGTGTGAATCTGTCCCCCTCTCTGTCAGTTGTCCATTCCTTTATTTTCTGACATTTGTCTCTGGTGTGGCATCAGTGTTGGGCCTTGGTTTATCCTTCTTGGTATCTTTTACTGTTTTCTTTGCCTTCCCCTTAGATCTATGTAATTCTAAGTCCTTGAGTAGGTTGGTCAGTTCTGCTTTACTCCAAGAGATTAGACTTCAACGGTTTACCATGGCCCTGACTCTCTTCGTTCTTTTTCTCATTTCTTACCGCTTCACCCACTGTTGGATTCTGTTTGAAAAATGGGCGTGAACCCATTTTCATATTTTTCCTGCAGTACTGGCACATACCCCCAAGTACTTAGCACAGTCTAGGTGTGTGATAAGTTGTAAACCACCATTAGGATGACATGGCATCTTCTTATTTCAGTTTTCCCATATAACAAATGGAATGTTGTATTAGTACTTACTAGTATTAATATCAGTGAGTACTAGATACATGTCATTTAAATTTGAAGCATATGTTATTTTAAAAGATTTTCAGTATACAAGTAACATCTTCCCACAAGTCTCAATGTTTTAACACAAGAAAGGTTTATTTCTTGCTCATGGTTAAATGAATGTTCACAAATGTAACTCTATGAGAGTGGCGGTATGGGGCTCTGCTCCATGTAGTCATTCAGGGACCGATGCCTTCCATTTGGTGGCTTTGCCATTCTCTAGAGTCTTAAAGTTCTTTAAAGATCTGCATCCAACAGGCATGTAAAGAAAGAGTGCTTGTTACTTAGAGGATTATATTGGAGATGTCAGGCCTAGAACGGCCGTACTTCTAACTACTGGGGGCGCCAAAAAAAGTATACAAACGGACACTTCGGTCAACATTACTCAAGTAGTAGTTTGCTGTAATCAGAAGTGTCTGGAGGCTGCTGGTAACCACTTTGAGCACCTCTTGTAATTGCAGAAGTCAAACGTGACTTGTATTCATCTTTTGTTATCAGTATACGAGTACATTGAGTATTACAATTTTAATACTTTTTTTTCTTTCTTAAAATGTGTATACATTTTCTTGGCACCCTCTGTATAATCCATGGACTAGAACTCAATCATATCGCACCATCCAATCACAGAGAAGGCTGGGAAACATAATTTATCTTTGTGCCCGGTGGTAAAAAGAAATGAGTTTTCTTCCTGAGGATCAATTTTATAAAAGGAAAAAATACTTGGGAACTAAATAGATTTAAAAAGACATGAAATGTGTACAATTCATTCTAATTAACAACAGCAAAAGGGAATATTAATCATAGTTCATTGTGTAGATGTATATGTTCAAGAGAGAGAGAAAAACAAAGTATACGAGTATGTCTTCCTTTTGGAATTTATTAGTTATTGACTTGGTCTTACCAATGCCAGAATTAGTGAGATGCTTCACAAGTGAAATGGATGTTTACATTTCCCCTGGCTACTTGTAATTTGCCTTCTTTTCACCTTTTCTTGCCAAGTCATTCTTGTTAATATGTATCCATTTATTCATTCATCCAAAAACATTTACTGAGATCTAATTACCAGACATTTTGATAGAGGAAGAACAAGCCACGCCTGTTGTCACCCACACTTTTGTGAAGTAGACAGAAATGTAAGTACCATATGAGATGCACCATAGCAGAGATAAATGAAAGGAAGCACAACAACTAGAAGAAGGTACATCTAAAATGTTGTAAAGAATAGAATTAATTATTTATGCCTCTGAAAAATAATCACTAACCACTGCCTGTACATGCAGCTATACACTGGTGGGATTTGGTGTGAGGGTAGTCAAACACAGAAATGACAGCATTTTTTCAAATGAAGGTTACAATAGTTAATGAGATATGTTTATATGACTGAAATAAACACCATTAACAAATGTCGAAAAACATTCAAACGGATTTATAAATACTGAGCTTCTGAAAATACAACAAATAAAAAGCCAGAGGTCACTGCTGGCTGCAGGCTACTACCACCGGCTCCTCGTCATGACATGGCCAGAAAACTTCTAACTGCCCTACAAGCAGGGTGATCCAGTTAGCAAAGTCCCAAGGAGGGGAAACCAGAACAGTTAAGCTTTATTCCATGTAGGTCTTAATCTTGAAATTCAGGAATTGGGGAGATTTAGTCATTTATTTTTGAGCTCATGGAAAGAAGAGGTTGATAGCAACAGCTTACCCCAGTGAGCAGGCAGGCTCCCCACACAGCTGTGCTGGCCTATTTCAATTAGGATCCTTTAGGACTGACATCACCCCTGGTATGCCAGTCCTAAGCCACTCATGAGCCAGTACTGCCAATCAAGCCAAAATTCAACCACATGGTATGGTTGTTATGATGCAGACAGAAAAATGACATGAACTTGTCTCATTCTGGAGAAAACACCAAGTTCGAAGCCAGTTCTTAAGAAGAAGAAAATTAGTAAAAATGGCAAGACTGTAAAACTTGATTTAGACACATTTTCCTATGATTATCTCAACACACTTAACCAGTAGGTTATTCTGATGAGGCAAGGAATGCTCTCACTCCAGAAAAGACTATGGTTTTCATGCTATGAAGAGGTCACTTCTGGGTCACTCTACTCCTGAGACCACAAGAACCAGTAGAATATGCATAACAAGAGAAGTGAAGAATGCAACTTAAATAGTTAGATCTGAGAAACTTAAATAATTATACTTGAAGCCTGAAATAGACAAACTCAAAGCTGAGCTGTCACTTGACCAAAGAAACTGGACTCTATATGAAGTCAGGAAACAGTCAGTATATGGAGGATTAGAGAACTGTGTAATAGTCTCTATAAGTCCTTTCTTCTCTTAATTTAGTTCACTAACAGTTTTGATGCCTATAGACACAAAACACTCTACTAGGTGCTGTAGGAAATGCTGAAATTCATAGGACACTGTCTTTTTCCTGAAAGAGTTTAAAATTATATTTTGATTAAGCCATAATAAAGGGGAGAAGCAAAACACCAGACCACTTCTGATCCAACCACAAATTCTGTGCAAAATGCACCAACATAAACTGGGTTAAAAAAAAAACAAACAACTACAGGTATTAACTACACTTTACTGATTAAAATTACACAAACCCTGACTTTAACTCTGTTGTAAGCATATAAGAATGAATTTGTGCAGCTCCTAAGTTTGAGTAACAGCCTACCACATGGTGTGCTAGAGAACTCCTTTTCAGCATATTCACACATATTGGTAAAGGGGAATCGACATGTATCGATACTTGCAGAAATGCACAAATGCATTCATTTATTCATTCTCTCTCTTTCTCTACAAAGTCTTCAATATCCATGTAGCCTTTCAAGGAAAGATTTTCCTGGTGTAACAGGATTCTTTTGTAGTTCACTAGTGACCACTATTGGACATACTTCCCTCAACTTATATGAAGCGACAGAATTGGTTCACATGAAAATAATGACGGAGGCCAGAAAGTGGTCCTCAACAGACTGAAACACTAAAAACAGCAGCCTGAGAAAATAAAAATGCTGCTGACCATGTCTAGACAAGAAAGTTCACAAAAACATGAAGAAAATAATTTTTAAAAAAATGTCTCACTATGTTTTGCAAATTTATGTAAAAAATCCTTAAACTTGATTTAAAGACAGTCTAGGCATAAGAAATAGATGTAGAGTGAACAGTTAGAGAAAGATGCTTGTTCATGCACATAGACACACACACACACACACACACACACACACACACACACAGACTCCCTCACTCTTATTGGAGCAGGCCACAATCTGCTGTAAATAAGGGATTTAACATTCATTCCACAAGCTAATGGTGCTTCTCGCCATCCAAGATAGATCCACTTAGATAATAGTGGAGGAGAGTGCCAGAGTGACTGAAGGGAATGGGCTATTGTGTTTGACTAGTTTCCATGTATAAATTAGTGCAGAGAAGAAAAAGAAATTCAACTGAAAAACACATGTACTTTATTATAATTCCAAGTGTTACTCTTGCAACTCCCACAATAGCAGGCTAAAGAGCTTAAAACCACTTAAAAGAAACAAAAAGCAAATGCAAATTTCATTAAATGCCTTTCTGACAAGAAGTGATTTGACTTTAAGTTTGGATGGACACATATGTCAATGGCTGGTCATGGTTTCTGCCACATTCTTTTTAATCTAAACAATTGGGACAAAAGAGGAAGAATGAAAAAGGGAAGCAGGGTGGTAAGATGGGTAAAGTTCAGTTATGTGGCTTCATTTGACCTGAATATCAGGATGAAAACCTCTTGATCAGTACTATGGTCCTATTGCGTCCAGAATGAAAAATAAATCTATGATGTGTGAGCTTTGCATGAAAATATGGGTGGTAACCTAAAATAGATATAAAAGACACAAGGACCTCATTTTCTCAGGAATAGTGCCTCCAGGGGAAAGGGCTTTGACAAAACCGAGGATGCACAACACTTGATATTTGTACACACTCAAGAACCATGTCATGATGCAGACGATGCAGCTGCCATTGATGTGAAGGCTGTTTTGAAGTAGGAAGTGGCTTGCCACTGAACCAACAGGATGTTTTCCAATGAAGTTCAAGGGATCTTTAAAATTGCTTAACTCTAAAAGTAGATAGACTCTTGTAATGTATAAAAGACTTACAGAAGAAAACAAGCCAACCAGTTCAATTTCTCTATCCAGATTGAAGGTTGAGTTGACATCATCACACTTCAAGTTCTAAGTCAACTACTGATCAGGCTAAAGGTCACTTTCTCTTAGGCCAATAATTGAATTTGGGCTGCCAAGCTAAAGGGGGCAGTCAATGAGCAAGTATAGCAAGTGCCTGTATTATTGTACATAGCTTTAATGGCCAATATGGTGCAAAAAGCCTAAGTATCGCAAAGATTAAAGACCAACCTATGCTAGTGCTTCCATCATTGCTAAACATTTTATAACCATAGTACAAAGCAAACAAGGTATTTTTTCTCCATTACGTGTTTGATTTGGGGGCTCAAATATAAGCTTATTTCCTTAGCTGTAAAATGGATTTTAAAATGTCTTATTTACAAGGTTATTGTGATGATGCCTTGTAATGCTTTTCAAACAACTGGTCTAGCATTTGGCACATTCAGACACACAATACATGGCAGGTATTACTAATGCTGTTATCACTCTGCAGAGGGATGTATCTTGGCACTCACCAGTCAGTTCTCTTTCTTTTCTAGCATAACTCTCAGAATCCCAGTTCATTTAAATACAGGCATAAAACAAACCCAGGTTTGATTACATTTTAGCCTCATAACTCAATTCTTGTGATTAAAAAGAAAATATGTTTTATGTTTTAACTGAAATAAGCAGACTCCTTTTTTTCCACGTAAGTCTCATTATATGCTCAAATACATACATGAACGTTCAAGATTTCAAAGAGGAATATAATGCACTTACCAAATGAGTAACAAAACAATCTATTCCTAAACGGAAAAGTTTTTCCAAAGTATAATGAGATCATACTTCAGATGGAAGATACCAAAAAGTAATGTGTGCTGGTAATTTGTTTTATGATACAATTCAACGGGAAAATACACATTTAAAAAAAAATCACTAAGAAGGAAAGATGAGGCAAACTAACGGTGTGTATATAAGTAACATGTCCCATATGGAAAAAATGAGACACCTTTCATAAATTGCTGGGTTCACTAGTCATAAAGTACACCTAAACATTCTGCTTTTTTATATTACTCAGAGCGACTAAAACTTACAGTCCATTCATGCCTAAAATTCAGCTTGCCTTTAAATTGCCATAAAAACTTAAAAATATATTTCTACATTTATAGCATTTGCAATGTAGCATTATGATTTCTTGGCTACAATGATGCAAATAAGTGGGGATGTATAAAATAGTTAATCACTGTCTGATTACTCGCTGATGAATCTTCCTGGAGTTTTTCAATTTGTACCAAATGGCTTACTTCCTTTCTTCGTAATTATAGTGCAGATCAAATTTGTCAGAGCCTAATCAGAACAAAACATTCCTTCACCATCCATGAATCAATGCAACCTATATATTTGTTGCATTTTTACCTTGTTCCCTTCCTGCCTTGTTACCTTCTGAGGAAGTGAGTGCTGGCATGCCATAAATGTGACAGGGAGAGCCACAATCACGTTTGTTTGGAATCAGTGTGTGCAAATTTTGGAATCAACCCTTCAGATGAGGTTTACTAAGCAGCCTGCCCAGAACACTCTGGTTTAAAAAATGTGCATTGCTATTAATATTTTGAGTGTAGATTTTTTTTGGACAGTAAATGTTCATTTTCTGCCCATAAAACCAAGTATGAGTCACAATGGAACATTTACTTCGAGTCAAAAATGCAGTGTGTGCTGATGTTCAAAAGCAGAGCATCTTATCACTGTGCCTGTGGAAAGCAGCCGCACAGAAAGTCAGCATTTTATTCTTCAAAAGCAGATCCGAGATCAAAGACCATAATCCTCAATTCATAAATACTAGCATTAACTTGTATCCATAGATGACTTGCAGTAATTATGAGCTATAATCTGGGTTGGCTGCAAAGACGCTCTCATTCCCTCTTTTACCTGGTCTGTAGCACATGTTCACAGAGGGAGAAGAATTCATATGTGGCAGTGGGGGACAGCCCCTCACAGCCCATCCTTCAAAAAAATTCCAGGACCACCACAGTGAGTGACTGATTTTAGGACTCCTGTCACCCAAATTCCAAGCATACACACCACCATTTATACAGTCTCCGCTCACCAAGTCTATGCAGTCTTTCCCAAAGTTCATGTCTCGATATTATTAGATACCTCTAATCCCACAAAGTCTTGCAGACTTTATTTTGCTTGGGAAGTGGGGGTTAAAGTTCTAAAATAAGTTTTTTTTTAATCATATAAACTAATTTACCTGCTGTTTGAAGATAAAGACACATACACATACACTCACACATACACACCACCCCAACAGCACCCAGACTAAATGGCAGTAGCAACATATAGAAAGGAAAAGGCATTTACCAGGAGCAGGAAAGCCAGAAAGAGGAGCGGTGTGCCAGGAGTTGCCCGACGGCAGCATTCCATGCTTGGATCCTTGCCGGAATCCGAATCGGACACTGAATAAGCTGCTAAGTGCTCTTCTGCCTGCTGTCACATCCAGTACTGGTGCTAACACTCCAGCCCTGCCTATCAGCTTCCATCAGCCCCGCTCACATTTCCTGACTACGGGTGGGTGGGTGGGTGGATGGGTGGGGGGTGAGCTGAATGGAATCTCTCTCGGAGCAGGCAGCCAGCCAATCAGGCTCCTGCTAATCAGACATGCTGAATAACAAAGCCAGGGGGACAGAGAGAGTGTAACAGTGCGAGCAAAAAACGGGGGGGAAAGGACGAAAAAGAAAGGAGAGCAGAGCGCGCAGCAGAGCGAGAAGAGAAATGCAAAAGATGCAGAATTGCAAAAGATGAAGCAAAGCCCTGTGCTGTTAACCAACCTGGTTAGTTCTGCGTGAGATACGTTTCTCTGTGCCAGTTGCTTGTGCCTGTTGCTTTGTAAAGTACAGTAGCTCCCTGTGACTCCGTATTGTTCCATTCAGGAGAGAAACCTAATCCCTGTCAATATATAACATATGCCATAAAGGGAAAGAATCATAGACAAAAACTGACTTAATGTGCCCTTTCAACGTGTTCTGTACAAATGCTTTATTCCTCGTCCATAAAATTCCTCTTTACTTTCCCCCTGACTTGGAAAAGGGAGGCTATTAGTTTTTGCAAGTTCCTCACTAAACCTAGAGTGGTGTAAGTGACTGTGTGTAGGCATTAACTTGATCTGAAAAAGAGGAAGTTGCTTCTTTGTAAAGTGACACTTTAAAACATCCAAGGTTTACTAACACTAAGGCACAATTAGAAATTTAGATCCACCAGTTTAAAAAGAAGCCCTTAACAAAGACTCAGGGATGAGTGGAGCAGAAATTTGGGGTTGAGGAACAGCCTGGTTTTGACACACTGCCAACTCTCTACTATTTGATTTAGCAGGGGGGAGGGACAGAAAGGATGAATTAAATCCTCAGTTAATCCCCAAACCTTTTAACTGACAGTTTCAGCCTCCTCCTCCTTCACATGCTTTATGGGAGCTGTTACAATACAGCGGGGAAACGCTGAAGTGAGTTTTACCTCCTTTTCCCTTCCACTGTGGCAAGAGCATTCGATGAGGAGATGCCCTGTGAGGTCCAGTGTCGCCCTGGAGGAAGTGATAATGAACACTAAAACGATGACAAAGCCAAGAGAAGGTCGGGAAGCTTCTGAGTCTGGTTAATCCACCAGCAAGCAAGATTTGACTCTACCAGAGGAGGGTTTTATTACAGTTTTAGAAAAGTGTCAAGTGTCAAACAAGGACATCTTTCTCCTTATCTATTAAGGAAATCCCTGAGTTTTTGAGAATGAAATAGCAAACTTGGCCTTACGTTTCCATAGGTGTGTCACCAGGAAGTTTTTCCTTTGTGGATCTCCCGATAGCCGAGAAATATATATGGGGAAGGTAAAAGACATTTAGAATCACTGTTCTTTCCTTTCATTAATGAAAAAAATACCGACAAGAGGCATGAAACACACAAATATGGAAAACCTGATGAAGCCATAATAGGCATGTGAATACAGGCAAGTCTGCCTATATACATACCTGCACTGTTGCTTTTCAAAAAGGTGGGGAAAAGCAGGTTGTTCAACTTCAGGTTACTTACTTCAAATGGTGTATCAATTAAAGACAGAAGAGCTTTAAAATTCCCATTTTTAACCTGTTAGGAAAGTCAAGAGCATACAAAGATCCACCTTTTTCCTCACCTAGGAAAATGGATAGCACAAATCCATAACAAAGAGGCCCTATTCTTGGGTATGCTTTTCTATTTCAGAAGGATTTGTTTTACAAATCTCTCCCAAACTAGCAAATGCTTATAAGCTAAACAGCATTCATGGGTTACCGTAAAAATGCTTGACTGGTGTTATCTGAAATCTTCATCAGATTAAAAAAATGGATTGACTGAAATAAACTCTCATTTATGAAGTGATGTTACATGTCTCTCTTTTACACACTGGGGCTTTCTGCTATGGAGTTTTGTCTTCTTTCAGAGTCATTAGCTAAAGAGTTCCATCTAGTTCTATAAAACGGAGTATTTTATCTAGCATCACTTCCTCCCTCTTCACACATAAACATCACTCATTAGGCAGACCAAAAGGGAAGAGCAGATGGTGGGAGAAGGCATAACAACAACAAAGGTCATGGTACAGTACCATTTGCAGAAGAAGAGAAAAACATCGGTGTGGTAAGAGAATAACTGGTAGCCACTTGTAGGCTAGTCTGGATTCCTTCCTGCTTTGGAAATAAATACTGTCTCGATATTTTGAGTCAGAGATTTCTGCGTTGGAATTTTGATGGTCATGTCAAGTATAACAAGATGGTCAACTCAGTAAAGTCACCGAAAAGCACGATATTTTACTCAGTGAAGTACGATATTTTAAAATCAAGCTCTGAATCATTTATTGAATGCCTGGAGGACGCCCGCCATGAAGTGTCAGCGTCTGGTCCCTGTGCTCGAAGCATTTCTTTCCCTGTTGGAGATGCTCAGAGAAACAAGGAAATGCAGTTGCACAGTCGAACATTATATAGCGCAGGGCAAACTCCAAGCTTACTGTAACTTCAGAAAAAGGAGAACAAAACCGAGTTGGGTTAGGGTGACTGAGGTCAATTTTTAGAATGAGCTAATTTTGATTATTGCCAAAGTTTATGTGAGATCTTTTGAGTTCATGAAATGATTTTACACTGACAATCTCACTGGACCTTTATGACTATTCTGTGAAGTTGGTTAAGTACTCAGCCCATTGTATGTATGTGGAAACTGAGGCTCAGAGAAGTGAAGTGACGTGCCTCAGGCCCCACTGGCAAGAATTGGCCTTTGGATGAGGTCTTTGGATTTTGAATCACACTCATTTCATACACCTACACCTACACCTACACACACACACATAATACTTATATGTATGTATGTGTGTATACACACACACACACACACACACACATTTTCAGGTGTTGGCAATGGTGTCATTCTGTTTGGAGGAAGACGTTTATAGTGAAGGCAATGGAGCAGAAGGCAGTCTACCCAGGTTTTACTAAGGGTATATGTTACCTGACAATGGGAAGTATCTTATTTTAGTCTACAGCTTCTCTGTCTCCTATCTTCATTATTTCTACTAAAACCCATTTCAGTGCCCAGGAAAAAATAACATAAAACCCTAGGTAATCTAGGTCCATACTAACGGCAACCTGTGAAAGGCCTCTTACGGCATCTGCACGGGGCGTTGGCCGAGTTCCTTTTTTGCTCTTCAGGTATCTAAATTAAAGCCGTCTGCCAGTGTCTGAGCAGCAGCAGCAGCAGCAGCAGCAGAAGCAGCAGCAGCAACCCCGGCTGCTGTAATACTGTTTACCGGCTCCCTGCACAATATATTAGGTGAAATGAAAGCAGAAGCAAGAGTGTCAGAGCTGTCTGAAGCATCATTCCAAATGGTATGGATTTAACAATACTTAATTTAAAAAACACCAGCTTGGACAGGAGCAAGCTGTTAACATTCAGTGTGCTTTATGGCAGGAAAGAGTGAGCTAAACTCTCGGAATTTCTCTCCCTGGGGAGAGTACATTACAGTGTTCACGCTGGAGCCACCTGTCTCTTCCTGAGGTTTGGGCCTCCTCTCTTGGCCCTCCAGTTGCAGTAACTGGGGTCAAGAGGACAGAGGGTCTTCTGGAAAGAACTCAGGGGTGGGGAACCTTGACAAGCTGGGTAGGACCCTATCTCCCCTCTTGAAGGAGGTGGCTGTGGCAGTGCCTGAGCCTTACTATCCTCATGGGCATGTGTGGACGTTGTTTGATTTCCCTGGCTAATTTTGAAAATTAAAGGGAGAACAAAATGGTGTGAGAATGGATAAGATAAAACTACAGGAAGGTGACTGCTAGTCTCAGGGACAGAGCTACAATTTGAGCAGTAGCCTGTAGTTCTCCAATTTACTTAATATCTATTTAACGCCCATGCAATTGGAGTGTCTGCTACAATTTTCAAATCACCTTTCACACATGACCTAATACGATATGAGCAGAAACTCTATAAGGCAGAGAGCAATTATTATCCTCAGTTACAGATGAGAAAACTGGGGCTCCTAAGTGGGTTCATCAAAGTTACTTATTAGCATGTGAAAAATTGGTGTGATATCTAATGTGGTTTGACTTTCCCCTGGAAAACTCTCTGAGAAGTTGATGAAAATAGCTACATCTATGGAGTCTCTCATGTGCCAGGCATTGTTCTAAACATATTTATTATTTCATTTGATTCTCATAACTACTCCATAGAGTAGGTACACTTACTAATCTCATATGGATGTTATTTATGGTGGATAAACCATCAACATTCATCCCAATTCATCCCAACCAGTGCCTTCCTGAAACACAGAGGCCCGAAATCTAGAAACTACATTTCCCAGACTCCCTTGCAATTAGGGAGCTGGATGTAATTTAGATTTGACCACTAGAAACACCTCTATATAACTTGGAAGGCGGAAGTGAGGCAGAGACCACACTTTGCTTCCTGGGCTTGTAAAAATGGCTACAGAGCAATGTGGTTTGTCTGCAGCCATGTTAGCCAGTCACTGCCTCTGTGTCAGGAGGCAGGCTTGGGGCATGCAGCTGACTAGCTGGATCAGAGAAGGTGGACATGGTTCTTGCATTCCTTACATTTCTATTCAGCAGGTGACTTCCTGGTTATGAAAGAGGCAGCAGCTCCTGTGGTTATCTTTTGCTGCAGAGTAGCATGGAGTCTTCAGAAAGCTCAAACTAGAGTCTTTTTTCATTGGTGATGCTAATGTTCTGTGAGTTAATTGATACCCTATAATATAATACTTTCTGCTTATGTTAGCGAGGGTAAGTTCTGTTCTCTGCAACAGAATCCTTGACAGATATATCCCCTTTAACAGAGGAGAAAACTGAGGCCCAGAGAATTAAATAACTTGCCCAAGATCACATACCACCAGAGAGGGGAAGGGTCAAGATCTCAACCCTGGCCATCTGTGTTCCTAAGTATTAAACAACACTGCCTCTTTGCAGAGCAAAGGGCCACAGGAGTTTAGAGAAGGGAGGTCACTGCCAGTTTGAGGGCTCAGTGAGGAGTACCCGAATGGAAGAAATAGAAATTGAAAAAGACCTAAGACCTTGAGATATAGAAACTTTTATGAGATGAAAAGAAAAGGGGAAAGGCTTTGCAGGTGAGGAGAACAGAGTAAGCAGAGAAAGCAGGAACATGTGAGACCCAGGCTTTTACTCACCCTGACCCACTATTCTAGACTGTTTAAAGGGGGGTGGAAATCATGTTTTTAAATTATTTGTCCCAGAGTCTCTTTTTCCCTACAAAGCGTTTAGTACTGCATGTTCCATACGGAAGGAACACAACAAATTTTAAAATTCGAGTTGATTCATTTCTAGCTGCCTGAAGCACTAAGAGCCTTAGTTCGCATTTCTTCCTATTGCCTGCAATTCTTACCTCAGGGCTTCTCTCTTTGTAGGTACTTGGTTAGAATATGTGACCCTAGCCAGGAACAGAAAGGAATTCTGTAGACTGCTTGGTGGAAGGCAAAAAACCCAGATTTGGAGCCCGTCAGTTCAAATTCTAGCTGTTCCACAGATTACCAGGAAGACTTTAAGGAAATAAATTGCTGAAAGTCTTTGAGCCCAGTCTGTTTGCTTGTTTTGTTTTACCCTGTTAAATAATGAGAGTAACACTCTGCACCACAGAATCGTTGTGGGAAGTGGAGTGAGGGGTTTGCAGTCTAGCTCAGAGCCTGATACAAAGTAAGTCCTCAGTAAATCACTACCGTGCTAGGCGATGGGTGTCTGAGTGTCCATTGTACTTGTCCTTCAACTTCTCTGTGTACTTGAAAATCCTAATAAAATAGTGGAAAAAATTGTTATCATAATTTAGATTCTAATTCTAAGACTCCTTCTCCCCCTGAAAAAACAAACAAACAAACAAAAACAAACTCAGAACAGAACACTGAACTGCATTGGGAGGATAGAATTGCTCACCAACCTCACACTGGCCGTCCTTCGTCTCCCTTTTTCTACATCGTTGGGGTTCTGTCACAGATCTCAGAAGTTTGTTATGGAATTACATTCAACAAACTTATAGAGCACCTACTGTGTGCAAGCCATGAAAATAGAAAATACTGGCAACAGATAAACTGCCTTTGTAGCCTTTTTGACCTACAGAGACACCAAACTAATTGCTGAGGTTTGAATTATAGTTGTAATATTCATCTATTAAACCCAAATGCAATATATAAATCCAAGGCCCTTGGTTCTTAGTTCAGTACTATTTCCATGACATCATCCTCTACAGATAAAATAATTATACCAGAGCCAGACAATAAGGTGAAGGGGTGTTAACAGATTTATAGACAACACAGAGAGAGCGGGATTAAAATGGAAAAGCCAAATTCCTCAGCTTGGCATTCAAGGACTCCCTGATCTGCTTCCAGTCCCAGGATAATAGAAAATCACGCTCTAGCCCAATTGAAATACCTGATATTACCCCAGTACTCCAAGTCCTTCTGCTTCCACGTATTTGTTCATCTTGTCCCTTCTGGCTGGAAGGCCCTCTCTCCCATCTCCGCCTTACTAAAATCCATTTTAACCTTTAAAGCATAGCCCAATGTCAGCTCCTTCACAAAGCCTTGAACATAATTGACATTAGAAATATTCTTGTTAAATTAACATATCAGCTAATGAACATATGCTATGTCTACAGATATGGTAGCAGAAAAAAAGAAAAGCAAGATAAAAAAAAGCAAACAGGAGGATTATGAAAGAAAAGATGGCCTCTGAAAACTAAGCAAAAATGCAAATTAAAATTGAAATACAATTTAAATTTCAGAATATAAACTAAACCATGGAAAATCAGAATATTTTTCCTCTAAAATAAAATAGATCACTGTGAGCCTGCAATTTTATTCCTGTTACGTGTTGGTTATATTTGCGAATACCAACTATTGGTTTCCCTGTTAAGCTGGAAAGATTATGTCATATCACAATTATAAATGTTGTCAAAATTTTTTTAAAAATCTGTCAAATAATGAAATACTGAAAAAGAACTTACAACTAAAAATAATTTATAGTATAATTTTTGTTGTTGTTTAGGTTTCAGAAAAGGATATGGAGTTTGTGGGGAAAACTGGATATTTTTTCTTTCCTACTTGAAAATGCAACAGGCTTTTCTCTTGAAAAGACTTTCATGAAGGAATTTGGAAATTGGTAAGCATGGCAAAAAGGGAGAAAAATTATATAGGGTAATCACATAGAGAATTAAATACAAGCCAACAACAACAAAAATATCATCAATATGTAGGTGTCCTGAGGGGTAAATATGGCATGCAATTGAGAAAAATAGGTAAAAGAATCCAGATTTAGTTGTTTTACATGTGCATTTCCTAGAAGATAAAATCTAAAATTGGTTTCACAGCACAGAAACTAGTAGTTATAGAAAGTATAGGGTTCCAAGGATAAAGGAGAGAATCCCTTCTTGTTAGATGTGATTACAGGGTTGGAGCCTATCACAAAAGCCTTTGGGAACAGCTGGGAGGGACTTGAGTCATAGCCTTAAGGTTTCTTGCATTGAAGGCCAGTGGACTAAGTCTGTTGTGTGTCACCTGAGCATACTTCTAGGAGGAATACCAGTGGAGGCATGTCTGGTGTGTGCAAAATAATGAGGGAGCAAAGTCCAAAGCATGTAAGTGTAATGGTTTTGTCATGGTCTGCTTTGGAGAGGTAACACCCTTATCCAAATGGTCACACAGGCTTAGTTTTTGGGTTTGGTATTTGGTTACATGTTTTCCCTTTGCTCCTCCCACCTCTTCCTCTGTGTTCCCCTCACTTTTCTATAATTTAGACTGACATAGAAATGCTCTTGTCAGCCTCAGAATTGCCTTGTGAGTAGAATGGTTACTACAATCATATGCATTTACTTTTGCTCTCAACAGCTTGGTTTTTAAACACTAGTGTTTTAAGGGAAAAAAATTAAATAACATACCTGTGGCAGAAATATTAGCTGTCTCCCAATATCTATCATTTTTTCCCGTTTTGTTAACAAACATACATGGCCACCCAGAAGAGAGGCATTTACTAGCCTCTCTTGCAGCTATGTGTGGTGACCATGTGACAAAGCTCTTCTTAAGAAGGTGTAAGAAGATAGTGGGTGCAATTCCAAGTAATGTCCTTAAAGAAAAGGGCATATACTGCTTCACTCTTTCCTGTTTTTGTGTCTAGAATGATAATATAGAAGCTGGAACAGACAACTTTGAACATGAAATAAATCTGAGGTGGATAGTACACACTAGAAAAAGGGCCCTGGCTCCCTGACACTTTGGAATGTCACAATGCTCTTAGACTTCCTACCTCCAGACTTTTATGAGAGAAAAGTGTTTAATACAACACATATTTTTTTGACATAATACATAGGCGGCAGGACTATGAAAAACTATTAAATAAACAGGCAAGTTATTATATGTTCCTCTATCAGCTTAGACCATCAGGTAGATATAAATAAGCCTGGCCCATGTCATGCTGGCCTCTTGCAGAATTGCCTTAGCAGATCTATGAACAAGCTTTATGCCTTTGGCTTTAATTAACGGTCAATATAGAAATATGCATGTGTGAAATATTGTATTTTGCTGTGTATAATTCATACCCATGTTTTTGGCCCAAATTTTCAGGGAAAAAAATCTTTCATTTTAATTTTTGAATTTAAATTTTTATTGCTTACATTTAGGTACTTGTTTTTTGTATTCTAAAGGAATTTTAGCACTTATTTTTTAATATTTTATGGTACAAGAAATTTTATGTACTGGTAACAAATGTGTGATATTTATGCATCATAGAATGCCAAGAACTCTTCATCATTGCAAGTTCATCGTTCAGTTCACCAAAACCAATTATCGTATTCCAGGGTATTATTTTGCATATGGATATTATCATTGATTTTTAGAGTTACACTTTTAACTCATAAGCATAAATTAAAGAATTAAAAACATTTATACAGATATGGAAGTAGTACCCATGTATAATGTGCATCCTTATTTTTCTCTTACAAATTTGGGCAGAAAAGTGTGCATTATACATGGCAAAACCTGGTACTTTTGACATCTTGTAAAATTGTCTAGGACAATTTTTCTTATGTAGTTCAATTATGGAAGAATCCCTATGGTAAACTCTCAAAACATAATGGTCAAATACAGAAAGCATGTTTGAATGTTGGTATGTTTTATTTTTTAGATAATGAGCGTTATATGATTCTACTGGTTTCCATCTTTGCATTGGCTACTAAGAAGCTCAGAACAGAAATCTGTGCTCAGTGGCTAAATCTTTCCTCGGCCTATGGTTTTTAAAAATCCCCTCATTCTTTCTTTCTTGGTTGTCACTTTTTTTTTTTAATTCCATGTAAGTGGTTTATTATTATTATTATTATTATTATTATTTGCATTGTAATTTTACTCTAGATATCCTTCCAATGTGTTTGGAAGAAGGTATAATACAAAGTACCATAATTGTAAAAAGGGAGGGCTGAATAAGTTGGTGAAATAAGAGAGTGATTTCATTCTGATGAAAACAGTTTTTCTTTATTCTTAGGGTGCCTAAACTCATTTTTGTTGCCATCATGATTTATAACACTTTCAAGCCTATATCACCTTTGCTAATGTTCACATTTTGTTATCTTTAGTTATTTAGAGAAACTTTAAAGTTATTTAAGAAAACTTGTTCAAACTGGATCATTCTTTCTTATATGTTATTAGGTTGGTGCAAAAGTAATTGTGGTTTAAAAGGTTAAAAGTAATTGCAAAACCACAATTACTTTTGCACCAACCTAATACTTCCATTGATATAATGCCATTCAAATGGAAAAATCAGTTCCCTATAATCAAATCTAATACCTTAGTAGAATTCATGTAACAATACTACATTTTCATTTGTACAGATTCCATTGATCAAATTTCTGATTAGGCTGAAATGATTTTCTCAAGTTACTCTTACAGATGAAATATGGGGGAAGGGGGGTTGGCAATGTCCTGAGTCACTTGATTTATAGGACTATGTACTGTTTCCATTTGGTTGTAGTTGATTCAGTTACTCAAAGCCTCGAGTTGGTCAATCTTGGGGTCCATGAGGGCACTCTTGCCATACACTGTACAAATATATTACTGATCTCCAGAAGACGAGGAAGGAGAGTTTATCACCTGTAAGCCATCACTACCATCAAAAGAAAAACAACAATAAACTATTCAAACATTAGACTGGAAACCTTCAGGGCAGTGTCTGAGTGTTGTCTGATCATTCCCAACCTTAGCATAGCTACCTGGCACACAGTAGCAGTCTAATGAACATTCGCTGAATTGAATGAATTAAAAAAAGCACAAGCTTGATTCCTCAAAAAATTAAACCAAGAATCACCATATGATCCAGAAATTCCCCTTCTGGATTTACACCCCAAAGAAATGAAAACAGAGTCAAACAGATCTTTGTATACCCATGTTCACAGCAGTGTTATTCAATAGCTAAAAGTAGAAGCAACCAAGTATCTATTGATGGACGAATGTATAAATAAAATGTGGTATTTATGTACAACAAAATCTTATTCAGCCTTAAGAAGGAAGGAAATTCTGACATGTGGTACAACATGGATGAACCTTGAAGATATATATGAATCCATTTATATGAGATATCTGGTGTATTCAGATTCATAGAGGCAAAGTAGAATGGTAGTTACCAGGAGCTGGGAGAGAGTAGAAATGGGAAATTAATGTTTAATGGTATAGAGTTTCAGTTGGAGAACTTAAAAAATTCTAGATGTGGATGGGGGTGATGGTTTCATAATAACTTGAATGTACCAAATGCCACAGAACTGCACACTTAAAATGGTTAATTTTATGTGCTGTAGATTTACTATATACTACAATACAAAATTTTAAAGAAGAGAAAAAAAGAATATAAAGTAAGAAATAATTTACCTATGTAAAAGCAATCCCAATGAAATCGCCTGATGTGAACTACTAATCCTTGTGCCAAATAACTGTGGAACTCAGTATGATATGTTGAACTATATCTGATTACTACATTTCTTACAAGTGAAAAATAAATGAAGCAAGCACAACTTTGCTTCAAAATGCCACCCTCACTCAAAAGGAAAGCAAACATTAGAGAAGTATTTCTCTGGACTAAGTTTTCACACATGTAGATTAGATATGGGTCTTTAGACTTCAATGTAAATGGAGCTGAGATCCCAGGGCCTTTGCACTCACTCTTCCTGCTGCCTGGAATGATGGTGCTCTCGTGCTTCTACTGATTATGCTCTAACAGTTACTCATGTCTCATCTTAGATGTTCCTCAGAGAGGCCTTCTAGATCGGTCAATAGAAATAGGCCTTTCCTGTTTGTTTTCAACACCTTCTTACACAGGACCTTTCGTAGTTGATAGTTATAATTCATTTATATTTGTATTTATATTAATTTGTGTGATTATGTATTTAATGTCTCCCTCATTACATTATGAGTTCCATAAGGGTAGGAACTGTTCCAATTTTGTTAACCACAGTATCCAATATCTAGCACAGGATCTGGCACATAGTAAATTCTCAATAAATATTTGTTGAATGAATAAGTATTTGTTGAGTGAGTAAATTCATTTCTAAACAGAAGTCTTCAAAGACATCGGTAACAGTCAATTTCTTAAGCTGGGTAATGGACCATAAGCATTTCATTATTTTAAAAAATACTTTGCACACATACACATATATAATTTATATTATGTATACCTTAAACATATACACACAGGCTTTATATATATAATATTTATATATACTTCCTGTTAACCAATGGACCAGGGGGATCAAATGTTATTTCCTCAGCTCTAACCCTTTCCTGCCTGCTTCCTCAAAGACCATTATTGGTTCAGCATCTTATTCTAGTTCTCCCTCCTCTCACTCCTAAGGTCTGTGTTAGACAGGTAAAGGCAACTAGTTTATTGTTTTGCCAGTAAAATTTTAAAGTTCATTGTTTTGCAATTTTTTTATTCTTTAAATTTTATTCTGAGATACCCATTTACTAATGAAAGAGGTTGGGTAGATTAAATAAAAATGCAAGGGAAATTCATCCTCGTCTACTTTACTATGAACAAAAGTTATGTACGTAACATGTCTGTTTGTAATGACGAGAACCGTAATGATAAAATTTGCTCACCAAATTAAAGAGAAAAAGATTATGCACATGAGATATTCTTAGTAACAATATTTTCTGATATATGTTAAAATCTGAAATATAAAATTTGATACTGATATTTACTTGTCTGTACATTCATGTATTATGTTTCTTAACCAAGATTTATATTGCTTATCCTTTAATTATGCAACGTTCTGAGATTCACAACATTCTCTTGAAGATAAGGTGTGGAAAAATAATCAAGACTTGCTTTAAAAGTTCCACTTATTAAAAATTAGATTGGACACATAGATTTCATTTTCCTTGCAAAATGACAGGCCACTATAACGTTTTTATGAACAGTTAGCAAAAGTAATCTGTGGTGCCATTTGCTTAAGGATTCTATAATTATTTCCCATTCTTTTGGAGGGGAGATTTCCACTGAAACGTGAGTTTGCTCATCACAGACAGGGAAGTCACACGCTGTGTGCTACAGCAGAATAGGTCCACTGTGCAGACTTCAGAAGTGTTAGCCTGGAGACTTACTGTGGATGACCCAACGTTGAATTTTCACGGGTCTGCTCAAGGAAGAACTGACTTTCGCAAAGAATGAAAGCCATGAAAAGAAACTGGGGGTAGCGATAGTACCCCCGTGTAAAACCTGCATGTACACCTAGTAAAATTTGGAAATTGAATTCACTCTGCTTCAGATTTCACTTTTCCCCTATTAAATCAGAGTACGACACAGGCATCACAAAACCTGCCATAAATAATTCTTCACAACCGTCTGCTTCACTTTGAGTGCCCTGGACTCTGTCCAGCCATAAAACCTGGATCTACTTTTACCACTAAAGAGGATAGTCCCCCCTCGGTTAGGGCTCAAGAAGCTGAAATTGAAAAAGAGATTGCTGTTCAAGCAGTTACTCTGCATGCTGCATCCTATACAGCAAACAAACAGGGGTTTCGCTGTGGAGCTAGGCAAGGCCTTGACAAGATTTATAAATAAGATACGGTGTTTATTTATTATTTTAGAAACTTTCCATTGTGCTCTCCTTGGTAATGTAATATGATATATACTTTTGCCAAGAATAGGGTGTGGTTGCTCCGAGGCTTAGCCCATCATGAAATGTCATGCTTAAGTCTTGAGTCAGAACATTAAAACAATGCAATTCTGGAAGGAGAGTGCCAACAGTTTTCCCAGTTCTGCTAGATTCAACTCTATTTGAGTTGGGAGCACTAGTAGGTTTTCTTGTTACTATGTCTAGTCATGACTCTGAAAATATGATCAGTATACTTTGGATTTTATACTTGCTTCTTTATTCTGAGGATATCTTCCTCCTCTGCAGCCTGCCTTCCTCCCACATTCCTTCTATCCCTCTCTTCCCTCCCCATGTCTTTGTCAATTATGGTTAATCAATAATATTATTCTTGCAGGGGTTAAAATCAAATGGAAAGAATCATACTTAGGGATTGCTCTTGGAAACACCCAGCAATGTGGGCTAATGAGCTCACTTTTTAAATAACCTAATGAATCCTACTTCTTAAACACCCATCTCCCTAGTGCTGTTGGAGATTTGGGCATCAATATTTGCAAATTTGACATAGTTCAATACTTTTTCCAAAGGGTCTGATTAACTAAGGGAGGGAAGGGAGGGGGATGGTTTCTCTACTCACAATGGGTCAGTCCCTTTGGTGTGTAAGTTCCCTAAGTATAGAGACTTGGTCTTTCCCACTTACTTCTGTAACTCCAGTATCTAGGACAGTGACTAATAGATCTAAGGTATTCAAAAAATATTAGTGCTTGATAGATCTAAGGTATTCAAAAATATTTATTGAATTAATGAATAAAATAACTAGTGAGATAGCTTGCTGAGTACAACAGAAGACTTGAAATCGAAAGGTCTAGGTCCCTGCCAAGAAACTAGGATCCAGAGTAGTAGATCAAATATGTCTAACAAAACACTAATAAAGCCTGACCATGAAATACACATTGTTTATGATGTACTATTTCCTGGATAACATAATTTGTGATACAAAAACAAGCATTTTATATTTCACTATAATGTAACTGCTTGAGAGCAGATACTAGGTTCTCAAATTATATTTGTTGAATGTCTAAATAATGGAAAATCCATGCCTATAGAAGTGTTTTCTCAAGCAGATGTGTGGGTCATAGTATCCGGCTTCTACAATTCAGTTATTATGGCAACTTCTAAAAAACAGAGCTAAGATACCAACATTCTCCCCTTTAAAATCCTAGAAATAATGTTTCTAGTATTTTCTATACTACTAAAAACATTTAGTCCTCTGTTATTTCTTAAAAAAAGAAAGTTCTGTTTGTTTAGAATATATCTGCTCATGGCAGCAAATACTGTTTTTTAAAATATTGTTGATAAGGGAACAAGACTCATGCTCTGAACTCCTCAGAATGTACATGGGGATATTTTTGTCATCAAATCAAAGGGCTGAACTAGATTTGCTAAAGTCTCTTCTGGCTCTAAAATTTTATGACTCTGGCTTTAAAAAAAACAAAACAAAACAAAACTATCCGTGGGGAAGTAGTGTCTTTGTAACTCACTCAGAAATTTCATCGTCATTGGACGGAAAGTCTGCACTGATTCAGCATATTCTGGCTCAAGTGTATTAAGCCTCAGTAAAGTCGTTTTCTTTTAAGGATGCTCTGGAAATCTTGTGAAATAAGCCAATGAACCATAATTGAATTTGGAGGATGGTGCCCCAATGAGAAAAAACAGTAAATGGCCATGAAAGGTTAGGGCAAAATGAGGTAAAGTGCTCAGATCTCACATTCACCATTTTGTGAAATGGTTAAAGCATTACTTTGCGACTGTGAGTAGTCATTCGCTAGCAGGTCATGAAATCAATTTAGTGTGTAACGACCAAAAGTAAAAACACAAGGGAAAAAAAGAAATAGTTCACAGTAGAATAGAAAATATCCAGTTTATCTCATATAGTAAGGGTAAACACTGTTTGACAGAAGTTTTATTTCAGAAGTGTGTGTGTGTGTGTGTGTGTGTGTGTGTGTGTGTGTGTTTCAGTGTAGGTGTATGCATACTAGGTCACCACGTATAATGTATTTCTTTTTGTGGAATACATTCAAAAAAGTTTGAAAACTATTGGTTTAAATGAAAACAGCCTTTCAAAAGCCCTTCAAATTCTATAATTACTTCTATGAAATCCTGAAGATCTCATTTACAACTGCAGAAAAGAGGTAAGGTGTGAATGGAAAGGTTTCTTTCATCAAAGGAAAGCAGAATCAACTCACCCACTGATTTTGATCATCCGAAGCCAAGTTCACTGAGCCCAACCTCTTTCATCTAATAGATTCGACTGGAGATGTAGGTAAATCCCCTTTTCTGTCCCTGGTGGAGAGTAGATGTCAACTACATCTAAGTGTGCTTGTACCTGAGCTAAGACAGAATATAGGCTAGCCAAGGGATGAAAATATATATATATATATATATATATACACACAGTATAATATATACACAGAAATGTACAACTAGGAATTCTTTTTCTGTCATGAGGGGAAAAGAAAAGCACTGCAGCCTTCTCCATTCCTTTTTCTTCTTTGGCATCCTGTCTAAAAGGTCTTCGGTCTTAATCCTGTCTTAATTTTTGTCTGAGGACTTTTTCAGGACCCATAGGGATATTCTAGAAGTGGAAACTCCTTATCTAAAAATTCTTCTCGTCTTCTTGCTGTATGTCTGTAAAATTTTTTTTTTCTGTAATTTGATTTTACTTTAACTGATGACTCAGTATTTCCATCTCCTTTTATTCATCAAAACATTTTTTGGTGCTTTTTAAATTCAACCTTAAAGTTGGTACAATAACTGGACAGTCCATAACACTGTAAAATAATAATTATGTACATAAAATGCTTAGAAAGACAGACGTTTTTCCTTAGGACATGCAGTTTCAAGATTCTGAAGTATGATAAATGGGGGTGGGGTGAGACAAGTTATTTTAAAACACACACACACACACACACACACATTTACCAAGGGGTTGGCAATCTGTCAGGAACTGTTCTAGATGCTACAGAAATGAATGAGACGACCAGATAAGAGCCTTGATTTTTGTGGTGCTTACTCTAATCAGGGGGATAGGTATGAAGAAAAATTAAACAGATAAATGAACAGGGTAATTGTAGATAGTAGTATGTGCTATAACAAAGAAAAAACAGGAGTGACCCCATAGAGGGGTTGGGGTGCAAACTAAAATCGGGATGGTCTCTGAGGGGTGACCTTTGAACCAATCTCTCAATAAACAAGAAGAAAGTAACCAGAGTTTCCATGGAGATTCAATCAAGTAGGTGTGAGCATTGGTACTTACTCAGCCGTTATTTAAAAATCTCCTAACTTCAAAAGAAAATGAAATAGAGATGTGTTAACTGAAGAAGAGAAATCCAGGTAGTCAATGTTTGTTTTAAATGAATCCATTAGGTACTAAGGGAATGGACTCCACTAACTGTAGTGTGGGCTGTAAACAATGACCCTCGAGTTCTGGAAATGACAGGACCGAAAAGTGCAGCTCGCAAACTTGAGATACCTTGTATCACAAAAGGAAAATCTAGAAGAACAAGCAATCAAGAGGAGAAGTGATAAAATTTACAGCAGCTTCTTAGCTCGGGAGTTCTAATATGGCAGGGAAAGAGTGCAACTACTATGCTCAGGATGGTGGGTTACATAAGGCTAGTTCAGCAGTAAGGCCATCAAGAGGATCTTTGCTACAGTCTGAGGAATAATTATAGGCTCAATAATCTCAGAGGACTATGGAAAACTTGAAGACTGTTCAGAGGCAGTCAACAAAGATGATTAAGAATTAAATAATGGGGCCTCTGAGAAAAGGTATAGCCAAACTGGAATTACTTAGCCAGGATTATTTATCTTGCTGAAGACACATCCAAGGTGTGGCTTAATATGGGCTTCGAGAATCTGAATATGAAAGGTAATAGTGACTAACTGTTCTTTATGACCTCCATGAAGAGAGTCAGTTGAAATGAGAGGACTTTTAGTTAGAGATAAGAACTTTTGGATTAGAAAGTATTCAAAGCACAGTGAGATACGTAGCATGCATTTTGGGTCTCCTTCTTTAAAATTTAAAACAGGGGCTATTAACTTAGGATCTTTGACTCCCTTCCACAAGGATGGGTATGGTGATCCTTGCCAAGTTCAATGTAAAATTTTGTGGGTGTATGTATATACATGTGCTTTTTTTTTTTTCTGGGAAGAGGATTGGCAACTTTTATTAGATTGGGTCCATGCCTAAAAATGTTTAAAAATCACTGCTTTTAAGAAACCAATTGTATTCTCATCTGTTTGGATCAGTTGACGTACACTTTGGTCTGAAGAAAGAGAGTGGACTAGATGCCCTTTGAAGTTTGCCTAACATCTTCTACACTACTTAGGAGACTTTTAGAACTATGTACATGACTGCTCTAAAGATGAAAAAATATACATTAGGAGTTTAATGCTAGGTTATTTTTAAAAATTGCCTTTAAGTGAAAAATGCATATATATATATATATATGGATTCTTGTCATAAAACTGGAGGATAAGTGGTACTCCTTGGGAATAGTACCAGCTTAAAAAATGTTTGCAACATATGAGCAAAATGGGAGAAAGGTATTCTGTGGATATTTAAAACATATGGTTTTTGTTTGTATTTCTTCCAAATGTTTGAGAAAAGTGAACAACTTGTACCTGTATACAATCGTGACTATGAATGCACTATTCTTTTTTAACAAAAAATGTATTTATAAGCAAGCAGTAAAACACTGAAAGAAATCATAATGTTAATAAGTAGGAGGCTATCAGGTTCCATATTAAATTTCTCATACTCAAAGCTTACTTTGCAAAGAACAGTAATTTTAACTTGATGGATTAAACAGTTTTCAATAGCGCATACATTTCAGAGATCCACAGGAAGTGATGTAATAAAAATCCTAATCAATCGGGCATATAGATAATATCCACGCACATCCACCTCCTATGAATTGTGCAAACAGGAAAAATTGTAGCAGTAGTGAAACAGGTGAAACACAAAATGCTATTTTGTTCTTACCCCCATGTTTAAAAGTAGTAATAAAAAGTAGAAAGTTTATGAGGCCTAAAAAAGTCATGTGTATCTTCAAAGTAAATGTGGTTGGTTTTGCATAAGTTTGCAGTTATTTTTCTTATTTGTTCATCAGTAAACATTTCATTTTTTATACAATAATTTTTATATAAAACACAATGAAATCTTAAATTCTCATTAGTTCTGGTTCTGTTATTATAAAGGAAGGGGAATAGTACAAACTAGTAGCAACACTGAAAACCAGAAATACTGAGAGAAAAAATGGGACAGAGCTGTTTTCTCTGGATTCTTGGTCTGTAGCACAAAACGCAAGGCTGACTTGACAGACTAACAACTGTGAGTGATAGGTGCATACTCCTGTGGCGTATTTGAGACATTAGCATCAAATCATTGGTCTCTAACCTTTTCAGATTTGAAGAATTGCATGCAACGAAACAAGTTCAGATACAGTAAATTAATAACACATGGAGCTGAAAATTTCAAGGTTTCATTTCTGGGGTAGCCAGATAAACAAATATATTTACACAAGAGCTGTTTGAATCATACACATTTTAAGCTAGTACTTATCTAAGTAGCAACAGCTTTTCTGAAAGTTTCTCAAATAATGGTTTCAGTAAGGTAATTTCTCTTTTCTACCTGTTCGTATCACCATAAACATAGGTAACACAACCTCATTTGGATAGGTAAAGCTGTATTTCCTTTTATTTTACAGGAATAAAATCAAATGGAAATTATAGATTTAAATTGTCTCTGAACTCACGATGAACTAGGTTTATATATATTACATACATATTCACACACATGCTATAACGCTATCTATCTATCTATCTATCTATCTATCTATCTATCTATCTATCTATCTATCTATCTATCTATGTATACGTACAGACAGCGGGTTATCATATTATCATATGTGGTTCTTTTACCATAACAGTCAATGCACAGTGTGATCTTATGCATGGTATGCATAAGGGTACACGAAGCCTTTCCAAGGAATATGCAAACATAATTGTTTTAAGGGGGAGAATTTCCACATTCTCAACTTCTGCATATACTTTTTGTTAAAACTGAACTCTGGAAAATGTACATGCAGTTGTGGTGTTCTGATGGGTTTCTTATCCCAGTTCCCCTTTCTAAAGCATGTTTCTTTAACTTTTCAAAAGTACATGCAACTTGCACTGGTGTATGATCTCAGGGCATAAAACTAGGAACACCAAACAAAATAGTGATTCAAAATATTGGTTTCAATGAAGCTTCCTTTAATCAAGGCACCATAAAACCTACAATAGAGTTACTGTCTTTCCCTGTTTTACACAATTTTCTGTAAAGACCAAGTGTGGCTTCAGAAACAGAATATTTTTGTCTATGTAAAGTTATTCTGAATCTAGATGTCCTGCAGAGTGGGCAATGGGAATGACGATAATTATAATTTAACTATCATTGCCTCTTCCATTATCCAACTATTGTCAAAGAATGAATCACTTCAGAGGGCATCTGATGAGAACAAAACAAAGAAAGTTTGGTAAGGAATGTTAAAGGGGCATTAACTTATTTTATATAGAAAATAGTAAGTTCTTTTAGGTATGTGTGTATGCATGTATATATGTATATATAAATGAACAAATGTATTATTCTGTCTTCTTAGAATTAAAAAGTGATATAATTTTCATGTAACTGAGCACACATTCATTTCCATTAAAAAATGAAGTCAGACTTTTCTGACTTCTTTCCCTGATTAAATTATACAGCAAATATTTTTCCATCGACAGCAAATACTTTTTTGTTAATTGAGTGAGTTAAATATGCAGCTACAAAATGCCTTGTTTGTGTGTCTGTTTTTTTTAAATATCAGATTTACTGAGGTATGATTTGTATATAGTAAAATCCTCCCATTTTAGGTATACAATTCTATGAGTTTTGACAAATGTATACAGTTGTGTAACCACGCAATCATGATATAGAATTATTTCCCTCACCCCATGACGTTCTCCTGTGTCCCTTTGTAGTTAATGCTCTTCCCACTTTTTATCACTGAATATACATCCATTATATAGATGTACCATAATTTGTTGATCCATTCACTGGCTGATGTACATTTGTTTTGTTTCCAGTTTGGGGTGATTACAAACATTCTTGTACATATAATTACCTGGATAAATATGTTCATTTTTTAAATAAGTACCTAGAAATGGGATTGCTGGGCTTTATGGAAAGCATATATTTAATTTAACGTAAGCAACTGCCAAACTCTTTTCCAAAGTGGCTGTCCCATTTTGCACTCCCACAACAATGAAAGAGTTTCAGTTTGTCTGCATCCTTGGCAGCACTTGGTATTGTCAGTTTTTTTAATGTTAGCCATAGTGCTGGATACGAAGTAATACATCATTATGGTTTTAATATGTATTTCCCTAATGACTGATCAGGTCGAACATCTTTTCTTCTTTTTTTTTTCAATTAAAGTTTATTGGGGTGACAATTGTTAGTAAAGTTACAGATTTCAGGTGTACAGTTCTGTAATACATTATCTATATCTCACATTGTGTGTTCACCATCCAGAGTCAGTTCTCTTTTCATGTGCCAGTTTGTCACTTGTATCTATTCTCTGGTAAAGTATCAGTTTAGATCTTTGGTCCGATTTTTATTGGGTTATTTTTTTCTTATTACTGAGTGGTGAGAGTCCTTATGTATTTTGGACACAAGTCCTTTGTCAGATATGTATTTTGCAATTATAAGGTTTTGACAAAAGTATATTTAAGACATAGGATGTTGATAACATTTTATCAAAATATATTTTATTGGCAAAGGTATATTAAATTAACTATATTCCAATTTTCCTAATTCTTCCTGAACATATTAAGTTGAATGAGGAGCCACTAAGAGAAAGAGCAACAGGTACAATTAGTAAACATTTGATAAGTTGTGGTAAAGCAGAAACTGAAAAGATAAATGGCTTGAACGATTGTGTTACAAATCATTTTGTTGGCTAAGCCATTTATAATTCTTTGCTTTTCAGTGATATAATTGAGTTGTTAGCTGACAAACCATTAAATATAATTTTTGATGGTTAATCACTAGCGATTTTTGGCATATAACTCAGAAGGAGTTCAAAGAATTGAGTTACATTATTTTAAAACTTCTTTTAACCCTCAAATTAATTTCTTTTATGTAATCAATGTTCTTTAGCACTTACGTGAATAAATGTGAAAATTAGAAATAGGATCCATAAGTAACCCTGTCTCACTCTGGCAATAAATAACATTTATCCATGATAGATGGACTACTTGGGAAAACAAAACTCCTCTATATTTTATTTAGACTAATAATTTCAATAGAGCATATTATTTGTTAAAATTTGCATGATTTTTGTTATTGTTAAGGTACTGGTAGTAACTGAAATAATATCACCACCCAGAAAAATTTTTTTCAAAACTGAGACTTGTGAACATAAAAAAGTTGACAAAAACTAAATTTCATTTTATAAATATATTTCTTTCTTTTTTCCCCAGAAAATATGATTGTCAGTGACCATTCCTTTGGTTCTTTTTTATTTTGTAGAAAAGGGAAAACTTTCCATCATAAAACATATCACATTAGGATAATATGAGTCAAAGAGAAAAGAGAATGAGATAAATGTCCAGTATATGTTTTTAATGGATGTTTATGAGTGTCTGGTTGGTTTAGTATTAAGATACCAGTAGAACCATCTAGAATTTTCAATATCTATAATTCTCCAAATATTACATTCTTTGAAGTCATTTTAATTTATGACAAATTTTAAATATCAAATAAAATGTGCCCATAGTAGATGATTTTTATAAATTCTTTTAGGGACTTTAAAAGTAAAAATTTTGAAAGATAGGTCATGATCTTTATAATTTTTTTCTGTTTTCTTCCTGGCAGTTGTGACATATGGCTCTGATCTAATTGTTCTGGTTTTCAAGCTTCTCAGTTTGCAATTACAATAGCAATAATTTTCCCTGGACACTGAGTGGATGACTAGCTCATCCAGTGCCCTGTGTCCTTCTCACATTGGCTGGCAGCAGACCCTTAGCTGTCCATGCCAAACTTCTTCATGGCTCAGTCTTGACATTCTTCCTGAGCAGCTCAACCAAAGCATTATAATGGAACAAAACACCCAGAGTGATTCTTAACTGTGTATTCAGAAATTTATAAAAGGATTTATTATTGAAAGTGGGGTTTTGTTTATTAGTTGACTTTTATTCTCTCTTGTTTTCTGATGTAACAAATTATGTGTGTGTGTGTGTGTGTGTGAGAGAGAGAGAGAGAGAGAGAGAGAGAGAGAGAGAGAGAGAGAGAGAGAGAGAAACCTCTTGTTTTGTTAGAGTCCTGAATAGTGTTTTCCAAAGTTTTCAAATCTTTGGAATACAACCTATAAACCAAATTACATTGCTCACATCCTACAAATGCACAACAGTGTGTACTCGACACCTGCAATTTTTCATACATCAAAAGTTTGGGCTCTTCTACATTCAAAGCGCTCCTGCCATCAGTCCCTCAGGGGCATGCAGATAGTGAAAAGAAGCAAACTCATTTGGCAGAGAGGTGTGTCAGACTCTTAGGAGGAAGGTGCTCAATTTCAAGAAAGAACGAACACCAGGACATTCAGACAGGCTCTAGCGAAGCGCTCCATGAGGGCAAATCTACCCCATGACCTGCGAAGCCCCCAAACATACACTTAAAATTGCAGGACATTTTGTTGAGCATCAGGTGAAACTAACAGCCTGAATCCCCTAGTAAAGATCCTCAGGACAATACCATTGCTTTTCTTTCTTTCATTCCTTCTAAGTTTCCCCCTTTCTTTTAAATTCTGAGCTGAGGTCTGTGTGCTGTCTCCCTCCTCCCCTACTCCCCGTAGGTTTGGCACTCATTTTCCCCATTATTTCAATGAGTAATGACACCAAGGGCACGAAGCCAATTCTACCGGCGCTTTACACTTTCCCCTTTCTACAAAATAAAAAAGAACCAAACCAAACACGCTGCAACATTCAGCTTCAGGGATTGTGACTAATTTCTAAGCTCTCTGTGCTCTGTAGTAGAATTCTGGCTGTCATTAGACATTTGGCTTTTTTTCACAAAGCCCTAGAGCAAACTTTATTTACAGTGCACACTGACTTTTATTACTACATAATACAGAAAATATTTGCTTCATTATGAAGCCAACTGGATATTTATTTTGATTTTTGTTACTTGTGGTAAACAGAGTTCAAAACACTCTCTACTACCATTGTTCCAAACTAGTCAAAAACTATGTAAACAATCAGCATAGTGATTGTTAGCCCAGATCTTGTGATTGCCTCACCTCCTTTTCCAGCGAGAGGCAATTTATTTTATTTTTTATTTTTTTAAAGTTCATGTCGATTTTAAATTTTAAAGAAACGTTTGCGCCTCAAGACTGTCTTTAGTCCATTCTGGTGATTGCCTTTTATGGGAAGTCACCTCATAATGAAGTCTTTTCAACGTATTTTTGGAACTAAACCTTCTCTTTGGACAAGGTCCAAGGTAGGCCTAATTCTGCTCTAAGGCAAACAGTATGCCTAAACATCAAGAGTACTATTTTTTTTAGATGACATAGGTAAGAACATGTGTTGTTGGAAATATATGTGTGCACCCAGATGCATTTTATCTATATCTAGATATATGATACTGGCTTTGCTGATTCCATTTAGTTCCAGAACCAACGTGCATTGTGCATCTCAGTTGGCTTTCAAAGATTGTCCAGACTTGAAATGCATCTGTTTGGCCTTCTGTATGGTCCAGTTTCTGCATATTCACACTATGATAAACATGTCAGTCCATACTGTCTGTATCTGTATCCTGGCTCATTAGCACTTTGTGATTGGTACTTTTTGTAATTTGGTAGACTTCTGACTGATTTTTAATCCCACCTATAAACCCCGTAGAGTTTATTTTTGAAAAATGAAAAATAAATCCATAGCAGCAGAACATTTTCAATTCATATCTTTAGATGCTGAGAAAATCATGTACGCCAGCACAAATCCAGACTAATATTTATGTCAACATACCCACCCACCCCCCCTTAACCCCAGGACACACTCTCCCACTGAGAATTTGGGAGTGAGATTTAGTTTCTGTCTTAGACTTAAGCCCATATCTAGAGTTTCTGGAACTTCAATCCTAACAGATCACTTTGGAGTTGCTTTTTCCTTTCTCTACTTTATAGGATATTCATAAAACGTCTGCCTTCCTGCTAGAGGTATTCACACAATTGGGCTAATGTGAGTATTGTACAATAGGAGAAAAAAATGTTGGCCTCTGAGATCAGATCTGGAATCAAACCCTGGCTCTATCATTTCCTGCTTGTATGATCTTGAGCAAGTTACCAATCTTCCCAAACCACAGTTTCTTCTATAAAATAAGGAAAATAATACCTATATCACAAGATGACTATAAAGATTAGATGTAGTAATGTCTAAAAAGCATTTATACAATATTGGGTATATGGTAAACATTGGTTCATTATTATTTTTACTTAGTACATTGTTCTGCTTATCTTGATAAAAGTAATTCTTTTAACGTAGGTTTTAAAAATACTGGACTTTCTCCATAAATACAAATAATAGTCAATCAAATACATTTTATTAAAATTCAACTGAAGCAAAAATTTTTCAAAGTGTCTCCAATCAAATAGGGCATCATATACTTTTGGCATTTTGTGTATGATCTGGGTTAGTATTTTTTTCTTTGGTCCAATCATTGGATAAACTCTTTGTTTATACCAAAACTCTCAAATCTTCAGTTTCCCCATCAATAAAATGGAATGACAAAAATCTTTGAAACCTTGCAATAAAGCAAATACAAAGATTACTATTAACTACTCATTTTGTAAATAATAGGGTGGTGAAGAACTATTTTACACATACTGTGATTAAAAGATGTACTATGAGGGCATCTTTTTTATATTTAGGAATGTAGATGAGCAATAAAGATTTCATCTTACTGAGTCCAACATTCAACGTGTTTCTGCATATTAGAGAAGCATGGTCAAAGCTTTCATTATTAATGATCTGAATTGTTTTTCCTGAGGATAAAACATACATGCTTCGTGGGAGTGACAGGTTGGTGAGCTTTGGAGCCAGTTTGTACTTTTAGGGACCATCAAACTGAGCCAGTGAAGAAAGTATCTGATTAGCACTGTCAGAAAAATCCAATGATAATTTCAATCTTGTGAAGAAACCATCCTCACCAAGGAAAATGAGTACATACATTTATCTGATTGATGAACACCACAATGTTTGAGAACTTGAACTTTGGAATCCAACTGACAGGGATTGAATCCTAAATCCAGAATATTCTATCTGATCCTAGGCAAATTACCTAAACTCTCTGAATCAGTTTCCTCATCTGTAAAATGAGGCTAATCACATAGTACCTACCCCCCTGGATTATTGTGAGAAAATTAAATCAGACATGTAAAGCATGTAGAGAAGTACCTGGCACAAAGAAATTGCTCAATAATACTAGCAGTTGCTAAATACATAGCCAATACTTGTGAATTGCATACAATGATATTAGCAGTTAACATCATTAGTCCCTTGGTAAAATTCACAGACTTTTTTTTGGTAGGAGGAAAGACATTCAATATGGCACTTTTGCATTTGGATGAACATTGTAAGGATGTTTGTCTGCCCTCACACCTGTGCACATCATTTAGCCCTTACTCAGACCACCATTACCACGTGCATCTGTCCTTTTACCAAATATTTAAGGTAAAACAAACGACGTAAGTGTTTCCTCGGGGAGTCAATATTCTTGCCACAGAGAAGAGGCATGCACAGGTGAAATACTGGGACTCTGCTTGAAGGCTAATCCTCAAAGCTTACTTTTTAAAAAAATCCTTTAAGGCTAAAATTCAAAATAATGAAGACTGGCAGAATTTTACATATACATAATACGTATTCTTTTGTTTCTATTTTTTCATTATTTTTTTCCCTTTTGTGTCAACGCTGGAGAAGCATGGATTTTAGAATCCGGAAGACCTGAGTTCAAATCCCATCGCCACCATTTAATAGTTGCATGAACTTGAGCAAGTTCATTTGTCTCTCTGAGCTCTAATTACCTCACCTGTAAAAGGGAAATCTTATCTGTTAGCTCAAAAAACAAAAAAAAACAATGCGAGGGTTGAATGCAATGGCATCGGCAAAGCACTTATCACAGTGCTTGACCCTTAGTAGATACTCAATAAATTTCCTTTCTCCATTAATGGCATAACTAAAAAAATAAAGATTCTAAAAATTCTCTAAAACTAGGAAGCCATTCTCAAGTATTCTTGATGCCACAGTAAACGCTTGCAAGCTTGCTTTAGTCCATTTTATGCTTTAAATTGAATGGCTTCTAGATACAGCCCCACAATAATGACATCATTTCTATAGTAGAGGCCACAAGTATACAGAAGATCTCTCCATACCTTATCAAGAAACTCAAAATCAATATACACCCAGGCTGAGAAAAAACTTCAAATTAACCAGACCTTTGATTCACTCCAAACTGATTGATAAAGTCATATTTTGTCCTATAATGTCCAGTCTTCATCTGCTTATTAACATTCCCTTCAGTCCACCTTCCAACTTTGAATGAATTCTATACCTATAATTTCTATGGCTGATTACAGAGCAAAAGAGAAAACTCGGGAAGAGAAAAACTGGCTTTGCCTTCAATCTACTTCTAAGAAGGTTTAGTTTTCGTTTGCAGATAATTCTGTAACATTTATACAGGCACTGGTATTCATTATACACTGAAGGAGAAAGACAAAAGTCATGTGTCCTCAGCTAGATCATAAAAGGTTGTCAGCTCATCAGTGACTTCCTATGAGGTCATCAGCATTAGGAAAGCTAGAACAGTTAAGCGCCACAGAAACTGAAGATGAAATTACACGTTTAGTATTGACTCAGTTATGTGGCCTAGTGTGTAGAGCAGAGCTGACTTTAATATATGTTTCCTTATCCCTATTAAATACATCAAAGACCAGATTTTCAAAGCCCTGCATGGCTGGACATTTGGAAAGAGGTATATCCAGGCCCCCAAAGCCTTCATTTTAAGCAGATGGCAGTGTCAACTGCAAGGTTAGAAATTGCAAGCATAGGCTTGTAAAGACAGTTTAACACCAGCCTGACTAGGGAGGGGCTGGCAGGAGGGAGCCGGAAGCCCCATTCAGTTCTATAAAATCAGGTACTCTGCTAACTTGTGGCAGGGTAGAAGGCCTCATAGAAACTCAGTTCCTGTTTGCTTTGACCTGGTTGGGCTGTCTCCTGGAGGACAGCACCAACCAAATGACTGGCGTGCAGTAGGTGGCACTCTCTTTAACTACCAAGTTTATAGTGATGGCAAAGCCACCTGTCAGGAGCTCCATATTATTAAAAAGTTTAAAGGGAAAAGAGTAAAGTGTCAGATTCTCCTCCTTATCAGAGCAGCTGGAGGTAAATTATTAAACCCGTTTTGGAATTCTGTAGTTAAGCTCGACCTCTGAGACTGTGAAAACAAATATCTAGCACATTTGAAAGATTTAATATATGTTAAAGGAAAAGATAACTGAACTGAGGTTTTTGTTTTTGTTTTTTCTCTTTTTGGGGAGAGCACAAAACATACATTCAACTGAGCTCTTAATGTCTGGTGTCATCTCCCAACTTTGAACTTTAATAATTCCCTTTGAAAATCTCCACAGAGGATGGGACTTAAACCTTTAATAAACACTTGGCAAAATTTCAGAGAATGGCAAATCATATTTGTTCTTTCCCTCTGACATTTTCCTTAAACTTTTGGAAATTTTACTACAGGAAGATTGAAGCTTGGAGTCTGCTACGTAGCTAACAATACACGTTTATTACACAACCTAAAAGAGACAACATTCCCTGCAAAACTTAACTGAACTCTTGGATACAATGCTTTTTTTAGAATAGGGCTCTAGCTTTTGTTTTCAGGAGATATTTTAAGTCCTATGTATGAAGAGTATTAAAGAAGGGGACACTTTTAATCCCCAAGGCCATAACAAAAAGCTAGTAGCTCTTTTCCTATAGTGAAAACTTTATTCACAATTGGCGCGTATATTAGCATAATGTCCATTATTGTCCAGCCATTCCAAAGCAGTCACTTAATGGATTAAGTTTTTATTTGGTATCAAAATTTTTCATTATATCTTTTGCCTATTAAATTTTTGTATATAGTGCAGGACCAAAAACTTAGTTGAAAATTGAACTGAGGACCTTTTGTTCCAGGTAACATAGCTCAAAACTTTATGTTCAACTATTTGGAGAAACTGTATTTCAAATGTTGTCCCTCCCAGGCTGAGATCATTACATTCTAAGCCTCACGGGACACACATATCTAAAGTTTTTTTTTGTCTTAGCATCTCCTATTATAGAAAAAAATAGATTTCCTTTACAAACTAAGCAGGTCTTTGAAGAGGCATCATGCCATTCTTCATCTTCTGACATTACACATGAGGCTTCAGATTTGTTTGTATTTTCTGTAGTGAATTCTTTTCCAGTTCATGGTGAATTTCCCAGACCTTCCTTTCTATCCCCAACAGAAGGAAAACACTGGATCTGAAATCCTGTCTTATTTTAAAACTGATTAGAAGCAAGGGATGTATAGCAGCCTGTGACTAAGGACTAATATTTGTCAGCCCACATGAATCTCTTACTAGTCTGAATTGCCCCACAGAATTGTTTAACTATTAGAAGAATGAATG
Source organism: Rhinolophus sinicus (assembly GCF_057876585.1). NCBI lineage: Eukaryota > Metazoa > Chordata > Mammalia > Chiroptera > Rhinolophidae > Rhinolophus > Rhinolophus sinicus. The sequence goes on along the minus strand of NC_142516.1, from coordinate 63,026,004 downwards.
GAGTTGGCATTTTCTTTCCTTTTTAAAAATTGAGACATAATTCACATGCCAAAAAATTTACTTTTAAAGTATATAATTGAGTAATTTTGACTATGTTCACGAAGTTGTGCAAACATCACTGCCATCCACTTCCAGAACATTTGCATTACTCCAAAAAGAAACACTACATACATGAACAGTCACTCCCCAGTCCTCCCTGCCCCCCATCCCGGACACCCATTAATCTATTTTTTGTCTCTGTTCTGGACATTAAATATAAATAGACATTAAATATAGATATAATTTGTTGCCTTTTTACATCTGGCTTCTTTCACTTAGCATGGTGTTTTGAGGGTTCATTCATCCTGTAGTGTAATTAGTACCTCATCCTTTTATGTGGCTGAATAATATTCCAACATTTTCTTTTCTAATTGCCCATGATAAATTATTGCTAATCTTGGGTGAGTGGCTAATGTGGGTCTTTGAATGGTTTTATGGAGAACATAAAGCTACATGCTAAAATATTAATAGTTCAACAAATTAATTTTGCAGTAAAACATTCCTGGTATTCTGTTAAATCAAAAAACAAAATTTCTTTTGATTTTCCCCTCTCCTGCTTTAACTTCTCCATAATGATTAGAAAAATATTTTTTCACTGGAAAAATCTCCAAAATATGATAATCTCTTCATGGTGGAATGCATAATATTAATTTTGGGCAATTTTTAGGAAAGTCAAATTATAAAATAAGAAACATTTGACTTTGAATTAAAGAGATGTACATTTGAAACAATCTATTGTTTACTAACGTAAAGTGTTTTGATTTATCCAAAAATTTAACCTAAGATATCTTTCATGAAGTAATTCTGTTAGACTGATCACTGTATTCTAAATCTTAGTGTGGTGTCTGGTCCACAGTAGGTGTTTGTCGAATGAATGGATGGGTATATGGATGCATGGATGGATAATGATTCAAAAATCAAACTATATCCTTTTCTAAAACTAAGTAATTTTTAGGGCGGATATTGAATGCATTCTGTCATGGTTTGAAACATTTATTTTAAGTAATGCTATACACAAAATATGAAGTTAAAGGGTATATAGGGAAAATATAGTACTGCTAACTCTTGTATGTTTTCTGAAGCAAGTACCCAAATGTTTATCAGAGACAATTATTATATATAACATATATGGTAAAACATGTATTTACAGTTTTATAATAATGTAAGAGTAACATGTACATGTACATATACATATACATATACATATACATATACATATACATATACCTGTGTATGTTCTTTGATGAGAGAGGGAAATGCAAACTAACATGTTTTGAAAAGGTAGTAAGTGCCAGGTGCTGGGAATATGGAAAGGGTTGAGCATTACAGATCCGAAAAGTATAATATAGGTTCTTTGCCCCTCTAATAATGCAGCCTGTTTGGGGCAGGAAGTCCTTCTATGAGGCATGTTCCTCTGCATATATGATTGATAGAGGAATGATGGCAGATTCATAAGGAGCTCCCTTGGTGGATACCTGATTTCCCCAAGCCGTGCTGTACACAAGGTATGCTAAAACACCTGCAATAGGCCAGCTGTGGAGGACTGCAGGTGTGTGCCCCACACCGTTCACCCCGTCTTCTTCCTCTCAGCTCTTAGGCCACATGCTCTGCTAGAAAGTGATTGTTACTGGTCTCCCATCTTGGTGCATTTTGCCTTTTCTCCATTACTCAGCAGCCTTTACCTTACCCTTCCTTACCTCCCCATCTATTAAGCTACTTTTACCTTTTGTTTCAAAGGTAAAATTCTACATTTATAGGGTATTTCTTAAAAATCTAACACACCTCTGAAATGGTGCTAGTGTTTTTACAGGTTTGTTATTGCTTTTGTGGGTGTCCTGCTCACACAAAGTTCCTTGGGTGTTGAGTGGCCTGCCCTAATTTTCATGTAAATCCCGTTAGTTTTAGCGCATGGTTCCCAGGATGCAAAGTTTTGCAGAAATACCTATAGTAGAACTACCTGCGAATGTCAAAGCATAGTAACAAGTATAACGGGTGGAAGCCTACTTGAGAATATTATAAACAAGAGAATTCTAAGCATGCTCTGCAGTGGTTAGCTAGCAAATGCAACAGTGACGGTAACTCAGCATTTGGGGGAAGACTTAAAATTGAATACAAATAGCAAGTTACTGGATGGTACGAAGAAATGTTCTGTAATGATTATAAGCCTAGGCTCAAACCACACTGGGGGCGGAGGGTCGAAGGGCCAACCACTTCCTTATTATACAACCTTGGGCAGAGTCTCCTCTCTACATGTCCATTTCATCATCTATCAAATTGTAGGACTGCATGAAGATAAAGTGGATAATAATGTGAAGTGCCTCACACCTTGCCTGGCCTTCATTCAGTGAGTACTGATTAAGTGTCTGGGAGCCAGACACTGCTTAAGAATCTCAGAAAATACGGCTTCAAACAAAGTACAATGCAAGAATTCAATTTTCTAAAAGGTTAGCTATTATGATGGCGTTTCTCATTTATGTATATCTGCCACATATTTCTAAAAACTGAATGTCTTCAGTAAGGAATAACAATGAGTAAATTCAGTCATTAAGAAGTGGTATTTTTTACTGCTTTGCTGGAATATATCTTTAAAGGAAAATGAAGACGAGGCGTGACCATGTTGCCCCAGGGACCTGGGATTTGCCAATGCTGGACATGCAAGTTCCTGGCAGGGTGGCTGGTCACCACCTAGAGGAAGACACTGTGTTCCTTATGATGCTTTCAGAACGCAATGCGCAGGGAGCTTCCAAAAGGAACTTTGCAGCAAACCAGCATGGATCCATTTAAGAAGAAAAAAAAAGAAAACGACCTGTCAATCCCTCATCACGTGCAGCAAGGGAGTGGGTATAGTAGATGGGAGAAGGCACAAGGGTTCCTGAAGGGAGCTAGGGTGGCTGGGACTCCCTGAGTGCCACGGGCCAGCACACTTGGTGAACCGCGCGTTTGGTGAAACGCACAGATCTGATTCCGAATGAAGAAGCGGGGGTGGGCTTGGGAGAGAGGCGGCTGGCAGTGTACAGACTCTCCCTGAGCCGGCTTGTCTGTTTGGGTTAGCGGAGCGCAGGGTCCTCCCGGGCTGCCGAGAGGCTCGGGACTTGCAGCCAACAACAGCAAATGGTGGCGGCGAGGCGGAAGCCTGCGGTGCTGCAGCCCCCTCTAGGGTAACATTCAGGAGCTCAAGAAGAAAGTGGATGCAAGAGGGCAGCTCGGGAGGGACAGGCTTGAAACCCTAGCGAAGGCGTGGGGCTTAGGGACAGGAGGAGGAAGCCAGCCGTGGTTCCAAAATACTGCCCTCAGGTCCTGCTGACACCAAAGCAAAAACATCCCTCACCACCTGAGGGGCTGGGAGGCTGAGTTCAGCTGTCCATGGGGGTGGCGGTGTTGGGTTCCTCGCAAAAGATCAAAAGGGGAGCTTGCTCCTCTTAAAGCAAAACTTGGCCCTGCACTTTTCAGAGAGGGGCTCTGTTTCACCAGAAGTTATTTTTCAAGAATAACAAGCTTGGGGTGATAGTGTCTCTTTCCGTCTACTTCTGCTATCATTCCTATTCTAATTTCATTCCTCTCCTCTCCTCTCCCCTTCCTTCTCTTCCCCTCCCCCCTTCACCTCCCTCTCTCCTTTCCTCTCTTCTTTCCTCTCCTCCTCTCTCCCTCCCTCCCTCTCCTCGCCCTTTCTCTGCCCATGATTAAGACCAGAAATGTGCAATGAATGCTTTCCTGTCACATAAGGCTAATGAAGAGAATTTATATTCTGCTTAATGTTATCTGGCATGTGGAGAATAAACAAGACAGCATTCCACCATCAGGCACACACACACGGTAGCAAGAGTGCCCACTGCCCCTTACTTGGGGGTGACCTTGCTCCTCTCCTTCCCATCCCAGCGTGAGCCTAGATTTGCATGCAGGGAGGTGTAAGTGCCCGGGAATGGCGCCTGGTCTTGGCACTGAGCGTGTATCAGTGTTAACAGCTGGGTGCATAAATCATGCTCAATAAGGATTTAGTGGCAACATTCAGTCTCAGATTAGCCCAGCTATGTAGCAGGGGGGTGCTGTCTTCTTGCCAAAGCTGGGCAGCTCAAAAGGTCACATGACCCCCTGAGATTAATACTGGTATTTAATGAAATGCCTTGCTTATCACTGTTCTGGGCCAAAGGTTTTTTGGTGTGTTTTTTTTCTGACTGAGAAGAAATCCCCTCCAAATATAATGTGATCTAGTGTTGTGGGTTGCCTTCCTAAACTCTCAAGAATTATCTCGGTAAATGAGACTCTGGAGAGTCAATTAGCTACAAACAGTATTCAAGGAGAATTCAGAAAGGGAGGGATAGGACAGGGAGGGCAGATCAGGAAAGGACTTTTGTGACATCCTAAGGAGTTCAGACCTGATCCGGTAGCAAAGAGAAGGCAGATAAAGGATTTTAAGCTTGTACAACACAGAGTAATAGACTGCAGGCTGTCACGCCTGTAAAAAGAGGTCCCGTTGGGAGAAATAGGAGGGAGAAATGAAGGTCTGAACTGAAGTAGCACCAGTAGAAATGGAATGAAAGGGTTGGATACAAGAGCTATTAATGAGGTAAAATTCACAGGACATGGAAATTATTTGGAATTGGGATAGGAGGAGAAGGAAAAGAACATCTCTGGTTCTAGAAGTCCAGTTGTCTGGATGCTGCTGCCATTAAAACAGATGAAGAATTAAGTAGTAGGTTTGCAAGAGGGTAGCAGTGGAGGTGGTGAGTTCAGTTTTGATGTACAGAGTGTGAGGTCCCCATAACAGCCAACGTCCCTCAACAGAAATCTCTCAGCCACAGGGAACTGCCATGCCCAAGATTACAACCCTCCCAGATGGTGGCCCACAGCCAATGACTGGCTGAGGCCCAGATACAAAGGCCCAGCCCCCTGGTTTCAATTTGGGACAACTCTGAAGGGCTATTCCAGCTCTAGAGCCCCCTTAGGCTCAGCTACGTCTCATTGTGGGTCAGCTTTTCCCTCTGCCCACTCTTGCCTTCCTCTCTTCCTTCCCGTATTATCTCCCAAGGGCACGCCCAAGAACTCTCTCCCCCACAGTCTGTTTCCAGAGAACACTGTATAAGAAGGTATGCTTAGAGGAAAAGGATTCCATGAGGATGGCTAAGAAAATGGAACAGATGTGGTTCTGAAAACTAATGGAGAAGGATGTTTCTGGGAGCAGGCAGGAGTCAACACTATCGAATACCACACAGAGGTATGTAGTAAAATAAGGGCTGAAAAGTGTGTGCCGAACAACCAAAAGGCAGGCCGTCATAATGTTGGCAAGGGCAGTTAGTGTAGGAGACAGCAGTGGGTTGGAGCCTTAATGAGCAACATGGGAAAGTAGAAAGAATCAGTGTAGACTATTATTTGAAGAAGCTTGTCTGCGGAGATAAAGACAGAGATAAGGTGGTGGAAATTAAAGAAGGATCAAGGTCCCCCTGAACAGAAAAGAACTGAGCTGAGGAAAAATAGCCAGTGGAAAGAAAGAGGATGATGATATCTGAGAAAGAGCAGATCCTTAAAGGAGTTATGTACTTGAGGAGGTGGGTAGGTTGCAATCCATGGTCACGTCTTCTCTGACGCTGACTGCAGGGTGGTATGGAGGGAACGAAGGGTCAGTGTGGCTCTATACCACGTCTTACACCATCAATCTCCCAGTCCCTCCCTTAGTGCTTAGGGTCCTTACCATCTTTTTCAACCTCTTTCTCATTTCTCACTAATCTCCTTCAGATGTGCAATCCTCAAAGCAGTCCAGACCACTACAAACCCTCCAAGGTTCCCCAAATTCTATTATCGCTGGACGTTGTTCTTGTCATTTCCTTATCCTGCCCTTCTGGATTTACCCAGGATTATCTGTTTTTAAATTTCTAGCTAGTCATTAAAGGAGAAGGTAAAATATTATTTAACACATTCTTCTTTGCTCTCTCTCCTGGCCTCATAGATCTCTTTTCTTTCTTTCTTTCTTTCTTTCTTTCTTTCTTTCTTTCTTTCTTTCTTTCTTTCTTTCTTTCTTTCTTTCTTTCTTTCTTCCTTCCTTCCTTCCTTCCTTCCTTCCTTCCTTCCTTCCTTCCTTCCTTCCTTCCTTCCTTCCTTCCTTCCTTCTCTCTGTCACCCCCTCTCCCCCCACTCCATCCCTCCCTTCCTTCCTTCCTTCTTTACGTTTATTGTAGGTTTAGAAAATAAAGTTCATTGGGTTCTTGAACGTTTTGGATAAAACTAACAAAAATATGAACACACATTCAGGTTGTGTTGATGTGAGGAGTAACGTCATATTATTTATTTCCTGAGACATACACACAGGACACAGCTGCTCAATTACTGGTGCCACCCTGGGAAAGGTTTATTGGGAGGTCATAGGCGTCTCCAGGAGGGAACAGGGGCTACTCTGCACAGGCTGCCCTGGAAACCACAGGGCTATGGTCAAGGTGGGTATGTGTGGCTCTGACTTTATAATTAGGTGTGTGACTATCTGCTTGCATTAAGAGCGAGTAGTAATGCAGCCTGTGGTCTGCGCTCTGTCCATGAGCGCACTGAGATACACGGCGTGGGATGAGAAGCAAGCCATTCGATGCACCAGTGTTTGGCTGCGTGGTTACTAATTACATATTCTCCAACACGACCATATTTTGATGTCAATAAGAGAGCAAGTGGAGCAAAGTTCACTGTCACTTCTGCCTAGCATGTGCCCCCTCAGAACCCTTCCCTGGACTTCAGTTGTTGTAGCTAATGAAATAGATCAGACCCCCCACTCCCAAGTCCTGTGATAAATCCTCATACAGTGCTTTCCTTCCTAACACATACCACGGTGACACTGATGTATTCATGTGAATATTTGACTAAGTGTTGTTTCCACATTGGACCATAACTTTGCAAAGTCAGGGACTCACCATGGAATAGTACCTGATATACTTTTTCAGTTGGATAAATGTTAGGTTGGTGCAAAAGTAATTGTAGTTTTTGCAATTATTAATCTTTTAAACCTTAATTACTTTGGCACCAACCTAATGCATGAATACTTACTACAGTCTATCCAAAGGTTATCTTACTTATGAAAAGACTAAATGGGATATCAATTCTATAAGGATAGAGACCTTGCATTTTCATCTTTTTATTCCCTAAATATCTAGTACAGGTCTCTATACATAATAGGTACTTAATATCTCTTAGCTGAGTGAGCAATCAACAATTTTTTAAAAATATCTGAAAAGAATCTCTAGACTGTGTGCTCATGGAACTGACTGGTATTGGGAACAGTTGTGCCATGATATCTGAGATCCCTGCATGATCTTTCATGCATTCATACATTCCAAAGCATGTATTTAGCATCTATCACGTACCAGAAGTTGTGCCAGGTGCTGGGGATACAGTGATAAGCAAAACCAGGTGTGGTCCCTGTCTTCATGGGGTTTCCAGTCTAGTAGTGGACTCTGATACCAATCAAAGAATCATGCAGACAGATGAAAAATTCCGACTGTGATAATGATTATGAAGACACGTAGAGCTGAATGCTGAATGGAGCAATGACAGCACAGTGAGGCAGGGGGCAAGATGAAATGGGAAACTCAGGTAGAACCAGACCTCGCAGGGCCAGTGGGTCATGTTAAGAATATAACGATACCTGACATCAAATTATACTACAAGGCTACAGTAATCAAAAAAGCATGGTACTGGAATAACAACAGACACGTAGATCAATGGAACAGAATAGAGAGCCCCGAAATAAATCCATGCCTATATGGCCATTTAATCTATGACAATGGAAGCAAGACTTTACGGTGGGGTAAAGACAGTCTATGCAATAAATGGTGCTGGGAAACCTGGACAGACACATGCAAAAAAAATGAAGCTGGACCACCTCCTTACACCATATACAAAAATAAATTAAAAATCGCTTAAAGACTTAAATGTAAGATCTGAAACCATAAAATTCTTAGAAGAAAATATAGGAAGAAACTTCACAGACATTACCCGGAGTAAGATTTTTACTGATATATCCCCTCACGCGAGGGAAGTAAGAGAAAAAATAAACATGTGGGATTACATCAAAGTTTTTTCACAGCAAAGGAAACCATCAATAAGACAAAAAGGGATCCTACTGAATGGGAAAAGATATTTGCCAATGACATATCCGATAAGGGGTTAATATCACAAATTTATAAAAAACTCACTCAACTCAACTCCAAGAAAACAAACAACCCAATTAAAAAGTGGGCAGAGGACATAAAGAGACATTTTTCTAAAAAGGACATACAGATGGCAAATAGACATATGAAAAAATGCTCAAGCTCACTAACCATCAGAGAAATGCAAATAAAAACCACAATGAGATACCACCTCACCCCAGTCACAATGGCTATCATCAATAAATCAACAAACAACAAGTGCTGGCGCAGATGTGGAGAAAAGGGAACACTTGTGCACTGTTGGTGGGATTGCAGATTGGTGTAGCCACTATAGAAAACAGTATGGAGGTATCTCAAAAATCTGAAAATGGAACTACCTTATGATCCACCAATTCCACTCCTAGGTATTGATCCAGAGAAATCCAAAACTCTAATTCAAAAAAAAAATTATGCACTCCTCTGTTTATTGCAGCACTATACACAATAGCCAAGACATGGAAACAATCGAAATGCCCTTCGGTAGACGACTGGATTAAGAAACTGTGGTACATTTATACAATGGAGTATTACGCAGCCATAAAGAAGAAAGAAATCTTACCATTTGTAACAACAGGGATGGACCTAGAGAACATTACGTGAAATAAGTCAGACAGAGAAAGACAAATACCATATGATCTCACTTATATGTGGAATCTAAAGAAGAGAACAAGTGAATGAACTAATCAGAAACAATTTTGGAGACATAGAGGAAAAATGAGGGTTGCTAGTTGGGAGGAGGGGTGGGGATAAGGGGGAAGGTGAGGGGATTAGAAAGCAGTCAGTAACCACAAGATGGCCACGGGGTTACGAAAGTTAATTTGGGGAATGTAATCAATAATGTTGTAAAGATTTTGTAGGGTATCCAATGGACACTTGTCTCATTAGGGAGACCACCTCAGGGAAGATGTAGATGTCTGATCACTGCACTGTACACCTGAAGCTGAAGCTGAACAATAATGAATGTCAACTACAAGTTTATATATATATATGTATATACTTACAAGAAGCGGAGTACAGCATTAGGAATAGAGACAGTGGAAATGTAATGGCTCTGTGCGATGTCAGAGGGATAGTGGATGGGGGGGGGGGTTGACACAGTGTGAGGGATATAAATGATAAACGTCTAAGTATTACTTTGTTTTGTGCACATGAAACTAATAAAAAAAAAAAAGAATATGGATGTGGTCCCATGAGTAAAGGGAAGCCATCTGAGTCAGGTTTGGGGGTGACAGTCACCAAATACATTTCTAATATATCACTTTGACTTCAGGGAGGACAATGGATTGGATATGAGGCACCCCTCAGAATTTTTTGACCACTTCCTCAAACTACAGGAACTGCCCAGCCATCTCCATCATATCCAAATGCTTGTCACTAATGAATATTTTATATTCATCAAAACCTTTGTCACTGGTTGTTTTACTAGTTTTATATTCTCATATGTCCCACCTTCCTCCTCCAGTAGAATGCAGGCTCCATGAAGGCCAGGAATTTTGTTTATCTTGTTCTTTACTATAGAATGTATAGAATAGCTCCTGGCACATAAGAGGTATCCATAAAAATTTGCCAACATTGACTTTTAATTTCTATTGTTGGGAGGTGGGACAGAAAGGATATGTGCTCAGGCTTCTGGGAATAATATCATTTCTTCTGTATCAATTTAGCATAGTCTCCTGATTTTTCCATGAAAATGGGCTTATAGGACCTTGCCCAAAGCTCTTATGACACTGAACTCTTTTAAACAAGGAGATTTGGAAAACCTCTTAATAGCTCTGTCTTTATGGAACTAAGAGTGGGACTAAACATATGTGTACTCTCTCTATGATGGCTATTTTCTAAGCTACTGAAGTTACAGTCTACCAACTACCTTTCCTGAGTTGGAAAAGCTACATAAAGTTTCAGTGTTTCCTTGCCAGACAACTTGTTATCATAATGAACCTGTGTGAAACACTAAAATTTATAGTTTCTAACAGTTCTTTGCATGGTGAAAAGATATGAGAATTGCAATTAACATTCCCCTAAACAGCAAGGCATTATGTGGACACATTGTGTGTTGAATCCAGTGGAAATTTCATGTTCTATATGTCAGGACATACACAAATTATGGACCAGGTCTATTAAGAGTTTTATGAGCTAGTCTGTTGAAACTTGTGGAACTATTTCTCTTAGTCTATGTTAAGTGTGTAGTTTAGATTCTAGCCAGTATTCAGGCTTAGTTAGCTTTGTATGAATAAACTGAATTTTCTACTCAGATCTCTGGGATTTAATATAAAACTGGTTATAAAATCATGGCTTCCTTTTCAAATTGTGCCTATAACTTGACCTATATGAGTAGTTGCCCAATTTTTATCTGAGGTGTATCACCTTCTTTACACATCCAGATCAGATCTACTATCAGTGATTTGGCTTCCCCAATTTCAGCACCATCAGGGAAGTTCCAAATGTTTTTTAGAAACAGCAGTATTAATGAAGTCAATTCATTGCTCTTCTTGACAAATTCTACTAATTTACATTATAATCCATAGGTAAAATTCTCCAGGTCAGGCCAGAGGAAATAAGGAATGGTTCTCTTATGTTTCCCTTCATGAAGGAATTGATTCTTTTAGGGGCAATAAATACAAACTGATACAATTTTGATTAGAATGAGCCTTCAATTGAATCTATATTAAGAACCAGTTTATGGTCATTAAAATTATTCACAACCATTAAATGATGAAGTCATACAAATGAGGTGTTTTTGTTTTTTTTTCTAGTAGTAGACAGCAAGGTCTGTTAGGACCTACTCAGCTATTCTCATTTTGAATGATTTATGCTTTCCTCTCCCTTAAAAAAAACCCAAAACAAAACAGGTTTATTGTTTTTAAAAAATCTAGCCAAAATTATTTTTAAAGATTTAAACTGGTGTATGTGCCCACAGTAAATTAGAAAGACGAAAATGTGTCTATTCTAATCCTGCTGATCACCAAACAGTGTTGCCTATTTTGAGTAAACGCAAATGAAAACTGAATTTTCCAGTAGAGTTAAGGTTTCAAAAGCTAAGTCAAAATTGAAAACAAAGAAGGTAGGGACATCTGCTGGTATCTGAAGATACCAAAACCCACAACTGAAGGTACTGACATTAGTGTTGCTTCACAGAAGAACCATGATACCGAAAAGAGAGCAAATGATGAGCCTGATAGAAGTGAAATAAGGTGCTCTCTCTCATACTGCTCCAGCAATTCATACACAGATTAACTGTCAGCCTCACCACCTGCTATAAAAAAGGCATGAAATCAGTGGAGGACTCGAGAAGAAAGCTTTAGAATTAGAATTAGACTTGAAGACACAATAACAGCTAGCTCCAGATACAGAATTATTATAGCTGAGAGTCCTTTGTGAGCATATAGAAAAATAAAGTTAGCATCCATCATTAGCATCCAACATGACTTCATCAAGGACAAGTGATATTAAGCGAACCTTATTTCTCTTACCTAAGCAATGCTAGGCTGACCAGTAGATCAGAGGAATGATGTAACATAATCATGAGCGCTAACGTTCGTGTAGTTAGGACATACAAATTTATAGACTATCTTCACGTGTATTACTACATTTGCTCCTTACAATAATTGCATGGGCGTCAAGGCAGATAATAATAATTGCCATTTAAAAATAAAGTGGAAACAAAGACTAAAAAAGGTTATCTGAGGCCCATAGCAAGCAAGCATTAGAATCAGGGTCTACTTACTCAATCCAGCGCCCATTGCTACTATATGACTATGCTTGATTTTAGCAAAGCATTTGATTTTAGCAAAGCATTTTACCAAAGCATCTTTGGTGATGTTCAATGGACAAGACAGAACAATGTGAGCCACAGGAGAGTCTAGTTGAATCATACATGGATGGTTTAAAACCTGTACATTAAATTAAACAAACATTCACTGAGCAATTACTATGTACTGGGATCGCTGCTTGGTCTAATGAAACTAACAAATCAATGCCAGTATAAACAGACACGTGAAAGACGTGGTCATCTTTGGCATATTCATCAATGCTCTGATGGAAGACATTTATGTAATCTGTGGTTAGCACTCAGCTGTGATGGATAGCCAAAAAGAAAAAATCTTAATCAACTAGAACAATGGACCAAAGTTAATGTGCTGGCCTCCTCCAAGTGATATATGTTAGATTCTGAATTTAGATTAAAAAGAAAAATGTATCATCCAATAGGAAATGGGAAAGAGACCAGTGTTTTACCATTCACTGTTCACGTGGAAGTTCTGTGGATTGTTAGTTTCTTATAAACTCAGTATAAGTCAGCAGGGTCACAGGGCTGACGGAAAAAGTTTTCAATTGTATGCCACATGAATAAATAAAACTCCAGCTTATAAGGACATTAGTTCTGCTGTATCTGCATTGATTTGATCACTTCTTAGGAGTGCGTATGGTTCTAGGGATCATATTTTCAGGGTGTTGATAACCTGCTCATTTGGGTAGGTAAGGGTTGGTCATGGGGACAAAAGATGGAGGAACCAGGGCTGTTAATATGAAGCAGAGAGGACTTTTGGGCAGCTGAGGGCTTTTCTTCATTAAGGTGGAAGAAGCCGAAGATTTATCCTTTATGGTTCCACGTAGCAGAAATAGGATCAATGGGTGGAAATTTAAGAAAAGCACATTTGAGCTGTATATTAGGGAGAATGTTTCAACATTTGGAGCTGTCATTAGGGGATGGGTTTTCTCGAAAAGTGGTATGTTTCCCATCCCTGAAAATGTGCAGGCAGAGGCTGGATGACCATCTGCCAAGGAATGCGGCTGAGAGGATTCCAGCTTTGAGAGGAGTTTGGACTAATGACCTCTCACGTTGCTTCCAACTCTAAGATTTGGAATTTCTAGTATAGTGTCCTATACACAAATTCTTATATCCAGTGAAATTTGTTCCAAATTTCAGGAATCTGGGTCTTTAAATATCTCAGAGGATGTTCATAATTGTCTCTGTATAAACATGCACAAGCTTAGTCCAAAAGAGACTTGTGAATAATGAGCCACATCGATACACTGCTGGCTTCTTCCACAAATGGGATGTTTTATGGGCTTTGCCTGTGACGGTGCCAGACTCTTGAAAGTCATCTATGCAGCACTCCTTTGCACTTGTATTCCGGACTTATAAATTCAACATTTCAACAAATAAAAACACTTCTGGGACGTTTCTGAACCTGAGCTGATCCCCTCAGTCTGTCTTGATTGAAATTTACTTCTTTCATATTGTCCAGTAGGGGACAATGGGCTGGAGGCACAGGTGTGACATGTGTGTGCACTGATTAATGTACATGTTATAAATGTTCTACATTTCTGGTCCACACAGGAGCAGAAATGGTGGGGAAATGGTGACCAACTGTTCAGGTGGGTGCACTCAGTGATCAGTGAACCCACCCGGACAGTAGGTCACCATTTCCCCACCATTTCTCTGGGGACCTAAAATATGCAAATACCACATGACCCATTCGGCCTGCAGTTTTATGTCTGCAGAGATAATTTACAGCTAAATTGCTATAGGATTAACTATTTAAACCCACCTTCTGCCCCAACTCAAAGTACTTATAAGCATTGCTTAGCGGTACAAAATCATCCACTTCTTGCTTCCTCTTATTCAAGTTTACTCAACAAACATTTACTTCCCCTTTGGAGATGTACAATTTTCGTTTTAGCCAGAGGAGTGTGCAGCTGGTGGCAGGGATTTTCTGAGAACTAGGACAGCTGAAAGAGGATGGCTTGGCCTTGTCCCCGTATTCCTGGTAGAGTGGAGTTCGCAGAGCTGCTTTTAGTGCTGTGATGCTTGGGGATCAGGAAAACAGCAGAGGTCAGATTGGGATGAGACTGCAGGCATCGCATGAAGTTCATTTTTAAATGTCGATATCGAAAGCATGTTTTAGTTTTCTGCACACAGCTAGAACATTTTCAAAGTCTGTGTAAACACATGCCTGGAGAAAGGTTAGAACCAGATTAGTTCCAAATCCCTAAGAAGGTTTATTGGGACATTCTTCTGGATTGGCAACCTCTAATATAAGCAATGCAAAGAGTGAGAAATGCTGAACTTGGCATCAGAAGGAGAACTCAGGCAAATATACCCTTGGAAGCCATTGTGGTTCACAGAAAAATAACGCTATTGATGAAGACTTGCAATAATACATACTTATGATACTTTCAAATCTTGCTGTTTAGAGTGTTGTCAACAGACAAGCGGCAGTGACATTACCTTGTGACTGTGAAGAATGCAGAATCTGAGGCCCCACTCCAGACCTTCTGAATTAGTATGCACATTTCCACAAGATCCCTAGATCATTCCTATGTATATAAAACTTTAAGAAGTCCTGTTTTAAAACTTACTACAATCAAATCAATAGAGTTTTAAAATGAAATGACATTTCATTTAATAAAAAAAGCCTTGTGTTTAAAAACAGAAACAAAAGCTTTTAGAACCTCCCTTCCCCCCTAAAGGAGAATGATGAATTAGTAAGAGAATTACTTATGCCTAATGAATAAAATTAATGATGTTCTGCATTTTAAATTAATGTTAATCTTTTTTCCAGGGTAGGGAGAACCCTGAAAGCACTATTCTGGGTGATTCAACTTCAATTTAATTAGTGACTGAAGAAGCAAAAGAGTAAAAATTTCAGTTTAACTTTAAAAAACAAAACAAAACAATTTTATTTAACCTCTTAGATTTTCTGCTCATACCCTACCACACAAACACATCAGTCACATTAGGGTCCCAACACCAAACAGAAACCCAGAGCATTTTTAGGGTATGTCGTGAGAAGTCCCCCCCTTTTTTTCTAACCACACAGAACTCTTTTGCAATTACAATAATGTTTTGCAAAAGCATGGAGTGAAAGCTATAAAAGTTATGAAGTCATATTTAGATTGACTAAGAGGTTCTGATTTCCAAGTAAAGAGAGTAATGTTTCCAAAAATAGTGCAGCTGATCTAGTGGCAAAGAATATGCCATTATGAAATGCAAAATTTATAGATGCAAATACACATATGTGTGTATGTATATTTACGTACATACGTAAACTCTAAAAATATTATGAACTAATGAAAATAGCAACTGGAGGTGGCATTATAGCAAAAATGCTATAATTCAGACACACACCATTAAAAAACTCATTGATAAATCATTGGAACTTATAGCTGACTCTTGATTTATTTTTATGCCAATTGTAGTTGTGACTCCAGGGAGATGTTTATACACCGACGATTTCAGTGAGGAACAGCAATGGCTAATCTGCTCATTTTTTGAACTCTGAGAGTTATGCTTTGAATTAAAGAAGATTTATGGAGGGAGCAATGGTCTTTTATGGATTACACGCTAAAAGATCAGAATGAGTAAGAAAGAAGGCATTCAAAAGAGCTGAGGCTTTTTATTTATGCACATTAAAGAAAAATACAGTGGAAATGGTCAAAAATCATGTATATTGCCTCATTTTTATACATAGCATAATTTACCTTCTTCTGTTTACATGCTACTGTTGGATTGTGCTCTGACTTGTCTTGCAATCGTTGCATTTGTATGACTTTTTATTTTTCATTTTTTCTGCAAGAGAGATCCCTGCAATCTTTGGGGACCATGTCACATACCTTCATGTATTTTCTTTAGTGCCAAATACAATGCCAGGTACTTAACAGATTTTATAAAAGCCTGTTGAATTTTGTGGAAAAATTATATAATGATCTAAAATTGCTTTACCATGCTTGGATGACTGTAAGATGCTGAAAACAAACGGTAACTCTCAAAAAATAACGTAGTTTGGTGGGGGACCGGGGAGGTGGAGAAGGGTGGCAAAGTGCCTGACAGCTCCAGCATTGCAGAACTTTGCAACATCAGACATCAAAGACCTGGACAAGGCACAGAAGAAGGATGAGGGACTCCGCTCTCTGCCGTGTACTAAGCGCAAACCACATCCACTTGAACAGTCATGGGAAATGAGTGGGGATTGAGAGGATTTCATCATCTCTGAATTCATTTGGAATGGCATAGCAGGCCCCGCCCCCTGCGTCAGCATGGAGAGCCAACACTTAGCCACAAGCCTAAGCAAAACGTTTTAGTTAATGGAAAGGTTTCAGAAAACATAACCTGGAGGGCTTTGTGCTTACCTCTTGAAGCTTCAAGCCTCCAGGCAGGTCCTGGGCTCCTGCCTGAGCTTGAACAGTTCTTGAGATTGTAAGAGAACAAGAGAAGAATGTGGACAAAGCCAGTTAAGTAGCTTAAGTTAAACTGCGCTAAAAGCAGCAGGCTTGTAAGACAACAAGCACAAAATAGTGGAGATTTAAAAAAAAAAGAAAATCATATATCTCTTTGCCCTGTATGTTTTATTTACCTTCTACAATTTAATATTTGTTTATGGTGACTTTTATTATTTGCTTTGACATAAAAGTCACCTCCCTAATATTTTAGCAATATACATTTGTGAAACATCTGGAGTACCTGTTTTTGCTATCTATCAAATTGCTTTCATCCCAAAATATAGGAATTATTCTTAGAATAATCCTTCGAAAGCATATATAACTGAAGAGATCCCTATTCAGCAATTCAAGTGATACAAATCTAAACTGAAATCATCCTAACCAAAGCTGATGACTACTAAATCCATTCTTAAATAATTAAGAATTGTGCGCATTGGGGTTTAGTTGGATTTATTTAATTCCCAGTTTTTCCAACTTGCTTCAACGTATGTCTTAGCTGACTAGACTACCAGGTGGAAGAAAGCCATTTGGGAACAATAATCATGGAAACATCAATACAGCCATTCTGCTTCAAGTCTTTCAAGAGAACTGTAATTTCAGAGCTAGGCCTTATATGAGATACATACATTAAGTGATTAAAATGTTTCCAAGTCACCGCAGTTCTCCAAGCCTAGCCATAAAACCTTTTATCAAGTTGACCTGATTCATTAAGGAGTAGCCTCCTTGAAAAAAATAAACAGATAAACTGTGCCCTATTCTTCATTTGGTTAAGCTCTGGGGCTGCCCATTTCAGACTAACAGCACAGAAATGAAGAACGTGTGCAGGCTCTCCATTTGGGCTTGAGTATGAATCCAGCTAGCCAAGTCACCTTGGGCCTCTGTTTCTTCCCAGGAGACAGTGTGACTTTGTGCATGAGTGGGGGACCCCCTGGGCTCAGAGTTATGTACCTGCACTAACTCTGTGACCCTTCACCGTTTACCTAAGTGCTCATCATTGGTGATGGTATTACCTCAGAGGCACAAAGTGTATTTACAATGTTGAGAAAAATTTCTAACCACTGTAAGCAATCAAAAAATAGTACCTATTATTAGTAGATCATTTTACAATATTGGTTGCTACCAGCAAGTCAAGAAGCTGAGTCCCAAAATGCAGAAGAAATACTGAGCACCGTACATCCCCTGGCCCATGGTCTTTTCTTATACTTAGGGAACTATTTGCCAAACTAACTTAAGGGAAGCTGAAAATGCAGGTATTCCTTTAGGGAGGGAAAATAACTTTCATGCAGAATGAAAAGTTTCTATCTAACACGTTTTCTTCTATGCCAGCTAGCTTTCCACTGTCTTGGGCATTGGAAGTTCTCTCAGGCATTGGAAATTCTCTTAGAAAATTTGGCAATGTTTGGGTATTAAACTTCTGGAGCTTGGGTAAGGGTATATTTTTGGGAGGAGTATTGGCAAAGGAGAACACTTAGAAACTCGGTCAAGGGATAGCAGTGATAAGATCGAATGTGTACATTTTCTACACATCTTGCCCAGGGAGGTAGAGTCTAACATGGGAACTCCCATCACTCTAATCATTTCACAATTCCTTTCTTAGGTAAGAGAGAGTGCAAGAGAGAGAACACAAGTATGTAAGTGAACCCCTAAAGTAAAAATGTAAAGCAGATATCATCGGTTCCCAGTTTCAGCCCCTGTCCCTTCTCTTACCATTTTCAGTATTGCTTTCAGTTTTATTTATTTTTAAAATTTTTGTATTTTATGTGTTTTTTAATTTAATTTTTTAAAAATTATGTATAGTTGGTATACAGTATTATATTAACTAGTTTCAGGTGTACAATATAGTGATTTTTAAAGGTTACAATTCTTCCTCTAGTATTTCAGCCATGTTTTCTGGCACTTGCCAACTAACACCCAAACCACAGGTGGTGAATCAAACCCTTTCTGAGTGGCTATTTGGATAAGAGGTCATCTGAAGACCAAGGCATAATCGTTGAATGATGGAGAATGATGGAGTTTGAAATACCATGATGGTGTGAAAGAGTATGGTAGCTCAGAAAGGGATGGCTCCTGGAGGCCTCCCATAAACCTCCAGAATCTGCTTGAAAAGAAGGCCCACCCCGGTTGTACCATAAGATGGGGTAGGTTCGCCTGAATGGCTCAAGGAAAACTACCACCAGAAAGACAATCTGAAGTACCTCGTTCAAGTCCATAAGTGAGTGAATCAGCTTAGTTCTTTGTAATAAACAGGACAATGTGGGTAGGGATTTCTTCCCCTCATATAGGGTCGGTGTTTTGATTCTTCAATTTTTCTGACTTGAAGATTCATTATTTAATATTATCAAATGGCATCAAGTCTGTGCAAGCTTTCCCAAAGAATTACCTACCTATAGTAATTGTTTCACTTAAGAGCTTATTATTTCTCAATTATGGTAATATATGCTCCTTGTTGCCCCACTAGGCCATGGGTGCTCTTATGGAGTCTGTACAAGATTCATCTCTCCAGTCCCTCAGCCCAGCACAGCATGTAGCCCCAAGTACTCACGAATGTGTCGCTGGGTGGTGCAGCATTTTCTCATAGCTGCAGTTCAACAGGGCAACTGTTTTTACTCTCATCTGCTTGTGCTTGGATCGGCTAAAAGGGTCTTGGAAATGGAAGGCCATTAATAGCTCAGCTTCTTGCTCACTCCCTAATCATTAAGCGAGGCCATATGTAACCATCCCAGACCAAGGGAAACTAATCTTATTTTAGAAGACATTCAGAGATACCAATGAAGTCACAATTTCTCTGAGGTTAAATTTAGGATATCTTTAAATAAGGATATGCTAATGTTCTCATGTTGAGCTACATATTTGCCCTTTATTCAGAAGCATTGTCAACATACCCAAACTGTACCCATGAGCCTGTGGGAGAAAGACTTGAAGGATACATGCTGTTAAAGGATATGTTTCCTAATCTTGTACTGGGAAAATGAAGACATGAAATTTAGGACTGAAGATATGTATACGTTTTAAATATCCACATTCATTTAAAAGGCCATGGAAACCATCCTATTTTGTCCCTATATTGCACATAAGACACAGATTTCTTACTCATTTTGCAAGATTTGGTTTCAACATCTAATCTTCAATAATGCAGCTCACACATTGTGCCTTTCCCTTACCCGGACCTCCAAAAGCCCTCCCTGCACCTCTTATAAGGCATAATACCATTTCCCATTGTTTTAAAATGTTTCTTCTCTTCCGGTCCCTCAGCCTAGCACAGCACTTAGCAACTATATTATCCCCAGGAAACTGCATCTCTCTAAGTGCCTAATACAGGGCCTCACCTCTAACAGGTTCTCCGTTAAGATTTTTTGAAGGAAAAAATAACGCATTCATGTAAACTCCTTCTCTCTCTCAAGAAATGTCAAAGAAAGAGGGAGATTGAGTGCATGAGTTTGCATGCTTAATTATTAATGGGGATGGGAGTAAGGATCTAAGGTGGTGTCAGTCAAATCAGCAACTACATACTGGGCGATCAATTCTTTGTTGATATCTCTTAAAATGCAAATTTCTTACACAGGTGACCTATGCTACACAACAAGTTTAAAGTCCTCTTTCTAGGTTTTGGTTAATTTATGATTTTTTCCCCTTTATTATTATCTAAAACATATACAGAAAGAAAATCCAGTTCAAATTGTCCAAAAAGTAATTTCTCTCCCTGAAGCAAAAACCATTTTTAGGCTCAAAGCTAGGTTAGTTCCTATACATGTAATTCCTTGGAGCCTGCAGGTCACTAGCAAAAGGACTTGGAACATTTAGTTAAAGAGATTTCCAGGAAGAGGAAAGAAATAAAAGAAATTGGTCACTACAATGAAGGAATTTTTATATCATATACAAAAGTTTTTCACACAGGACACACTGAAGTGAGATCTTCCAGAAGATTCTACAATTAGCGCTATTTAATAACTCAGTGACCTTGTCAACCTTAAGAAAGAACTATTAGGGCACTAGGTATTCCATTTGGTCACTCAATAGCACTTAAATATCTGTTCTGTGCAAGACACTGACGCAGGTGTTAGGAAAAAAAGATAAAGTCTTTATCCACAAGGAGGTTATCTTTAGGGAAAGGAAGATGGACAAGAAAGCAACCAGTTATTGAACAATATGATAAGTGCTGAGAGGGGTGCCATACCAGACACTATAGGAACAGAGAGGAGGAAAGATACACATCCGTTAATGTACACCTAGGAAGGCTTCCTGGTGGAGGCCTCAGTGGTGTCTTTCACGAAGACCAGACAGGAAAGATATTCTTTGTAGTGGGGCAAGATGGAAAATGTCACCACGGAACCAGGGGGCACTCTGCATGCAAGGTTCAAGTGACTTGAGTAGCTGGAGAAGAGCACATATGTGGATGAGAAATGAGGTTCAGGAAACCAGGGGCAAAATCACGGCTTATCTTATTAGAAAGAGGATGATAAAGAAACCACATAGATACCACAAAGAGGATGTGTCTGAATACCAAAGAAATGTGTCTTCACATTATTCCCAAGAAGTCAGTGTGCATTTCCTGATTTAGAAGAAGGGATTCATTGCTGTGTGTGAAGAACTCATAGGAGATTCTAGATAATTAGATGAGAGAGAGAGAGAGAGAGAGAGAGAGAGAGAGAGAGAGAGAGAGAGAGAGAGAGAGAGAGAGAACTGTTTTGATATGACTGAAAATTTTAGGGACCTCACCAAAACTCAGAAAATGGCAAATATCCTAAATACACTTTTCAGTGCTTAAGGTTGCTTTTGTGCGTATAAGATTTCATTCAATAGCCAGAATATACTGCACTTTCAACTAAAAAAACTCACCAGGGAGAGTTTATAGGAGACTAGAGAGAAATGAAATGGAGATGAGCCAGAGGCAGTTACAAGTTGTCAATTTTATGATACTTTAACATATATATACATATATATATATTATAACATTTAAATGGCTACCATTAATATGCTTAATTCTATATCAAAAAGCTATCACCAGTTCCAGCATTTGGCTAATTAATACTAAAATTACTTGCTAGTATTATGTAGTAAATTCTAATGACAGGAACATCTTGTATAAAATATATTGCATTCTTAAATCTTTGACCATTTATAACAGTCTATTTCTATAATAAAGTAACATCCCATTGGTAAATAGAGTACTGCCTTCCAGTGTGCAATACTTGTAATAACTACCATTTATTGAACACCTATTGATTACACACTTCATTTGCATTATTGCAAAATTCTTACAAGATTTTTGTCTTTGTACTCTTAAAGGTGAGAAAAACCAGCTCTGAAAGGTTAAGAAAGTTGTCTAATATCACACAGTTTAGTAAGTGGTAGAGTCAGGATTCAACGCTAGGCCTGCAAAGTTCATGCTCTTTCTGTTATCAGTGGCAATCTGTGATCATAATACTGAAATGCATCTCAATAAAAAAGCTACAGCCACGTTACCCATGCAGGCCAGTCGAAAGGTGGTTGAGACTGGGAGAGGGTGCCAGGGAAAAAATGTGTGACGTCTGTCTCTGCATTTCCTCTTCCTGGTGCTCATTTACTTGTAAAGCTTCAGCTTCCATCTCTGCGGCTAGGGATACAGTAGGCAGACCTCTTCCTCAACCTCTGCTAACCCTTCCATTCTCATCTCCTGAGGCCATTCTTTCTCTCTCGATCCAGGCAGACATTGATGATTGCACCCAGTATATTTTCTTATAGAATCAAGGCACGACCTCAAATTTTCACTCAACCTAGAACTTCAGGCAGCCATTGTCACTCAGAATTGGCATTCAAGATGATTGTTTTTTTTTCTGCATCTAGTCCTTTCTTTTGAAATACCTTAAGGAATGCACAAATATAAGGAACTCAAAAGGGTTTCATTCCTCCATTCATTCAGCAAACTGTAAAGAACTTTCAGTGTAGTGGGTGCTGAATGCAACAGCCTCTCTCTCAAACCCTCTCCTACTCCACATGCCCACTGCTGTCAATGATACCAGCAAAGAACACAGGAAGAATATACACTTAGTGACACAGGGGAGTTGATGCACTCCCCAGTGCCTCCCTAGTTCCTCACAAAGGCATGCCCAAAGTGGGGAGGTCCTGGCAGCCTGAAAGGAAGGAGAAAGCCACCAAGTGAGAGAAACTCAGAGCTAGAGGCTTGCTGCCTTTCTTACTGAGGCCTATGGAAAGGCCAGCTTAGCACACAAGAGTTCCCCCATCACTATATAAATGATTCCTTGGCCAACCCTCATACTTCTAATGCCCATCCTGAGTCTACGGTGGTCTGGTCATGCTCAATACACCCCTGTAGTTCAAGTCCTTATCACCTCACATATGGATAACTGTAATAGAGACTCCTCTCTCCAGGTCATCCTGTAACTGTCATGGGTTAGATCCTCAACATTTATTAAATGAATGAACGCATGGATATATAGTCAGATGATTAGTGTTGAAATATCACTTCCGTCATGTCATTTACTTGCCCCAAAACTAACGATTTTCTAGCAAGGAGTTCAAATTTTATCACTTGAAATTTAAGTCTCAAAACTCTTGTTCCAAATTACTCATAATGTCCCACCTTTTGTTCCTCCTCAGTTCTCAGTTCCAATGAGAACAGTTTCTTTAGTATCTTCCCTACCTCCTCTTCCTATTCTCCGCACTGCCACCGACATAGGTAAGCAGGCACACACACCATGCTGGTACCTGCCATCTTGTCTTGAATTATAAAGACTACTGCCCCCCTGACCCCATACACACATCCTGGGAGGTTCTGTGGAACCTACCTCTGATCTGTTCACACTACATATGATCTCTTCATTTGGGGAGGAAAATAAACATATTATTGCATCATTCTTTGAATCACGCATCTATCTTATAGCAAGCACAGCTGTGGTATTAGTCATTTATTTTTCGGTAACAGCTGTATTGAGGGATATTGACATATATTTTTAAAGTGTACACTCTGATAAATTGTTTTGCTATTGTTATATGTATAAGCAGAGATGTTTGTAACATATTGTTGCATTATTAGATTATAAAATAACCTATACTTAAAAATCCCATTTATTTTGTAAAAAAAGTACTTATCATACATAGGGGAAATCAATTAAAGAAAGCTGTTTCACAGCTAACTGATGATTTATCCTTTAAATTTTGTGTCTCTCTGTATTTCATTTTGGATCTTCCTATTACTAAATCTTTAAGTTGACAATATATAACCTGTTATCAATCCCACCTGGTGATCTTATATTTTAGGCATTATAGCTTTTATCTTTAGAAATCTGACTTGGTTCTTTTTTTTTATATCTTCCACGTCTCACTTTACTTTTTGAACACATGAAATACAATGATAATAACTCTTTTAATGTGTTTTGTTTGCTAATTCTAACATCTGTGTCAATTCTGGGTTGGTTTTGATGAACTGATTTTGCTCCTTATGGGTTGTATTTTCTTTCTTTTTTCCACACCTGCTAATATTTGATTGGCTACCATATATTGTGAATTTTACCTTGTTGGGTACTGGAAATATTTGTATTTACACAAATATTCTTAAGCTTTGTTCTGGGTTTTCATTAAGTTAATTGGAAATAGTTTGCTCCTTCTGGGTCTTGCTTTTACGATTTGCTGGTCAGAACCAGAGCTGTTCTTAGATTAGGGCATAACTATTCTCCATTACTGAGGCAAGACTTTTCTAGCACTCAATCCAAAGCCCTGCAAATTGTGAGGTTTTCCAGGTTGGCTTGTGGGACTAACCATTCTCTGTGAGTGCCAGGTATTTTCTCTAATCCTTTTAGGGAGTTCTTTCCTGGCAGTGAGTAGTTTTCTCACTTGCATTGCATTGACCATTCCTCATCTGGATACCCAATGGGACTCTCTGCAGGTCTCTGGAGATCTTTCTCTGTGTAGTTTTCTCCTCGTTGGTCCTCTGCCTTGTGAACTCAGTCTTGGTATTCCCAATTCAAAGATCATATTGTCAACTCACGGAACTTGCCAGGTTTTGCCCAGGTTCCTCCTCCCTGTACAACAGCCTAGAAACACTCAAGGAGGTGAGCTGGAACAATCTCAGGTAAACCTAATTTGTTTACCATCTTTGAGTTCACTGCCATTCATTATCTGATATTCACTCTTGAGAATAGTTGCTTCATGTATTTTGTCTGTTTTGGGGTTGCTTCAGGCATGAGGGTAAATCAGCCTCTGTTACTTCATCTTGGCCAGAAGTAAAAGTTCTTATTTCTTTTTAAAAATGCTTTTAAAAAGCTGGTTATGTTAAAACAAATAAATAAAAAATTAATCTACCAATATAATGAAGAAATTGCCCATTTTATTGAAAAATTATGTTTTGTTTACAGCTAACTCTTTATAACTAATCAATAGGGAGAACATTCTATATATTCCTTATGTCAATAATTGCATTAATCAGCATATTTTATGTGACATCTCAGATTTGGTTTCTTTGAAGTATAGACCTGTTTGAACTAAATAGAATTTGAAATTGATAAAATGATAGAATTTTATGATATAAGTTTTAGAGGCTTTATTGCACTCATACTTGAATAGTCAACTGCAGAGAAAATAAGTTTTGTAAAACCAATTAAAAGTACCAATGTACCCAACATCTAACTACCCTTGATAAACTGGCAATTCCTTTTGACTTTTTGTTACTCACTGTAATCCTCCAACAATTCAGATTTGGTAATTTTACAAAAGATTTAATAAATTAGACAGAATTCTGCCACTTTTTTTTTTTTGTAACCAGTATCTGAGAAACAGAAAATTTAGCCAGGATATCATACTGTGGCCAATCTTCTATTTTAAAGCTCTGTTGGAAATACCATAAACATGTCTTGACTAATTTTGCCTTGATAGAATGCCAGAAAAATGGGACAGGAAGTTGTGTGAGGAAAGAGACTTTACAACCAATACTTTGAAGCCACAACAATTCAACAATAAAAGGGAATGAAGAGTTAGACTCTGGGGTAATTGACGCTTTTTCTTCCATCTTTCCCTCACTTTAAAAAAATCATGAGTCAGAATATTGTACCAGTTGTGCTGAGATAACTCTCTCCATAGAAAACATCTAAAAATGCTATGGAAAATATGAAAACTTATATTTCTTTTCTTTAAATCACAGTTGAGCTGGTGGTAAACTAATTATTAAAGAAATAGAATGAGTAGAGAAACATGTTTTCACAAAGAAACCACCATCCTGAGAAGGTAAATACACAAAATATTTGAGGAGCAAATAATTTCACTCACAAATTCTTTCAGAGTATAGAAAAAGAGAAATCACTCCTTGAAGTTTCTGCGAGGCTACTAAAATTATAGTAAAACAAGAGAAGGCAGTGTGTGTGTGTGTGTGTGTGTGTGTGTGTGCGCACGCGCCGCGCAAAAGACTAATTTCACTGTTGAACATACATGCAAAAATAAACTCAAAATATTAACAAATCTTACCCAATAAAAGGAACCAGAGCTTCTTAGAGAAATGGCTAATTTCATGTCTGGTAAAAGAAATAAGTAAGCTTAGCTTGGGAAATCTTGTGTCAGAAAGCAAGGAGGCTTTTAAAGACGAATGGAATCATGTTAGAAAAGGCAAAGGGTAAAATGTGAAGGGGTACTTTCTGGCTTGACATGAGACAATTTGAGAATACAAACAATATTTGACTACTGAAACACTTCAAAAATATAATGCCGAGAAGTCCATAATGACACTGAAAATACCAAAAAATAACACAAAAATCAAAAACAAAATCATCTCATTGGTCACCACTGGTGGTTGCTAAGACCAAAAGTTACAGTCTGAAAGTTGATAAATAAAAGTAAAAAAATCCTCACTTTCCTGTACGATCTCTATTTCATTGTACCTAAAAGGTTGGTCAGGAAAAGTTCTATGCAAAACAATTTAGTTAACATATGCAAAATTAATGATAGAAATAGATCATTATTTTACAACCCCTAATGAAATAATACATGTGGACAATAACCATTAGGTAAAGGATGATGGGAAACTTTACAATGCAGGAATTTGCTGACTCCGCCTGAGTCCACTGATCAATCTTAACACAACTAAGTGTGGGACAATCCAATATTTTGTATCTCAAAAAATGTGATTAAATTGGAAGGACTTCTGAAGTATTCTTGACTAAAATTGACCCTAATTTCAATAATGCTTCGAGATCTGAACTTTTTTTAACAGGATAAGTGGGGCCAGAAAAGTGCAACAACATCATAAAGATGCAATCAATCAAATTCAGAATGTTGAACATTCTGGGACAAATAACCCAGTTTCCCCAACAATTTAATGTCATGAAGAAAAGGGAGTGTGTGTGTGTGGGACTGTTATAGAATAAAGAAGACTTTAGAGACACAACCATAATTTGGCAATTGGCAATTATGGATCTTGTTTAGATAATGATTTGGAGGGGAACAAAATAATGTAAAAAGATACTTTTGGGACTTTCCTGACAATACAAATATAAAATAGGTATTAGATTATATTAAGGAATTCCATTAATTCTGTTAGATGCAATAATGGCATAGTTGATATATATTTTAACACCTCATCAGCAAATGCTGCATATTGAAATATTTATGGATGATATCTGACGTTTGCTTTTAAGTAATCCCCTCTAAAAAACAAACAGGTTGAGAGAGCAAGAGGTAAAGCAAGTAAAGCAAAATGCTGACAAATTTTGAAGTTAGGCGATAACATTAAGATGTATTTTACTATTCTCTCTCTTTTAGTGTATGACAAATCAGATAATAAATCCAATAATTATAAAACATAATATAATCAAATTGAATTGGTTAAATATACCAACGTAATTAACTAC
Source organism: Rhinolophus sinicus (assembly GCF_057876585.1). Lineage (NCBI taxonomy): Eukaryota > Metazoa > Chordata > Mammalia > Chiroptera > Rhinolophidae > Rhinolophus > Rhinolophus sinicus. Next base: position 62,998,751 of record NC_142516.1, on the reverse strand, counting down.
ATGAATAGATTAAAAGAGTCAGGTATTTCATTAGATCCAGGACTTATCATTTAGTAAATTCAATAGCCACTCTTTTTTTTTTTTTTATAGATCCAGAACATTTATTCTTCCAAAATTAGCAAAAATGACAGAATGATGTTTGTTTCCTTATGGTTATTGAAACTATCAACATAGGCATCCTTTCTAGAAGTGACTGCTCAGTAGGTTGTTTTTATTGCTGTTTCTCAAAAGAACACATTCAAGCAAAGTACTCAATAGCCATTCATTATAAAATATTTCAACAAAGGATAGGAGGAAAATTGTTTAATACACCAGAGCGCCCCTCCAAAAATATACATTAACCGTCAAAATCATTATTAAAATGTTAAAAGTTTAAACCCAGGAAGAAGACAGGATACCTGTTATCAGCACTTTATTATAATGTATGTCCTAGCCAGTACAAATTGAAAAGAGCAAAAGACTAAGATATAGGAATTGAAAAGAAAGAAACAAATTCTCATTATTTATATGTTTATGTTATCACTGTCTACTTAGAAAACCCCATTGGCTACTATAGATACTGGGAGTACCGGGGAAAAAACACACATTTGGAACAGGGATATCGCAGAGAACTGATAATAAAAAAAATTTAACCCTGTATTATAAGCATCTTTCTATTTTATTAAACATTAATCTGATTAATTTTTAATAACTGAGTAACATGCAAATGGAAGTATTTGATTAGACCTGGAATTTTTAAATTAGGCTAGTGGGATGTTAGGCAAATCCCTCATTTCTCAGGCTCTTACTTTTCTCATCTGTAAAATAAAATTATGGATTTCCTCATCATTAGGATTCCTTACAATTCTGACTTCATCTGACTTTAATTAATTAAAATCGCAATTAAAATGTATGCTTTATGTATATCACAGCAAACCTATAGAACTCCTATAAAAAGTGTTTTATCCCTTACTTGAATTTATTATACGTGGTGTTTTATTACATTTTACTCTTGAAAGGTTTAGGTCCAATTTGCACAATTCGTTATAAGTTCATCATGGCAGAAGGTATGTCTTGTTTCCGCTTATGCCTAGCTAATTGCCTGATAACATTCAAATGCCCAACAAATGCCAGTTGAAATAAAATGAGAAAGCTCTGTTGGATGGTAATGGTATTAGAAAGTTGAAAGGTTGAAACATGAGGTTGCCTGCCTACCTAGGAAATAATTGAACATAATTATGTTTTAAAAATTGATTTTTATAATTTTTTCTTTGGTGTCCACCTGCTCCATTAGACTGTAAATTCTAGCATGGCAGGGACCAAAATTGCCTTCCCACATTGTATCACCAGGGCTTCGTGCAGCAACTGCCACATAGTAGATGCTCAATCTACTTCTTAAATGAAGGGATGTATAGCTATTTGTCCCAGCTTTAAGAAAATTACCCATGTTTCTAGAATTTACTTTTCAGCCATATCCTGTGAGAAGCATGCTCACATTTTAATTGATAAAATGATCAAGATGTACTCTGTAAGAACTCAATAAAATTTCTAAATTATGTAGATATATGTGCTATACATATGTAAAACATAAAAGCATGTTCCAGTCTTTTCTTTCTGAACTGAAATGTCTTCCCTAGTTATAGCCCAACAGGTTCCTCTTTTCATAGCCTAGCTGCTGAAAATAAAAATCAACACTCCCTATTACCCTTGTCCCATTCCTTCTCTGACAATGACTCCACCCTTCTCTTCTTCCTCTTCTCAGCCAGAGGGGAGAAAATGCTTACTATTTTCACATTCAGACCTCCTATTTACACCCCAAAACACTACAGTAATGCTTGCACATCTATCTCCTCATTGATCTTCACTAAAGTTACTAAGGATTTCTGCATTTTTTAATTCAGTGGCTACTTTTCAGTCCTTTTTTTTGCTTCATCTCTCGTTGTATATGACACTGTTACCACTCCCTTCTTAAAATGATCTTCTCCATTAATTCCAAAACTATTACTTCCCTCTCGTTTTCCATCTACTTCTCTGGCTGCTACTTCTCATTCTCTTTCATGGGTTTCTCATCTTTTATCCATTTGAAACCAGCCTTAGCTCTCATCATCTCTCATTCGATCTCAAATTCAATTGCTTCCTATGTGATGAAAACTCCTAAATCTATCTTTCCAGCTCAGCTCTTTCCTCTCAGCTGCAGACTGTAAATGTGCCATGTTCCCTCACACCTGTTTCTGTACAAATTTTCTTTCTTCTTCCTGAACCAATTCCCACTGTATGCTCATTTGGCTACATTTTACTCATTCTTCAAGTTAGCCCAAATGCTCATCTCCTCTGTGAAGCTCTTCTCCACCCCCCCCCACCCCGCCCCTTCCTCCAGCAGGTTTGAGGTTTTCCTCTGCTTTTCCAGTACTTTATAGACACTTTAATTTAATCTATTGTCTCCTTGCTTAGATATTTGAATATGGCCTTTACTAGATGGTTAAGTGACATAGAGATGGGTTTCAATTTCCATTTTTATAGTCCCAGTATTAGAAACAAAGCCTGATACTTAGTAGGAACTGAATAATTATGCTTGTTGGGTGAATAAAGACATCTTTTGTTGTTGTTTTGAACCTGCTTTTCACATTCATTCTCAAATACAATCCTCACAGCCTCCTTGAGAAGTAGCTACTATTACCATGACCCCTGTTTTACAAATAAGGAAACACAACACTTTCCAATGACTACGCATTTATTAAATGGCAGACTAAGGACATGAGCCAAATTTCACTCCGTATCTCAAGGGTTCTAGTCATTGTATTGGGGCAAAATGCAATTGAGCAGCTTGAGTAGACTACAACAGATACTACTGTTAAAAACTTTTGATTTCTTTTGGATCAGTTAAAGGCTGTTACTTCATAGAAACAGAGAGTAGTTTTTCAGTAAAGAAGGAAAAGTTCCTTATAACAATGAGCCATGCCATTTTACTTTTATTTCATGAGCAAGTTCTTTGAACAGGGTACTCCTCACCAAAGATTGCATGATTTCTCTCCCCAAACATGCTTTCCATTCAGAAATGGAAAAAGGGATTGTTCTTTAGGCCTGAAGCATCATGAGTTGGCGAAGAAAAGATGTGTTTGGGGAGAATATCTAAAACATGACTGGATTGTTTTCAATCTGTATGTCTTGCCAATTTGATAATGGATATATAATTTTTTCAAGACTTAACATTCCCAACAAGAGCTAAACAACCAGGTTTAAAGACATTTATGATAAATTAGTTGGGTAACTTCTCTGTAACTCTTTCTACTTATAATCCTTTAGAGAAAGCAGAAACATTTTCCAAAAGTAGTTCTTTTTCAAAAAGAAGTAGAGCCAAACCAAGCTATTCAGGGCCATGAAATTGTCAAGCAAGGAGGAATACCCACAAGATTGTATTAATTGACATAAGCCTTATTTTCCCTCTTTCTTTCTAAGTCTCCTTTATCTAAACATAATACACTGTTTTGAAAAATTTCAGTCATTACTAGAAATGATCTTCAAAGTTACTGGTACAATTATACTAGTTTTAAATACAATTGAGCCATATGTAAGTCTTTTTCCCATCCTTCTATTTTTTCCAAGTTTTCCCTCTCTTCTCTCTCAAGTGAACACTTGCAGGAACACGACTGTGGCATAATCTTTGCCACTCATCTGAGAAGGATCCTGCCCTCTAACCTCACCTTTGGCTTGGCCTGAATGGCATTTGCAATCCCAGGACACAGGGTGGTCCAAGACCAAATCTGTAAAGTTAATTTTGTAATTTAAAATGTAGATATTCATAGAGGTTCAGAAAAGTGCCCCTGCCATCTTCTGCCTGGTTATCCTGTGTCATCTTTATTATCTTCCATATTCATTCTCTCCTGAACTTCAGAGTTTGGAGAAAACTGAGTTGTTGCCTATCTAAGCTAGTGGAGGAGACACAGAAGTGAGGAGGGACAGTGAATAAAAGGTATTTGCTGTAGCTGATGTGATTGGAAAGTCAAGTGATTTTTTTTTTTTCCCTTAGGGGAAAAAAATAATCTGTCACTATCTGAATATAATTGGAAGTATATAGTACCATAGGAAAAAGATGCAACTATGCAAGTTAAGTCTTAAACCTTACATTATGAGGCTGGAGGGAGGCAAACATGAGAGGTACGTAAGGGCTGGGGGGAAGGGAGAATCCAGGGAAGTCTAATCCAGAAAGTGGCTGGCCAGACTTAATGGCAGACTAAATCCAGGGACCAAAGGAAAGAGAGAGAGAAAGATACATCAAAGAAGACGGGGAGTGGGATATGTGGAGCAATGGGAGACAATCTGGAAAAGGGGAAAATGGAATAAAAAGGTGAGTAATAGTTTTCCATTCCAGGAAGTCAGGAATGCTGAAAACACCTAGTTTGTTCAGCTTCTGTAATGGGAGACTTTGCAACTCTCAGTGGTGGCGCCTAGCAATCTAATGGAAATCCCGCTGATGAGCTTAAATGGGATTTCACTGTTTTTTTCCTTCACTAGGCATAATTCCAGGATCCTGACAGGAGGTGTGATGAGAGAGAAGAAAAACTGATTAAGATACTCAGTCTATTTGTTGAAAGACGCTTAGGTGGGTTGAGGGAAATGTAGCCGAAAAGGAAAACCTGGGTGAATTCATCATCTGGCCGTTCTGAAAGAGATCAAGATTAACAGGGCACCTCCTCAGAGGCCAACACGAGCCTGGTGAACAAAACCCTGATATGAATTAGACCTGCGTTCAAAGCAGCTAGAAACACACGAAATCTACATTCTCTGAGCCATGGGAGAATGAGGCTTTGTAGATTCAAATATTCATAAAATTCTTCACAACTGTTAACTGCCATGGTTAAAATTATTGTTTGGTAGTACAAGAGGAAAAAGGCTTTGAATTATTCATGAGTTAATCATACCCAGGAAAAAAGGAAGGATGAGGCAAAAAGATAAAAGGTTTCTATAAAATGATAACTTTAAAAAAAGCATAAACTCATCTCAGATACTCGAAATAAAAGTTAGTTGATTTAGATTTCAAGAAACTAGACTGTGGTGGAGTAGAATAGTATTTTTGAAAGAAGTTCCTACTATGAGAAAAGACAGAATAAAATAACCTCACCCTTACGAACATCATATAGCATTATTTTATCATAACCCATAAAATGATGGAACAGAAGGCCATAATTTCATCATTATTTCTTTCTATTCATCTTTTCATGGGGAGTTAATATTTGAGAAATTTCTTGGAAGTTTATTTTTACATGAATGTCTCACATATTACAACTATCCTTACACCCCCCCCCACCAAAAACAAAACAAAACCCACTCAAAGTTGATACATGTATAAAAGTAAAATAAAAGTATTAATTAAAATCTTTTTTGAGTAACAAAATAAATGTTTTTTTTAAATTTCAGATAAAGTAAACTGTTAGAAGCAACTTAAGGGCAAGATTTTACCAATGGATGTAGGAAACAGAAATCTGAGGTAGAGGACACTTTTCTCACTAAATCAATGTCATTAGAATGCTAAAGTCATTAATTCATTAATTTATCACTCACCAGTTAGGCATTAAACACATTTTAGTGATATATCTCTCTGGGTGAGGCTCTGTGTTAGGTGCCAGTGAGATAAACAGAAATCAGGCAAGTTCTCTTCCTTTGAAGAGCCAGCTCAACGTAAGCAATTTGGAAGTTGCTATTCCATCCTAACAAGAAAGAAACTGAACTGAAAAATCAACAACATTTCTTAGATCTGTAAGAGAAGTGCAGTCACAAGGAGCTCAGAGAATACGAGGCAGGATACATGTAAACAAACAAACAAACAAAAACTACACCTAGGCATACTATATATACATGGCAGAAAATCAAAGATAAAGGAAAAATCTTGAAAGAAGCCAGTGGGGGAAAATATCTTACCCATAAAAGAGCACAGATAAGAATTATATCAGACGTCTCTTCAGACCACATAAGGAATAAGAGAGTGGAATAAAATATTTATAGTGTTGAGAGCAAAAGGCACTGACTAAAATACTGTACCCTGCAAAATATCCTTCAAAAGTGAAGAAGAAGAAGAAGAAGAAAAAGACTTCTTCAGACAAAAATTGATGGAATTTGTAAAGAAGTTCTTTTAAAAAGGGAAAATGACATATGGCCGTGTGGTATTGGCAAAAGAGTGAACAAATTGTTCAATGGAACAAAATAGAGAGCTCAGAAATAAATCCACATAAATACAGTCAACTGACCTTTTACAAAGGAGCAGAGGAAATGCAATGGAGCAAAGATAGTTTCTTCAACAAATGGTGCTGGGACAACTGGACATCCACGTGCAAAAAAATAATTCTAGACACAGAACTTTCACCTTCACAAAAATTAACTCAAAATGAATTGCAGACCTGAATAGGTTGGTACAAAAGTAATTTCATTTTTTTGCGATTATTTTTAACCTTTTAAACAGCAATTATTTTTGCACCAACCTAATATTATACTCCTAGAGAATAACATAGGAGAAAACGAGATGACCTTGGGTTTAGAGATGACTCTTTAGATAGAGCACCAAAGGCGAGATCCATGAAAGGAAGAATTGATAAGCTGGACTTCATTAAAATTAAAACTTCTGCTCTGCGAAAGATTCTGTCAAGATGATGAAAAAACAAGCTGTGGATTGGGAGAAAAAGATTTGCAAAAGACATATCTGATAAAGGAATATTTTCCAAAACATATAAAGAACTCTTAAAACTCAACAATAAGAAAATGAACAACCAAACTGTGGGATTTGGGTAATAATGATTTGTCAATGTAGGTTCATCAACTGTAACAAATGTACCCCTCTGGTAAGAAATGGTGACAGTGGGGTTGGCTATGCCTGTATATGGGGCAGGAAGTATATGGGGAATCTCTATACCTTCCCCTCAGGTTTGCTATGAACATAAAACTAAAAAATAATCCATTACAAATAAATTTTTATAAAGACTATTACAAGAAACTGTGATGAACGAGCAGCAGATAGGCTGAACTTAACAGTATTAGCTTGGGACAATTTGATAAGAAGTTCAGTGGTGGAAGATCTGGGTGGAGGCAAAGATTTGGGAGATGATCCACAGGAAGGAGAAAAAGAAGAAGAAATAACCTTCCATATATCACCAGATAGCTCACAATATTACTACTTTGATTTAGATGTAACCAACTTTGCAAAATGAGAAATCCTACATTATATAAGCACATTCAATATTTAAATATTTACTTGTACCTGAAATGCCAGTCATGGATCCTGCTTGCCCCCAAGTCCCTCTATATGGGAAGTCCCTCTATATGATATTCCCATACCTTTCATCAAAGGGAAGTCCCCCAGAAGCACAGCTGAGGTCAGGGGAGCAGTTTCCTCTCCCTGAACACATGCTCCCAAAGTGGTGCATTTATAAGCATTTTAAAGGTAATGTGTCAATAATCTGATGAAAAGAATGCATTGTGATGGGAAGACTGTGAGAAACACAGTAATCGAGAAGTAGTATTCCTTTGAATACTCACTGTACCATTAACCAAGAGCATCTCATCACCCAGCTGGCTCACTTCCTTGACTCACTTTGCTACTCCCCTGATACGAGCACCTGGTGACGCCTCAGGACAGTCCCATTCCAAGCAAGCAGCATGTCCCCCACTCTTCCCTACCCTGTCACAGGTAACTGTTCTAGGCATTGGTACTTAGGCCAAAAGCAACCACTTCTGGACAGAAAAGAAGTAAGCAGTGAAAGATTAAGCTGAAAGGCTGCAGTAAACAAAGTTAGCAAGTAGTACTGGGTTCCGCAAGAGTCCACAGAAACTGTAAGAGGAAGGCATGCAATAGAAAAAGGTATAGTGTGGACAGAAAAAGTCTGTCGTTTGGAAACATGACAAAACTAAAACTCAGAGGTGGAAAGCTAATGAAATTTAAGCTTCAGACTCCTCAACACTGGGAGCCCCTTCCCAGACCCTGGGAGGGGCCCAACCAATGTGTTCATGTGAGCATAAGTTTTACTAAAAATGACCGGAATAATATATTTAAGCTACAGTTGGTTAAGCCTACTGTCTCTCCACCGGAATACCCTTCATTATACTTTCCCTCTGATCAAGTTTCACAGGAGGGATCAAGAGCATTTTTGAGATCCAGCTAAGAGGAAGTTGAAACTGGGGTAGATTTAGTTCGCACTTAGTGAGGTGTATTTATGTTGTTTACAGTTCGCTTATCGCTTATTGTCCTGATACGTATGAATGGCTTCCAGGAATACTCTGACTACCCACGGTATTGACTTAGCCAGTGTTATGACACAAAAGTGCAAGACCAAAGGTCCAACTGGGATTTACCTTGATGTAAGGGGCACTTAACACCAGAAGTATGTGGGTAATGAGTAGAAACAAGGTTTGGAATGTGTGCAACCAGAAGCTCGTCTGTGGAAAATTCTTCCATTCATTAGACATATAAAAATTTTAAGCTAAGAATTTGGTTTTCATTGACACCAAGTCAAAATGGAAATTCAGTCCAGTTAGAAATATATTCTATTATAGAATTATAAATACATGATACATTTTTATGGGAAGTACAAAATAGACTTTATTTGAATTCCTGTGCCTAGAGGGCACAAACCCACAGCCGTACTACAAATAGTGAGCATTCTGTAAGAGCATAATATGAAAGAAACTTGATAAAGATTTTTCAAATTTGACAACAATCCTAAAAGCTTACATGGTGTTACCAATACTAACAATTGAAGTTAATAGAAGTTTTTAAAAAAAATATCAATAAAAATTATTCTGATAAACCATATTGGGGGAAAGACTAAACTATGTTGCTATGCTTGCTATAAAAAAATGATATTCCCCACTTGTTGAAATACAATAGGGTGATCAAAGAATATATAGCCCACACATTTAGGAAAAAAGTTTTATAGATGTATGTCAATAAATAATAAAAATGTTATTTCTTTGTCATAAAAAATGTCATAACTTAAAGGCTTTGATGAACATTTTGCTAGGGTTAGATGTAAGTAAAAGAACATAATGGAAAACACCATTTTGAACACCAATAGCTAAAAAACACATTCCCAAGTAATTGTTATTGATCACCCCTAATTTATAGTGCTACAGTGAATCTAATCAGGTTTTTTGGTTGTTGGTATTGTGGTTTTTATTGCATGAACAGAGACCCTTCTCCAGGTTACCTTCTACAACAAGGGACTTTATTGTAAAAACCTATGTGGGCTGAAACCCAAAGTAGAAATCTGTCAGGAACCAAGACAATTCTAGAAATTCTTGCTTGGTCTCTAGGTCATAGAGCAAGCCAACTCCTTGACCATGACTTCCTTTGATTTTCTTTTTTATGTTTGTTTATAGTCTTTGATAACAAATTGCAGTATTTTTGAAAGCTATGGCATAGCATATTCTAAAATGGGAACTAAAAAACATAAGATCAATTGTTGTAAGTGAATAGTGGAAGTGGAGTCTCCTTTAATATTTAAGTTTATGAATTGTCTCAGGGCAAAAAAAAAAAAAAAAGACTGTTCTGCTTTCTTCAGCTCTTACTCTATAAATGTTTCTCACACTTTGCACTAAACAGACACAGCTCCACCCAGAAGCTTGTAAGCTCCCCAGCAGCCTGAATGTACTAGTTTCAACCCCTAAATCTGTGAAAGGAAACAGCTATCTAGTACATAAATGGTACTAAAGTGAATGTGTATTAAATTGAATTTCTCTATCATGACACTTCTCCAACATATTATCCTAAGATTCCAACCCTGGGGATGACCATCATTTTATCATCTTATAATTTACCATTTACTCAATCACTTGAGTCTTCCTCTTTAGCATCTAACACAATGCCTGGCATATAACAGACACTCATTAAACATTTGTTGAATAAATGAATAAATTAAGAAATGAACTCTTTATTAATAAAGAGGATTTGACTTCCTTAGTCCTATAGCACATCTGATTAGATCACTCTCTTACGTAAAACCCTTCAGTGGTTTCCCATTAAAATAGCCCATAAGGTCCCACCCATGTTGACTCCTGCCTGCCTCTCCAGTCAGTGTTAACAGAGTCAAAATGAATAATTGTGCTCTACCATTTAAATGATGAGTAATGCAAAGGAAAACAAGTTTCATATGAAAGACAGTTTCATGGTAAAATGGCTGTGAAAAGTTGACAAGGTGTCCCTACTACCAGGCTTCTCAGAGCATTTAATTTTCAAATGTGTATTGTGATTTTTTTAAGAGGGGAACGGAATGTGTAACATTTTCCAAATGTAATTAACATTAATCACTGGACTAACGTTCCAGAGTAGAAAACACTGATCAAAATCGAATTAGAGAAAAATTTGCATACAGCTAGTTTCCAGATCATTTTTAATGTAAAGAGGATCATTTTAAATTCTTTTAACTCAATATGATCTCATACTTCTACTTTATCATAATGACAATATTATTTTTTGCTGACACCTTGGGAGGATATACGGGTCAGCAGGAAAGTAATTCAGCTGCACATATGTCATAGGAGGCATCAGGGTATTTCTTAAGAGTCAAACATTCAATGTGAATGAGAATTTTGATACCACTTAATTTGCAAAATTTAGTAAGATGATAGTCTACTGTGTATCTGATGGAAAAAGAGTGTTGAAAACCAATACCATAAAGCCAGCTGTTAGACCGAATATATTTTCAGTGTCATTTTACATCTGACAGTTGCATTTTGATGTACACTGCCCTGAGCAAGACAATACTGAATTGCTCGGGGGGTCTTTAAAATGTGCACATCTCATTATGAACATTAGCCTCTAAAATGTTCCATCTTATGGAGGAGGGAAGAAAACATCAAGTTGAACCCAGAGAGGTTTATCCAGTAATAAATGACATTAAGACATCTGGAAATCCAGTTTGAAGCAGGACAATAAAGTATAGATATATATGTTTATTCAAACCTTTTAAAAGTTAAGAAAATATAGACAAACCTATAAACAACACCACAATGTCTAAGTAATTTAAATTAATTCCTTTCATTGATTCTAAAACAATCTTTTAAAAATAGTATTTCAACATCTCTGAAATTGAAGTATGTCTTATAATCCAACACCAATTTCCAATCATTTCTGTGAATTCAGATTGCAAATCTATGTTTGCACTGGGTTTTGGTTCAAATAATCAGGGGAAAACGTTTTTTCTTCCTCCACTCAGTGCTAATATTGAGAAATGCAAACTTTTTGACTGTCCTATCTTACATGGTGGTTTTGCTTATTTGTCTTTTCATTTACTTATACAATAAGCATGTAGCAATCATGTACAATAAACTCTGTTATATTATTATATTCTCTTAGATTATTATATTATTAGTAGATTACTTGTCTTGAGCTTTTTTTCTTTTGGGGGGTGCACATAGAATAATGGTGCATCTTTCATCAAGGCATCATGGATTCAAGATATACAATAATTATAAAGCTCAGAGAATTTTCCCCTTTCTCCTCCTGGAAAGAGTAATACCAAAAAGCAGGATTTTCATGTGTGATAATAATATCATATTGGAAAGGTAGCAAGGCACTCTCAATTTAGGCTAAGTTCATAATTAAACTTCACAGACCACAGAACTCATTCAAGGACAACACATGTGGATAAAAGAGTGGTGCGAGAGGGGAAATAAATATTGGATAAGAAATCTAAACAAACCTGAACCCAGTGATAATGTCTAATTTATGCATATTTGTTGAAAATAGATCCCAGGATCACAGTAAATGTTATGTGATGGAAAATGAAAGTTATCATCAGGGATTTTGATAGACAGTACTAGAGCTAGATCAACATTAAGGTACAAATAGAACCAATACATGCATTTCTTAGGACCCCTCTTTAGGAATGTGCAGAGTTCTGATGCTTATAGTTTGAATGACAAAGTGAACTAAAAGAGAGTTTGAAAAAAGTCTCAGAGACATAGAGGAAAAACTGAGGGTTGCTAGATGGGAAGGTGGGTGGGGATAAGGGGGAAGGTGAGGGGATTAGAAAGCACAGTTGGTAACCACAAGACTGCCATGGGGATACGAAAGACAATTTGGGGGATGTAATCAATAATGTTGTAAAGATTTTGTAGGGTATCCGATGGACACTTGTCTCATTAGGGAGACCACTTCAGGGATGATGTAGATGCCTGATCACTGCACTGTATACCTGAAGCTGAAGCTGAACAATAATGAATGTCAACTACAATTTATATATATACATATATACATATATATATATATATATATATATATATATATATATATATGTATATACTTACAAGAAGTGGAGTACAGCATTAGGAATAAAGACAGTGGAAATGTAATGGCAGTGTGCGATGTCAGAGGGGTAGTAGATGGGTGGAGGGGATTGTTACTGTGTGAGGGATATAAATGATAAATGTCTAAGGTGTTTTGTGCACCTGAAACTAATTTAAAAAAATGTTAAAAAAAATGTGAGTGACCAAACTCTACCAATTAAGATCATGGCAGGAGGGAGGGGTCAAGATGGCAGAGTAGGAAGATCCTGAGATCACCTTCTCCCATGGCCACATCTAAACTCGAACTAAATATAGAGCAACCATTGCTGAAAATGATCTGAAGACCAGCTGAACAGATTTTCTACAACTAAGGATATAAAGAAAAAGCCACACTGAGATGGGGAGTAGGGACGAGACATGGTCTCACCAGGACCCATACCCCTGGTGTGGTGATCCACAGCAGGAGTGTTATGAAAACCCTGGTGTTAATCCCTGAGGAGTCAGAGGTCCAAGCCTCATGCCAGATTCCCCAGCCCTGGAGACCTGCAACAGAAAGAGGAGCCCCCATAGGACCTGGCTTTGAAAACCAGCGGGGCTATGTCTCTTATGAGAGAGCTGAAGGGCCGTAGAAAACTGAGACTATGTTCTTAAAGGACTCATGTACAAACACACTGGCTCTTTGCTCCAGAGCAGAGGCAGCAGTTTGAAAAGCACCTGGATCATACATGAAGGAATTACATTGACTAACTTTAGGGTGAGTGCTGGAAGGGCAGGAATCAGTGAGAACTTTTTTTTGGGTGAAAACAGTGGTGGATGGCATTATTTACTTCTTTCTTTTACTTTACTCTGCTTCCATCTAGTTGGCCCATTATAGCCGATACCAATTCTGACACTCTCCATTAACCTGGCTAATGCCATTTGTCTTGCCCTGCCACGCCCCTCAGGTCCCACCCCACCCGATCTGTTCACCTGGGTTGGAGTCCCTCCAAAGTGGCTCCAGGCCTGGCACATATGGTGGCTGCCCCCAGCCCACACTGGAGTCCTTCCTAAGCAGTGATACACCCAGCAGGCAGTTTGGCCAGCATTGGAACCCTTCTAGAGTTATTCACACATTGGGGGGGCCCGGCTCCAAAAACCAGATTGTCCACCGAAGTTGTGGGCAGTCATTGCAGCCAGTCAGCCTGAGGAGGCATCAACTCTGCTCACTGGTGTGGCTGCAGCAACTGTGACCCAACTACAATAGCAAGGCGCATGCAACCCACACAGGGAACACGCTCGGAGCATCTGGCTCTGTTGACCAGGGAGAATTGCACCACTGGGTCCCATGGGACACATTCTAATAAAGCCATTCTTTCAAGACTGAGAGACATAACTGATGTATTTGACACATAGAAACAAACAGAGATAAGCAAAAGGAGGAGACAAAGGAATATGTTCCAAATGAAGTAACAGGACAAACTGCCCCCTCCTCCACAAAAACCAAACAAATAATGAAATGGAGATAATCAATCTCCATGTCTCCAGATAAAAAGTTCAAAGTAATGGTAATAAAGATGCTCAACAAACTAGGGATAAGAATGGATGAACTCAGTAAGAACTTCAACAGATACACACACACACACACACACACACACACACACACACACATTTATTGTATTTATTTATTTATTTACTTTTTAATGAGGATAGTGTAAGGGACCCATGCGAGAACATCAAGCATACTAATATTTGCATCAAACGGACCCTAGAAGGAAAAGAGTGAAAGGGACAGAGAATGGAATGTATTTGAAAAAATAATGTCTGAAATCTTCCCTGACCTGGAAAAGTAAACAGACATTGAAGTCCAGGAAGCAAAGAGAATCCTAAACAAGATGAACCCAAAGAAACCCATGACAAGACACATCATAATTAAAATATTAAATATGAAGGATAAAAAGAGAATTTTAAAAGCAGCAAGAATATATACAAGGGAACCCCATAAAACTATAAGCTAATTTTTCAGTAGAATTTCGCAGAAGGGAATGGTACAATATTTTCAGTGATAAAACAGAGAAAACCTAGAACTATGTATACTCTACCCTTCAAAGTTAAAATTCAGGGTGGTGAGCACACAATGGAATTTATAGATCATGTAATACAGAATTGTACACCTGAAATCTATGCAATTTTACTAACAATTGTCACACCAATAAATTAAAAAAAAAATTCAGAATTGTAGGAGAGGTTATGAGTTTCGAGACAAGTGAAAGCTAAAGGAGTTCATCACCAATAAACCAGCACTACAAGAAATATCAAAAGGACATCTTTAACTGGAAAAGAAAGGCCAAAAATAAAAATAAGAAAATATAAAAGAGAAAAAAATATCTCACTGGTAAAGGCAAACATTTGATAAAAGTAGTGGATCAACCACTATAAAACTAACATGAAGGCTAAAAGACAAAAGTAGTAAAATGATTTACATATACAAAAATTAAGTGATATACACATATGCACTCACAATGTAAAACATAACATTAAAAATGTAATATGTGTAGGAGCATAAACATTGTGCCTTTAGAATATGTTAAAATTTAAGCAACCATCAACTTAAAATAGAGTGTTATAAATATAGGTTGTTATATATTAATCTTATGTGAACCATAATCCAAAAGAACATATAATAGATACAATAAAAATAAAGAGAATGAAATCCAAACATAACACTATAGAAAGTCATCAGTGCACAAGACATGAGAGCAAGAGAAGGAAGAAACAGAGTAGAACTATAAAAACAACCAGAAAACAATAAGTAAAATGCCAATAAATATTGTACATGACTATCAATAATTACTTCAAATGTAAATGGACTAAATGCTCCAATTAAGGGACATAGAATGGAGTGGATTAAAAAAAAAAAAGAAATAAACAAACACAAAAAACAAGACCTATACATACGCTGCATACAAGAGACTGACTTCAGATCTAAAGACATACAGACTGAAAGTGGAGGGATGAAAAAAAAAATATTTCATGCAAATAAAAAACAAAAAAGCTGGGGTAGCAATATTATATCAAACAAAATAGACTTTAAAACAAAGACTGTAACCAAAGACAAAGAATGGCATCACATAATGATGAAGGAATCGACACAATAATAGGATACAACACTGAAAACATCTATCCATCCAACATAGGAACACCTAAACACATAAAGAAAATATTAACAGATATAAAAGGAGAAATTGACAGTATACAATAATAATAGGGGACTTTAACACCTCACTAACATCAATGGATAGATTATCCAGGCAGAAAATCAACAAAAATATTGGCCTTAAATGAAACATTATAGTAGATGAATTTAATAGATATTAAAATAAACAAACAAAGAATTATATTCCATACAAGAACAGTAGAACACAAAATCTTTTCAAGTGCACATAAACGTTCTCCAGGATTGATCGTATGTTAGGCCATAAAATAAGTCTCAATATATTTAAGAAGACTGAAATCATGTCAAGCACTTTCTCCAACCACAACAGTATCAAACTAGAAATTAACTACAAGAAGAAAATTGGAAAAAAATACAAACACATGGAGGCTAAACAACATGCTACGAAAAAACAACCAGTGGGTTAACAAAGATATAAAAGAGAAAATTTAAAAAAAGAGAGACACAAACAAAAATGGAAATACAATGGTCTAAAATCTATGGGCCATGGCAAAAGCATTTTCAACAGAGAAATGTGTAGCTATACAAGCCTACCTCAAGAAACAAGTAATATCTTAAATAAACAATCTAATTTTGCAACTAAAGGAACTAGAAAAAGAAGAACAAATAAAGCCCAAAGTTAGAGGAAATAGTAAAGACAAAAGCCAAAATAAATAAAATAGACAAAAAAAAGAAAAAAAAGAAAAGATAAATGAAACTAAGAGCTGATTCTTGAAAAGATAAACCACATTGATAAACCTTTAGCCAAACTCATCAAGAAAAAAAAAAAAAAGAGGGCCCAACTAAATAAAATCAGAAATCAAAGAGAAGTTATAACCAACAGCACAGAAATGCAAAAAACCATAAGAGAGAACTATGAACAGTTATATGCCAACAGATTGGATAATTTAGAAGAAATGGATAAATTCCTAGGAACATACAATCTTCTGAAACTGATTCAGGAAGAAACAGAAAATATGAATAGATTGTTTACTAATAACAAAATTGAATCAGTAATCAAAAACTACCAAACAACAAAAGCCCAGGGCCAGATGAATTCACAGGTGAATTCTACCAAACGTTTAGAGAATACATATTCTTGTCAAACTATTCCAAAAAAACTGAAGAGGAAGGAATACTTCCGAATTCATTCTATGAGGCCAGATTTACCTTGATACCAAATGAGACAAAGACACAACAAATAAAGAAAATTATGAACTAATATTCCTGATGAATATATACAAAAAATGTCCACAAAATATCAGCAAACAAAATTCAACAGTATATTAAAAGAATCATACACCATGATCAAGTGGGATTTATTCCAGGGATGCAAGGATGGTTCAATATCCATAAATAAATTGATGTAATTCACTACATTAACAAAACAAAGAATAAACATCATACAATAGATGGAGAAAAAGCATTTGGCAAAATTCAACATCTGTTTATGATAAACCCTCTCAACAAAGTAGGTACAGAGGGAATATACGTCAACATAATAAAGTATGTATGTGATAAAGCCACAGCTAACATAATACTCAATGGTGGAAAACTGAAAGCTTTTGTTCTAATATCAGGAATAAGGCAAGGATGTCCATTTTCACCACTTTTATTCAACACAATATTGGAAGTCCTAGTCATCATGATTAGACAAGAAATAGAAATAAAATACATAATAATTGGAAAAGAAGAAGTAAAACTGTCACTAATTGGCAGATGACAAGATATAATGTATAGAAAATCCTAAAGACTTCCCCCAAATTAAAAGTAATCAATGAATTCAGTAAAGTTGCAGGATAAAAAAACCAATATACAGAATTCAGAGTATTTCTATACACTAACAAGGAACTATCAGAAAGAAAAATTTTTTAAATGATCCCATTTACAATTGTATCAAAAAGCATTAAACACCTAGGACTAAATTTAATCAGAGGTGAAAGACCTATACTCTGAAAACTATAAGAAATTGATGAAAAAAACATAAATGGAAGGATATACTTTGTTCATGGTTTGGGAGAATTAATATCGTTAAAATGTCCACATTACCCAAAACAATCTATTATACAATCTCAAACAATATGCAGTCCTTATCTATATACCAACGGCATTTTGCATAGAACAAGAACAAATAATGCTAAATTTATATGTAACCACAAAAAAACCCAAACAGCCAAAGCAATATTGAGAAAGAACAAAATTGGAGGTAACATACTCCCTGATTTCAAACCATACTACAAAGCTGTAGTAATCAAAGCCATATGGTATTGGCATAAAACAAAAAATGACATACAGATCAAAAGTAACAGGATAGAAAGCACCGAAATTAACCCATGCTTACGGGGTCTGACAATTAAGTTCACAAACTTGTTGCAATAATGTTGCAAACATTTTTTTATATCAGAGGGATTATTCATTATGAATTTGTATCAATTGGACAAACAGTTAACCAAGTTTAGTATTTGGAAGGCTGGAAAGGCTGTCTGAAAAAGTTAGACGACCTGAACTTTTCACCAACAATTCATGGCTCTTGATCACAACAACACACCAGCTCACATGGCACTCTCTGTGAGATGCATCACTCTTGGTTAATGGTGATTCCAAGTACAGAATGGGCTGCAGCCATCTGCGGATTTCTTTCTGGCTCCTGCTGGGTGGCCCGGGTGGGGCATGGCTGTGGCTGAACTTGACCTACAGGGGACCCCCTCCAAGGTGGCCCTGGGGCTGGTGCCCCCGGTGGGCAGCTTCAAAATGAGCTGGAGCATCACCCAGCCATCTCCAAGCATGACACACCCAAGGGACAGATTGGGCAGGCACCACCCAGAGTCCTGCTGAGGCAGATCCTGCTCCATAGGATCAGCCCCAGCACAATAATTCTTCTACTGTAGTCAAGACCAGTCCTCACAACCAGTGAGCCCAAGGGTCAGACCCTCACACTGATGTGCCAATTATCACCAAAGGCTCAACTACAAGAGGAGGGCACACACAACCCACACAAGGGACACACCTGCAGCATCCAGCTCAGGTGACCAGAAAAATGGTGCCACTGAACCTCACAGGACACCTACTACATAGGGCATAGCTGCTCTACCTAATGGATAGAAACAAACACAGGGAGGCCGCCAAAGTAGGGAGACAAAGAAACATGTCCCAAATAAAAGACCAGAACAAAGCTCCAGGAAAAGAACTGAGTGAAACAGAGATAAGCAATCTATCAGAAGCAGAGTTCCAAACACTGGTTATAAGAATGCTCAGTGATCCCAGGGAGAACTTCAACAGAGAGATAAGAAGCATAAAAAATGGAGATGAAAACCATAAAAAAGAATGAGTCAGAAATAAAGCATACAATAACAGAAATGAAGACTATATTACAGGGAATTGACAGTAGATTAGATGAAGCAGAGGATCCAACCAGCGATGTAGAAGATAAGGTAGCAGAAAACACCCAACCAGAACAGCAAAAAGGAAAAAGAATCAAAAAAATTGAGGAGAGCTTAAGGGGTCTCCGGGAAATATCAAGCGTACCAACATTTGCATTATAGGGGTACCAGAAGGAGAAGAGAGAAAGGAAGGAATTGAAAACCTACTTGAAGAAATAATGTCTGTAAACCTCCCTAGCCTGGTGAAGGAAATAAGCATTCAAGCACAGGGAGCACATAGAGTCCCAAACAAGATGAATCCAAAGAGGCCATCACTGACACACATCATAATGAAAATGCCAAAGGTTAAATACAAAGAGAGAATCTTGAAAGCAGCAAGAGAAAAGCAGTTAGTTACCTACAAGGGAGCCCCCATACAACTTTCAGCTGATTTCTTAATAGAATGGCAGGAAATATTCCAAGTGATGAAAAGCAACGACATACAACCAAGATTGCTCTACCCAGGAAGTCTGTTATTTAGAATTGAAGGACAGATAAGGAGCTTCCCAGACAAGAAAAAGCTAAAGGAGTTCATCACCATCAAACCAGTATTACAAGGAATCTTAGAAGGACTTCTTTAAGATAGGAGGGGGGTTAAGGATGGTTGAAAGGGGAAGGGATTAAGAAGTACAAATTGGTTGTTATACTGTAGTCATGGGGATGGAGGGTATAGCATAAGGAATATAGTCAATAATACTGTAATAACTAGGTATCCTGCCAGATAGGTACTAGATCTATCAGGGTGATAGATGGGAATGGGGCTGGGGTCAAGGTGAAAAAGGTGAAGGCATTAAGAGATACAAATTGGTAGTTAATACAGTATGGGGAATATAATCAACAATGTTGTACAGATCATGTAAGGTGCCAGATGGGCACTGGACTTATCAGGGGGATCACATCATAGAATCTGTAGATGTCTGTCCAATGCATTACACACCTGAAGCTGAAGTAGAATAATATTGAATGTCAACTATAACTAAATATATAGGTATATATGGTCATGGGATGTGGAGTACAACATAGAGAAGATAGTCGATGGTATTGTAACGGCTGTATAAGATGTCAAGGGGTTAGTAGCTTGAGGGAACATGGAGAGAAAACAGTAAATGATTAACTTTAAAATAATAATAAAAAATAAAAGATGGGCAGAGGACCTGAATAGACATTTCTCTTAAAAAGACACATGGATGCCCAACAGACACATGAAAAGATGCTGAACTTCACTATCGTCAGAAAAATGCCAATAATATATCTCCTCACAATTGACTGAATGGCTAGTATCAAAAAGACAGTAAAAAGTATTGGTGAGGATTTTGTGAAAAGGGAAATTTTGTGCACTGTTGGTGGGATTGCAAATTGATGCAGCCCCTATGGGAAACAGTACGGTGGTTTCTCAAAAAAATTAAAAATACCATATTTCCCCCAAAATAAGACCTAGCCGGATTATCAGCTCAATGTGCTTTTTGGAGCAAAAATTAATATAAGACCAGGTCTTATTTTACTATAATATAAGACCAGGTCTTATCTAACATAATATAATATAAGATCAGGTCTTATATTAATTTTTGCTCCAAAAGACGCATTAGAGCTGATGGTCTGGCTAGGTTTTATTTTCGGGGAAACACGGTAGAACTACCTTATGACCCAGCAATTCTACTTCTGAGTATTTATCTGAAGAAATAAAAAATGCTAATTCACAATGATATATGCAACCCTATGTTCATTGCTACATTATTTACAATATCAAGATATGGGAGCAGCCTAGGTGTCTATTGATAGATGAATAGATAAAGAAGATGTGGTATGTTGTTATTCGGCTAGTGAAAGAAAAATAAAATTTTGCCATTTGTGGCAGCATGGATTAGCCTACAGGGTATTATACTAAGTAAAATAAGTCAGAGAAAGAGAAATACTGTGTTGTTTCACTTATATGTGTAAACTAAAAAACAAAACAAATGAACAACAACAAAAAGAAACAGATTCATAGATACAGAAGAACAAACTGATGATTACCAGAGAGGAGCATGGTTGGGGGAAGGATGAAAAAGGTGAAGGGGACTGAGACGCCCAATGTTCTAGTTATAAAATAAGTCACAGGGATGTAATGTATAGTATAGGAAAAACAGTCAATAATACCATCATAACTTTGTATGGTGACAGATAGTTACTTAGACTTACGGTGGTGATCACTTTGTAAGGTATATATCCGGTTTCCCCGAAAATAAGACCTAGCCGGACAACCAGCTCTAATGTGTCTTTTGGAGCAAAAATTCATATAAGACCCAGCCTTATATTATAGTAAAATAAGATCGGGTCTTATATGGATTTTTCCTCCAAAAGACACATTAGAGCTGATTGTCCAGCTAGGTCTTATTTTCGGGGAAACACAGTAGGTGTTGAGTGACTGTGTTATACACCTGAACCTGATATTACGTTGTATATCAATAATACTTTAATAAAAATTATTATGGCAAATGAAAGGTATGTTTTGTGTAAGGAGCATAATTCTTTAGTAGATAAAGGCTTGTATTTTACAGTCCGGTGTTGCTGAACAATGGGGATATGTTCTGAGAAATGCATCATTAGGCAATTTCATTGTTGTGCAAATATCACAGAGTGCATTTACACAAACTTAGATGTTACAGCCTTCTACACACCTATGCTATATGGTAGAGTCTATTGTTCCTAGGCTACAAGTCTGTACAGCATGTTACTGTATAGAATACTGTAGACAACTATAACACAGTGTATTTATGTATTTAAACATAGACAAGGTCCAGTAAAATTACAGTATAAAAGATAAAAAATGGTACACCTGTACGGGGCACTTATCATGAATGGAGCTTGCAGGATGTGACGTTGCTCGGGGTGAGTCAGTGAGTGAGCGGTGAGAGAATGTGAAGGCCTAGGACATTACTACACACTTCGGCTGCACCAAATTTATAAAAAGGTATTCTTCTTTCCTCAATAGGACATTAACCTTGGCTTCCTATAATTTTTTACTTTATAAACTTTTTAATTGTTTGACTTTTTGACTCTGGTAATAACACAGCTTAAAACACAAACATGCTATAGCTGTACAAAAATATTCTTTATATCCTTACCTATAATCTTTTTGTCTATTTTAAATTTTTTAAATTTTTTCAGTTTTTCACTTTCTAAACTTTTTTGTTAAAAACTAAGACACAAGCATACACATTAGCCTAGGCCTACCCAGGGTTAGGGTCATCATCACCGTCTTCCGCCTCCATGTCTTGTCCCCCTGGAAGGTTTTCAGGGGCAATAACATGCATGGTGCTATCATCTCCTATGATAATGAGGCCTTCTTTTGAATCTCTCCTGAAGGACCTGTCTGAGGCTCTTCTTGAGGAGATGTAACTCTTTTCAGAAATAGGTCCATGGTGGTTTGCTTGGTTTGTTTCATAGGTTAGCTTGTAAGCAGATGATGCACCTTGAACATTTCTCTCTATTAATGAAAGTCTTTCGGTGTTGGGATCCATGTTTTCAAACTTTTTAAAGGGCTTGCTGAGGTCTGCAAAAGCTTCTGCTAAGCCCTTCATTGTGAATTTTCTTTGAGGTTCTTCCTCCTTTTCTTCTCCTGCAGTTTCCTTTTCTCTTGCCTCTTTAGCTATGTGTTCCTGTTCCAGTTCCTACTCCTCATTAGTCAAGTCCTATGGACCATCTCTAGGAGCTTCTCAATGTCATCCTCATCCGTATGCAGGTTAAAGCTGTTTGCAATCTCCACCACAGCCTTGATGATTTTTGCAACCTCTTCATCCTTCACAAGTCCTTTGAAGTCATGGACGAACCTCTTGAGTGTCTTTTTCCAGATGCCATTCATACATTCCTTGGTGACATCACCCTTCGCCCAAGTAACATTCTTGATGCAGTCATAGAGATTGTAATTCTTCCAGAATTGCATCAGTGTCTTCTCAGTGTCTTCCTCAGTTGCAGTAATAGTTTGGGCAAAGGTCCTTCTTAGGTAATAGGCCTTAAAAGCTGCTAGACCTACTTCATCCAGTGGTTGGATCGAAGCGGTGGTATTTAGAGGGAGAAACACCACTTTGATATTGGGACGGCAATCACCAATAAAAGGAGGCTGTCTGGGAGCATTATCAACAAGAAGCAAAATCTTGAAAAGTATGTTATTTTCCAAAAAGTACTTCTCCATTTCGCTGGCACAGAAATTCAGGAAGGAGTGTCAGAAGAGGAGCTGAGTTATACGTGACAACTTACTGGTCCTGCAGGACACTGGGAGTGTGTGTTTGAAGTCCGTGGGACTTTTACTGTGCCAGATCACAAAGGGTTTCAATTTGTAGCCTGCAATATTGCCCCCCAAGCAAGACTGTTATCCTGTCCTTAAAAGCCTTGAAACCTGTCATGGATGGAAGTCCTTTCAGGCATAGTTTCCAGAAGATGGAGGTTTCATCCATATGGAATATTTGCTCTGGCAAGTAACTTTCCTCCACAATCAGCCTATCCATAGTTTCCAAAAATTCTTTAGCTGCCTTTACATCAGCACTCACAGATTCAATGCTCACTTTCACATTAGGTAATGAAAAATTATTCTTAAATCATTTATACCACGCAGAGCTAGCAGTAAATTCAACATTGAAGTCAGGTCCAGTCTTTTCTTTCAACATTACAAAAAAACACACAAACTTTTTGCTTTGGCCGCGATCGTGATGGTGCTGAGAAGGATATGCTTCTGGTCTTCAATTCAGGTCATTAGAAGGTTCTCCTTATCTGATATAGGCCCTTCTCAAATTTCTGTTAGTCTCATTACCTTTACTGAAGCACACCTTTGAACAACTTCTGTCCCTTTGCTCCTGTTCTTCCAGATTGTACTCTGGGGGAATAGGACCTGCCTGACCGGCGAGCAAAAACCGTCACTGACTTTCTACCTTGGTACTCCTTAATCACGTTTAATTTTGTTTCCAGGTCCACGACTTGACGTGGCTTCTTACTGGCAACATTAGCGATGGATTCTGTATGCTTAAGGGCCGTGATGAAAAAAACAACATGAGATTAAATCGAGGCACTAGAGAAAATGATGCAATCAAGCGACGTGTAAACATGTGATTGCATGAGGCTGCTGCTGACATAACACAGCATACTGTTTTACAGCAAACTTTGTTTGTAAGTAGAAAAAGTGCACTCTAAAATAACACTAAAAAGTATAGTATAGCACATACATAAACCAGTAACATAGTCATTTATTATCATTATCAAGTATTATGTACTGTACACAATTGCATGTGCTACTCTTTTATATGACGAGAAACACAGTAGGTTTGTTTACACCAGCATCTCCACAAACACATGAGGACTGCATTGTGCTATGATATTACGGTGGCTCCAATATCTTTAGGCACTAGGACATTTTCAGCTCCATTATAATCTTATGGGACCACCATCATTTGTTTGGTCCGCTGTTGACCAAAATGTTCTCACGCATTACATGACTGTATTTGCATTGAACAATGTTAATATAAAACTGAAAACTGCAGCATTAGAGACTTAGGTTTTAAGGAGTAACATCAAACTTCCTCTATCTAAGCCAGAGTCTAATTTTGTGTTGGGTTAGCCCAGGGACTAACCTGACATTCCAGGATTTGGTCAACTTCCTGGCTACTTCCATATTGAGCTAAGTTCTCTCAGCCATAGGCACCAACTGTCTTAGCATCACCTGGGACTGTGCAAGGGCAGAAACACCCGAGAAGCAGGCAACAGCTTAATGAAAAGGACAGTAGTGTTTTCAGGACTGGACAAAGTACAGTCGTGCCTGCCTCATGGATTACAGTGTTACAGTAGGTGACCTATGAATGACCTCCTCAGAGGCAAGATCCAACTTTAGGAATTCTGGGCCTCAATGGTCTAATTGAAATGCTGATTAGCATCAAAGGTTTCCTTCTAGAGAAAGGCCACTATGAAAGGGAGCCACTTCAGGAACATCTGGAGAGCAGAAGACAGCATATTGGGGTCTTGCATTTCCTCTTTGATGTACACATCACCTCCACAGAGAAATGGCACATTTGTAAATTTTAGTGGAGCTTCTAGCATACTATGCATCCAACAGGCATCTGCGTCACAGACCCTAGGAACTAAAATGTGTTCCACTTAAACTAGGCTGAATCAAGACAAGCTAAACTACTTTTTCCATCATTGTTCAGTTCCTGATACACAGGCTCAGAGCTCTTTGCTCACAGTTTCTCTATTGCTGGTGAGAAATACAGGTCTGGATGAATCCAATTCAGGATGTGATTTGCTCTATGGCTACTCCAGAAGCTCCAGAATCGATTCTGCATTGACTCTCCAACTATCCATTTATTTAATTTTGCCAAATTAATGTCCTGTCAAAAATGTGTCAGTTTCCATTATGTCACTTAAAGTGCAAATGCCAAAGTCTTCCTTTGGAGAGGAATAGGTATAATCCACCAGAATTTTTACTAAATGATCTCATTCCTCAATGGATAAGATTTCTGAATAAAGCATGGGAATTGAATTCTACCCTGAATGCTAGCTACACACTTCAGGTCAAGATCTGGCCTAGCAACAACCAATACTCACATTTTTCTTTCTTTCTTTCTTTTTTTTAACCTCTGGTGGAAAAAGTAAGATTTAAAGCCACCACTGGTTGAACATATACTTTATTTTGTTAAACCTAAGTAAATTCAGCCTGGCTTCCTGTCAGTACTATTTTGAAATTTATTTTACAAATCTTACTGTTGTGTTTCCATGACATGATATATGAAAGCTGAAATAATTCTCTGGAAATGGCTTGAGGATAAAGCAGGAGTGAAGTGGGGGCAAGAGGAAAGTCTCTGAGAAACCTGCCCTGAAAAATGCACTATTTACCAAGTCAGTACATCAAACCTTAGACTAAGTGATAAAAAGAATGACTTAAAACCAAGGTTTCCAAAAGTCTTTGTGAGTTACTCTTTCTGACAAATGCTGACTCTGTAACACCTTATGAAACAACCAACGTCCATAGACACAGCTCCACATCCTCTCAATGTGTAGATATTTTCCCACACCCCTATTTATAACTTAACATAATGGGAAGTTCTCTCTTGGCAAAAAAGCTGATTAAGTGTTCCATTTAACAGTGTAATGCAAAGAATTCTTTCTTTTGCTTCAGACCTGCTGTTCTCATATTGTCTCATGCTGTCTAAAAAGAAATATTTGGTAACCATTTTATGGGTTGATGTGTCTTTGTGATAAATGTAATCTGGAGATATAGAATAAACAATTAAATTCATGTTAAATTTCTAATCAACTTCCTTTTACCAAGGCCATTATTTTAGGCTGTTGGCTTTGTAGTTGGAGAATATAAAATAGACTTTTTGTGATAAATTTAAAGAATAGTTTACTCTCTCTCTCTTTTTCTTTCTCTCTCTCTCTCTCTCTCTCTCACACACACACACACACACACACACACACACACACACATGCACACACACACAGAATGAGCACTTTCATTTATATTTCTATCTTTTTTGATCTAGTCTTAGATTTCTAAAATCAGGAATATTATTATATCCATTCAACAAATAATATCTGAAAAGCAAAAAGGAACTTTCTGAGGTATGGGACTAAAAAGAATGCTGTGGATAGATTCTGCTGTTGGAGTCAGGGATCTTAGCTCCAAGTATACAAACCTTAAAAGCTTTTTACTCTTATTAACAATTAACTTGAGGATTGAAAATAAGGCAACACCAGATGATTTTTATTGTTCAATGGTCCATCAATTGTTTCATGTTCCTCTATTTTTTTTTTTTTTTAATTCTTCATCTTGGTGGCACTTTGAAAACGGAAGAAATCACCTCTATATGTCTACTCTGTTTCCCCTCCTTAATCATCTCCTTACAATGGGCTAAATTTTTCACCTATTCAAACAGGACAGCCACTAATTAAAGGCTTCATTACTTCCCTTGAGCATCATCTACAATTCCTTTAGCTGGGAAAAAATAAACCAGACACATGATTCAAGCTGGCTTATACATGTACCGTGTTTCCCCGAAAATAAGACCTAGCTGGACCATCAGCTCTAATGCGTCTTTTTGAGCAAAAATTAATATAAGACTGGGTCTTACATTATATTATATAAAACCCAGTCTTATATTATAGTAAAATAAGACCATGTCTTGCATTACATTATATTATATAAAACCTGGTCTTATATTATAGTCAAATAAGACAGGATCTTATCTTAATTTTTGCTCCAAAAGATGCATTAGAACCAGCTAGGTCTTATTTTCAGGGAAACATGGTAGAATATTTATTTGGTTAACTAACAGGTACACAGTTGCAGGGTGGGCTGCGGAGTTGGTTTATCTGACAGCTTAGCAATATCATTAAGAACCCCAGTTTCTTTTTTATCTGTCTGTACTGTTGGCTTGATTTCAAGCCTCATTCCTTTCAGAGTTGTAAGATGGCTTCCAGCAACACTGAGGCATTTAACAGGAGAGAGAGGCTACCTTTCTATGCCTCTCTCTTAGAAGTAAGAAATTGCCATTTCTAGAAGCCCCTAGCAAACTTTTCTTAACATCTCTTTGACCCAAACTGGCTTAGACACCTCTAACCAAACACTGGCAAAGGGGTAAGAAAGTACTGGAGTAAAAGGGATGTTGGGAGTCAACCCAACCAGAGTGTCTTCTCTAATTACTAAGTTTGTGATGCAAGATGCAAGGAGAAATAGGACCCAGATGATTACCTATAGGGATCAACCATCCCACTTTGCCCAAAACTGAGGGGTCTCCCAAGACATAGGACTTTTAGAGACATAACTGGGTGACTCCTGGAGAAACCATAATGATTGGCCACCCTATTACTACTTGGCATGCCCTTTAATCACTCCCAAGTGAGAACTATCATGACCTCTCCTGAACAAATAGAGGAAATTATATATTCATAGGCAATTAAGTGGAGTACAAGCGCAACAGCACTTTTTAATGTCCAGATTATAATTCTAGTAAAAAAATAAAAAAAGTATACCATATGTGTATATAATCTGTAATAATAGTTATATTATGTATGTATGCAAGTATCACAGACTCATAGACTTGGTGACTTGTAGTAAACTTTAGAGACTCTTTGTTTAATTTCCCACTCATTCATTCTTTCATTCAACAAACTTAGTGAAATAGTCCAAGTAGAAACCCCTTTCTACAAGTAGGATATAAGTTCTCCAAGTGTCCCTTGTATATAGCATTATGCCTAGAATGAGACAAGTGCTCAGTAAATATTGTCATAAATTAAGTAATCAAATGCAGGTAAAGGTAAACCAGCTTCTTGCCTTGAATAACATGTGAACCAGCTCAGGTATATCCTAACATTGGCAGGAACGTTTTTCTTTTTCTTCTTCTTCTATTGGATAAAATATTGGAAGTGTTTTTTATTGGAAAAAGGAAAGAGTTAGGCACTAAGGTGCAGATAGGTGAAAAAAGGAAAGAAAGCTGATATGTAAAAAATGAAAATGAATTGGTTTGCATTATTTTACAAACGACATGACTGCTTGATTCAATTAGCCTCCTATTTTTTTGAGGTTATCTTGTAACTTTGTTTTAACATGTAAACACAAATAATCTGGAGTAGAAGCTCAGAATGCAGGGGTCAATGAGAGAAGTTTCAAAACTTTGTGAACAGCAGAGATAAACATAAAGGCTATAAGCATGGAACTACTGTCAGCGTGCCACGTAACATCAAGGAAAATGAACTGAGCAGCGCTCTCACAGAGCATGCCAGGCCAAGTCGAGGTGTATGGTGAAGCGAAACGATGCTTGTTTTGAGAGCATGCACACATGCTATCGTCTGCATGCTACGTTTGGAACCACAGAAGGCTTTGCAACAACTGACTACACTCTTCTTTATTCCAGTACCACAAAGCTGGGCTAGTGAGTGCCACCTGATTAACTGCAGGCTACTGCTCGCAACACGTTGACAGCATTGACTAGATTAAATGGTTTCATGCACATTACATCATTTTGGTCCTCGCAACGACACTGCAAAGTAGTGGGACCAGTATTACTAATTATATTTTTATCATAGAAACCAATTGAGACTCAGATAGTGTCGGTGACTTGTCCACGGCAAACTACAAAGCAGCTGATTCAGAACTTGAACCCAAATCAGTCTTTAGTCATTGTCTTTTCTGCTAAACAAAACTCCTTGTAATTCAGTGTTCTTTCTAAGAATTAAAGAAAACTGGTTTTTCAGACAGAAATGTATTTTCAAACACTGATTTTGGAAGAGATACAAGGTATTAAACATGCAGAGAATTCCTGTGCCAATGAATATGATGGTCAGAGAAGTCCATATTTCAATTATTTATATCTGACTTTTTAATATGACTTTTTAAATGTTTCCAAACATTTTTATTCAAGCCATCCCAGGATGACTTTCTTTCTGGAAATTTGAGTAAAATCCTGCTAGCGTTTAAGTTTGGGTAGGAATTAAAATATTTCTGAGAAAAGATTTCTACTTTTGCTCGAGAAAAACAGAGCTGGAGTTTAAACTTCTTTCTTGAAGACATTCTGGACTCCTCTAAAAAAAGGCCATCAAGTCACAGTTTCAAGTATAACTGGTATGGTGACTAGTAGTTCTGGCATGCACAGAACAAAGTGCTTTGTATTTGTCTTGCGGGGGTACCTCCATTAAGGTTTCATTAATCATAACAGTGATATATGGAAGAAATATCTTGTTAGAGGTGCCCCAATAAATACGTTTGTTCACCCAAGTGTAAATGAAATGTTAACACCGAATCAAGCAAAAATAATAAGAACAATTTCTCATAAGGAAGTAAGAACATCACATTCAGGATCTCTGTTGAAAAAAAAAGGACCAACTATGCTCTGTAACATCTTGCTTAGTACTACTGATTTCAGATAATTTTAACAATAGAATTATAGAGTAAATAAATACAATGGCATTCAAATTTAGCAAACTATGGTAACAAAGATGTCATTTGCAATAAAAATATATCCTCTGGTATTTTGATAAGCATTATATTGAAAAGGCTTTTAAACTCTGATTGGGCAAAGACAGTAGATTTTTAAATATCAGAGCTTTGACAGGGAAAAGGTATAAAAAAAATGAGTCTACATATCAAAAATGCATATGATGTTTCAGATCCAACAAAACAAATGAGATCCTTGTCTATAGGTATGGGGCATGGTGTGGTTTGCTGGTATTAATTAGCAGTGGTGTGGATCCATGAAAGACCCAACTCTCTCACGACTACCAGGAAGAAGGGCTCATGTAGATCACTCATTTTATAGGCAAAGCAATCGTTTTCACTAGATGACCCCAACATGGAGCCTATAGTTAACACCCATAAACAAATTAACACCTCCAGTTATCTCAGCCTACATTATGCAGCTCTGTTTATCTTGGAGCGCTCCCTTGGACAGGCTTCCTCACATTAGCAAAGGTTAATGTTCTGTGGGTGCTTCCACTGTGAAGTTTTTGAAGTTTTTCTATATTTATCTATGTACGAAAGTGATCCGCAAGTTGCTTCCTGAGAAAATGTTGGTCCTGAATTCAGGTATCTTGGTTTCCTTCATGGGGGAAGTGAGGAATACTTTTTAGGCATTCTCGTCGGGGGTTTGTTAACACTCCTACGAGGATATAGGCCAGACCCAGTGTGGCT
Organism: Rhinolophus sinicus; assembly: GCF_057876585.1. Lineage (NCBI taxonomy): Eukaryota > Metazoa > Chordata > Mammalia > Chiroptera > Rhinolophidae > Rhinolophus > Rhinolophus sinicus. The sequence continues at coordinate 62,968,243 of NC_142516.1, read as the reverse complement.
GATTGTTACAGCGTGTGGTTCTGCACTGTCACTTAGGGAGGCCTAGCTGTACTCCAGATGCTTACCATGGGGTAAAGAATCTCATGCTCCCTGCCATATAGTATGTACGGAAAGGCTGAGCGAGAGAAATGAAGTTTAGGTTGCACGAAGCATAGTTCAAAAAATTCAGATGACTTTGGAACTCAGTACCATGGACTGTCTTGGTGATTTATGATGATACTTGTCTGAAAATGCCTGTGCATCTCATCGCAGAATTGACTGTGCTAGTTGTCGAGATTATTGTGGCCTACATTTCAGTGCTTCATGATTACCCAGGGGAAAGATTACTTTCTGGTCTCTGTGCCAGAAATGATCTGCTTCCCCTGAGCAATTTCTTTTTTTAAATCTCATGGACATTATGAATCATATAACAATCACCCCTCCCCACTTTGTATTAGCTGGTAGGAAGTAGAGAGCTACTAATAAATATACACGAGCTATTGGCAGAAATTTTGCTAAATTCTGGTATAAATGAAATATTCATATGTAAATTTTTAACTTACTCAAGCTTCATTATTTACTTATTTATAATTTATCTCACGGCACATATTCCTTTATATTCTTTTTTTAAAACCCTTTCTGGAACAATGAAAGCTATGCATAAACTTGAAAGATCAGAGCTATTGCTGTGAGGAAGCAATTTGTGTGTCTCAGTGGGAGTCTTCAGCGGTATCTGTCTCTAAATATGTGATCTTAAAAACCACTTCATATAAGATTAAAATTTCAATTACTTTTCTTTTTATAGCATTTTCTTTTTATTCTCACAGTAATAAGGTGTTCATCTGTACCTATAGTTAGTTACAAAATACTCATTAACAATTAACTCCTGTGTTCAGAAATTAATATACTGATGAAGAAATATATATTTTGAAATCTCATTTCTGTGAGTGTACTCAAAGTTTTATCACTACATGTTACATAGGATACTCCCGAACTTAGGGTGTAAGGCACAGGATATAGCCATAAAAATCGTGGAGCTCAAGATTCCTAGCAAGAACTACAGTACAAACTAGCTGATCTAAGTTTGAGTAAAATTATTTCAGTAATTACAATGTAGGATAGCTACTTTAATAGGATAGAAAACGGGGCAGTGTCCTTTCATACCTCAGTATACTGTCTCAATTCTGGAAATATACTTGATGCTCAACGGAAATTTTTAATTTGGTGACTGGATTGAAATTGTGTTATGTAAATGAACCAGTTTACATCTTCTAGAAGATACACAGAAAGCAATTCTTGGAATAACTTATTGACATGGCCAATATATAGCCCTGAAGAGGTCTTTATATTCAGTAACTAAACAAAGAATGTGAAACTCTGTTCAATTTCTTAAAAGCAAGAAGGGGAGAAGGAAAAGAGGAAGAAGAACAGTAGTAGCAGCCGTAGTTTAGGGTTAAAAAACACACCCTAAGGTCTTTGTCTTTGTATTGCTTGGGAAAAATGTAGAAATCTTGATTAATTTTTACTTACTGAAGTAAAATATAGGTGTTAAAATTTAATGTTACTCAACAAAAAACTGAAATAGAAAATTTAACTTCCAAATCAATAGGGGTGGGAGGAAGAATAGTGAAAATACGGAGAAAGAAAAGGCTGAAAAGTTCAGGAGGCAAAGAAAAAAACAGCAAAGAAAAAAGTCTATTAAAGATAAAGCACAAATGAAGAATGTACAAACACATATAAATAAGTCATTAATAAAAGTAAATGCAAACAGACTAAACTTATTTATTAAATAGATTATCAAATTAGATAAAAATAACAAAATTCCAATATCTGTTTATAAGAAACATATATAAAACTCAAGGACATAGAAAGGTTGAAAGTAGAGAGAAGAAACACTAGTGGACAAATATTATCCAAAGTAAGACAAGCCTAGTTATGCTAAATATTAGACAAAATAAAGCAAAAAGACTTAATAAGCATAAAGAGGATCATTACATATGAAAAAAAGCACAAGTTCCTCAGCAGAAAGATACAGCAATTCTGAATGTTTATGTACTTAAAAATAGAGCCTCAAAATACATAAAGTAAACATTTCCAGAATTATAAGAAGAAATTGAGAATTTTAGGGGATAAATAAAAAATATGTCCTTAATTAATAGACCAAACTGAAAATTAGAAGACGGAATATATGCACAACAAATTTACACCCCTGCACCCAACCTCTAGACTGTGACTAGATTCTTTTCAAGCCTACATTGAACAGTAATAACCATGAGATACAATAACCATGAGATAAGGCTCAAAGAAAATCTAAAAATCTATTCTCATACAGATAGTGTTCTCTGGCCATAATTAAACCCAAAAATCAACAATAAAAAGATAATAAAAAACACATGGAAATTTAAAAACTTCATTTGCAATGTTTACAGCCAACACAAAACTGGAAACAACAACCCAAATGTTTATCAATTATCAATAGGAGAACTGATAAATTATGAATGTATAGTCATCCATTAGAATATTATACTATAATGAAAATAAATGGGCTAGAACTATATGCGTTAGCATGGATAAATCTCAAACATACAATTTTAAGAGAAAAAAGCAAGAAGCACTACTATACACCTTTTAAAATATATCTCCAACAAATATGGCAAAATATTAAGTTTTTACAAGTTTATTAAGACTGAATAAACTTGGCAGTGGGCACACAGGTATGTGGCCATTATATTATTTATTTGTATTATCTCTGTACATTTTATAAGTTTAAAGTGTTTCAGTAAATTATTTTTTGTGTTGGTGCCAATCCTTAAAGGGTTTTATTTCTACACATTACATTAACAACATAAAATATTTAATAGGTTTTATGTAAATTAATTAAAAAATGGGATCCTATTGTATATGCTGATTTTAAAAAATTATTTCTTCATCTAACAATCTTTCTTGAGCATCCTTTCTACATCAATAAATATTCATCTCCCACATCACTTGTAAACCTTGGATGTGTACTAACATGTTCTTTTGGACATCTTGATATTTGTCCATGGAAGTATCGAAACTTTGGGTAACTATGCAATAAAATGGATTTGAGCCTTATAAGAAAGGCAGATGAGTACTAGAGAACATCGTTTTAAAGCAATTCGGCTCATCATACACAAGAATAAGTGAGAAAGATTTGAGAAGAAATGTGAAATAGCAAAGAAACCCTGTGAAGTCAGTTTGAAAGGTCTTAACATGATGAAAAGGGAAGTACAAAAGGAGATACAATGAAGGCAGAGGCCACTATAATTCAATGAAAAATGCCACAAAGTGAAGAAGAAATGTTGAATTAGATCGGATTTTGAGCTAGGCATATAAGAAATAAAAGCAATTTCAGATAAAAAGTTAGGCAAAATTGCTGAAAGAGCTCAGGCAAACATGTATCCTGCATAAAAACTAAAAGGGAAAAGAGAAGCCCTTTATTAAATAAAGGAAATCTAAATATTCTCTGAAAGGAAAGAAATCTTTTCAATTTTTGCATGAGTAATTCTGATAGCAAATTTCTACCTTGGAAGAGAGAAATAATTCTGAACCCGGAGGATCCCGGAGTCTCTAACGTCATACTGGCCCTAATTATGCCTGGCTCCAGTAATTACCTCACCACTAACCATCATAGTTGAGAAATCATGAAGGGCTAAAAAGCTGAACCATATCAAATCAAAGATTCAACACTCAGCAATGTGTCATTTTGTTGCTGTTATTTTGAAATGGTAGAACTAGTGATCATTTTCCATGAACCAACAGTGTTATTTTCAACTTTGTTTAAAATATTTTTCAGCCCTCTTTATCAAAGAACTCTTTTAGACAGTGAATCCTAAAAGAAGACTAATCCTACAACAAAGAGGAAAGCAGTTAGAACTAAAATAATATTCTACTGATTAAAAAAAAATTGTTAAGCACAGATATTATGAATTAATGGTTTTCAGACACTTGTTTTACTATACATTCTTTGACCTCACTGGCATTTATGTGTTGCCATCAAATTATTATTATCATTTTAGCTTGGAATACAGAGGATGTAGGTGGGGGAGAGCTACTTGTGAAACAAGAATGAGTAATCGACATTCTCACATCATTTAAAACAAATTCTGCCACCAATTGCTTGTAACTCCCTTCCTGCATCATGTGTTGTTAGTTTGGGACTATAAATGTGACAAGTGTAAAGTGAAATGTCAGCCAAGCACTACTGGAGTAGGGAAAACCACAATTCATCATATATCAAGGATTTAAAAATTAATATTTTACTTTTTAAAAAGAGGGCTGAAATTGTAAAGGTGGATAATTATTCTTTTCATACTTGAAGTTAAAACTTATTATGCATTTTACATCTAACATTACTAAAAGCTTTTGGAACTCTTGCATGGAAAAGGTATCGTAAAAAGAAGGGCTAGAAAGAAGCTTCATTCTTTATTATTACATATTAGTCAAATGAAACATTTGAACATCAAAAAAATTCATTGTAACTAATGTATTATTCGAAGTAAATTCAAGGAGTAACATAAAAGTAAAGCAAAATCTTTCAAATCCATAGAAAAGAAAATTCCTCCTTATATACAGAGGAGATACTTGATTCATTTCACCACAGAATGAGTCATACCATCGCTGCCCTCAACTGAAGTCTGGCAACACTACATCTTGGAGGCGAATGTGGGAATCTGGATAGATGATAAAGCCAGAGGCCCAGAGAATGGTCCAAGAAATGCAGGCAAGAGGTCAATTCTGAGGAAGGATTTAGGTGGAAGAGTTGTTGGATCATATTTTCTCTGGTGGGTAAAGAGGAAAATATCCCAGATCTCTGTCACAGAATCATTTAAATGACCCGACGCTCCAAATTTTTGCCTGCAGTCTGTTCCCATTTGATTGTGTGCTCATAGAGGGCAGGATTTGTGTCTGTATTCCCAGGGAGTCTGGCATAATAGGAGGGGTTTGATGAATGTTTGCTACTGTGTAGAAAAAAAAAAATTGGGAGATAAAGGCCCAAAGCATAGATTTAAAAGATGTACATACAAGTGATTCTCTGCAAGATGTTTACAAAAAGTGTAGGGAGAGAATGGGAGACAGCAAAGAAGAAGAGGGGAGGGTAATTGTGATCCAGGAGAAGTATAAGCAAAATCAGGAGAACTCAGTAAGCAGAACAACAGAAGAGAACAATTCAAGGGAAAGTAAATAGTCAATAGTGACAAATGAAGCAAAAATGTCAAAGAGGAAGAACTAGAAAAAATAATCCATTGCATTTGACTAGAAGGACATCAGATCCAAGCAGTTCAGTGGATGGCAAGTGTTCTCATGAGATCACAGGGGCTGAAGGATGGAAACATATGACAGTGGTGGAGGAAACTCATTCCTGATGGACCTGAGGAAGTTTGTGGGGCGAGGGGCCAAATCTCTTCACCTAAGACTTCCTGGGGAGCTGTGACAGAGAGAGATGCTAGCATTGAACGAGGAAGGAGCGAACATTTGTTGAGTACTGTTTACCATGACCAGGCCCCAAGCATTTGGTAATGTAAAGGCTCACTACATAAAGTGTGGCTCACAGAACAGCAGCATCCACAGTAGCTGGCAACATGTTAGATGTGCGGAATCTGGAGAGTGATCTAGAGATCTCGACCTACTGAATCAGAGCTGCACTCAACTAGAACCCAGGTGACTGACATGCACCTTGAGGAGCAAGGGGATGTCATTTCTTTACTCTTCCAGACCTGAACTCAGCCACATCACAGATGCTCACGTCCGATCTGGTGGAAACAATGACTGCTTTCCATGTGTCATTTCCAGTTGCGGCAATGTTTCTCCATTTCAAACGGTCTTTCTGGGGCAAATACTGGGGGTGCCAGAAAAAGGTATACACATGACTTACATTCACCTTTTCTTATTGGTATATATTGAGCATTACAATTTTAATACAGTTTTTTTCCTTTCTTAAAATGTATATACACTTTTTTGGCTCCCTCCATATTGGGTTATTACAAGATTCCACCTCAGTCAAATGGGATAGTCAAGCAGGGTTGTTCTTTCATCTCAGAAGTTTTACATCTATTATTTATTGCTCAGTGACAAACAACCCTGAAACTCTATGGCTTAGAGTAACAGTCACTTCTTAATAATTTCTGGTGATTCCCTGGGTCAGCGGGACAGTTCTGGTATAGACTGACTTGACTAATCTCTGTGGTCAGCTGGTGACTGTATGGTCCCAGAGCAGTGCCTATAGAAAGCTGCCTGACAAGTGAGGGAAAGGCAATGGATATAAAAATGTATGAAAAAACAGCAACATTTTTCATACTTAACAATTTAATATTTAATACTCACACACTCACCAAAAAACTCCACAACCCTGTAACATAGGCATTAACAAATGAAGAAGGTTTATCTCAGTGCAGTTAAGTACCTTCCCACAGGGAACCATTTGTACATGGGGGGACCAGAAATGGAACTAGTCCAGCTGTCCCTTTCTACCACATTTAAGAAAATGTCTAAGGATATTATTCCATATTCTCCCTCAGCTATGTTCTATTGCTTGATATTCTATTTCAAGTATATGTCTACTGAAGTTGCACATGTTCCCTCCCCGTATTTGCCATTCTTCTATTTGGCATCTGACCACCCTTTGGAAATCTACCTCAAAAAGAGGGCCAGCCTACCAGAGTTGTGGTATAATGAGTATTGTTCCTCATAATTTAGAACTTTATTAGTCGGTATCTCTTCCTGCTAGGTGTTCGGCACGACTGAGAAGTAATTTCATGGAAACCACGAGAAGCAAACTGTGACGTTCATAATCCAGTCTCACACATATTCAGGATATATCCTGAAGCACTGGTCTCCTTCCTGCCATTAACATATCCCTAAACAGGCTCTGGGTTTTATGGCTCCTGTGTGTTTTTGGAGATGCTGATATTTCTTTCCTTTCTCTACTGTGAGATTCCACGCGCCTGTAGAGGTTCTCCAAAACAAACATTCCTCCCACTCTTCCCAATCTAAAGCAGTTTTGCTATTAAAAAAAAGAAAGAGTCATCTTACCACAGTTGAGAGGGAAAGTGGCTAAATTTAGACATGAGTTTTGGAGCCGTCTCACTTGCCAGAGTTCTGGCAAAATGAAAATTTCCAAACAATTCTGAATTACAGTCACATGTGGTAAGGCTGAGATACGTGGCAGAATGCTTGGCAACTGCTGATATGAGCATCCCTGGAGTTCAAAGCAGGGAGATAATCTTTGCTAGCTTCTTAAAGACTTAATTGATTCCGGAATTGGAGCTACTCTTTTATATGTGCCAGCCTAGAAGACACACATTCATGGAAAGGTCTTAGTTTTAAAAGCCAGTCCTTTTCCAAGCCACTTTGTAAGAAGGAGCAAACTACCTGCCACCTGTCAAATTTCTCTAGCAGCAGGTTGAAAATCTACACAATCATTGCATGAATCTGGTTTATTGCCTTTGTATGCCAGCGGTCATTGGAAAAGCAGAAGCCCTCAGGAAAGAGCCAAGATATAGTAGAGGAAAAATATTTCATTGAGCTGTTCTAGAAATAGTATTTTACAGGCTATGGAAGGGAAAGAGGAAACATCTAAAACCACTACACTCTAAATAAAAGGCACAAACATTGGGATTTTTTTTTTGTTTTTTTTTTTTTAATCCTTTGGCTGTCTATAAAATGATCCTCACTGATTATGGAGAAATACTTCACCAGAAGAATGGGAAGAGAGTCAAAGCTCAATTCTCTCCTCCCCTGTTCTCAATAAGCTCTCAGTGATAGAAACGGGCTCCGTTTCCTTCCCTGTTTACAGAGACAGTGATACCATGGCTCTTCATTAAGTGCAAGCTCCAGATTTCTGCACGTATTTCATTAAGGAAATTTCTCCTTCTCTGTGAAAGAGAACATTCTGTCTTCTCCAGGTGAAGCCTTCTGCCCCATCCTCCTGCAGTCACCCAGCAATGTGAGGTTATACCACCTGCACAGATGATATGGAGTAAGGGAGTCAGAATGTCCCGGATTCACATATGGCTCTCCTCCAAGTCGCCATGTGAACTCTGGGCAAGAACCTTAACTTTTCCAAGCCTCAGCTTCATCATTTATAAAATAGGACTAATAGTCCTATTAGTGCCTTAAATAGTTGCTTTAAAACACTAAGCATAAAATACCCCAAACAATACCTGGCATAAAGTAGGCCCTTGATAATTGGTAGCTATTATGGAATACCACTACCATACCTTTAAAACCCCAGATACAAAGAGCCTTTTTCACAGCAGGAACAAAATAAATCTTTAAACTGGAGCGAAAAGATAAATGGACAAACAAAACATTATCTATTGATTAGCCTAAACCCTTATCTAACCTTCGCACATATGAAAGCCAATTATATGAAGGAGGTCTCATTTGATTTCTGTCAGCGGATCCTGAAGGCCATGCTGTAGAAAATGTTTAACCACTTTAAGCTCAGTGTAAGCTTTTGTTATTTAGGTCAAACATATGAACATTATCATTTCCCTCAAATTATTTCCACCCATTCAAATACATTCCACTTGCATGATTTCAGCCAGGAGGAGACCTGAACGGGCCTAGAGACAACAAGAGAAAACCAAATAAATACTCAAATATGCCAGCACACCTTGTGAGACAAAGGAGTTGGGCTAGCAGGAACCACATGCTATCCACATGGGTTTTCTCTCAACTGCGACCGGGATGACTAGAGCTATTTCAGGATAAAGCATTCTTCTTGGTGGAAATGACCAACTCCTCTCCATTTTGTAGCAGCTCATGTTGCATTTGTTTGTGGTATGCAATCACCTGAAACCCCGTAAGAAGTAAGGAAAATGGGACGGATAGAAATGGAGGTGAATTTAGTCTTAATGAGAAAAACATGAGAATTCTTAAAAAAAAAAAAAAAAAAAAAAAAAAGAAGCGCTAATCTATAAAATGTGAATTCTCCAGACTGGCCGAGTCATTTAGAAGTTTATTCATGAAAATGTACACTTCTTCCTTTCCCAAATTTTTCATTAAACTGCTCGTTGCCAAATGTAAAAAGAAGCAACATTTTATGTTCTATTCCTAGAAGGGACAACCAGGGTAAAATGAACAATTAAAACATTATTTATAACTCAAAAATTACTGCTAGGATTATTGGTAGGGGGTGGAGGGAAGGAATATTCAGCCAAATTTGCTTTATAGTATCCAGTTAAGGCATATACATTTCTTAATTTTCTCATTCTCTTATTTTCCTAATTTTTAAATTTCTTCCTATATTTCATATCTTCTACTCATTTTGATTCTACCCTAATTTATTATACATGCTCTTTCTGTCTTATAAATTGTGCATTCATTCTAAAACTTCTGATTTCTCATTTAGTCAATCACTTGTAACTTTCTATCTTTGCAATCCTTTCCCCATTCTCTTTCTGAATTCTTATATATACTAACAAATTCAACTAAACAGAGAAGCTTAGGGACTAAATGGAAGAAAGCCTGTTATAATAATAGTGAGACATTTTAAAATAGATACAATGAATGAAGAAATAAGAACATAAAGGGGAAGGAGACAGCAAGGATAAAGAAAGAATGAGAAAAATGAGAAAGTAGGAAAATAGTAAACATGATCTATTTTAACAGCCCCTGGGTACTCCCCAAACTTAGCTATCCCATTCAGTATGTGCTTTATTTCTTTATGCCCATGGAATGGGAAAACAGGAAGGGGAATTTTAAGGAAAGCACTTAATTCCCTATGGGATGATGGCGTAAAAGAAATGGCCCAAGAATGCAAATATGGGAAATGCTGCCCATTTCCTAATTTCCTCATTCACATTTACACCTCCTGTGGTAATCATGCCTTTTTGTTTTTGTTCCATGACATACGTTATGTCTTTTCTTGCTTATAGCCTATATTCATCATTTTCTATGTTCTTATTCTCTCATCCCTTACAAAATCAAGGTTTCCCTGTTCTTATTCCTAATTCTCAAGGCAGCCTGTAGATTCTTGGGCAGCCATCTGCTTCCTCTTCCATGCTACCCATGGTTGTCCTGTTACTTCATCTCTATGGCATCAAGGTCCTCACCTCAGTGATTGCCATCCTTCTTTTCAGAAGCTGACCCAGCCTCTATCTTAACAGAAAAAGACTAGAGACATTGGTCAGGAGTTCCCTCAAGTTCCCAAACCCTCCAGAGTGGCTGCCACCCCACCTGCTTCTCCTTGTTTCGTCTCAGAGGATCAAGTGTCCTGCAGTCCAAAGGTAATTCCTTCACCTAGACGCTGAGTCCCATCCTTTCAAAAGACCACGCTCTATCAGTTATCTTCACCCCACCCCTGTCTTGATCCCCTTGGTGATGGACAAAAAAAATGATTAGGGGACTGGTCAGAGGATGACCTGACCAGAGAGGAAGAGGAAGGAAAGGACTTAATGACCAAGAGGTGAAGGTAATGGACATAGGAAAGAAGTAGGGTGGGGTAGAGGGGAGAAGGAAGCGGGAGGAGAAGTTTTAAGGGAGAAAGTAAAGGGGGAAGGAAGTCTGTTCTGAAGAGGATGGGGAGTGAGAAATGAGACAGTGTCAGGGGATTGATTTGGATGGGCTTTAGCATCATGGAAAAGATGTCAGTAAAGATACATTTTTTTTTCCTGTTTGGATGTGCTACTTTTACTGTGACATAAAACAAACAACTTTTTTAGTGTGAGTTGTGGCTTCAATAAAGTTATATCTCCCCATCTTTAAAATAAAAGCAAAAACAAACACGCAAAATTTTAAAAAGTCCCCTCCGTTCTACTTCCCTCTCTGGCTATGTTGCCAAGATTCTTGAAAGATTTCTTTATTTAAGGTCTCTACATGCTCACTCTCATTATACTTTGAAAAAATAGCTCAAAATAGTTACTAGTTATTGAGTGTTTACTACAAGCCTGACACCTGAACTTCATAAACATTATTTCCTTTAGTCCCCAAATAACAATCCTTGAATTTTTATTTGGTTAAAGAATAATTTCTTAGGCCAAAGGCAGAACTAAAAGCAGGTCCCTTCTCCTTTAATACAGTGGCCTTACACAGACATGGCAGAGCCAGCAGATATGAGTAAACAAAAGCAATCTTTATTGCCTCCCCCCACCCTTCCTATTCAGAAGAGAAAGAAAGGGAAGAAAGAAGGTCCTTTCTCCTAGGAAAGATTCATGCTCTCACCACTTAGGGGACTGACTCATTGCAGACCGAGTGCCACGATGCTGGTGGGGGTACCCACAGCAGCCTTCGGGGTACTAAGAAATAACTTGTCTACCTTATCGTGTGGGCACAACAATAGAATTCATGGCGAGGGTATCCATGGAATGGAGTTGGGAGGAGTGCTGAGTTTAGTTCTCCAAATTCTCCCTTGATTCTAGAAGATCACCTTTGGCAGTTATCAGGTGGCCAATAAAAGATTACGACAGAGGACAATGGGAGCCTGAGAATCAGCTGGCAGGATTTCTGACACCTCTGCTGACCTCACAAAAACAGAGCTACACCAGTTTGCACTTAGATACTATTTTGGGAGGAAAAGGAGAGAATATATGAAAGGACTGTTGTAAACTGAAAGGAGATGACTAGAACTCCAAAAGGTGAGTATAAGTTCCCCCACTATCTGTCCAGCAGAGTGAGGGACCTGTTATCAAGATTAAATAATTTCATAAAATGATACTATGTTTTTTTTTTGCATGCATATACTAGATTAAAATCCAGACCCTACAGAAAAAGGGAAAGCTCTTCAGCCAGTGCTTCGTCTAGAGTGAATTCTCAATAAATGTCAGTTGAGACAATTAATTCAGAAGTCATTTTGTGACAACATGATTAACAATCAATATTTTTGGGAATGGGAGGCTCAACTAAAGGTAATTGAATTCCAGAGTTGGAGGGGAAGGGATTCTAGAAATAATCCAACTGAATCCTATAATTTTAGAAATCACAGCAGCAAGTTCAGAAAACAGAGGATTCCACGAGGATCATACAGATAGTTTTCCTAAGGCTTTTCCTGACTGCCAGGTCCTCTCCCACCCCTGGAGCCACAACATGTCCGGGCAGGATCTTCTTTATGGTGGGCCCCAGACCAAGCATTATGAATAAGTGAGTGAGATGGTTCCATAGTTTCCTGCTTTGTCCCATTTTGTTATTTTTTCTATGGTTATGGTTTTATTGTGATTTGTCCCATATTTCAATCTGGAATCAGGAAGTGGTTGTGTGTACAGAAAGCATATATTTTAGAGAGCCCCACATGTAACCAAACCCTTCAATACTATATTATATCTATAATAGATGGGAGCAAGCCTTCAATTGAGAGCCAAACCAAAATACCTTGATAATAGAGCTTAGTGACTATGTGTTTTTATAGTGTTGGTGAACATACATAAAATATAGGAAAATGAGACTTGTGAAATTGGGAATTTGGATATGCGGTGACAGAAAGGTCTCTGGACTAGGGGTCTGAAGACCTCAGTTCAAGTTCACTACTAAGACCTTGGGCTAGCCTATATACCTTCTTTCTCCCTCATTTATTTCTCAGCTATAAAATGTAGATGATTCCTACTCTACTTCTTATGAGGTGATCATGGCAATCAAATGAGGTACTTGAATGGGCTTTGTAAACAGTGAAGAGATATTCACACATACAATGTTACTATTCCAAGAGTCTAAGCATGCTACTCATCCTTCTAATTATCCATTAGTATCCTTCCCCATGCCTCTTCTCTCTCGTTTAAACCCCAGTGATGACATTTAGTGCTTTTCTTGATGGAACTATTTAGTCCCAAGAGCTGCTATTTCTAAGTTAATTTCCAGGTTATTTTATCATGCATTCCTTCTCGTTTCAAACGCTGTCTGGCAGACAAATCTTATTTTGATACTTCTAAATTTCCAACTTTTATTCTCTAAATCAACCACTGTGGAAATGCAGTTAAAGGATTTGTTATTGAATTTTACGTTGCTTTGTTGTCCAGGACTGTTCTTTTTTTTTTTTTTTCAAGATGAACTCTTTTTTTTTTTTTTTTTAATTTTTTATTGGAGAATATTGGGGACAGTGTGTTTCTCCAAGGCCAATCAACTCCAAGTCATTGTCCTTCAATCTAGTTGTGGAGGGCGCAGCTCAGCTCCAAGTCCAGTCACTATTTTCAATCTTTAGTTGCAGGGGGCACAGCCCACTATCCCATGCAGGAGTGGAACCAGCAACCTTGTTGTTGAAAGCTCATACTCTAACCAACTGAGCCATCTGGCCACCCCTGTCCATGCCTGTTCTTGCATTAATTAAAAATTCCTATTGTTAGTAATATATAGATAATTTTACATATCTTAGAATTACCTGAAAACTCATTCCCTATGTGGTACCTCATGGTAAGAATAGGTCATGCATGTCCACAGATCTAATATCATAGCCGAGGCCAGAGCCTTTGTGGGGAAGGAACTTAGCTTTATTTATATAACATATCAACCCTTCAAGCTCTGAGTTTCATCAAAACTGAATCTGGCTTCAGAGAGAGATCCTAAACTAGAATATGATTTGCCTCCTCACATCCTAATGCCCATATGTACTTGTGATTCTGAAATACATTTTCCAGAATTCAGAACATACAAAAAAAGTTGATAAATTGTATATGTATTCCATGATTCTAAAACCCTGTTTAATATAACTTTACTATCCTTTTGTGTTTAACAATGTATGTTCAAAGAACTACATGAACTTATTATAATAATAAAACTATTATGCTTTAGCAAACATATATTTATAAAGCAAATAAAAATACCCAGTAAACCTAAGAGTAACAACTCAGATAATATCAGATTCCACTAAAAAGAAAAACCTCCCTCTTGTGCCTAGTGTGTTTTTAAGGTTTGGCAATATATGCAGTTTGTAATGTGATATAAGTTTCAGATGCACTCCACCCTTATTAAAATATCAACTTCAGGAGAAAGACATTTGTTGTATAATCATAAAGTATTATTCTAATGATGGAATGCATGATAGCTATGCTGAGTTTTATATCAAAAAACAAACCTAAATCGAGATCTTTGACCAAGGTCAAAGTGGAAAATGCATATACACATATATGGCTCAAAATACAAAGCATCAGAATTTGAATAAAAATTCTCTGAGCACTTCAGAGCCAGGGGCCTTATTCTATCTGCGACACGTATTGCATAAAGCAAGAAATTATTTTCCAAATTTAGATATGTTGTTACCCAAGTATAACAAATATAAAAAGAATCAGACATGAAGGTCAGCCAAGAACTCCTATAAAGAGCTCTGCTCTCTTAAGCAATGGCTTTCAATGTGGCATCTGTACCAACCAGAGCATGTACCAATGTCTATTAAAAATGTCTCTTTCTGGAATATTTACATTTAAGTATTTCCCTCAACTCATATACTAATTTTATGACTCAACATAATCAATTAGGATCACTGTACCTCTATTTCTCCATCTGAAAAAACAAAACAAAACAAAAAACAAGAGCGATATTCTTGTCTCCAACTATATCTAATTAGTTGGAAGACCATGGCTGGCTTACACTGGCATTACTGAGTTCAATGTGAAAGTGCCGCACTCTCTTTGAAACAAAGATCCTCTATAAACACGCCTTATTTATGCATGAAACACACACACACACCCCCAAAAGAGGAAGTATTGCTTAGATAGTTATGATAAATAAAATGAAGGATATCACATGTCTGTTATTCATCTTATCAATATGAATACGAGCTGCTATCATTTATTGAGCCCTTAGCATGGATGAGGTATTGTAGTACGTGCTTTACGTGGGTTATGTCATTTAATACAACAACCCTATGATGCAGGTACAATTATTACATCCATTTTACAGATAAGAAAACTAAAGTCGAGTGAGGCTAATTACCTTGCACAAGATCTCATGAATAGTAAGTGACAGAGTTGAGAGTTCAACCATTGCATCAGATTCAAAAGCCCCCGCTACTAGAGTATGACCTTTTTCTGAAATATGAACTCTCTTTTAAAAAATACTAAATGTAGCAAACCCCTTGTCTATATAAACTACAGTTAATACATCAGCTTCTAAGTTACCCTAAAATATTACAGTTTCAGTTCTTCTCATAATTATATTTAGACATGTTTTTTTTCCAACTGACGAACAGGAACTCTGGGACGAAATCCTTGTTTAGAGTATAAACAAAGTTAGGCGAGAGGCAAAGTACAAGAAACACATATCAGTTTGAGCCATTAATGAAATATTGCTTTGTATTTTCCCTACCAAATCTTGGATGAAACAGTAGTATCCTAAGGTCTGAGTAATAATTATTCTTTCATCCTACTTGATATCTATCATTTTATTATATATGTACTAAACTAATGTTACTGAAATATCACATAGCAGGAGCATATACACTGATCCTTAGTAGAATCAAATGCATTCATCATTCAGAATTTCTCTTTCCATCCACAGTCCTAGCCTCACCCCAGAAGGCAGCATGCATGCATAAAGGGGGGAAGACAAACTTTGGGGGCAGCTGATTCTGCACTCCAGTCTTGTCTCCACCACATAAGAGTAGTGAGACACTGGTTAAATCTCTTTGCGTCTTTGAGTCTCAATTTCCTTATATCAAATGGTGATAATAAAATCTGCCCTAATAAAATATGGAGAAAAATGGTCACACTGCTAGATATGTTGTGTGTATGCAACAAATATGACTTCCATTGCCCTTTCCCCAAGTCATCGTGTGCAGGTGTCTCTACAAGGACACATGCCAGTACCTCAGCAGACAGTATGGGAGCAGGACGCCCTTCCCATCTTGCAACCCCTGAGAGCATGGCTATGGTACAGCAGTGGGTAGTAAATGCACTCATGGTAACAGTCTTGGGGTGTCAATAAAAGATTAACTGATGTTTCATATCTCTGAGGCAGGAATGCATGAGATACACTTTAGAAAGACTGCTTTGTCGTCTGTTCTATTCCCACTTGCCTGCCCATTCATCCATCTGTCTGTCCGTCTGTCTGTTTGTCCATCCATCCATCCATCCATCCATCCATCCATCCATCCATCCATCCTTCTATCAATCCATCGCCTACATTCTGGCTCTGAGATTAAATGCACCAGGTCATTTCTATTAAAGTTATTTTTTCTCTTTGTGCCTCAGTTTCTGCATCCGTTAAAAATGGGGGTAATAATAGTGCCTAACTTGTAGGGTTATTTTGAGAATTACGAGTTAATATATATAAAGTTGCTTAGAACAATAGTGGCTAGTACCTCATAACTATTCATTAAATTATTGTTGGAAAGTATTATTATTAGAGATTAAGAAACAGACTCAGATACTATGATTTTCCCAGAGTTTCATAGCTGATAAATGGGAACTCTAGGGCTTGGACCTAGAAGGTTTTTGTCATGCCAACTTCTATCTCTTTCTATTATGTAATGCCATCTCTTTGGGAAACACACACACACACACACACACACACACACACACACACACAGAAACTCATCTTGTATTATCTGTAAGATCCAGTTATCCAAAATACTTTAATTCCAATAACTAAAGCATTATGGTTCATTATGAATGGATAAGCATGAATTCCATGTACTCTTGGGGATTATATATTAGATCTGTCTCTTTTAAGCCAAACCTTACATTTATATGTTATCACTCGTTTGTTACATCCCAATTTTTTGGCTGTTACCTTTGTCAGTTTAGACATTGGTAGAAAACTTTAAATGAGCAGCTTACATTGGTAAGTAAAGAGATATAGATTTTCTAAGTAAGGTAGAATAAAAGAGGAGAATGTCAGAAAGCAAGGGCTACTTACATGAGGAAATGTTACCATTTTAATACTCAGCAAACCCAGGAATGGGGAAATACATGTGTGTACACTTGAATCGAACAAAGGAATAAGAGTTAATTATTGATTTTCTTATTTTTTCTATCCTGAATGGTTGCTGATTTAAGAGACACCAGCCATTGATTTAAAAAAATTTAAATAGCTCCTTTTATTAAACTGTAGCTAACATTCAATATTATATTAGTTTCAAGTGTACACCATAGGTATTCAACATTTATATACCTAAAGAAGTGATCTCCATGATAAGTCCAGCAACCATCTGACACCGTACCATGGTATCACAATATTGACTATATTCCCCATGCTGTACATCACATCCCCATGACTCATTTGTTTTATACCTGGAAATTTGAACTTATTCCCCTTCATCTATCCCACCCCTTTTTTAATTTTTCAATTACAGATGACATTCAATATCATTTTGTATTAATTTCAGGTGTACAGCATAGTGGTTAGACATTTATATACTTTGAGAAGTGATCCCCTGTCTAGTCTAGTATTCAACTGGCACTATACATAGTTGTTACCATATCACTGACTATATTTCCTATGTAGTACTTTACATCCCTGTGACTATTTTGTAACTACCAATTTATACTTATTAATCTCTTCACTTTTATCACCCTGCCTCCCAACCTTCTGCCCATATCATCCATCAATTTCAAAGCAGAGAGTTTTTCCTTTGCTTGTTTTTTTGAGGAAAAGTAGTATATCCAATTAAAGTGCATGCTAATTATGCAATGCCACCAACTTTTTGAAGAGTTATATGATAAACTGTCTCAGAAATGAGGAAATAGTGCATGAGATGTAACATGTGATGCTCAAAATATACATATTATGGGATTATAGTATATGGAACTAATGAGGGGAGAGAGCAGAAATGAGATTAAAAAAAGAAACATGATAAAATAGGGGAACATGGCATTGACTTCTGTCATGTATATAGAAGTAGCTGAATGGGGTTCACTTTTTTCCTATCATGAAAAACTTATGGAAACAAACAAATACAGAAAAGAAAGGTTGTAATCCATATAAATTTGAACTGCCTTGTTTCTTGCTTGGTTGCATTCAAAGAAATTTCACACTGGCATCCAAAAATAAATAAAAACTAGTTCATCATTATTACTCTCTCTCAAGAAAATGCCAAAGGGAAATTACATTCAAAATATGCAGCAATACTCTAAATCAAACCCCATTTTTTCTCTCTCTCAAACTGTTTCCTTTTTCACTTCAAGACTCTCAAATTCTTCCTCAAACTCAGCTTAAATCTTAATTCTATCGGCTTTTTCTTCTAATTGCTATTTGCCTTTGCTTATTATTGGAAAATTACCACACATCCAAAGAAAGTACAATGTGCATATATGGTTTGAGTAGTTTAAAAATGAACACCTCTGTCCTTGCACTCAGATTTACGGTCTTCTCCAAGGTTTTCTTCCACTGTAGTGAACTTTATCTCAATCAATCCATTGCTTTTGTTTTACATACATATGACTGCATTCCTAAATAATGTGCTGCTTTTGTTTTCTATGACTTGCCTTTTTTCCTCAATGCTTTTGATATATAACCATGTTGATAAGCATAACTATAATTTATTACTTTTTAAGGGCTCAGACGGTACATATCCCACTGAATAAATATACCACACTTTACTTACCTATCGTAGTTTACTGTTGATGGAAAATTTAGGCCGATTACAGTTAAAGCTATTAAAGAAATTGACGCTATTAATATTCTTTTACATCCATCCTGTGCCTACCTAGTATGCCAGTGCCTACCTAGAGAACATCTTTTAATTCTAGCTCAGATATACTTTAAAAATGTCATTTTAATATTTTAGCATCATCAGATGTTCCGTATTTAGGCTGTCTAGGCCACTGCGTTGCTAGAAACTATGGTTCTTTTTCTATTTTTGGTGGTTTTAATTCTGCTTTTCCTCTATCTGTAGTTTCCAGAAGATGCTTCTGCACTCTCTTTATCTTGCTTTTTACATTTCTTTACTTCTTCCTTCTTTAATTTTCCTTTCTCATTTTCTCTTGAGCCAAAGGAGCTAGGTATTGCTTTGGGGTGTAACATGTGACAAAGGAGCTATCAGCTCTGATTTTCTCCTTCCTCAAGCATTAATCAGAAGGACTTTCTTACTTATTACCTTACCTATAACGCAGACTCACTACAAGTACCGCAGTAAGATTTTAAAGATCCTCTGCAGTAACTGCAGCCATGTACCAAGTTCTATGTTACGCGGTACACAAGTATTCCTTATGCAAAACACAAGGTATTATCTATTCCCATTTTACGAATGAATAAACCAAACCACAAAAACTTAAGCAATTTAATTTGAAATCACAAAGCTTGGAAGGGGCAAATCAAAACTGAATGTTAATTCGATTTCTAAGCTGAGGTTCTTTCTCTTGACTTCCAAAGAATTAATTAATCCCTTTATATGTTGGTCGGCTTCTAACAGGCAAATAAGAAATTCGATTGCCTGCAGAACTGAGTTTATGATCATTTACTTAGGAGAGACCTCAGAAGAATCACAGTAGCTAATGCCAACAATTTGTGGCGGGATGCCTGACAAGTGAGTGGGTGGGAGTGGTGTGAGTCACTCTGTCAACACCTCATCTAGACAGGAAGGGTGCTGACTTTTCAGGGGAAGATGGCTGGAGCTCCCATTCAACCAACTGTCTTGGGATATTCTTGATGGGATATTCCCATCAATAGTTGCTTTGTCTCCAATATCACTTTCAGGTATGAGGCTGAAGGGAGGAAGTTCTGTTATTGACTTATGCACCCCTGGCTAGCTTGAGTCCTTTGTTCCTAATTCGAAAGACAATCTGTTTAATATCCAAGCCAGAGTTTCTTGGAATGAGAGTTGAAATGTCAACATCATGCTTATTTGGGTTATTTTCCTTTGGCTGCTACTTGGTTGAATTTCTTTGCTCAGATTAATCAACATTTTGTTAGTTTTATTTAAGGTTCAATTAGTGATAGTGCAATAACCAGGGGCTATTTTAGGTTATGTCCAACTACCGACAAGCCCGAGTCCTAGTATGTGGGTTAGGTTAGCCACTATGTAGGACTCATTTAGAGAAGGAACTATCAATTTATCAATAGCACAACTCCCCAGCTGGATTACCTTGCTGCACAGACCTACCTAATGAATGACATTGGATGGACTCTCACAGTCTAGTCTCTGATTATGGATAATGATTTATCCATGTCTAACCCATTAGGTATCCATATCCATTAGATTTATCCAAATCTAATTATTTAGTCTTATACATAGTGAGCTTGCCAGTAAATGCCAGCTCCTTAAGAAATAGAACACAAAGCAAGAAACACTTTGCTGTTCAGCACACTTCTCTCCAAATAATTAAAACAAATCCAAGTTGAATATATGGAATGTAAAAGGAGTGGACCATGGAAAGAAAAAGTTAATTGCTAGAATTTTCATTTCCTGAGTTGGCCTATGTTCAATCAAACAATTATTGTGCATTACTGCAATACTAGAAATATTTGAGATTTCTAGAGATTCATAATGTATTTGTTCCAACTTATTAGGCACCTCATCAAGTCTGTGAATTTTTTTTCCCCAACTACCTTCTAAACTGATTTTCATCCTTCCCTATGTTCCAGTGTTAAGTAAGTGAGTAGAAAACTTTACTGGATCTTAACTCACCTATGCCAACTATTGGTAGGAGAGAATCTAGGTTGGAATTATCACTGTTAGAGTTACTGAACTCTTCTATTTGAATGAAGACTCTTACAGTGAGGGATTTCAAATTGTCACTAAATCCAGGACCCACTTATCCCTAGATTCTTTGTGCTTGACAAAACTTCCACCCAATTCCTTACCATATGTAACACAACCTTGACCTAAGAGAACTGCTCCCTTTAGGCACAAGAAATATTTTATCCTCCCCTTCAGCCCCAAACAGAGGGCCTCTACTAAGCAGGGATTGGAAATTGTGCCAAATTGCACATAATTGTGCATGATGAATTTGTAATGCAGGCTAAAACTTGATGGAAACTCAGCTGAGACCACCAAAATCATTTAGTTGGGTTTGGTTGGAGGCCAATCCTTTATTCGCTAAGCTACAAAGTCTCTGGAGCTTTTATTTGCTCACAAAAAATCTGAATCCAGCCCTAGAATCTTTCTCCGCACGAAAACTAAATCAGTTTGATGTTGCTTTTTTAGAGTTATGCTCCTTGAAGTACTCTAGGGATTTAAAAGTTGGAAAAAAGAAGTGGCTTTGGAGTCTAAAACAAACAACTCTAGATGCTGAAAAATTAAATTTCCCTTATTATTTGCTTCAAGGACCAACACATCATTAAGTTCAAAGTCATTTAAATGGAAGAACCTACAATATTCCCCCATAAAGCTTGCAACCACAAAAACATTTATCAAAATATAACTTCAAATTTTAAAAGTAATTATGTAAATATTAGATGTAATGTTCAGTGAAAAACACTGTTTGTGAAAAATTGAGACTATATCAAGTAAAAAAAAAAAAAAAAAACATTAAAAGGAAATACACCAGCATCTTAATAGTGGTTATTTTGGAATGATTATAGATGATTTCTCTGTTCTTTTCTCTATTTTCCAAATTTTGTATAATGTGACTTTAATATTCTTTATAATAGAAAAATACATTTATTGGAAAAGAACCCTAGATACTTTGCAGATGGTTTCGTTTCTTCTCATGCCATTCACATACTGCTGTAAAATGTAAACCTGTCGACAGTATGACTTGTGGAGGCACCTAAATTCAGGGGAAAAACAATACCATCTTGTATTTTATGAAACTCCTTCATTTCAAAGAGCTCAAAACACATTTAAGAAGTTTCATTTCATGATTCCAATCACTGTTTTTCCGAGATACATTTCTTACCAATTAACTGCTGAGATTTACTCAGATTAAGATTTATGGATTTGGTGGCACAGAAAACAGAATATTTCTTGTCTATTTTTCTAAGGGCAAATGAAAAATTTAGGATTATGCCCAAGATTTACTAGCCACAGAACACAGGAAGGGAAACCCATGTCCTGCCACTCAAATCCATGTATCAATCAGGGGGCATTAGTGTGACTTTCTCGTGTTAGATTTCTTTTCAAAAACCTATTCAGAAGGGGCAGTGTTTCTCAGTAGCAGTGCTATCAGCAACTGGATGGGACAGTTCTTTGTTGCAGGGGACTGTCCCACATTGCAGTGTTAAGTGTTCCTGTTTCTACTCCCTAAATTAGCCCAGTAATGCTCTCCCCCAGTCACTGGGATAATAAAAATCTTTCCAATAGTTTTAAAGTTGCCTTCCTTTGACCATTATTAATATACAGTATGTCACTTATTTACCCCAAAACACGAAATCGTTAGTTCCAACACCATTAGTTCCAACTTACAGAAGAGGGAACTGAACATCAGTGAAATAAAAATCTTGTTCAGAATCTTATATCTAGGGAATGATAGAACCAGATGGGAACTCAGGTTTCCGACTTCCTACAACCCAGTACATAGAAACTACGACAGGAAATCTTAAAATTGGCTTCTTATTTCTTCAACATGTTTTTGTGTATCTCCTGAATCACACATCTTCAAGTTACTATTATTTCAACTTTGCTTTAAATTCAACTCAATTCAGTCTGGAGTTAAAGCCACGGAGTGAGATAAGCAGAGGCTGCTGCTTAGGGGTTGGGAGGGCAGAGAGTATCCTAGGGGATCCACACCACACACATGTGCCACCCATGGATGGGTAGCGACTAGAAAACCACATTCTGGCTTCCCCTCATGAGGAATAATAAAAGTTACTATTTATTGAGCACGAGTCAAATGCTAGATACTTTCCTACATGCTTTAATCTCTAACCCTCACAATAATTCTAGAGGACTGATTTTATGATGACTGCTTTAGAATTGAGGAAACTGAGGCTCAGAGAGAGTAAGTAATGTTTTCAAGGTTACATAACAAGACTTGAGCCCAGGTACACCCAATGTCAAAGCAGTGGAGTGTGTGTTTCTCTGTGTGTGTGTGTGTGTGTGTGTGTGTGTGTGTGGTGATGGTGGGAGCATACATTAACCCTGCTGGCTGAAACTTTTGGTGTAATGCCAACACTTAAATGAGGAACACTCTTTAAAGATTATAAATAGTATAAACTAAGCTTAATCCTTGTCATACATGATCACAATGGCTAAAGACACAGAAAATATGGAAAAAGACCTGAAAACACAATTTGGGTGCTGAAGAAAGCAAAGTGTGCTGTCACTTCCCTGATGAAAAGCTGTGAACACTGGCAAGAACCATGACTCAAATATCTCTTTAGTGAGTAAAATATCATCATTAGTAACCATCTTTTGTATTAAACTTTGTCCTTACTCTTTATTTTCCTCCAACGTAGAACTATCTCTGGGGGAAAAAAAAGCCCATTGTTAAGCCATAAATCACCAGTGAATGATTTACTCATGCAATGATTTCATGTTTTTCATCAAAGATTATGGGAGACCCAACATTCTTAGGACAGCACTGGATTCTAAGTGCAAAGAAATGGAAGAGCAGGGGGATGAAGGAATCAAAAAGGGCCCTGATGGAGGGAAGGGGATATCTTCACATACAAAACCCATTAGTAACTCAGCCCAAGCAGAGTTAGAAAAGTCACTACAGTTCAATGTGTGCATGTATGTGTTTGTATGTATAATTGTACAGAATTATTTTAGAAATGAAATAGTGATTGAGTTGAACTTTACCAAAGTGTATTTATGAGAGCACATGTTGCAGTACGTACTCTAAAAAGAGGGGAGGGTACCAAATTTTTTGAGGTCACAGGAATTTAATACACTTACCCCCATGTCTTTGAATATTTGCCTTAGACAACTGCAATAATCTCTACTATCCAGCACGTGCTACGGGGAAACAAATTCTTAATGATCCTGATTGAAACAATGTCCACACAGAAATTTGTACATGAATGGTCATTGCAGCATTATCCATAGTGGTCAAGACATGGATACAACCCAAATGTCCATCAAACGATGAACAGAAAAACAAATGTAGTATGTGCAGACAATGGACTATTATTCAGGCATAAAAAGGACTGAAGTACTGACACATGCCATAACATCGATGAACCTTGAAATTATTATGCTAAGTGAAAGAAGCCAGACACTAAAGGCCACATATTGTATGAGTCCATTCATATGAAATGTCCAGAATAGGCAAACCCACAGAGACAGGCTATTACAGCAGATTAATAGTTGCCAGGAGATAGGGGGAAGGGACCATTTGAGAGTGACTGCTTAAGGCTATGAGGTTTCTTTTTGGGGTGATAAAAAATGTCCTGGAATTAGTTAGTGGTGATAGTTACGCAACATTGTGAATATATTAAAAACCACCAAATTTTAAACTTTAAAATGGTGAGGCTTTGTGAATTTTATCTCTATAAAAAATTACAAAAAACATTCTTAATGGTCTTAATTTTCCCAAAGAAGGAACAAAGAACAGAAAAGCCATTGAAGTCAACTCTTGGTTCCTCCATATTCTATTCTTCAATATGTGGGAAATGTAGTTCTGACATTGATTAGCATTCTTTAAGCTCTTCCTTATGCCAGGCACTGAAATGTACCTACTGTGGTTCCCCGAAAATGAGACCTAGCTGGACAATCAGCTCTAATGCGTATTTTGGAGCAAAAATTAATATAAGACCCAGTCTTATTGTACTATAATATAAGACCAGGTCTCATATAATGTAATATAAGACCAGGCCTTATATTAATTTTTGCTCCAAAAGACACATTAGAGCTGATGGTCTGCCTAGGTCTTATTTTCGGGGAAACACAGTAATATATTTCTCATTTAATTCTTACAACCACTCTAAACGTACTTTTGGTACTATTGGTAACCTTACTGTACAGATGAAAAAGCTTGAACTGACTGACCAAAGTTATATGTCTAGTCAATGGAAAAGACAACATTCGAACTATTTAGGTCTACAGGCAACCCCCGTATAACACGGCAGGTCTATAATACGGTTTGAGAATTGCAGAAAACCTTCGTACAACACAGGCCTCCTAGAACACGGTTTCACTCTACCACAGTTTGAGAATTAGAGAAGTCCTTGAACAACACAGAGCATAGTAAGTGCTTTTAAGAGCAAAAGATATCTCATTCGAAATTAGGGTAATCCCCGAATAACACGGAATGCAATAAAAGCTTTTAAGAGCAAAATATATCTCATTTGAAATTTTTCATTCAATTTTTTCATTCTGATATGGATGTCATATCAGATTTGACTGCAGAATTTTAAAATTTATTAGAATTTTAAATCCACTTTGCTCGTGGAGTATTAAGTTCAGAGGATGAAGATATCTTGTCAAAAAGAAAAAGCCCTTTGTTAATGGTGCTTAGTAGTGATGACAAAGAAAACATTATTTAATACATATGAATAAGTAATAATTTTGGTGAAAATTGCTTTAATAAAGATATTTCACTTAATTTAAAAAATATAATAGTATGTTTTTTTAATTTTTGGAACCTAACGCCGTTTTTTGTACTAGTTCTTTGTTTCGTATAACATGGATTCGCACAACATGGCATCCTGTAGGAACCTAACAACCGTCTTATACGGGGGTTACCTATGTTTGTTCCTAAGCCTAATGCTCTCATTCACTGTTCAATATGGCTTCCTTGGAAAACCGAGTGAGAGGGAGCTTCGGGCTGAGCAACAATGAAGTAACATATATTTTTCTTTGCAGTCTAATCAGTTAAGGTTGGAGAGGGAGGAGGGTTGAGGGTCTGAACGAGAGCATTAACATTCTACTAGAACAATCAACTTAGAGATGAAGGTTCCAAGATTGTAATGACAACTTTTCTCCATTTTCATGTTTTCCTATTCTAGATTATGAAAAAATAAATGAAACATATATTCTACCTTGTAGTTGGCAATACTTACACTTTGAGCTTTCAGCATTATATTTGAGCAACTTACGAACAAATACATAACTAAAGGAGAAAATTCAGATAAAGAATTAGATTCAGATTCCTTATGGAAACTTGAAAGCGTGAGAAAATCTGGCAATGTCGCAGGATCACTAAAAGCTAATCTCTGGGTACAAAATACCCCAAAGAACTCTAGGAAGCCTGTGAGGTATTCTCTGGTTAGAAAGACCCTAATCTAGAATGCTTTCCCTCTGGGAATCAGTGGGGCACAGGAACTCAATCCTTATCCTTTTTCAATTTTCTGCTAAAATAAAATGGAATATGTTTGTAATGCTTCTACCAACGGGGTTAGTTAGCAATTGTTGGGCCTCATTTTTTAATTATAGCTCTTCATCTAAACTTTCAGTTTTCTCAACAGGATTCTTCTAAATTAATTGGAAAAAAGAAAAAAAAAAAAAAGCTCTATGTGGCTCTACTTGTATTTTAAATCAAAAGCCTCCAAAAGTGAGGTTTCTCATTGGGGCACATTTCTGACATCTAATAACTTTTCGTAAATTGGGGGAAAAAATGCCCTTTATGGCTGACATGTATGTAGGCTTGGGAGATGGGATAATGACAAATTTAAGGTCTCTCAGCTTTGGCAATAGTGTTTTTAATATGTATTCAAAGAGCTCCAGGTAAACATTATTAAGAAATTGTTACATTAATCACCAGGGAAAGTTGTGCTGGAAGTAATAGATGTTTAAAGCCAGAGTACATCACAGCACAGATGTCTGCAATGTGTGCAGTATGTGAAAACTTGTATGTTTTTTGGAACGTGAACTGATGGGCCACAGGTCTTTCTTTCTCTGTTAGGACAATTAGTAGCTTGTACTAAATTCTTCTCCATCCCCTTGGATCCATTTGTGCTGCTTTATCTCTGACAAGGGAGCTTATTCCTTACCTCCTAGCCCTGATGTGTGTCAACTTTATCAATTCATTTTAACGTCTTCTGGAAAGTACAAAATGAATACAGAATATTTTTTTAATGGGAAATATGCATTGATTAGATGCATGAAAATTTTCAGGTAGAGAAAATAGATATTTTTTTTTGGTAGGAATCATTACTTAGTACAGTTAGGGAAAGTAAAAGAAATCAAGCTTGATCCAAACAACACTTTTAAAGGCTAGTGCTATAAGGTGAGCTGACAGTAGAAATTCTAACATTTATTGAATAAGCTCCGAAAGTGTCCCCGTCATGGAATATTTGTTGATTTATCTGAAATAAAATGGAGCTTTGGAAACTGTACAAATTCTTTATCAGTGTCTTTTCCTAATTATAAAATGTATCAAACTCTCATTTATATTTGAAAGGGGTTTTATGATTTTAGAAACATACTCTCATTTATATTGAAAGGCGTTTTATGATTTAAGAAATCTTTCTTGCTATGGAATAACAACTGAAATAGATAAAAACATCACCTTCAATCACTAATCATCAGAGAAATGCAAATAAAAACCACAATGAGATACCACCTCACCCCAGTCAGAATGGCTATCATCAACAAGACAAATAGTAACAAGTGTTGGAGAGGCTGTGGAGAAAAAGGAACCCTCATATACTGTTGGTGGGAATGCAGACTGGTGCAGCCATTATGGAAGGCAGTGTGGAGGTTCCTCAAAAAATTACGAATAGAATTTACCACATGACCCAGCAATCCGTCTCCTGGGTATCTACTCAAAAAATCTGAAAACATTTATCTGTAGAGATATATGTACTCCGATGTTCACTGCAGCTTTGTTTACAGTGGCCAAGACATGGAAACAACCAAGGTGTCCTTCAATGGATAATGGGATAAAGAAGATGTGGTATATATACACAATGGAATATTATTCTGCCATAAGAAAAGATGAAATAGTGCCATTTGTGACAACATGGATGGATCTTGAGATTATTATGCTAAGCAAAATAAGCCAGACAGAAAAAGTCGAGAACCATAAGACTTCACTGATACGTGGGACATAAAACTGAAAGCAACAAAAGAACAAGTCAAACAAATAAAGAAACAAAATTACTCATAGACACAGACAATAGTTGAGTGGTTACCAGAGGGTAAGGGGAGAGGTGGTAGAAGAGGGTAAATGAGGTCAAATATATGGTGATGGAAGGAGAACTGACTCTGGGTAGTGAATACATATGTGATATATAGATGATGTAATACAGAATTGTACACTTGAAACCTATGTAATTTTACTAACCATTGTCACCCCAATAAATTTTAATTGAAAACTAAAAAAATATTTAAAAAAATTTTTGACAATAAAAATAAATTATGAGCCAGTTTCAGGTTCTACTGGTACTCCTAAAATACACATATTGAGATATAGTAAGTCATTTGATTAACCTATTTTAGACTATATATATATATATATTTCATATTACTCTCTTCTACCACTTAAAAATATGCTTCAGGAAGTTTAAGCATTTTCAAATAACTGGATTTGGGTTCATATCATAAGGCTATTCTTAAAAGGAGATTGAATTTTAAACACACACACACACACACACACACACACAAAGATGGTAACTACTGGTTTATGCCTTATAACCTGTGAAAGTAGAAGCCATGACTGTGACTTTCCATTGCCCCCTGGTGGATCAATTTAAGAATTTTATGGGCATCCTTACTAGCTAAATCTAATCCATAAAATGTTCAATCCAAAGTCAGATAAGTGATAGTTTTATGACCAAAGACAGGCTTGCCCATTTTCATCCTAACCTAGTTTTGTGGATTAAGCTAAGAAACATCCCCTTACCCTCAAAAAACAATTATAGATGTGCATGAATTTACCTAAAACAGGTAAAGCTATCAATCCTGTTCACTTGAGGGTAAATTCCTCATAGCAAGCTATGGTAGGCTGTCAGGTTGACTCCAGATTTGGTCACTGAAGAGAAAGAACACTTGAGTCCATGTTTAATTTAATGTTGATTTTACGTTAATTTAAATGAGTTAAGAAGAAGTAAATGCTCGGAACCATGTTTGGTGCATTGCAAAGTATTACTACTACTAGTACTACTATTATGACTACCACTACTACTATTTTTACCTCTGTGAGGAAGAAGCACTGCAAAGGATATCCATGAGGAAAGGATATAAATGAGCTGAGTTCCTTGGTGTGTCTGTTCTCTTACACAGGCATGCTGATATTGTGTGGTCAAGGATGGCCACATGGACTGACATATCACTACTTCAGAGGAACCCAGATGCTTCCTAACTTTTCTGGGAGTGCCCGGCGGACACATCAGGCCACTACGCAAGGCTCAATACCACTACTACCATGAGAAATATTTAGCTTGTCCTACTTCCTTTCTCACTGCATTGAGGGCTTATTGTGGGCTTGGTCATAGCCTTAAAATATATGTATCTGCTAATATATACATAAAGTATCTCTTGGAGATATTCATAAAAAATAAGATATCTAACAGAGGTTGTATCCTGCTAGGGACGCTCGTTGACTGAGGGATAGGAGTGAAAGCTGACCTATTTTTTCCTGTATACCCTTGTGTAATTTTTACTTTTTTCATCCTATATATTACTAACCAAAAAATAATTTAAACGTTTTCATGGTTTGCTATGGGAATAAACAGAAACTGCTTAATATGGAATACATTTTTACGTAGGGTCGGCAACTAGAACAATATATTCCTAAAGGACAGAGGGAAAGGGACTTGAACACTAGCACATACAATTATCCCAAGTATTGGGATATGGAGAAAATGTAAACACAATCCCTATTTTGTGACTACCAATTTGTACAAAATAGTCATGGGGATGTGAAAAACTGTATGGGGAATATAATCAATAATGTTGTATACATTATGTAGGGTGCCAGAGGGGCACTGGACTTACCAGGGAATCTACATAGACTATGTAGATGCCTGACCAATGCACTGTACACCTGATGCTGAAGTAGAATAATATTGAGTGTCAACTATAATTAAATATATATGTGGTCAAGGGATGTAAAGTATAGGGAATATAGTCAGTGGTATTGTAATAGCTATATACGGTGTCAGATGGGTAGTAGACTTGGTGAGGGGCTATCACTTTGTGATGGGTGTAAATGTGTAATCATTATGTTGTTTTGTACACCTGAAACTAATATAATAAAACATAGATGTTTAGTCAAAAGAATACACAATCCTTGACCTGAAGAAATTGGCAGTCCAGCAAGAAATAGACACTGTAACAGTTATATATCATATGAAAAGGCCTATAATAGAATGGTAGGGTGGTACAGATGAGGAATCACCTGACTTGGCACCTGGATGCTATTCTCTGCATAGTGATCTGTGAAATGGGTAGAAGGAAGAAATAGGACAATATCTTTATAAATATTCATAAACGGTTTCAAAATCTTACTGTATTTACCTTTTGAGTCATTACTCCCACCTAGTGAAATCTGTAATCTCATAAAGTTCACTGTGATTTCCTCTTCCAAACACTTCTTACAATATTAAAAGAGAATGCTGTTAGCATCAATCTTTATAGTATACTATTTGTTTTTTCTAAAGATGCACTAAAGATTACAGCATAGAAGTTACAACTGAATTTTAAAATAAGAATAAAGAGAGAATAAATTAATTTAATATATTTTGAGTTAGAGATTTAAAAAATGTTAGCTGGGTCTTGTTTTATTTTATTTTTTAATCCACTCAGCTATTCTACATCTTTTGATTAGGGAGTTGGGAGTTTAATCCATTTACCTTTGAAGTAAAAAGTTATAAATTTAGTTTCTTCAACAAATCGTTCTCAGAAAACTGGATATTCACATACAAAAGAATGAAATTGGACACTTTTCTTAAACCATACACAAAAATTAACTCAAAAATGGATTAAAAAACTTAAATATAAGCCCTGAAACTATAAAACTCTTAGAAAAAAACATAGGGGGGGAAAGCTTCATGATATAGATATTGACAATGAATCATGGATATGACACTTAAAGCACAAGCAATAAAACTAAGCCTAAATAAGTGGAAACACATCAAACTAAAAGGCTTCTGCACAGCATCAAACAATCTACAGAGTGTAAGGTCAACCTATGGAATGTGTGAAAATATTTGCAAACATATATCTGATAAGGGGTTTTATCTCCAAAATATAGAAGTAATCCCTACAGCTCAATACCAAAAATTAATAAACTGGTTTAAACATGAGTTGAGGTCTTGAATAGACATTTCTCAAAGAAGACGTACAGATGGTCAACAGGTATATGAAAAGATGCTATACATCACTAATCATCAGAAATGTAAATCAAAACTATAATGAGATATCACCTCACACATGTCATGATGGCTATTAACAAAGAAAACAAAGACAAGTGCTGGCAAGGATGTGGAGAAATTGGAACCCTTACACACTGTTGGTAGGAATGCAAAATAGTGCAGCATCTATGGAAAACAGTACAGAGGCCTTCAGAAAGTTAAAAATAAACGGCCACGTGATTCACCAATCCCATTTCTGGGTATTTATCCAAAAGAATTGAAATCAAGATCTTGAAGAGATATCACCATTCTCTTGTCCATTTCAGCACTATTTAAAAAAGAAAGATGTGGAAAAAACCCTAAATAGTCATGGATAAGTGAATAAAGAAAATGTTATATACATACAATAGATTATTTACTTCTCGGCTTTAAAAAGAAGGAAATTCTACAATATGCAAGAACACGGATGAAACCTGGAGACATAATGCCAAGTGAAATAAGCTAGTCACAGAAAGACAAGTATTGCATGATTCAACTTATGTGAGGTACCTGAAATAACCAAATTTGTGGAATCAAAGAGTGGAATGGTGGTTGCAAGAGGCTGGGACAGGGTCCGGGGAGTGAGGAAATGAGGAGTTACTACTCAATCAACATAAAGTTTCGGGTACATAAGATGAATAAGCTCCAGAGATCTGCTGTACGATACTGCACCTGTAGACAACGATAATGTACTATACACTTAATTCAAGAGGGTAGATCTCATGTTAAGTGTTCTTACCATAACAACAAACACAAACACAGTTAAACCCTAGATAGATGCTAGGACAAGAATTCTGTCCATTATTATTCACAGTTCTCAAAGACAAATACAGAATGATCACATCATTCTGTACAAATATAGAATGATTATAACTGAACAAATAGGTAATCCTTGATATTTGAAACCATAGTCTATGACCATTAACTACCAAGTGAGATAAAAAAGAATATTTAGATAAATTTCTTTCTTTAAAAAAAAAATCTCTCTAATTTTCTTGTGACAAAGTTACCCTATACCACCTTGGTTTCTTCAAAGAATGTGTCAGGAAGATGAGCACACATGAGCAACAGGTTACGTAAGTCCTGTCCAGCACTCCAATTGCAAGGCTAGAACTAGAAAGAGTAGACAAGGAGGAAGGTCAAGTGTAAGCTCTCTTGGAGGTCTGACCTCTGTTTCAGCCAGACTTCTTTTGCCTTTTGGTCGAACCTTACTAAGTGTTTATAATTATGTTTTAAAAGTATATGCTATCCCATGCAACACCCTCTTACCTCTGCTTGGGGAATAGACATTACAAAGTGTACCTTCTCTCATCACATTTACCAATGCTCTTAAATATTAATGATAAAAAAAAGAGTTATTATTTATGTGTTTCTCATCTGGTCAAAGATATGGCTAATTATACCTTAAAAGTGAATCATTAAAATTTTAAGAAAACTATCACCATGCAGCTTAAACACTTTTGGCAAATTGTTAAATAAATAAATAAATAAATAAATAAATAAATAAATAAATAAACAAACAAGGTTTGGACCCCACACAGAGTTTTTTTTTGGTATCTTTCATCTTGAAAGTTATTTTTCTCTTTTCCCAAGGAAAATGACCTGCTTTAAAACTTCTGCCTATGATGTAGTGTCTTGCGTCACCTTATTAATCTAGATTGGGAAAGGCATTTGTTTCAAACCAGAAAATCTATGTTTATACAGGCTGCTTATTATTTAATGTCTTTTGACAATTTTGGTTATTTCATGGCAATGAGGTTACAAATAGATTAATAAGTCTTATATCATGGATGTGAGGTACAACTTTTTTCTCCATTGCTAAAAGTCACACGTAAGAAATTTAATTTCATATATATACACATATACACATGTGTGTGTGTGTGTGTGTGTGTGTGTGTGTGTGTGTGTGATATGGTGCTTTGCTAATTCTTCTCAGACAAAATTCTATGAAGTTCTCACCATCTTTTCTCCTTATAGAAAAATCTGAGAATATCATAGACTGCATTTTGCCTTGAGACTAGTAAAGTTTTCCTGCCAATTCCATAAAAGAGTGAGGTGGAAAACTGTTCTTTCCAATTCACTTGTGTCTCTAATAATGTGAGGTCTCTGTCTGGCCAAAGTAAAAACGTATACCCTCTTCAGGTGAAGGAAAAGTATAAATTCCAGAATTTACCATTTTGTTATGATGGCTTCCAGTGTAAGATAATTAACGCCAAAACAAACTCTCCAGAGTTTTCTTTATTCCTACAAATCCATATGTGAAATCAAGAACACTCCCAACTTTCCATTCTGGCAAATGTCTTGTATTTCTAGACTTAAACTCCTGGGTTTTCGAAGAAAAAAGTTTTCTCCCAGCTCCTCTCTTTTCTCAATATGCGGCCAATTCACCTTGACATTTATTTCAGGCCTGGGGTGCAGGTTGGCGGGACAAAAGGTAAAGAGCAGATTCACATCAACCCAGTGGGATATCATTCTACTTTCTCATACTTCTCATTGAGACCAAGCCCTCAAAATACATATTTTTTTCTTTCTTTTCTTTCTTTTTTCCCTTTCCCTTCACAGCAGCAGGAACCTCCACACTCAGACCTCTCTTCGGGCACCTGAAAGAATAAAGCCATTGTTCCAAGGTGCACAGCCCAGCTTCCACAGCATAAGTCTGATCCACAGCAGCATGAGCAGAGCTGTGTGGTTCTTACACACCTGGGGACCAGGTGGGGATGTATCAAAATAAACTAAGAGAGGAGAGCGTGTGATGGACCATTTGTCACACTAGTTTAAAACTCTTTTCAAATCTGCTTCCCCTCTTCCAACTCTTTGGGGGTATTTTTCCATTTCTGGTTGTGCCAGGGCCCAGGTTACTGCAGGTTAACACCCACATTGTGCTTTTTTGTCTTCAGAATTCTAGACTCAAAGAAAGTTTGGAAGCTTCCCTTGGGAGAAATTTGGGCCCAGTGTCCTCCTGAAAGCTCAATGCACGAAGGAGGTTGTGGACAAAAATTTTCCCCATTAGGTCAACCCAGTGAGTGCTCATGGTCTGCAGTAGTGTGTACGGCCAGCTGACCCAGGAGCAACTGAATTTTACCATTAATATATTTCAACCAGAATCAAATGTGTAAATGTATTGCTAAGTTTAGTTTTCTAAAGCTACCCTGTTTCCCCGAAAATAAGACCTTGCTGGACAATCAGCTCTAATGTGTCTTTTGGAGCAAAAATTAATATAAGACCCAGTGTTATGTTGTGTTATGATGTGATATGATGTGATGTGATGTGATGTGATGTGATGTGATGTGATGTGATGTGATGTGATGTGATGTTATGTTATGTTATAAAGACCTGGTCTTATATTATAGTAAAATAAGACCGGGTCTTGTATTAATTTTTGCTCCAAAAGACACATTAGAGCTGATGGTATGGCTAGGTCTTATTTTTGGGGAAACACGGTAGCAGAGGAGACTAGAAAAGTGTACCGGACAGTCACTATTCACACTTTCCACTAAGGGAGACGCCTCCTCTGAGGACGTCTTATACACCACGCAATTGCATTTATACCTTATTACATCCATGCAATAACTGCTTGAGGGTTGAGGGTCATCCTTCTCATTTAACAAAATAAGTAACCAAGGGTCAGCAAGGGTAAGGACGCAAGTTCAGCCTTCTGGAAACACACAGAGATGGGATTTGAATGCAGAGCTTCCAATACCTAACCCGATGATTTTTCTTATGAGCTATAGCTACCCAGACATCCTAGACAGTCATTTGAATGAATCCACAAAGTTGAGATGAACAAGATGTGGCTGTCCATGTTCACTGTTCTTTGAGACGTGGTCTCATCATTTTTCAAGTTGCTTATGGAGAGAAGTGTCGCATCCTGCGAGATGAGGGTTGTGGGGAACGAGGAGGGCAGCACAGGGTTAAGAAAGACAGTAGCCAAGAATAGAGTGCAAGCAGGGCTAAGGGACCCCAGCCTTAAGGACTGAGCCCTGAATCGGGCCTACCACAGCTTTTGTTAATTAGGTGGGGAAATAAAGGAGATAAAGCTTGTCAATCTCAAGATCTGTGAATCCTGTACATTATAATAGGAAACTGATTCAAGCCAATTACCCTTGCCTGCAGGCAGCGGAACCATAAGTCTCAGGATGTATGTACTTCCCTAAGGGACAAAACCTTTATGCATATGATTAGATGGAGAGCACATCATTGAGTCACTACCCCTGCAGGTTGTGGGAAGGAATGCAGCCACAGAGGCAGAGGCTCTCCTTAGACGGGGAAGGTGGGGAGCTGTGCCACCTCTATGAACCCCGTGGGTTCTCCTGTTGGTCCCCACGCGGCTTCGCCTGGCTTACGTTGCCCCCCCACCCCCCATGGGGGAGTCGTACCCGTCATTGGCTGACCAGCCATCTTTTGGGGCCAAACAGGGAGACATAAGGTGCAAGCACAAAGGTGAAGCAAAGTCCCTGAAAGGATCCGTCTCACAGACTCTCCTTTCTTTAGGGGCAGGTACGAGGAGACAGACGGGTAGGCTGTTGCGTGGCAACAGAGAAGAGTGATAAGTATTCATGTGTGTCTCATTTACTTAGGACAATTATCTCAGAGCAGTCACTGGTGGTTGAGAAGACTGACTCCAAAGACAGACTTCCTGCATTCAAACCCTGCCTCTGCCACTGGTAAATGTAGGATTTTGACCAATTATTCAAACTTTCTGTGCTTAGCTTCCTCAACAGAAAATAGGTGCAATAGTAGTATTGCACCTATTACCTCATAAGGTCATTATGCGGATCAAATGGGATAATACATGTAAAGATTTAATAGAATGACTGGCAAACAATACATGCTTAATAAGATGGCTATTATTTTATAGAGCTCTTATAGTATATATAGCTATACTGCTGTATATTTTATATGGCCATAAAATAATTATTTTATAGTAATTAAAAATAGCCGATAGCTATAAAACAATTATTTTATGGTAATTAAATTAAAAATAGCCTTATATTTATAAAGAGCAGCTTCAATGGAGAGAAGACAGACCTGAGTTCTCACCTTGGCTCTGGAATTTATGGGCCACACGATACCAACGACACAGCCTACTCTATCTCAGCTTTTTCATGGGTAAAGTAAGCATTGGAACTTGATACTACTTCCAAATCTTTCTAAAGATATGCAATTTAATGTCTCCATGAACTATAGAATTTATTTACTATGTAGCAAGCATTATACTCTACATTCATTTGCTCACTTACATGTCACAAAAATATTCCCATTTTATAGACGATGATGGTGAGGTTTAGAGATATGAAGCAACCTGCCCGCCATCCTAAGCTCCCAAATGGCAGTGCTGGAAGCTGTGCTCAGGCCTCACTGACTCTGTGGGC
This sequence comes from Rhinolophus sinicus, assembly GCF_057876585.1. NCBI lineage: Eukaryota > Metazoa > Chordata > Mammalia > Chiroptera > Rhinolophidae > Rhinolophus > Rhinolophus sinicus. The sequence continues at coordinate 62,931,848 of NC_142516.1, read as the reverse complement.
TGACTCTGATCACGGTGCCCCACTCCCAGTCTGTTTGGCTAGGGACCCATTAATAAAATAATTACAGTGGCCTCTGTTTTAACCATCCAAGTAAGTAAAAGCCCATTATAAACAGAAAATACTAAATCAGTTCTCTATTAGCAACAATGTCCATTTTCACCCCTAAAAAGATTAATAAGTGTGAGAAGCTCAATTTAAATCTACAATTGGCCAGAGATTAAACTAACACAGGTCTGTTTTGGAAGGAAGCTTTTAAAAGGCCAGAACTCAACTTTTCAAGTTAACGGGATTCAAGCTTTCAATGCTTTCCTTTCTCCTTCCCTTTAACTAAATTCAACTTTGTATTTTTCATCTTGTTGTTGGAGTCTTTCCAGGTCACCTCTGTTAAGAAACACAAGGCCCTTGGCACTGAACTTTTGGGAATGTGCCCACATCTGCCTCTGAATGTCTGCTTGCCTACCTTTGATGCTGTGTTCAACACCTAACTTAAAACAAAGCAGGGCTTGAAACAAAAAGCTACTCAGAGTACGATGGGTCCAGCTCACCAATCAGTGGCCCCAGTGATAAATATCATGAACAAAAAGACCTGAAACCCCCAAAATAGTTCAATATTTCAAGGAAGGGCCAACAGATTTTCATTTAGGGAAGGAAAACGAGCAGTGTTACATTATGGAGGAAGAAAAGAATAAATGCTGGTGACAGCTATGCTGATTCATTGTTTTTTTAAATAATTCTGAAACATTCTAACTGTGTCAGTGTCATGCAGATCCCTCCCAGAGCTAAAGACGTTTTGTTCCTGTGCATATATGGACTTCTATTTATAATAAGGTTTTCATTTTGACATGATACTCCAATTTAAAATGTGAAATTCTTCTTCGCTTTAGTTCCTTGGAATCAAATATGTCATTCATCATCTTGGTGGTCCCAGTAAAATGCCCTGGAATTCTCATCCCAGTTTTCAATAGTTACGCTCCCATCCATATGGTAACAATATTACTGTGACCAAATTCCTGCTACCAGAGACATCAAATAGTTCAACTTCAGCCCCACACCCAGGATAGTTTCTTATTGCTAAGGAGTAAATTTCAATCCCTACATAAATGTCACCTAAGTGAATGGAATATGTTCTAGTGAATGTACCCTATTGCCCTGGAAGAGAGGTTGGAGCGGAAAGACAGAAGAGACTGGGTCATGTTTCAGTTTCAAACAAGATGACCCTGTACAAAGCTCGGTAGAACTGAGTAAAAAAAAGAACACACACACACACACACACAAAAGAAAACCCCCCAAAAACCCCCACTGCTGCTGAAAAGCAGGCTGCTGCAGTAGAGGCTCTGAACAATAGCTTTCTTATTCTAGAAACATGAAGGGAGAGGTCTGAGGGGAAAAGTTCCTTCTAGGGGGAAAAGAATGTGAGTAGAAGAACATGCGGGGGCCCTCTGTGGTCTTACAGATCATATCCAATGTAGGGCTCTGTCAGCATTAGGTTGAGCCCCGTAAGTACCTTCTGCAGTAAGCAGGGTGTGGTGGTAGTTTAAGACTCAGGTAGGAATTGAGTGGCCTCAGTTCTTTTCCTGCTCTCTAATTAGCTTGATGACTTGAAGAAAATCTAAAGCTTTCTGGACTTCAGTTTCCTCATGAAAAGTACAGCATCATACACTGTTGGTGGGAATGCAGACTGGTGCAGCTTCTATGGAAGGCAGTGTGGAGGTTCCTCAAAAAAATGAGAATAGAATTACCATATGACCCAGCCATCCCTCTCCTGGGTATCTACCCTAAAAATATGAAAACATTTATCTGTAAAGATATATGTGCTCCGATGTTCATTGCAGCTTTATTTACCGTGGCCAAGACATGGAAATAACCAAAGTGTCCTTCAATTAGATGACTGGATAAAGAAGATGTGGTATATATATACAATGGAATACTCTAAGAACAGATTAAATAGTGCCATTTGTGACAACATGGATGGATCTTGAGATTATTATGCTAAGTGAATTAAGTCCTACAGAAAAAATCGAGAACCCTATGATTTCACTGATATGTGGGATATAAAACTGAAAGCAACAAAGGAACAAGACAAACAAATACAGAAACAAAAATTCATAGACAATAGTTTAGTGATTGCCAGAGGAAAGGGGGGAGGGGGTGGTACATGAGGGTAAAAGGGATCAAATATATGGTGATAGAAGGAGAACTGACTCTGGGTGGTGAACACACAATGGGATTTATAGATGATGTAATACAGACTTGTATACCTGAAACCTGTGAACTTAACTAACCATTGTCACCCCAACAAACTTTAATAATAAAAAAAAGAGTACAGAATCCACTGGCTAAAAACTAAGGGAATTTTCACTTATAAAGTTTCTTCTGGGTGCAATTTAATCAAGCAGGACTTTCTCTACACTCTTATGGAAATCAGAGGGAAGGACAGTAGCTATTACTTCCTAAATCCTATCTGTTTCAGGCATTCTGTTAGAGTTTCCCTGTGTGACCTCTAACCACCCCCTCGCACCTCAGTAATCCTCCGGTGGAGATATGGTTCCCATTGTACAGATGAGAAAATTCTAACTTGCCTAGAGGCACTTGGCTAGGAAGTGGAAGAACTGGATTGCAAACCCAAACTACCCAGCTCCAAAAGCTCAAGCTCTTTTGCTGCCAGATAACAGTCATTGACCAATCCTGCCCTAAGAGAGGCTTTCATAAGGTAGTGATAATGCTGACACTGGGTCCCCAGTGGGCTGGCCACGTGCAATGTCCAGGAATGTGAAAAACCACAAGTGAGGACAAACTCATCTATAAAGTGGCGTAATGATGGGATGACCTTATGACATGTAGCAGTTCATATTCATAAAGTGCTTAGACTGGTATATGACACGTATTAACAACTACAGACGTGTTGGTTAAGTTAGATCAAATAAATAAGCAGCAGAAGGCTAGCAGATGTGCAGTCTGAAAGAACCAAAGGGGAGATGTAGACTGGAGGGGATTGGAAGCTGCGTGGATGCAGGAATGTGACAGGACAAGACAGCTACAAAAGGAGCAGAGTGAGCCCAGCCCAACTGTCCAAGTGGTCTGAGATTCCTGACTTACTAGTTTTTGCTGGACATGTAGTACTTGGGTGGGTCTCCTTGCTTTTTTCCTCATCACTGATTTGAGGCCTCATTTGCCAGGTAGGTTTAGATAGTAAGGGGCCAATTCTGCACACATCCAGTATGGAAGCGGCTTCTCTCAACTCTAAGATGCATGTTCGTTAATTTGTGTGTCCTCCTTATTTAAACAGTGTCCAATATGTCATCTGATCTGTGAATATTCTTGATAGGGACCTGGATCCATATAGGGAACTAGGTCAGTTGAAGTTGTACGAGAGGAAAGTACAGCACTGTCTTTCAGTGATCAGACTAAACCTCCAGGGATGGGAGAAGAAGGTCTGAGTCACCTGGCCTCTCTCATCACGTCTGTTAGAAGCCAGGACCATGCCGTTGAGCTTAGCGGAGGCATGTTCACCAGGCCTTCAAAAGAGGTCTTCCAGAGGACAGCTCTGCCTAAACAGCTCCATCAGGATGACTAGAGAGCTTCCAAACTCCCCTGCTTAGCTTCCTCCTGAACCCCCTGGGTTCTGAACTCAGATCACATCTTGGACGTTAGTTTTCAAGTACGTGGTGTGCTCAGACTTGGCCCCTGCTGCTATTGGTGTAGTTCCCACCCCTACGTCACTGTTGCTCATTTACTCAGCCTTGTAGATCCACTTATATCTTCCTTAGATTTTACCTTGCTACTCCTGTATCAGTGTTAATGGCCAAAGGGAAGACTTGGGTTCAGCAATTCGCCATTCTTTGTCATCACAAGTTCTCAGCGTTGGTCCCCTCCATGTCAAATGCCGAAGTTTATTCTATCATTACCACCAGCAAAATCTATTTGTGAATCTCATGTGCACATCATGCAATGAAAAGGTTCTAAATTTAAAAGACATATACAGGCATGGTCTAGAAGATGTCAACAGAAATAACTAAAATGCTATAAAACAGTAAAAGTTAGGAAAAGTTAGATTTCTCCTTTGAGGATCTAAAGAGTTTTTATGAGAAGGATGCAGGGAAAAATGAAAAATAAATCATTATAACCTAAGATATTTTAGTTGAACAAAAGAACTTCAGTATTTTGAGGAAAAATCCTAAATTTTAGTAATTAAAACATTTTCCATTCTCATGACAAAGAGAGTGGGTTCTAGATTGCAGAGATGCTCTTTAAGAGTGTTATTCAATGTTTCCTTGAAACAGATGAAATAATCCTAGAGAAGAATTGATGATTTTGTACTCTGTAGTAAAGATGAAGAAATAAAGTTGGATTCCAGCAAGAGACAGTCTGTTGAACCTCAGTAGAGACTTCCATTCTGTGGAATTACCAATTGTGTTTCCCCAATAGCATCCATGCTTATCATATTCTTCAGAGGTAAAGCTGCTTCAATAATATATGGAGCTTGAAGTACCTGCATGAGAGTCAAGGACTCAATAAATGGAATTTTTTTCTAGCATAAATGCACAGGGCCAGATCAAATGCATTACAGTTTGTTACATCTTCCAAGACAAACTCTAAGAAGCTTAAGGATCTCAGATGGTGTTACCTATTCACTACTGTACGCAGCTTTGAAATAACCTTTCATCTCCTCATTCTTTACGCAAACTGTTTACCTGTGGCATAGACATGTGAGAAGGTAAAAATCCAAGAGAGGATTTAGAATTAAGAACAATTTTAGTTCAATTGCACTGACTGTCAGTGACATAAATATATTCCCTGGGAGTAATCAATCAGGATTATATATTCTCTTGGTTTACCAAGGGAGGTTGATTTTAAGCCAAACTGGCTCCTGCTGGATGAGTGCTTGTAATTGATACTCACTTCATTGATCACTGCTGGGGTTCAGATCGAGGAACAGGAGACCTCATTTTTAGATATTACCATGCAAAGGGGACAGGAAGGAAAAGGAAGAAGGTGGGCAAAGGAATAAAGCTTAGAATCAAGTTTGAAAAATGAAAGGGGGAGAAACATTCTTTAAAAATTTTTATGGGGAAAGCTTTCCTAAAAGTGTACTAAAATCCACAGACCTACAAATCCATCCACCCAGATGATGTGCATATTAAAGAAGAACTTTTTTTTTTTTTGAGAAAGAATGAAAAACGTTCTTTCTACTGAGAATTATGCTCACTTTCATTAAACTGAAAGTGTAGCTTATTATCTGTGCTCCAGTGGCCACGTTATAGAAAATACTGATATGTTAGGACTTGTTGGTAGGGAGAAGTTGAGAGACCAGAGTGTGAGATGGAATCTTCCTTGAGTCTAGTTCCTTTTAAACTCAGGAGAGTGAGTGATGTTGATCCTCAGTTGATATTGGATGCAGTATTGGGGACAGAAAATCCTCAAACACAGCGGCTCCTTCTCTTAAGCTCAGTCTTTCTTAGTCCTAGACTTTCAGTATTTCAAAGCTTGAGAATATTTTAAGTATTTTAACTGAAAGCAAACGAAGGCTCAAAAAAAAAATAATCAGTACGCACATTTTCAAAGGTCTCACTTTCTCCAAACATGCACCACCACTTGGACAATAGAACGGTTGGGCAGGACTAGCCACGCTTGCCACCTCGTCACTCCACAGAATGTCTTACTAAACCACAATCAGGTTTTTTTGTGTTTTTTTTTCCCCCCCAAAGTTAAAAGGTAAAGGCTAAAATCTTGAAGTACAAGAAAATAATTTAGTAAGTAAAAAGTGATGGTGTTTGCTAATGTAAATATCCAAGATAAAGAGATGTAGTTAAAATGAGGTAAGCTACAAAAACGAACAGCCCCTCCTTGGGTCCCTGTTACCATATTACTCTGATTCTTCTTTGCCATTTCTATAGCTACTACCATTTGAGGTGACATTTGTGAATTGTGTCTGAAACTCACTAAATCAACATGAAAAGTCATAAGGGTTAAAAGCAGTTATACGCTGCCTACTCAGTTATAAAAATTATTCAAATGAAGATCAAAAACATCCTAATTGTTTTCCAAATTGTAATTAGTTTGTAATTTCCTTGGGCCTGTGCCTTCCTTTTCTTTGCTCTTCTTTGAATTGGGCACTAGCCTTATGTACGGATATGAAGTAAGAAGATTTTCACAGGAATGAAGGGAATGGGAGTAAGATTGGGCTTGGGCAGCAAGAAAGTAAGTATGGCAGCATGGCATTTACCTAATTCATTATTCTGTCACACAATATGTGTTTCCCACTAAAGAGTTCAGTACAGAAATAACACAGGGTCATATGATCTTATGCTCCACAAATTAACTGAACCAAAATGGACATCAAACAAGTGCATAATTTGCCTAAATAATTCCTTAGTACATAATAGATGTTTTTTCATTCAACATAATACTTTGCTTTCATGCACACTTAGTTCAGCTCTTTCTACCTCTCTGTATTTAGTATATCTTTGTTTTTTAATTTTTATTAAATTTACTGGGGTGACATTTGTTAGTAAAATTGTATAGGTTTCAAGTGTACAATTCTACAGTATATCACCTATATATTGCATTGTGTGTTGACCACCCTTGTTCTATATCTACTTAAGCAGTAGGGAAACATTTATTCATTAAGGACCGTTGAAGTACAGAATGAAATTTTGCAAAATTATAATAGATTTAGGGCTAGTTTGTGAAGTGATGGGTGAAAGGTTTAACTGACTTGATTTCTAAAATAATGAAAGTATAAAATGTTATTCAGTTTATGTTATTCAACTAAGTACTAATTAAATACAAATTATTTACTCAAGCATGATGCCAGCAGTTACAATACAGTATGATATGTGTTATCATACAAGAAGTCAAAAGGTTTATGGAAGGACATTTATTTTGGATGTGGAAGGCCAAGAAATGCTCTCTAAAGAAAATCATTTGGAGTCTGGAAACTGAAGGACGAATGAGAGTTTGGAAGATAAAAAGTATGGAGAAGAGTGTTGCAGAGGCAAAGGGAACAGCATAAACAAAAGTCCAGCTAACAAACAAACAAACAAAAACAACAAAACCCCCCAGAATTTTACTTTCAAGGATGGAAAGTTTTTCAGTAGGACTGGACCATAGAACCTGACAGAACAGTACTAAGAATGAAAGTGGGGAGATGGGCAGGGTCCAGCGCATGAGGAGTCTTGCTAATCATGTAAGGAATCGGGGTTTAATCTAGAGGACAGTTTGGAGCTGTTAAAATGTTTGAAATAGGGACTTGAATGTTAAATCTTGTATTTCAGACAGATTATCCTGAGTGCAGTGTTGGAATGGACCTAAGCACACTGGTTAGGAGACTGGAGTAGTCAGCCATTTGAGAGATGGTGGGAGTCTGGTCTGGGGTAATGGCAGCAGTGCGTATGGAGAAAAAGTGAACAGATTTGAGAGACAGGTAAGCATACTTGATAGCATTTGATGAATAGTTGGGGTATGTATGATAAACACAGGAAGAGGAAGAAGGTTTCAAAAGGTAAGAGAAGATTATCAGTTGAGCTTGGAATGTGTGAGTGTGGAGTATACCTAGAACTATGAGACAGTTGGACATCATAGGTTCAGATTTATAATTCAGGATCAATATCTGGGTTAAATATATAGATTCAAGAATAATAAGCACATAGATAATAATTAAAGCTTCGGTAAAATTGACCCAAGGAAAGTGCACAGTATGAAGAGAAGGCAATCTAGGGTAGAATCTAAGAAATTCTTCCAGAAATGGGCAAAGAAAAAGTTATCACCAATAAGGTGGGAAAAAAGCAATCAGAAAGCCAGAATAAAATGAAGAAATCAGTGGTGTTGGGGAAACCTAAAGCTCCTCCGTTTCCTTGTCTGTCTTCCAAGGTCAGTGATATATTTCAGGTAGGTGAGGACAATTCTCTGGAGATGTCTGATTGTGGAGGGCAGACTTTGGGGCATTAGATGGAGGATGTGGGGTAGAAGGAGGGATGGCTTTTCAGACAATGAGAGACTCTTGAACATCTTTACATGCTGGTGGGAAGGAGCCAGCAGAGAGTAGAAATTGAAAACAGAAGAAAAAGGGGATAATCAGTTACATGAGGCCTCTGAGGAAGCAGGAAAGTAGGATCTTGAGTGGAAGTAGAAAGCCAGTTGCTGACAGGAGGGAGGACAGTGAGACAGGAGAGGAGCCAAAGGAAGCTCACGCAGGAAATCTGTGGGTTGGAGGCGAGAGCCCAAGGGAATTTCAGGCTGATGGTGATTTTCTCTGTGCTGAGAGTGAGGTGGACGAGTTGGGGGTCAGTGGTTTGAAAAGATCAGAAAAAGAACAACATATTCACTGTGGAAAGCCAGGTAGAGAACGTCAACTATGGAAAACGGAAGAGTCACTAGGTAGCATTGAGGTACCAGATGAGATAGTCGACCATGCATTTATAGTGAAAATAATGACATAGTTGTATACTAGTTATTGCCATTGGGACTCAGTATCCTGAAGAATCTTTATTCTTGTACCTGCTCACCTTTGCCCTATTCTAGAAACCACATCATACTTGCCCACCTCCACACCTATCAGAGATTCTACAACCCAGCCCAGGTGGAGTTCACCTTCCCGTTTGGTTGGCCACTTGCCAAGGTTCAGTAATATACTCAGTACTTCTACCACCCTTCATAATTATGTCTTCAGATGCCTCTCTAAGATACTATAGTGACAGCAGATCACCCAGAGGGAAGTTATTGTATGAACCGCAGGACCAATGATTAGCACCACACTAAGATATTTGTGAGATGCACTCATCCTACAAAGCAAAGGGTCTAAACTTTGGCTCCTCGTACGGTAGTTAAGCATGCTACAGACTCTAGAATTTGCCTGACTGGGTCTGAATTCTGATTTTGCTACTTTCTAGCAGTGTGACCTTAGGTTAACTATACAATTTCACTGTGTCTCAATTTCCTCATCTGTCAAATGACGACACAAATTAATATGGGAGAAATAATGGGGGTAATCTCTGCGTTAACTCATAAGATAAGTTCATAAAAACAAAGGACTTGAAATAGTGCCTGGCACACAGAGAGGTTTATGCAAGTAGTGGTGTTATCTTAACCTCATTGGAGCTTCTTCAGCTCCTACGCTTTCCTGGTGAGATGGACATCTCTGCAAAGACAATCTCAACCTTAGTTATGAATAGACAAAGATAGTAATCTAAAAACCAGTCCAACATTTGCATTAACTTTCAAGTCTGGTCAAATCACTTCATCTATCTATAAAAGTACATTAAAAGTTAAAAATTCTATGATGTAAAAGATGGTATCATGTGTCGGATTTTATATAAACCACATAGTTCTACTTTTAAATGGTTAGCCCTGCAGATCATTTCTTGAATATTGTACTGTTTTTCTGAAAATTCTAGAGCCACTTTATTATACTTTTCTTTAAAAAAATTAAAATATCTAAGTATTTTTCTTGAGCAACTTCAATTATCCAGACCATTTCTTTTTTTCCATTTCAGCTTAGATCTATACATGTGCACAAGCCTAATAGTTCTTTGGGCAGAAAAATCAGTGCCTGTGGTAAAAATTGTGAAATTATGACTTCCTCCTAAAAGCAAAATGTTTAAAGATCACGATTAAGCCTTATAAGCTGCTTAAAATTTCCCATACCCTCTCTTACAAGACAAAACAATATCTCTCTAAAGTCAACTCTAAGTTCTTTCCCAGGTCCAAATACCTGGAACAGAAACTCTTTAGGCATCTCACCAGAATTTATTTAAACTCTATAGCGTACATTTGGGTATAAGGTTTAGGTAAATTGTTAAATTCCAGTTAATTATGATATGCACGATGTAATAAAACATGAACTGTCTACTCACATGAGACTGAGCCTTAGAGCCTGACTTTGGAGCTCCCTCCATTAACGCTGGGTTGGTTAGTCTCCCTCATCAACTACACATCTATAGTCAATTCAGTCATTCTTACAGTTGCTAAAATCAGGAGACTAGAATTTTCTTTTCTCTTTGTGGAAATTTTTCCGTAACTTCTCAAATTTAATTAGGCAAACCTTTCAATCAACTATCCTGTGACTCTATGAAAGTCTGAAGGTACTAAAAAAAAAAGTCCTTTTAAAATATGACAGTACCTCCAAATACTTGGAAAGTCTAATAACTTTAAAACATTTTTTAATCCCATTTCATAGTGGCATAAATCCCTTGGCATAAATAGTTCAGATTTTCATTTTTGAGGGTTTTTTTTTTGGGATGCCTAGCTCTAAAATGGAAAAGCTATGAGGTTATTTAATGATAATAGCGGATAGTAAGATTATGTTGAATTGGGCCTTACAATGTATAGAACGTTTTCTTTATCATAGGGTCATCTATCCTCAGAAAATTTGGATACATTCATCAAACCTACACAACACTTTAATACAGATTACAATGTGTGGCAACTTCATTGTGAAGACTGGAATATATTATTAATACTTTCCCAGTTTGGAACTACTCAATGGCCAGTAGGCTGTTAGCGGATATAGAACCAGGTCAAAATGAGTCAAATGTTTCCTTAGAATATTTTCACTGTACTGCAGTAGCCTGTCGTAACCCAACAACTTTAGGGATATATGCAATACAAAAAAAAAACCAAAAACCCAGATGTGTAAATATGTGCCCCCTTTACTATCGGAACTGAAGAATCTTTTTTACCCCACAGGTCTGTTATTGGCAATCACCCCTTTGACTGTCATTACACTGGGGCACTACGATACATCACACAACCTTCAGGTCATTAAGGGATTGAAGTTATCAAGAGCTTTTATTATATATAAATGATGCTTTAAGAAGGAACTATAGATGGTTATGTTCATGAGGATTTGTCTTAGCTAATGGAACGATGGAAAATATTCTAAATAAAGAATTAGTGAAGACAACACTCAGTGGTAGTAGTTTTAAATAAAAAATAATCCAAACTAGAATAATAAATAAAAGTAAATAAAAGAGCAAAGCCTATAATTCTATTGAATTTCTGCTTTTTTCCAAGCCTCAGCCTTGTGACCTAAATTGATACCAGACACTTATTTGTTAAAGCAAATTCTGTCTGCCATGTAAATTTGGAAGAAATGCAGAAATTAGGTAGATGAATTGGTTTATTTAGCAAATGATCTGTAAGTATGTTAAATGTTGAAAAAGTAAACAAAATACTGACTGGATAATAGGACTAATAGTATGAAGAACTTCAAATTTACAAACTCACCAATGATATGGGATACAATTTCAGAATTAAAATAGAAACAGCAGCACACTAAGCAGGCAAGAGAGAAGTAATTTTTCTCATGACTCACGAAGTAATATACAAGGACTAATCCTGTGTATGTGCGTGTGTGTGTGTGTCCCCGTGTTGAAGAGGCGACAGCTCACAAGAAGAATGCATGGAGTATAAGCCAGGGGTTTACAATAAAATTTGTATTGTGCTCAGACAATGAACGCCATGGCACTTCTGGGTCCAGACGCAAGCCATTTAGGCACATTCCTCACCCTTTCCATATATTTTATTTCATTAAATATTCACTAACATTCTAAGAATGTGTATCATTATTTCCCTTTCACAATATTTTGAGACTTAAAGCAAACTTGCCCAAGTTTTCAGGGGATAGTCCATTGCAAAGCTGGGTGTGAACCTAGATTGGTTTCATGTTGAAGCTTAGGAAATCTGCGCTCCACCATAGCGTCTTCCCTGGGTTGGTTATGAAGCTAGTTGATTCTTACAGTTAAAGCCTCCGGTCTAGGATTTGCACAAACCCTATGTATCCAGCAGCCTTGGTCAGGCCTAACTGCCCTAGTTGGAGTCTCAAGGGTATGAATTAAGACTATTATCTATCGTATTAAAATCAATAGTGCCTCCAAATAGTCACAATAAAATTACCCAAATAAGAACTTTTTGAATATGAGGCAAAACTTTGTCTCCTCTGATAAATGTCTTCTTTGCTTTTTTCTTATAATGTAAGTTACGTATAATGGAAATTCCCAAGGAATTTCTGCAGTCAAATATTATACTCAGATATAGCAACTGGCTTAGAATATTCGATCCTTGTTTCCTTATCTTTTGTCTCTACTATCATTTTATCAAGTGTACTGCATTTGTCTTATATGGAAAGCAGTTTCAAATCATCTTTGCAAAAATGGCATGGCATAAATAGATGGCAATATAAAAAAAACGTCACACCTGAAGCTATTTAAAACCTTAGTAAGCAGATCCCTTACTTGCTAAATAATTTGTGACGCGAATTTCTTGGCATTCTGTCCCCGCATGCACAGGTAATTACATTCTGAGGGAGAAAAGAGATAGGAAGATAGGAGAAAAGAATGCAACGTTGTATGTATTTAATATTGTAATATTGAATGCGTATAATCTCACTTTATTCCTCACAGATGGTGAAAGAGACTCAGATATTCACTTAAGCTCATGCAGCTCAGAAGTCCAGAGTGGGGATTTTAAATTCGGGTCTATCTGGTTCCTAAGCTTATGCTCTTTTCACTCTGTCAGGAGCCTCCTGACAGGCACAATGCGCTCAGGTATTCCAATGGGCCATATGATGTCATAAGCATATAATGTCTTTTAGCTTTGCCTATGAAAATAATTGTAGAGGCTGTAATTTAAAATAGCTTGACTTACAAATGTGTAGGCCTCAGCAAACTCTGCTCCTGCTGTATGTCCATATTGCAGCAAATGTTTTTGTTTTTTTTGAAAAAGGAAAAATGGACTGGCACTTAAAAAAAGAGAGCAAGAAAGAGCAAAACATAAAATCTGTCACAGCATGGGGCACACAGATTTTATTGCCATTTGTTTTTGGAGGACTTCACAATCAGTATCTCCACACTCATCCTGAAATATAGAACTGTGACGATTTTATAGGGCTCCCAACCTTCTTCCCAAATTTTTGTGTAAAGTGGATGTTTACACCTATTTGGGATACATGGATTGGAAGAGGTTCAATCAAAAGTACAGAAAGTACAGTGAGGAGTGTGCCTTTTGTAGTTATATAATATATTGACTTTGGGCTTGTACTAGAGGAATTGTTCCTTGCCTCCAGCTCCTGAATTTACTACAGCTGCCAAACACTTCCAAAACCTCTCAGTCTCAATCCCAGGCCTGGAGAAATTCCACAGCACTGGGAGATCAAGTTTCGCATCAATATTTTGGTGGGCTCCTTGCCAAACCCTTATCAAGGAAAAATATAATTATAGGCGCGACTGCAGCAAGCTGATTCTATAATATTCTCCCCTCCTGTCTCAGCTGCTAAAATATAATGTAATAAAAGTGATATAAGATACTGCATCTGCCCTTTCCATAATTCTATTTTCATTTTCATTCCATTGCTAGATTGAGGAAGATTCCAAGCCATGCCAGAGCTACTGATGCTCAGCTCCTAAAACTGCAGCATCTGATTTAGGAAAGTTATAGCTTAAAATAGAATTCATGATAGAACGAAAAGATGACAGTGGGGAAGGAAAACTGGGGTCTTATAGCAAATGGGGCTTTCTTGGTTTTCCTAGGACTGCTTTAATGGACAGATAAAATTAGCCTACGGGCCTTAATAACTCATTCATATTGTTTATAGGTCCCTGGGGACATATTCTTTATCACCATATGTACTGCATTATAACACTAAGCTATGGTTCAGGATTAAGCGCTATTGTTCATTCAGATTGGGTCATACCAAGCTTTCACCTCGGGCACATGCAGAGGGAGGCACGATTTGATCTGTGGTATCTTAGAAACCGACACAACGGGCTTAAATGATACTTACGGAGTCATTATTTTATTTTCATTTCTTCCAGCCTTATTGAGATATAATTGACATGTACCATTTTGTAAGTGTAAGGAGTACAGTGTGATGATTTGATACATGGATCTACTGTAAAGCGATTGCCACAGTCAGGTTAGTTAACATACCCATCTCCAGAATCGTTCTTGGAAAACACAGACTTTTTATGGCTGCTCATTGGTCACAGGCCCAAGTCCACATGCTTTCGTAGAGCATCAAAGACACTTCTACCATCTTGTCTCACCCCAACATGCTTCCCTAGCCTCATCCCTCATTCCTCTCCATGAATATTTTGTCCTATCTAGCCACACTCCTTCTTGCAGTCCCTTCAAATGACTCCTGTATTCTCAGACTTTTGTCACCGTTTCATGCTGTTTACTTTATATTTGATGCACGTCTTCTCCTTTTTCTTCCTGTGAACATGCTCCGCCAAACTCTACATGCAAAATAAACCCTGATTATACCATGCACTATCCAGGCTGAACTAATTATGGCTGACTCTTGAACAATGCTAATTCCCAACTGCAGATCAAAAATACAGTATTTTTAACTCCTGTTCATTATCACCTGCCTATTCCCCCGACTTTCCCTTCCTCATTTATAGGAGTGCCTTTAGACAAGATTATGCTTCTCCACCTCCGTATGCTAAATATCTAGAGTAGTCATTGGCATGCCATTAGTGCTCAGTAAGTGTTGGCTAATTGGCAGTTTTATGAATTAACTTCTAGCAAGGCCATGACTTTCATAAAATACAGTCCCTAATAATGTGCTTGCTAGTGCTACAACTAAGCGCTGTATTTCTTTACAACTGGAATTCGCCTTGTCTGTAGGGAGTAACTAGATATTGGATTCAGCAGAAAGAGTTCAGATCCCAGTTTCACCACTTTCTACTGTGTGTATTTGGAATAACATCACACCTGTCTGTAAAATGGAAATAATATTTGCCTTGTAGGAGTATCATGGGGATAAAATACCTGGCATGCACTTGATGCTCAACAAATGAACCAATAGAATTTATTCCTGGGATAACAGTATCAGGCTTCCACACCCACCCAGAAAAGAGGACCCCAAGAGGATGGGATGAGATACTGGTTTTTATTGGAAAAACTAAGAAGCCTGTACCAATGGAGTGTGGAATACAAACTGGGAAGGCACATGTCAACTCTGGAGCAGTAGGGGGTGACTGCAATGCTAGAGGATGGCTAAGTAGACGCAGGGTGTGGCAGGGCCATGGGGAGAAGAGGAAAGGAAAGAAGGAAGACACCTAGGAAAGCTAAGATCCTAATGCCTGACTCCTGACTAGCTCATGATTCTAAAAACAGCAGCCATCATTTACTGAATACCGAAACGTGTCAGGTGGGTTACAGACTCTCACTGGTCCTCACAAATACCCTGCAAAGCAGGTATGATTTGTCTCTTCTTAGATATGAGGAAATTGAAGCTCAAGGAGGTTATGTAACTTGCCCAAGAAGACACGTCTAGTATGTGGTGATGTCTGAATTCAGACTCAGATGTCAGTCTCTGAAAAGCCATGTTCCTTGCACCGTACCACACTGCCTCCTAAACCTGTGAAAGAGCCAGTCACTCAAGTGCCATCATGACTGATTTCTGTTAACTGACCAAATAACAGTATTCTATTTCTGAGTTAAGTCTTTACACTTAAAAAAGAGATTTCATGTACAGTAAGTCTGATTTTATCATGTGAGAAAGACCAGGCCAGTTTTTAACCCTATTATACAGATGAGGAAGCAGGGCTCAGTAATTAAGAGCCTAAGAATTACATGTGGCACACATGTAATTAGTGAATATATATATATATATATATATTCACTAAGACGCATTTTTATATTCACTAAGACGCATTTTTATATATTGACACCACTAAACTCTAAATTCCAAGAGGCCATGGCCTGAGACTGTCTGCTCACCACTGGGTACCCCCTGCTCAGTGCCAGCCATGGCGAATGGGAAGCAAAGATCAGTAAGGTCTCTAAATGAATGTATGAATATATATATATATATATATATATATATATATATATATATATATATATATATATATATATATATATACATACACACACACAAGGGGATGAATAAATGAATGCATGATTAACATAGTCAAGGGAAAAGCACAAAGCTTTGGTTTGGGCTACAGCCCTTGGGATCATAACTAGATGAGTGTTAATGATACAGATAGGTCACTATCCATTTGAATGAGGGGTTTTAAGCACTGTTTTCATTTTGAGTACTGTTTAGCTTCATGTGATAAAAAATAAAAATAAATACTTGAATGATGGTTACTTTACACCATTTAAAAGTATAAGTTCAAAGTACTTGTAGCAGACACATTTAGCAGGCTGCTTGGGACACACACCATTCTCTGAGAACTGGTCTCTCCCCCACTCCTAGTAAATTTTCTTCCCTTTGTACCCACGAGATTTCTCTTACTAAAGTCAATATTTGGCGCAAGTTTGAGGAGTTTCTATTTCTTGCAAAGAGTTTTGGCTAAACAATCACCCATCCTAAAATATAGGCTGTAGCTAGAGGAGGGACAGAAAGTCTAAGGTATCGATGGATTGGGGACACACTGCGATTTCTGGGGGGCATCTGTGTTCTGTATCCTTCAGCGTTGAGACTCTTTCTGGAGTTACTCCATTAATGCTTGCATTAATCCTGACATAACTTTCCAGAAAAGTTACAGTTATAAAAATTATTCATCATGCATGTATTCATCTAGCCAGTGATACTATGTCAACCATTATTTTAGGCATAAGTGATACTAAGATAAGATGTGATACAGTGCAGGGATTAACACGTGAGCTTTAGAACCAGACTGCCTGTTTTCTCAGGTCTGCCAATATACCTTCTGGGTATGTTTCTCATGCCTCAGTTTGCTCATCTGTAAACATGGGGTTAATCCTCATTAGGTTATGAGGTTATTAGGAGTATTAATGAGTTAATATACGGGAAGCACTTGAAATTTAAAACAATACTTGGTATAGAGTAAGAGCTTAATAAATGTTGGTTATTAAGTCACAATTCATGTCCTCAGGGTCACAGAGTAGAGAAAGAGAGACAAAATAGGAAAATGATTACAATACATTGTGACCACAGTTATAATAGGTAGCTCTAGTGGTAAAACATATACATTCACAAAAGAATTGTAGCTCATTAAAGACTGCTGAAAGCACACATGTGCTCTCCACAGGGGAGAAAACTAACACACTGGTTAACTGGCTAAACTGACACCCAAGCATGCACTTTTTAAAAACAAGATTCAATTCTTCCTAGATATTCGGTTTCCTTCTCAAATTTTGCAAGATCATCTTAATCATTGATGATCTTTTGTGCATTTATTGATTTGTAGCATCTCTCTTACAGATGTGTTCTGTTACTTGAGTCTTATACTGCTACTGAATTCAAGTTTTCCAGTGTGTACATTTTGTCCTTGCAACTATAATAGATTCTAAGTTA
Source organism: Rhinolophus sinicus (assembly GCF_057876585.1). Classification (NCBI taxonomy): domain Eukaryota; kingdom Metazoa; phylum Chordata; class Mammalia; order Chiroptera; family Rhinolophidae; genus Rhinolophus; species Rhinolophus sinicus. The sequence goes on along the minus strand of NC_142516.1, from coordinate 62,914,576 downwards.
CTTTCAAACAGAAAAATCATCTTAAAAATCTTGGCACTCCCACAATCTAAAGCCATGTGAGAAATACTTGAATGAATGCCTGAGAAGCCAACTTGGTTAGATTGGTAAGAAAGTTATATTTCTTTCTGTCATGTATTTTTCTAATTGCATTGCTTTGGATTTATTTGAACGAGAAATTTGCCTTTTTCCGTTATATTTTAATCTCAAGGTCAGAACATTTTATAATGATTTTAACATTACCCCAACAGCATTCATATCAATGGACTATATATAATACATTTGCCTAACAAAATGAACACTAAAATATTAAGCAAGAACCAGGAAGCTGAAGTGTAATTGGTACCTATTTCTGCCTCATTCTGTGGCTTTGGAAACCTCGTTGCCAGTCGACTCCTTAGTATGAGCATCTATAAAATAGGAAGCAAACTTCTGACATAGTGTTACCTTCCACAGATAAGAGGGAAACATGCTTACAGGGGCTGGTTGACTTTCAGTTCTGATGAGAAAAGAGCCCAAACTCTCTGTTTCAAGTTGGAGGGTCAGTTTCTAAATCCCCAAAATGAAAAGAGAAAGCATGCCCACAGGGTCTGACTCTACATGGGGTCATTAACGGGTCTCTTCAGTTCATTCTTTGGAACAGGTCATTTAAGTCAAGAATAACACAACCACACTGTGACATCACGTTAAGTCCCCGTAAGTCTAATTCTGTTTATGTTTCAGTTGATTTTGTAAAATGCAATACCAGAAGAGCAGAGGTTTTTGCCCAGTCAGTTATTACAGAAACAGGAGTGTCACTGCTGTTTAGAAAGAAGTTGCATGTAATTAAAAATGACCTACTGTGAAACTCAATAAAAGTGGAGGATCAGTAATTTGAGGTTTTTATCAGCTTGTATTAAATTTTCTCTTCACTCCAACCCAAATAAAGATTCCTTACTTACTAAACAGATCTTAAATACATCATTTTGTTGGCTCATTTTTTTCTCCTTTGTTTTGGCAAATATAGGGCTTTTGAAAAAAATTTAACTGGTGTCAATTTTTTGTTCAAGTTGATTTTGCATTTAAATCCAACTGCAAGCAACAAGTCATATTTTACTTAAATGGCAGGTAGTCCTATATTACAGTCATTGTTACATAAACATTCCACATTAGGAAAAATGCATTCTGGGAAACCACCACCATAAAGAAGTCAGGTATATGGAAAGTGGAGCTCTCATCTGCAAAATAGCCTCAATGACCTTCACTTACTAACTACCACCATGGCAGGGATGAGTGGAACCATGTATGGCTAATGTGTGAAAATTCATTACACAGGAGGAATGTGCTAACACTGTAATGTTTCTAAATCAATTTTTGATTAATGTATAAGATGCTTGACTTATATTAAATATCCAATATATAATAAAATGTATTTTATTAGAGTCAGTAAAATAGAAAGCACACTATGACCTTTTTTCTTAATTATCTAGCTACCAGTCTTAAATTGTTGCCTCCCTTTTCTTTCTCTTTTCTTTTTCTCTTTTCTTTTCTTTTCTTTTCTTTTCTTTTCTTTTCTTTTCTTTTCTTTTCTTTTCTTTTCTTTTCTTGTCTTTTCTTTTCCTTTTCTTTTCTTTTCTCTTTCCTTTTCCTTTTCCTTACCCCCTTCTTTCTTTTCTTTCTTTTTCTTTCCTTCCATTCCTTCCTTCCTTCCTTTTCTTCCTTCCTTTCCTTCCTTCCTTCCTCCCTGAGGTAGAAAATTACATATAGGAAAAATGCACGTCTTTAGTGTATAATTTGATGAGTTTTGATAAAAGAATACACCCATATAAACATCACCACAATTGATACAGACATTTCCATTACCCCAGAAAAACCGCCATGCCCCCTTCTAGTAATAGGTAAGACCTCCCCTTTCCTCAGAGGTAACACTGTTCTGATTTCTATTACTATAGATAAGATTTGCCTATTCTTATACATCATGGTAGATACTATTTTGTGTCTGACTTCTTTCACTCAACATAATGTTGAGATTCATCCATAGTGTTGTATGCAGTATTAGTTATTTTTAAAATCGTTAGGTAGCATTGCATAGCATGACTACATCACCATTTGGTTATCCATTCTATTGTTGATGAACATTTGGGAGGATTCTATTAGGTCAACTTGGATAAAGCTGGTAGGAACATTTTTGTGCATATCTTTTTGTGAATAGTATGTTATCATTTTTCTTGGGTAAAGACACAGAAGTGGCACCAGTGGGTCATAGGGTAGATGTGTGTGTGATTTTATAAAAAACTGCCAAACCTTTTCCAAAGTGGTTGTGCTCATTCACAGTCATCATCAAAAGATGATAATTCTGGTTTCTCCACATTCTTGTCAACTCTGGGTGTTGTCTAAGTCTTTAATTTTATCCATTTAACTAAGTGTGTAGTATATTTTATTACGGTTGTAATTTGCATTTGCCTCAAGAATAATAGTATTGAGAACTGTGTGTTTATTGGCCATTCGCGTATCTACCACTCTGAAGTGCCTGTTCAAGTATTTTTGCCCACTTAAAAAATGGAGTTATCTCTTTTGTATTGAGTTGTGGAGTTTCTCTATATATTCTGGATATGAGGCTTTTTTTCAATATGTATTGCAAATATTTTTTCCTAGTATGTGGCATATTTTACATTTTCTTAATGGGGTCTTTTAATGAAGGTGAATTCTAAATTTTGATATAGTGTATTTCTTTTTTACATTTAATACTGTTTGTGTCCCCTCTAAGAAATCTTTCCCTACTCTAGGCAATAAAGACATTCAAGGTTTTCTCCAATGTTGTTAATAGAAGATTTATATCTTTAGCTTTTAAGGTTGTTTATTATCCATTTTGAATTAAGTTTTGTGTGTATTGTGAGGTAGTGATCAAGGTTAATTGTTTTCCATATATTTATCCAGGTGCTCCAGCATACTTATTAAAAAGATTTCCATTTCATTGCCTTAGTGATTTTGTCAAAGTCAATATATGTGTGGGTCTGTTTGTGGTTGCCGTTTTTGTCCCGTTCATCTATTTGTGTATCTTTATACCAACACTACTCTGTCATCATCACTATGGCCTACTGTGAGGCTTGAAATCATGTAGTATGAGTTCTAGTTAATCTTGTTCTTCTTTTTCAAAATGCTTTTGCCTCTTACAGGCTCTTTGCATATTTGCAAACATTTCAGTATCAGCTTGTCAGTATCTACTAAGAAGCCTGCTGCAATTTTAAGTGGGATTGCATTAGATCTATAAATTAATTTGGGTAGAGTGTGTATCTTTAACAATATTGAATCTTTCACTCCATGTACATGGCACATCTTTTCATTTATTTAGGACTTTTTTTATTTCTCTGAATAGTACATGTGGTTGTAAGCATACAGGTTTTGCTCATATTTTGTTAAATGTATCCCTTATATACATTATGTTTAATTCTATTATAAAAATTATTTTTTAAATTTCAACTTCCAATTTTTTTGTTACCGGTATATAGAAATGATGCTAATTCTACATTTCTTATAGATGCCCTTTATCAGATTAGGGAAGTTCCCTTCTCTTTCTAATTTGCTGAAAGTTTTTTATTATGAATGGGTGCTGTAGTCTATCAAATATTTTGTATGAATCTACTGAGCTGATTATATAATCTTTCTTCATTCTGTTATTTGGGTGAATTACACTGACTGACTCTAAATATTTAACCAACCTTGCATTTCTTGGATAAATTTACCAGCAAATTTTGCATTATTATTTTGTGTGTGTGTGTGTGTGTGTGTGTGTGTGTGTGTACTACTGATTTGATATGTTAATACATTGTTAGAGAATTTCACATCAATGTTTATGATCTATTTATCTGTAATTTTCTTTTTTTCAGGTTTTAGTATCAAGATAATGCTTTTCTCCAAACAAGTTGCAATGTATTCTCACATCTATTTTCTGAAGGATTTTATGTAAGAGTGATACTTTTTCCTTAAATGTGTGGTTGGTAGTGTTGATAAAATCTTGTATATCTGTGCTAATTTTTTTTGTCTATTTATTCTATGAAATACTAAGAGAAAGTTTTTAAAATCTTCAGTCATGTTTATAGGTTTATATATTTCTCCCTTTGGTATGTCACTTTTTATTTTGTCTATCGTTTAGCTTTATTATTAGATTCATTTACATTTATGCTCTTTTATCTTACTAACTTTTTAATCATTTTGTAGTATCTATTTATCTCTGGTAAAACTTTTTGTTTTGAAGTCGACCTTGTATGACATCTCATGCTCAACTGTTCACCTGGTATATCTTCTTTTATCCTTTTACTTAAAACGCATCTGTGGCTTTACATTTAAAGTGCATCTCTTGTAGACAGCATAAAATTTAGTGTTACTTTATTCTTCTTCTCCTTCTCCTTCTCTTCTCTCTTCCTCTTCCTCTTCCTTTTCCTCCCCTTCTCTTTCTCCTTCTCCTCCTTCTTTTTGGGCAGTTTTAGCTTCACAGCAAAGTTGAGCTGGGGGTATGGAGATATCCCATGTACACCTTCCCCGACACATACATGTCCTCCCCCTTTAGCAACATCCCCCACCAGAGTGTCACAGTTGTTACAATTCATGAACCTATATTAGTGTTACTTTTTAATTCATTCTGTCAATATGGATTTAATTAATTAACATTTAATGTAATTATTGACAGCTTATTTATGCCCACTATTTTGTCATTTGTTGTCTATCTGCCTCATCTCATTTTTGTATTCCAGTCCCATCTTCTTGTTTTCTTTTGGATACAAGAATGTAGTATTCCATTTTAATTTCTCTAAAGGCTTTTTAGCTCTATCTCTTTATATAGTTTTAGAGATTACTTTACACACTCTTAATTTATGTAGTGTATTTAGAATTAAGGTTGTACTACTTTACATAAAATGTAAGTATTTTGCAACCATATAATAACATTAACCTCTCCCATTCTTCTGTAAGAATGTTTTTATATATTTTTGTTATGCAGGGTGTCATGCGGGGTCTCAACTCCCGCTCCCCGCACAAGAACACAGGACATGGTGAGGCCAAAAAGGAAAAACAATGGAGCCATAGGTAGAGGAGTCATGCCACTATATTCTCCCTGGCGGCTGGGTTAGAGACACAGGAAGCAGGAGCCATACGATCCGCAGCCTGCCATCGCTTCTCTGCCAACCAACCTCACTTGCTAACTGCAATCTGCATCTCTGCAATCCATAATCCACAATCTGCTCTTGCTAGCTCAGCCACCATCTTCTTGCTAGCCCCCATTTGCTGCTAGTGTAGCCACAGCAGTTATATTAGTGGCCAATGGCTCACTGGTTACAGCTGACGGCCAACTAGCCACAGCTGATGGCCATCCAATCACAGTTGATGGCCATTTACTACCTGAGCCAGCACCTTTCCACATGAGGCCGAGAGCCTGGAAACTGCACTCCTGGCTCTGTCCCCACATTTTCTATCGACGTATCAAAAGCCCCACAATGCAATGTTGGAATTGTGCATTAAAATCAGTTGTCTTATAAAGAAATTAAGAAACTATTCTTTTATTTTTATCCACTTATTTACCATTTCTGGTGTTTTTCATTTCTTCCTCTAGATCTGGAATTCCATCTGGTGTCATGTTCTTTCATCATAAAGAACTTCTTTTAGCATTTCTTACTGTGTCGTTCTGCTGATATCAAATTCTCTCAGCTTTCATTTATCTGGAAATATGGTTATTTCCCTTTCATTTATGAAATATATTTTTGTTACATATAGAACTATACGTGGACTTATTTTTCTTTCGGAACTTTGAAGATATTTACACACTTTTTTCAGTGTCAGCTTTCTTAGACTGCCATAAAAACTACTACAAACAATGGCTTCAAACAAAACAAATTTATTATCTCACAGTTCTATAGGTCAGAAGTCCGGGTACAGTATGGCTGAGGTGTTTTTCTGCTTAGCAACTCACAAAGCTGAAAGCAAGGCAATGACATGGCTTCACTCCTGCAGGTTTTACAAGAGAACGTTTCCTTGTTCATTCAGGTCCTTGACACAATTCTGTTCCTTGAAGTTGTAGGACCGAGGTTCCTTTTTTCTTGCTCATTGTCAATTGAGGGCTGTTTTCAACTCCTAGAAGCCACTACATTCTGTGGTTTGTGGCCCCCTTCATCCACATTCAAAGCCAGCAAGAGCGGTTGTCATGCGGGGTGTTGGTGGGGTCCCATCTGGGGTTTCTAGTCCCAGTCTCCACATAAGAACACAGGATATGGCGAGGCCTAAAAGTCATACCACTATAGTCTCACTGGCAGCGGGGTTGGAGACACAGGAAGCAGGAGCCACACGATCTGCAACCCGCCACCCACGTGTTACCGCCAAACAACCTCACTTGCTAACTGCAATCTGCCTCTCTGCAATCTGTAATCCACACTCCGCCACGCCATGCCACTACACCACACCATGCCACTACACCACACCATGCCACTACACCACACCGACACCACACCACGCCACACTTTGCTAGCTTAGCCACAGCAGTTATATCAGTGGCTAATGGCTAACCGGTAACAGCTGATGGCCAACTAAGTCACAGCTGATGACCATCTACTACGTGAGCCAGCACCTTTCTATGTGAGGACGAGAGCCTGGAAACTGCTCTCTGGGGCTCTGTCCCCACAGCGGTTCCAGTCCTCCCACACCTCAAATCTTTCTTGCCTCTTCTGCATTTCTTGGACTCCAGCTGGTACAGCTTCTCTGCTTTTTAGGGCTCATGTGATTAGATGGAGAATTATTGATTCTGCAGATGCGATGCACCTTGCCAAGGGGTGGAGGTGTAAGGGAGAGCATCCCTTACACCTATAAGGAGAGGATCATGCTGGGTGCTCTAGTAATTAGTCTGGTAAAGCGGGGGCGGGGGCTGGGGGGGGCGGGGGGCTAACGGATCTTCTGATCTGCTTTCAGCCAAACCCTGGCTACACATGAGAAATACCTGGGAGGCTTTAAAAAATACAGATATCTGTGTTTTCCTTGACCAGCTGAATCAGAATCTCTGGGAATATGAGCCAGTAACTAGTATTTTTGAAAACCTCCCCCCATGATCCTAATATACATCCCAAGTTGAGAACCACTGCTTCAAATGATTACGTAAAATAAATTGTTATGTAATGCGCCTGGGGTGAGTTTATATTATTTCCTAAATTTCCCTGATGACTGGAATCGCCTCACTTTAGAGGGGAAAAAAAAAAAAAAAAAATCAACCTCTGAGGGCCCCTCCCCTGAAGGTTCTGTTTCAGTGTGTCAGGTAAATTTGGGATACAAGGCAAGTGATTCTCAAAGTGTTGTCCAGAGATGCATCAGCATTGCCTGATAAATTATTAAAAACGCAAATTCCTGGGCCCCACTGACTCAGAAGTTGTGGGAGTATAGCCCAGCAACCTGTGTTTTAAAAAGTCCCACGTGATTCTGATACACACCAACCATTTGAGAACCACTGGTTAGAGAGCTGTGTCAGGTCAAAGTCATGGTGTCAATCAGCATAAAACAAGATCTTTTACTATGTCTGCTGCTCAAATTATCCTGTTAATCCAGGTTTTGGTCAAAGGCAGCGTGAATGAATCAGTGCCCTTTTTAGTACTCTAAAGAACAGAAGTGCTTGCTTTGGTGAGTGATGGCCAAAAGCAGCACGTTGCTCATACAAATATCATTAAAAACACTCTTCCGCTAGAGGTTAAGCTATTAGAATGACTGCCATTAAAAGAAAAAATCAATCATCCTTGCAGAAAGTTGTATGTGGGGTATTTTCAGGGAACTTGAAGACAGTGAGAGAGGCTGCAGTGTGGTAGACAAGAGTCAATAGATTTGAATCCTGTTTTCAAGCTGAGGGTGAAAAATGGGTTCCCAGATTACACATTTTCAAGCTTTGCACAGAAGCCTTGTGTTACTCCAGAAAGGTTTAAAGTACCCAGAGGGAACATCTTGGCACAGCATTTGCTGTTATTCATTTGGCTACCTCAGGTGAAACCATGTGCACACTCCAAGTCACTGGCAGTCAGCAGGAATTCAGGTTCAAGTTCATGGCCGGTGCACCAGGCCACCACTTGCAGCCATTTCCTGTGACTCTTGCTCTCACTTTAATTTTTCTCCTCTTTAAATTCTCTTACACGCAATGGTGTGGCATTTTAATACCCACCCAACGGAGGATATGAAATCAGCTCATGGGCTTTTGCTCAAGCAAATGCCAGGTTGAACACTGTTGAGCTTTCAGACACACCATGTGGTTTTCATTTCATCCGCAGAAAGTCATCATCAATCCTGTCCTCCAGAGGCTAAACTGGTCAACACCTCCTGGAGCCACCTACAAGTTAAAGTTCATCCTAAGTTTGTCCTTCAAAACCCTTCAGATGGAAGCTAACCTGTATCGCCAGCCTCATCTTCACCATTCCCCTCATTTATACGAAACTGCCATGACCTTACTGCTGCACATTCTCTCTTTCTACTAGAGTATGAGCTTCACGGGAGCTGGGACTGGTTTTAATTGCTGTTTTGGTGTAGTGCACTCAATAAATATGTAGTTCTCTGTGCCTTTCCACATTCTATTCTGTCCCTGGAATGTGCTCTGCTCATTCGCCCATTTGGCAAATGCCTTCTTAGCCATTAGGCCCTATTTCTAGCCAGCTCTTGGCAGAGGGAGTTCTTTATTGCAGCTGTATTGTAAGTATTTGCATTTTAACCTCCCCTACTGGACTGCGAGGGAGTGAAAGTAGGAACCAACTCTTTGTTAATATGGTACTTTCAGTGAAGGGATCTCACTAGGATCCTATGGTCTGTGGTCTTCCTGAGACTTCAGGAAAATTCTTAACTGGCTATGGTGTTCAGCAACTCACAGCTGGAGAATACTGAAGGTACAGATCAACTCTGAATACATAGTGGGGAGCTGGGTTAGGTGTGAACTGAGGGAAAAGCCAGGAGCTACCATACTTGTTACCTCATGAAATTTGATACTTTGGATTGGTAAATACACTGACACTCTAGTTGATTCCACTAGCTCCAGAAGAAGAGAATAATAAAACCATACCATTCTGGAGGATTATACTTTTTAAGTATATACTTTATTACGTATAAAAGGGAATCATTTTCCTGAATCTTTCTTATAAAGCAATTTACAGTAAAACTTCACTAATTTAGACTCATGAGAAAGTAATTTTGAATTAGTGCAAGTATGAATTACAGAATATTCCTAAAATCCAAACAGGTAATAGAGATAAAACTTTCTTGGATTATACTATTCATTAGAAAACAAAAAGATTTATAATTAGCATACTAAAGAATCCTCAAAAACAACAGTTAGGCCCTTGTGTTACCAACTTTGTCTACTTTAGCATCACCAAATGTGTTTAGTGGTAGTTTATGTTCTCACTGTGGGTAAACAAGCTGCGTGTATTTTTTTAAACTGTGGGTATTTTTGACAAAAATCCTTTGATTCGCTGATAGTAAAAGAAATTCAATCTTATGTCCTTTGGGAAGGATTATCGATTCCAAATTTCAATTGAGGTTTCACTATTTTGGTCTCACATGACAAACAACCCTGGGCACAGTACAGAGGAAATAAGACATTTCCAATATGCAGGGCTCACAAGGTTTTCCTTTTTTAAAAGAGGTACTTTTACAAAACTCTGCTCCTTGAGGCCCCTCAGGGCCTGCTGAGGTGGGGGTGAGAGTGGGAGAAGTAGGCCAACATCCAGACTCCCTTCTTCCCACCATCACTTCAAAGACTCTACCTTCACATTGCTTTACAAACAAATTGGGTTCCATGTGAGAACCAGTTTGAACAAACTGTTCTATAACAGGCGAAAAAGTTTGGAAAGCCACTGTTTTATAGCAGTGACAGATACGTAGCGGTCATCTAGACAGGAAAATAAAAATATTAAACTGATACATAAATAGACCCTGAAAGATTTACATCCCCCATAGGCCAAGGTTAAATGCATTTTATTGGTGTGGAGCAATGTAACTGTCTAAACGGGTAGTGAGCTGTGGGAAGTGAGCTGTCACTTCCCCACGGATCTCCCTGAGAAAGCCTGTGCAGGAAGGAAGAACTGAAAGGCTGTAGGATGAAAGGAAGGCAGCTTAGCAGGGTGCAGGAGAGGGAAGCCGGATATTCCAAACCCAGGTCAAAATTGCAAATGGACTCCATGATTATTAAAAAGTAAAATCTTGCTGCTAAATCCATTAATGGCCATAAAAACATCACCATTCTCCTCATTAGACAGGACTGTACTTTATTCTCTTTGGTTTCAGCAATGTCAGCTATTTCACACCCTTATTACTGCCTCTCTTGAGCTCTCTTCCTCTCCTGCCATTTCCTCTCCTTGGCATTCCCCAATTTCCCGTAGGGCTCTCTTGCGCCCTCAGCTGGACATTGCAGCAAGTACAGAGAGGCACTTAAATGGGAAACCTACTCCTGGTGACTCTGCTGACCTTGATCGCTGAAGAAGCTGGCCAAGGGCTTGGGGGCTGAGCTGAGCAGAACGAACCACCACTGCTTATGCTGCAAAGAAGAACAGCCAATGCTTGCAGCTCACTGTGGATCATCCCAGACAGAGGAAGCTCTGGGGGCTAGGGGCGGGGGGGGGGTGGGGCTTGTTAGGGAAAGAAGGCCTCTCTCATTCCCTGGCGGAGGCTAGCAGGCCAGAGAAGCTCTGCCTCCTGGGAGGAGTGAACATTGGAGGAAAGGTCTCTAATCAACCTGAGGTGGGCAATTCTCTCCAAAGAAGAAATTAGCATATGTCTTATCTTTACTTTTTTTTTTTTTTTTACCTTTTACGTGAACATTCTTTGATCGTTTCTAGATTCCTTTAAATGTTAAACCCGATATTCAGCATCTATCTCATTTTCATTACTTTCTTTAAATAAGTGCTTACTGACTATCCAGAGCATGCTAGACACACTATCCTTTTTAATTGTTTGAGGATATTTGCTGAATGGAAAAGACAAACGCGTGAGTTTCTATGTATCTTTCCTTATGCATTAAATCTCCCTTATTAATTGAACTTTCTATCATGGGAATGGTTTTCAGATACCTTCATGATCAAGACATCTCATTAACTTGGACCTACCTCCAAAATATACACAACACACACTCAATTACAAAAGTGAGAAACAAAATGCAAAAATCTTTGGTATGCTTTTAAATTAAAAATTAAATTACCTTATTTCAAAGAGCATTTTCTCATTATAAACCTTTCAAGTATATGATTTAAAATATGCCTAAAAATCTAAGCCATCATTAGTTATTAGCAAGAAACTTGATACACAGGCATTAAAAGACAATATGAGTAAACAGTTTATTAGACTATCATATATGCAGTTAACTCCTATCAGCCTCAAATAAGGAAAAGGGTTTAAGTCATATTAAAACCAACCAGTAAATATTTATCGTGTATCTGCTATATACCTAGCACTCTGTTTAGCACCAGAGAATTAAGGAGTCTGGGCCCTCAAATGCTTTACTGTTTTGTTGCAGAGGCGAGACCTGAACACATGGGAAAAGGAGAAATAGTTCCCTGGTCATATATCTGCAGAAGGAAACCCAGATAATGAAGGGCTAAGTGATATGACCTTTAACTCTTTTCTACCCCAACATACTCAGGAATATGAAATATTTTTATCAAGAACCATGACAAGGCCTCAAGATGGCAGGGCCTTGATGGGGTGGGGTGGACAGTGTCCTCTTGGAAAAGCATCAATATCTCATTTGGGTGCGTTACAATTTGAAAATGCTCCACAAGAGACCTGACAGCCCCCACCAGCAGGGTGAGCTCCCTCTGCCTTTGCCCAAATTCTACCCTCCCCACTGACACGCAGAATAGCTAGAAAAGCTGAGGTACAACAGGAACTCAGAAAAGGGAGGGGTCACCTAATATCCAACTTTTGACAAGCTTTATTGAAATGGAGCTTCCATTGAAGCTTTAAAGATGGCACAGCCTTAACTTGTTGGAAATGAATACAATCTTTCATATTTTTCGTTTGGAATATAATCTGAGGCCTCTGAGCTCACGTGTGTAAAGTTTAGGGGACCTGCCAATAGCACAGAACAAGAAGCCTTTTTCAGATATATGGAACATGGAGCAGTTCATATTTAAATAATATTTATCAGAATAATGTACACACACCAATTAAAGACAAAAAGTGCTCAAAGATAACCCAAACCAGCAGACTCTAGCATATAGTCTCCCTTTGTCCTCCACTTTCCCCAAAAAGGCAGCTACTTTTTTTTTAGTAATTTCATCTGATATTTGTTCTATTTTTCTAAATGGTATGTGTGTTGTACAATCTCCTCATTCATCACATAAAATAAAATATATTGGCTCCTGATCAAGTTAGATGAGAAGTTTATACTTTCTTCCTCTTATTATTCTAATAAACTATATATTTAATTAATTCTAAGATGCACGGTTTTAATACTTTTTAATATCTCTGAAATTGATATGCACTTTACATTGAATGTGTCATTTTTCACACATAAAATATGCACATAAAATAATAGTGCATTTTACAATTAAAGTTGTCTTGGATTGGTGAAACAATTTTTGGTTAAATCCATATACATTTTGTATTATCACTACAAAAATAGTATTTGTTCTGGAGTCAAGTAGTGACCTGATAACATTTTTCTTCCATAACTTTTCCCCTCCACTGAAATAATTGTCCAATTTTTTTGTTTGCTTAATTTTTTTAACTGACAGCTAATTCATCCTACACGTGTGTATTATGACTCTCAATATAATTTCCTACATGGCTCCAAACTATCAGGTAATCTTTAAGCTTCCCTCTGGAACCGTGCACACTTCGGCTCCAACTGGAGCCCGGTGCTCTGGGCTCGCTTGCTATTCCGCTCTCATCCTGAGACTTCTCCTCTTAAAAATTTCCTTTGCCTTTCTCCTGTATTTGGTCATCTGCTTACTGGATCTCACGTCTTGTTTTTGTGGCACCTATCCACTAATAGCTTCCTTAGAAATCATTTTCATTTAGAATTTCGAAAGCACTATTCCACTGCCTTCTAGTTTCTAATGTTGCTATTGAGAAGACTGATGTAATTCTGACTCCCCGTTTTCTGGAATTCTTTAGGATTGCTCCAAGGTCCCTGGTATTTTGAAATGTCACCAGATAGTGTGCTTTGGTGTGGATCTCTTTGCCGTCTCATGGCTTCCAGGTTTCTGTTATTCTCAGACTCTCGTTGGCCTGGCTCTGGGCCTGCAGTCCTATTTTTGAAGCTTTTAATCATCTGCGATCCTTGGAGATGAACATACCCACGCTCTGCTCCATCACCCAGATTTGGCAGCTTCGGTTTCAGCCAATTTTGATGCAAGCAAAGAATTCCAGATTTGAAAATAATGAGTGTGTACCTGGTCCCATGATTTGTCTTTCCCAAAGAGAATAATGCAGGAGTAGGAATTAAGCTCGTGTTCAGTTCCTGAGATCCCTCCCATCTATGGAGTTCAGAACATCCGGAGTTCTGTTCTGAGCATTAATAAAGACTATTAATACCTTTATCTACTCAGCAACATTAATCGCCACTCCAAATGACGACAGTAGTTATTTTATAGTATTCCCTTAAAACCTAACTCATTTTAGACATAAAATACCAAACACTTTTCTTCTTTTCAAAAGTCATTTTCTCTACCAATGGAGAAGATATACATATTGCTGGGGGGAAAAGCCCAAATTTATACAGTTAAAAACTTCCTAGAGGCAGAATAGCGTGGCGGACTCCAGTCAGATTCCCTGGCTTTGAGTTCTGGCTGTCACACTTAGGAGCTGCAGGATTTCATAACACGTACCTGTAAGCCTCAGTTTCCTCAAATGGTGAAAACACCAGTATTTATATCATGCAGATATTGTCAGGACTAAATGAGGTAAGTATACACATTGCTTAGCAGAAACGGCAGTTATTATTGTCCTTAGCTTACACTTATTGATTATATGACTGAGCAAATTGCTTATCTCTAGTCTTGTTTTGTTCATTTGGAAAATGAGAATAATTAGAGTGCTTACTTCATAAAGCCATTTTGAAAAAAATGTTTAAAGCATCATAAAGCACTTGCTCAGTGCCTGTACTTTTAGTAAGCACTTAACAAAGTTAGACACACACACATTACTCTAGTCATATACTTTGAGCCGACCTACCCAGGCTCGAGATTGTACTTCTGAGTCAAAATCCAGTGCCATGTGCCCTATGGTTACTGCTACTGGCTTCAAAACATATCCAGTCTCCTTTTCTTTTGGATAAGACTCTTTTCTGTCATCCAATTTTTCTTCTGGTGTCCCCTTTAATTAAAAAAAAGAAGCATCTGTTTCTCTCGATGATTCATGGACCATATTTCTTTATTTTTACACTGCACCAGTTTTTGGCACTTTGGGTATTTGGTCTGTACTTTTCTGCATAACTAATGGTTGTTCTCCATGCCCTTACTTTAATTCTAGCTTTTCTGGAGTTTACTTTGTATTCTAATCGCCACTCTCATCCCACTTGTTAAATCCTCTTTCTTCACTCCTCTGGGAATACAGCCTAGCACAGAGAACCTGTCCCTGGTTGTAGCAGACTCCAACTGAGAAACAATGGGTAAGCTGAATGGAGACTAATTCAAACCTGCAGGTCTGTTTTTATGGTGCTCCTTTATCATCCCATGTTACAGAGAAAGGTAAAATAGTAAGTGGGACTGATGATAAATGCTGCCAATAAAACAACAGCATCAAGTCCCCTGTTCCAAAAGGATACCAAATGACCCCCAAAAGACTTTCGCTGAGGTTCAAAGAGTTCCTGTTTCTGAAATACTAGGTACAATATTTTTTAACAGAGTAAATAGAGCCCAAGAGATAGTAAGTCATTTAAACACTTCTCTCCCTTCCCCTTCAGTTAAGAGGAGCCAACTTAATATATTTTTCTTCCAATTGAGCCCAGGGGACCCTTTTCCCTACGGGGGGGCTATAAAAGGTATTTGGAAGTCTAACCAACAGCAAAAGACAGATGGCAGGTTCCATGGCAATCACAGGTTCATCTCAGGGATGCTTATTAAGCTCACGCCCTTTTTCCAGAGCCTTTTGACACACACCCCTTTTGAATTTGACCCCTTTAATTTTCATGTGGCAACTTGCAGCTCATGATGCCTTGGGGCTTAGTTATAATAAGTTCATGTCTGAGATTACACATCTGATATTTATAAAAACACAAACGCTCCAGAACTTTCTCCAGGCAGGAAATGACAAATCTTTGGTAAGTTATTTTCAGGACTTAAAAAAAAAGAAGAAAGAAAAAAGCTGGTGATGAACTAACCATTGAGAGTACAATGATGTTGCCTTACTGTATATTGAAACCAGCCCCTTCTCACAAAAATGCCAAAAGCCATTATCTATACAATTTAATACTGTGCAGTAAGTTCTTGGCCATCCCCAGTAATCTGTAGCATTACATAGTACTACACCAGACGGGACATGAGATAATATGGACTGACTTAATTAGACTTGGTGATGCTGGCAAATCGTGGCTCTGTAAGTCCAACTTCCTTATTTCTCAATGAATTGCAGTTGGAAAATATGATCTCAGGTGATAACATTTCCTTAACTTTTATGTATACCATATCTCCTATTATTACATCAGAGGAGACTGGTGGTGGTGGTGGAGGCGGTGGGTAGTGGCAATTCTGGTGTGTTTTGTTTTAAAAAGTACTCAACTTTAGCGTTTGCCAAAAAGCATTATTTAAGCCTCTGATATATAAAGTCACCCAAAGCAATGCTGCATTTTAGTGTTAGAATTAAAGATTCTTATCACATTTACCACTAGGAAAAGTGGGAGAAACAAAGAGAGAGCTTCACTGTGATATCTTGGTTGGATGACCTATTATAAAATGCTTAGTCTTGGCTTTGTGAAGCCAACTGATTCAGAACCAGCTATTGCAGCAAAAGATTTTAAGTTGATAAAGTACATGACTAAGAGCTATAATTCCTTTTGCTGTTACTTTTTTTAAAAGTTTACATTTAATTCATTTATATATATATGACACATTAAATATATAAGATATATTAAATACCATATATAAGATATATAAAATACCATATATATGATATATTAAATACCATTATCACACATAAGGAAAATAACAATTTCCAAATATCACCTAATATCTAGCCATATTAAAATTTTCATAATTTTTATCCAAATATTTGTTTGTTCATTTTTTATTTCTTATTTATTTAAATAAGTATCCAACCAACGTCCACATTTTGTTTTTGGTTGTTGCTTTCCTATAGTTTCTTTTAATTTAGAAAAGTCATCACAGACATTTTGCTTATTTGTTTGGTTTTTAAAGATCTTGACTTTCTTAAGAGGCCAAACTAGATGTCTTTTAGAATGCTTCACATTTAAATTTGTCTTCTTATTTCCTTGAAATAAATATCCTTTAACTCTTTATTTCCTGCATTATCTGTCAACTAGACATTAGGTCTAAAGGCTTATTTAGATATAAGGTAAACATTTTTTGGCCAGGATACTTCACCAATTACACATTACACTTTATATTGCATCTTCTTCAGGAGACACATAATGCCAGGTTGGCTCACTGATTTAATCATTTAATTTAGGTGATAAGTGACGGATCTCTCCATGGTAAGTATATTTTCTCCTTTTTGTTATTACATTTAAAAAATGTGTACCTATTTTGGTATTACTTAATATATTATATAGAAGTCATTACAGATTCATCTTGCTAAAAAAATTTTAACCGGAGAGCCAGAGATGCTCTTTATAATTGCTTGCAAAATGTTGTGTATATGCTTATGCCTAGGAAAGACAAAATTCATGCAGTTTGAAAAGGGGTTGAGGACACAAAAGTGACTAAGAACGACTAAGTTGAAGTCTTCATTCTCGAATTATATTTTTATGCCATTTATTATGCCCTCTCCTTACTCTGGCAACTCGATGCTCCCTACACTGGGACCTTTTAATAAAGCTAATGATTCACTCATGTAGACTTATGGCCAGAATTCATGAACTCCACTTTTGGACTATAAAGCTATGTGACCCATTCTTATTGTGACCATGATGTATAGTACAGCGTATTGGTTGACATTTTATAAAAACATTTAAAAAGCTTTACCGAAACAAGAATACGACATGCCCATGTAGCAAAGGGAAACAGGGAGAGTGTGTGCATGTGAAGGGAGTGGGTAGAGGGAGAGTCAGCCAAATATTGTGCTCTAAGCTGATCTTGGTACTGATCAGGGGAAGGGAGAAGCAGAGAGGGCAGAAGAAGGGGAAAATGGGAGAAGAGAAGAAAAAAGAAGGAAAGAGAAGGGCATAGAAATCTATCAAACACAAGCGAACAAGAGGCATGGCAGGCCTTCTTCCTCCTCTGACAACCCATAGGGATTCCCATGAAACACGTGCTTAGCCTTCTCCTGTCATTAGTCTTCCATTGGATTTTATTTATCCTGTTACTTCATTCTGTAAAGCTTTGCTCTTGGAATGTGGGAGAAGGGAGTGCAGGACTCAGTTCACAACCCTCTCCGGATTTCGCTGACTCTTCCTGGGAGCTTTCACTAGAAAGCCTTCAAAAATTCCCAGTCTTCTCCCTTCCAAACAAGTCCAAGATGGGTCAAGCCTTCCAACACTCACCACCGGTCAGAGCCACAAGGAGACTATGAGACGCCTTTGTGCAAATGTGGAGAAAGGCATCCCATCTGGCAGATGAACTGGACAAAGGTACCACCCTGTGTAGACACTCCCACTGGCTCCCGCCTTGGCCACCAGAGCCTGGCAGAATCTCGGTTCTCCTCACCCTGGCAGCTGGACACCACTACTGTTATTTTTAGCATACCAAACAAAAGTCCACAATAAGTAGATTCAGGGGAAACAATTCAAGGAAGAAGCTCCCTTTCTTTCTGTTTCCAATATTAGAGGAAACCTGAAGAATCCAAATTTATAAATATACTCTTGCTAAGTATCCCACTCCACTAATAAAGTTGATCCTTTTTGAACTTTTAAGAAAACAAACAAACAAACAAACAAACAGACAAAAACACTCTACATCAACCCGGGAATCAGATGATTTTTGGCGTGAAATTTCAGGTTGGCAATTATAGGTATTTCATTCATATTGGTTCATTTATTCCCAATAATGCCTCTGTGTTTTATAATGAAAACCTCAGCACAGGAACTCTTTTCTTAAGCCCATGCAGCTGGATGACAACTTAGATTCATTGTTCTGAGTCTTGCAACTGATTTTTCCTATTAGCTTTAAGGAAATATTTTCTCCCTTATTTCAATTTTAGTACAGTTTAATATGGCTATTACAATATATCACCTCCTCCTGCACTCCACCCCCAACCCATTTTTGGCCGATTAGAAACACCGTATTCCTTATTTAGTACTTGCAAATCCTTCAGTTATATAGTCTATATAAGTAACTCATACAGTGTCTAGAACTAAGACCCATTCTCTGGGCAGAAGGTAATGCATCCTGACAATAACTAGTTAAGCAGAAGTTTATTTCTCTTCTTATGTGGACAAGAGCCCATATTATAATCCTGCAGAGGGGAAGAAAGACCAAATACCATATGAGGTTCTCAGTATCTGATTTTCCCCATGATTCTTCCTTTGCTCACTCTGGCACCATCTGAGGAAAACCGTAAGGTCAGCAGAGTTTGTCTTCTTGGTCACAGAACCCTTTATGTGTGTCTTTTAGTGTTTCCCTCTGAGCCAGGCACCTGGAGCCCCCTCATTACCAGGAGACCCACTGCACTGGCCTGACCCAGGCAACCTGCTTTTTAAGATGATGGCTGCTTTTCTAGTAAACTAACATTATTTTACAAGTTAACTAGTCACTAATTATTAAATATACCTGCCTCTAAGGTGGCAGACACTATAGGTTTTCTAAATTAGAAAACTATAACCTATAATCTGTGGACCAAATCCAGTTCATAGCTTTTTTTTTTTTTATATAAATAAAGTTTTATTGGGACACTCATTTGTTTACAAACTGTCTGTGGCTGCTTTCATACTACAATGGCAAGGATGAGTAGTGTCAGAGATCATATCACATGGCCTATAAAGCCTAAAATATCTGCTTTCTGGCCCTTTACTGAAAAACAAACAAACAAAAACACAACAAACAAACAAAACAAAAACTGCCAACTGTGTTCCAAACAACAGCTATTCCCTTCTTCCCTTTTGGTGTACCCTAGCCCTCTCACATTTTGTTACATATCTCTGATTTCATTCTCACTCATATATCCTCCCTAGTAACACATCTGTGTACCACCTGCCATATCCCAACTCAAAGTGATAGAAACTGTAGACATCCTTGAAGGGTGGTGTGATAACATGACTATAATAACTTGCCTGACTCCTGACTATCCAGTGCTGTGACCCTATCACTGCGAGTGTGATCTGGTCCCAGTTTCTGGATTCCATTTGCATCCACAAAGAATAAGAATCCATAGGATAGTTATTTCCTGTTTTCAGCTTTTTGCAGAATAAAGTCGGGAAATTGACTCTGGGGTTATAAAGATCTGAATTCTATTCCAGGCTCTATAATGTTCTGGCTGTGTGACCTCTGGTTGGTTATTAACTTCTCTGGTTCTCATTTTGCTCATCCCCAAAGAAAGTTCTTGGTACATAGTTGTGCCATGTTTGAGGAAGGATGTAAGAAAAGAAGATAGCATTTTCTTTACAGAGTTGCTGACACACACAAAAAAGGAAATAAGTTCGGAGGGAATGTCTGGCACTTAGTGTTCCCTCAGTATGTACACTTTCTCTTCTTTCCCAGCTGGTTCTGTTCTAATCCTGACACTTCTAATTCCTCAACAACTATGACTGACCTTGAATCCCTAAGACTGAGAACTTGCCTGCTACCCTAGTTTTCTATTAACTACTTTGCTTACCATTTGATTATACTGCTATGTACCCTACTTTTTAAAGGGAACTCTAGCCCCCAAGATGAAAAGCTGGGCTAGACCTCTGCTGATTACCTACTGTTCGTCTGTTCCAGCCATGGCCAGAATCTGAACTTGGTTTGAACTTTTTAATTAATGGTTCCTGGGGAGTTACCTGAAGTTTCCTTTAGAGACTGATCATCTAAATCCTGATCTTTCTTTGTGTTAATATCCCATTTATCAAATGACCAGTTCCTGCTTTGGCTGCTATTCCAGGGCCTGACACCAGCCTAGCCCAGGCTGTCCACCTCTGCAGACTAAGCCCTGCTTCTGAGTGTCAGCCCTGTTGTTCTCTTCTATTTGTTCCAGTTCCCCAGGGGCCAACAACCTACCTCACACAGTTCTTATCACTACTTTATGTATGTGATTCTTGAAATATGGATGTGAGATCTTGTATGATCAATAATGATTAGCTATAAAGAGTAAAGGCACATCCCTGTGTGAAGGCAGAGTCTCACCTGAAAAGTAAAGTCCTTCTTAGTATCTAGAGGTATGTGTTTTGGGCTATGAAACAGAAGTTAAAGGGATTCTCTTAGAGATGGAAGTGTCTGTGTGTCAGAGGATGGGGGAGGTTGTCTCTTGGACTTGATCACAACAGTAGCAGAATCCCGCAGACAGATATTCAGTTGTGAGTATAAAGACAGGAAACAGGGAGTCCACAGAAGCTGCTTGTGAAATGGTTCAAGCTCTTTAGGGCTAGAGGAGATATTTCAAGATAGCAAGTTGATAAGGACAGTCCCTAGGAGCCACATTCACTGTGCCATCTTCACCTAAAACAGTACCTGGCGTATTACAGGTGCTTAGTAAACATTAGCTGAGCAAATACATAAGTGATATCACAAGAGCCTCTAGTTTGTATACTGGATTCTGTTGTCTGAGGAATCACTTGATACTGAAGGGTCTAGACTTGTTCAGGTATAAATGAAATCAGTTTTAATTTTCCACTAACTATTATGAATAGGTATAGTGCTTTATTCTGGTTCTTAGAATTGTTTCATTCATTTTAGAACTTGAGACTCCCATTCAATCCTAAGCTCTGTCCTTCTTCTCCTTCTCACTTCCCCAGCAGCTCCAGCTCGATGACTTGCAGTAAATTTGATCTCTCACCCAAATCACAAATCAACTTTCAACCGTAGGCCATTACCACTGTAGGACGGAGTAGGATGAAGGGGAAACGTTGCCTGTGGTGACTTGGTTGTTGTCACTTCTGGGTCTAACACTGAGTGACACATGTTCTAGCTATGGGATTGGCTTCTGAATCCCAACTCTTCCATTGGGTGTATGCGTTTGTTTGGGGGAAGATCGTACGAAGGCCTTGTGCTCCACAGCCCCTGTATGAGGGACCCATCTTGGGCTTAACCTCTTCCTTATCGTATCCCAAGCCTCCACCAAAGTAGGGGAATTCTTGCAAGATGGTTCAACCCCAGCTACCTTCTTTTGTGTGTTCATATGATCTATGGTGAACTTACACAGCCTCCTTTTGGTTGTGGGAATACAGGACTCCTCTTGGCTGTTGCTTATTACAACTTGGCCATCTTGCTTTTGCCATTTTCTCCACACCCCTGTAGCACCAGGCAAAGCCAGTCCTCTGGCAGAGAAACTTTCAAGGAAGAAATCTACACTAGTCCCTAACACAATAGGCAAACCAAGCAGATATTCTATTTAAATATTTAATAAAATTTAATAACCATAGGACTCATCATGGAACTAGTGATGTCACCATTTTCTGTTATACAATAAATCATGTTCATTGCAGGAAATGCATATAAAGTACAGATAAAATACAACAGCAACATAGCAACAGGTGATTACTCATATGCTCAGCATCTAGAATAACCTTTGATATGTATGCTTCCAGATTTTTTACAATGTACTACATGAACTTTAAAAAGTGAGAGAGTGGTGGAACTATGTTGTTATGTTTCTTTGTGCCCTGCTTTGCTCATACGGTAATAAACATGTATCTACTACTCAATACCATTACTTATACTGGCAGCATGGTATTTTATTACATAGATACTACACTGAAAACTTAACTGTTGGACTTTGAGTTCCTTCCAATTTTCCACTGTTATAAATACTCCTTCAGTGAATATATCTATACTTGTAATTTTGGGCACACTATTAGTTATTCTTTAGGGTAACTGTTGCAAGTAGAGTAGCTAGATTAAATGGTACTTGCAACTTAACGGTTGGATCAAAGGGTATATATCTTTTTAAGGCTATAGCCAAAATACCCTGCTCAAAGTTTGTCAAAGTCACGTATAGTAGAGCCATATAGCAGTAGGCACACATTTTTTTTTTTCTAATAATTATCTGATGATATCAAGGAAAGGATACACTTACTTAATTTTACTTCACATTATTATTCCAGTCTCTGGGAATAGGCAGTGCAACTAAGCTGGGCAATTTCTCAGTGGAAAAGAAGTCTACTCTGATGAAATTATCCACAACAGCCATTTTAGGGACTAGAAATGGCAAAAAGCTGGCAACAGTTCGGTAAGTGTTTATTCATGGAAAACTGCTACTGTGTTTGATTAAGAACTGTGAATTTCTAGTCTTCTTAATTGAGAGTACTCCTATGCTCTTCAAGTAAAGCTATGGTAAAAAATCCACAGCTTTACTAGTTGAAGATGATGGACTTGAGTTCAGGAAGATGACAGAGCAGCTAGAAACTTAAGAAAAAGGGGATTTTACAAGCGAGAGAGCTGTTGAAATCCTGTGATAATACATTCTCCATATATATCTGGCTGGCTGCTACACTATACATGCCTGGCAAAAATACAAAAATTGAAAGCCTGGAGACACATAAGAATATGTTGTGCCATTGAGTGTGTCCTCAATCCACACACAGCTGAGTAATAAAAATGGAAACTTTACTACTTTACTGGGTTCACTGCATGAGCATAATTTATCCCAGTTATTGGTTGGTTGGCCACTAACTTACACAGGTGCAAAGGAAATGCTTAGGAAGTCATGCTATTAGGTTAGTGCAAAAGTAATTGCGGTTTTTGCAATTTTTTAATTTTTTTTTACCTTTTAAACCACAATACTTTTGCACCAACCTAATTTTTAAAAAAAGTAGGAAAAAAAGAAAGTGTGCAGAGAGATTAGCAAGTGTATACCATGTGGGAGACAGATTTCATTTCAGACATATTTCAGTGCAGGAAATGTAATTACCTACAAAGAAAGCAAAACCACCCATCACCTCAACCCGCCTAATAGAAGATAGAATTCAGAATTGCTATAGTATATTATACACAATGTCCACATTCCAACCAAAAATTACTAGATGTTCTAAGAATGATTCATAGTCATTAAAATAAATAAATAAAAAATGAATGATTCATAGTCATTAAAATAAATAAATAAATAAATAAATACTCAATAGAAACTGACTCCAAACTGGCCCGTATTTGGATTTAGCTAAAAATTTAAAGAAGCTATTATAAATATATTCAAAGACTTAAAGAAAAATATATTCAAAGAATTAAAGAAAAAATATACTATTACTAAGCAACCACAGAGAATGTGAATAAAGAAACAGAAATTATAAACATAATAGAAACCTTAATTCTGAAGCTAAATGGACTCAACAACAGATTTGAGAATAAGAATCAGTAAATTTGAAGATACAGCAATAGAAAGCATTCAACTTGAAGAACACAGAGACAAAATATTAATGAAAACGACCACAGACCTGAAGTATTCCAATATGCATGTCATCGGAATCTCAAAAGAAGAGATATAAAAAGTAGAGATAAAAAAGGGCAGAAAAATATTTGAAGAAATGTCTAAATTTTACCAAATTTGTTATAACGTATTAACTAAGAGTAACTGAGTTAAAATAACTAATTAAATCAACTAATGTCAATTAACTAATTAAACAATAGCAGTTAATTGGTTAAATTAATTAATATTTACTAAGATGCTCAATAGTACCAAAGTAGGACAAATCAAAGAGAAACACACTTAGTTTGACATTCAGTTAAAATGCTGAAAGTAAAAATTATGCAATAGTTCTAAAAAGCTTGGAAAGAACAATATATCATATAAAAAGAACAATGATGTAACTAAAGCTCACTCTTCCTCAGACATAACAGAAGACATTATTATTACATATTCAAAGTGCTTAAGAATAAAATAAACATCGACCAGGGATTCTATATCCATTGATTCTATCTTAGAAAGAAGAAGGTGACATATAGACATTTTGAGATAAGATAATTTGTTACTAGCAGACCTATGCTATGTGAAATGTTGAAGAAATATTCAAAATGGAAGGAAATGTCAACAGATTATAACTTAGATTCAAAGGTAAGAATGAAGAGCAACAGAAATGGTGCGTGTGTGTGTACATATGTATATGTGTTTACATACGCATATGAATTTTGCTTATTTTAATTACTTTAAAATATATTACTGTTTAGTAATTGTAGCAGTGTACTGTTGGATTTATTTCATATATATATATGTAATAAAATAACATATATATATGTAATAAATACATATATATGTAATAAAATAACAAAAATAGTACAAAGTGAGGGAAAGAACTATATTGATACACAGTTACTATATTTTAACAGAAGTCTATTAACTTCAAATAGATTATAAGTGAAGGATATAAATTATAATCTCTAGAGCAACTATAAAACTCATAAAATAGTTAAAATGGCATACTAAAATATTTGTTTAATACAAAACAATTGTATAAAATATTGTTTAATGCAAAACATTGATATTATATAAAGGAGGGACAATAAAAGAGAGTCCCAAAATGTCAAACTTAACTAATCATACCAATAATAACATTAAAATGTGAATTAACTAAATAGACCAACCAAAAAGTAGAGATTGTCATACTGAATTTTTCAAAAGCAAGATCCAAGTATATATATATTGTCTAAAAGAGATATACTTTAAATATATAAAGAGATAGGTTTTAAGTAAAATGATGGGGAAATATACCATGTAAAGGATAAGGCACAAGATACCTGGAGAGGCTATATTAATACTAGACAAAACAAACTTCAGAACAAAAAATATTGCTAGAGAAAAAGAGAAATATTTTATAAAGATAAAAGTGTCAACCAAAAATATACCAATTATAAATGTATATGTATCTATGTCCCTAACAGTAGAGATCCAAAACAAATGAAGCAAAAAACAAATTGAAAATGAAAATAAATAAGTCAACAACTGCAGTTGAAGATTTCAATTCTCTATAAGTAATTGTTAGAACAAGGAGACAGAAAGTCAGTAAACTACAGAAGATTTTAAAACCCTAGAAACCACCTGATCTAATTGACATCTATAGAAAACTTGAGGTAACAACAAATAGATAATCTTTTGAAGTGCACATGGAAGGTTCACCAGCACAGACCATATGTTAGGTCATAAAACAAGCCTGAATGTATTTAAAAGAGCTGAAATTATGTTCTGCACCCACAAAAGAATTTAACTAGAAATCAATGAGAGAAATAAATCTGGGAAATTTCCATATTCAAACTAATCAATGGAGCAAAGAAGAAATAAGAAAAAAATACTAAATTGACAGAATATAAAACATCAAATCAAATTTGTGTGATTCAGCAAAATCAGTGCCTATTGGAAAATCTATTGCTTAAATGCTTACATTAAAAAAATTTTTAAGGAGTCCAACAAAATCTTACCAGACTTCTGAAGTGAATTTAGCAAGGTCATGGGATACAAGTCAATTATATTTCTACTCAGTAGCAAAGATCAATTTGATAACAAAATTTTAAAATCCATTCATAACAGCATTAGACAAAAAACTTAGGAACAAATTTAACAAATGATGTATGAAACCTGAACACTGAAATCTACTAATCATTGATGAGATAAATTAAAGAAGACCTAAATAAATAGAAAAATATACCATGTGCATGGATTGGAAGACTCAATATTTTCTAGATGGAAATTCTTGACAAACTGATCTATAGATACAATGCAATACCAATTAGAATTCCAATAGTCTTTTTTTTTTTTTTTTAGAAATGGAGAAACTGATTCTAAAATTTATAAAGAAATTCACGAGACTAGAAGAGCCAAAATAATATTTAAAAAGAACAGAGAGTCAGGGGACTTGCATTATCTGATTTAAAGACTTACTATAAAACTACTGTAATCAAGTCTGTGGGTTCAGAATAAAGACTTACATATAGATCAATGAACCAGAAATTAAGGTCAAGAAATAGACTTATACTTGATTTGACATATGAAATGTTTATTGAGAAAGATGCCAAGGTATTTTAATGCTGATAGGAAAGTCTTTTTGATTAATGCTGCTGAAATAACTATATATTCATATGGGGAAAAATTATACTTCAATCCTTCCTCACACCATAAACATTAACTTGAAATGCATCACAGGCCCAAACCTAATAGTTAAAACCATAAAAATTCTAAAGAAAGCACAGGAAAAATCTTAGAGACCTTGAGTTAGGAAAAGATTTCTTAGGACACAAAAATGAATGAAACATGACAGAAAAAAATGTTTATATATTTGACTTCAAATTTAGAAAATTTTTCTCATCAAAAAATACTATTAATAAATGAAAAGGCAAACCACATTTTGGGAGAAAACATTAGCTAAATACATATCTGACAAAGAACTGTTTTTCCAAAATACATAAAGATATTTTACAACTCAATAATAAAAACACAAATACCCAATACAAAAGGGAGGGAATAGATTTGAGAAAAACACATTACTAAAGAAAATATACAAATGTCAAACAAGCACAGTGACTTATCAGTACATACTCACTAGAACAAATCAAAGAAAAAGACTGTTGGTCAGCATGTGGAGAAGTTAGAACACTCATACATTGTTGATGAAAATGAAAAATGGCACACCCACCTTGGAAAACAGTTAGCAGTTTCATATAAAGTTAAACATAAACTTATCATAAGACTCAGCAATCCTATTCCTAGATACTTATCCAAAAGAAATGAAAACATATCTACATAAAGACCTATACACAAATGTGTGCAACAGTTTTATTAATAATAGTCCCAAACTGGAAATAGCTTCAAGTGTCCATGACTCATTAATGGATTGACAAATGCTGGTACATCCATACAATGGAATACTACTCAGCAATAAAAAATAAAATAAAAAAGTACTACTGATACATGCAAGAACATGGGCGGACCTCAAAAATATCAGGCTACGTGAAGGCAGGCAGACATAAAAACAAGAAATTATAGATCATTTGATTACATTTATTTAAAATTCTATAAAATAACATCTATAGTGAAGGAAGGAAAAAGAAGATCAATAGTTGCCTAGGGTTGGGGGTGGGAAACTGTCAAGTGGAAGAAGAAACCTTTTTATGGTGATGAAATTGTTCTGAAACTTGATTGTGGTTGGGGTTAGTTGAATGACTACATACATTTACAAACATTCATAGAACTTATATTTTAAAAGGGTTAATTTTATTGTATGTAAATTATACATCAATAAAACTGCAAAATAAATGGGTATGCAGGGGTGCTGTGAAGAACAGTTTTTATAATTGGCTATCAAATAATGTATACAATAATGGGAATAAATGAATTAACTCTCACCCTGATTTCCTCGCTTTTAACCTACATTATTAGAGACAATGACTAAGACGTCTTTTGAAATTCGTTTTTACTCCTTCTCTAAATACTCCCAACTGAATAGTATTGGTTCCTTCATTTAAAATACCAAATACAAATTCTGCCCTGATGGACAAAAGATGTATTGTCTCCAAACCACTGGGTTGGCTGTTCTTCAGATATCCAGGCTTAAAAGCAACCAGATGAAGTTTTATGAAATTTTGAAAAGAGGGCAAAAAGAAGACAACAATGAAGAAATAATGAAAACAACTTTTGCTCACGGGAGGAAATTTTCTGTGCCAACTTTTAGTTCAGAATGATTTCTCATTGGTCAGATTCCAAATTCCTTAAAGTATAGCTTATAATGGAAGTGCTGACACAATCTCAAATGTAGTACTACAAACAGGATGATATAATAAGTGGTGAGGAAATCTACCTACTATCTCTAATGATAGTCTCCTTCTTTTGCAACAATTCAACTCATTTTAGTTTTCGTTGCTATTGCAGAATTATACTAGAAAAGTGGCTGAAAATCACATCTTTTCCAAACTATGTTTTTATGCACTCATTATGTAATAAAAATTAACCTAAGGTCTGGCATTTTTTCAGGTTTTTTTCTCTCTACATTGCAATAAAATCTTTTTTTTTTTTTTTTACATCAAGTACAATCTTTCTTTTCATTTTGACCTATTTCTGTTGTCTTATTAAATAACTCCAACATTGCAGAATTCTTTTTAAACTACTTGTTCCTTTCATGAAGATATCATTAATTTCTATAACTGAAAAGAATCTAGATGGATAACTTACTTATTTGGGGGAAAGAAATATTAGCTCAGTTCGTATATGTATGCTTTTGTACATTATATTTCATGCTATATGAAGAATTGGACAACTAAACAATACTGCATTATGACCATGTTTAACCTGAAGTTTAATGTGTGAGAAGAAAGAACAGTAGATATCACGTACATTTTAAAAAATGTTTCCAATAAGCCACATCTGGAGACAGGATTAATGATTCAAGCTTTTCTATAACTACTTGAAATAATTGGACTAACTTGCATGGAAGAGAATTCATAGTTCTTACTTTTGCAATACAAGTTTGAGATACATAAAACCCTTTATTCAAAGTTTCCCTTCCCTGACTTCATCTTGGACTCACCTTCCGAATTATTTAAGCCTACCTGCTAAATATGTATTTCAAATTATGACTTGTATG
Organism: Rhinolophus sinicus; assembly: GCF_057876585.1. NCBI lineage: Eukaryota > Metazoa > Chordata > Mammalia > Chiroptera > Rhinolophidae > Rhinolophus > Rhinolophus sinicus. Next base: position 62,885,793 of record NC_142516.1, on the reverse strand, counting down.
TGTATACACAAGGGGCATGGCTTACATTGTTGGGAGAAGCATACTTGAGAATTTCCTGAATTTAGTGCATGTGAAAATATCTGAGCGCCTTTCTGCACAGTTGACAATGATTAAGATCTGGTAAGATACATGTAGACATTTGATATTCAACTGTACAGGACTGATCAGAACTGGGTAACAGGATGCAGAGCCTTCACATTACATTTTGTCCATTAAAATCTAGGTCCCATCTCAGGAACTAATGGGGTTTACCACATGGCTGGCTCTGAGGGAGGAATGAATCTGGTTTCAACTTTCAGATAGGATCAACACATAAAACTTGCCATCCTAATGGTACTGCAATTGACAGTCTCACTGTAGAACAAGAATGATGCCAAGAACTAAATTATCTAAAAATATGCTCTCGAATTTGTAAGATGACTGTAACCAAGGGGCCTACATAGCCAAAATTACTAAAGATGCTTGCACTACTCCTGACCAATTTTCTACTTCTCTGCTTATAAATAAATGTCTTAATTTTTGTGGGAAAGTAAAAGGCTCAGTAACTGCTATATCCCTTCTTGGACATAAGACAAAAAGTGTTCTGCAATGGAGGTCAATATTACAATGAGATGGGTGTCCTGGAACCTTTTTTTTTTCACCCCTGTAATCATCTTGCTATAGACAAAATGAGAAGTGTGCGTATTTCCAGTATCCTAATTCCATTTTTAAAAAATTATTTATCTCTCCCTCCATTAACTTACAATTTAGACATATCACGCCTTTAAATCATTAAAAATTATGAAGTAAGTGCTTTTACTAGGCAGCATATGAGGCAGAACAAAGATTTGTACAGATTTTAATTGCTATGAACTCAAAGAAAGGAATGATCCCTTTAGTGGTAAATGAAAATTGGGTGGAAATATGGGTAGGAGAGCGAACGGTAGATTAAAGCATCTAGGATGGCCTTAATGATTTCTAGGAAAACCATTTTCTGGGACAGGATAGAGAGGAATAGTTTAGCATTCATGAAATGTGTGTGCCTTCTCCGTCGATAAGTCCTGCTGTTTTGACACCATTCTCAAAAGATGCCTTCACTTTACAAATCCTAAACTTTTAGCAAAAACAGAGAATAGGAAGAAATCTGCCATTGTACAATGACCACTTTGGGGAGGCATTTTTATTTATCTCCTATATTTGTTAAAGTGATGCTGGAACAGACACCCCCCCCCCCCAAAAGAATTTTATTTCCCATTGATACAATACACATTTATGTCTTGTGTATGATATAAACTAAGGCAGATGCTCCCAGGTGGGGCATGGCCTTCTCCCCACCAACCATGTGGTCATTTGGAAACTTGTGCTCTATCCGTCTGGTGGTCCCACCCTTCCTAGGGTCTTGGAGTCCTCCTCATACAGAACAGGGAAAGAGACCATGGGAAAGATATATCTGACTCTTCAGCACTTCCAAGAATGACATGTATCACTTCTACTCATATTTCCTTTCAGTAGAACCAGGAAGATGGAAAATGTGGCCCCTGGCTGGACAGTTACTTCCCTATGACAACTCGACATTGTGCAAGGAGAATACGAAACTCTGATGGTCAGCTACTTGTCCCTGTTGTACCTCTAAATGTTTTAGGTCATCATAATAATGATCTTGCATTTTTGGATAAAAGCTCCAATAGCGCAAGAGGTCAACTGGAATATAATAAAAATATTAGTAAGGCTTACCTAAGAGTTAATCATTCTTAGATTAATTCTCATATTTCTCAGCTAGCATTCATTTCATTCAATTATCACCCTATGAAGACCTTATCAAAGATTTACCTCCCCCACAAAGGCTTTCTGGTTTTAGGGAAGAATAAGAAGATAATTCTATCTTTTGTGGATTTCAGTATTTCAGCTGAATTTTCCCATTGGAAGTCCCTCTGGCTTCTTATGGGAAGGAGTCTTGAATAGACATCACCACAGAATATAAATCTCCCAAAAGTTGCTGTTCCAAAATCCTGGTCCCTCAGATTCCACTGTCCAGAGCTAGTAGCACATCCATGAGCAAGCAGAATACATCTAAACAAGCAGTTATGATATACAAATAATAAAAAAATACAGTAGAAATCTCTCCTCAAATTTTCTCACTTTGGTTTCTGGTAGCACTTACATTTGTTTCAAGTTCTGGGAAAGGTTTAGGGTTTGGCTTTGAATAACACCCAAACAAAACTGCACGGGCTGGTCCCTCCCCTTTTCCAAGGAAATGGCATTTTGGTTCACTATGTCTTCAACTGGTCAGTTACAAAATGAAAAGAGACATTTTTCAAGACCAAGGTGATAGTGTGCTAATTGTTTCTGTTTTAAAGGAAAATTATTGCCAAGTTTATCAATAATGAGACTACATTTATCTGTTCTTAGAACACCATTATATATACACCCTTTGGTGGCTTTTACTGGTATTTAATTGTCAGGTATTTTTATTTGATGTTTTACGTACTTTCATGAAACTGCAAGTTTCAAGTTTAATTGAGAGGGTCTCAAGAAATCCACACAGAGGGATCCTACAGTTTTATTCCTTCATTTGGTACATGTTTATTCAGCATTTATGACATAGAGACCCTATGCTAAGGTCTTCAAAGGATACAAAACTGAATTGACCACTTCTCTCAAGAAATTTACAATATAGCTGGAGAAAAATGATATTTATTGGAATTACTATAAAGCAGAGTCTACAACTTTTACTTGGAGTGATAGCCTGTCACATTACCTCATTCTATAGAATATTTTCCACAGCACAAGGATTATTCATCATTGTTATATAAATGTTGATCTAGAACATTTTAATACATATCCTGTTTTCTTCCTTTCCTATACCTATGTGATAATATAGAAAGCCTATGAGTTATACCGGGGTGCCAAAAAAAATGTATACATATGACTTGTATTCATCTTTTGTTATCGGCATATATTGAGTATTACAATTTTAATACAGTTTTTTCCTTTCTTAAAATGCGTATACATGTTTTTGGCACCCTCTGTATAATGCTTTACATAGAATCTCAGAATTATAAAAATACCATTTTGTTGGTGGAAAATCATCTTGCAATGCAGTCCTTTGAAATTTTAAATGTACTGCAAGTTTTGCTAACCGAGGGATAGATGTTCATGTTGAAGTAGTTTGATATTCAATTTCATATGCCATGGGAGAAAAAGAACATAAGATAATATTCAGTGAACTATCACCCAATTGCTTTGCTTTCCAATGGCAAGAATAGACAAAAGGTCTAACCAGCAGAGGCATCACCACACACTGTTTATAAAGAACCTAGTTCAGCTTTGCTTCTTTTGAAGTATACACTGACAATGAGCTGGTCTGTCAGCTGAAAAGGTATTTGGTGATTTAGAGAGGACTCAACTACCGTTCTCTCTTCCTCTTTCTCTCTGGCCAACCCACACTCCTAGAAGAAAGGAAGAACATATTCCCCAAGGCCTGGGGAATGAATGGAGGCATTGTTAGCCCAGAGAGGAGAGGAATGCTTCGCACATGGATCATAGCCGCTTTGTCGTCAATGTCCCCTCTTCCTTCATCCCTTAAATATTTTTAAATGACTAATATCTTACCAAATGACTTAAAAGAGCAATTCTGAAATCTCATCATGTGCATTTTTGTGGAGCTGCTGTGATTTTGTCATTTAAAACGGATTAAATCAGAGTAGAAAGAAACAAGCAAGAGGAGGAAAAAGGCACTAATCTTAGGACTAATACACACGGAAAAAGGTTATTTTGTTCATGCAGTATGCTGTTATAATCAATAGAGGTACCAGTGAATTTAACCCCAAACTGTTGAATACAGATAACAGGAAATAAGAGATATTGAAATAAACACCATGACCAAATGCATCTAGTAAACTGCATTCCAAATGTTCAGCAGACTTATTCAGCTTCCAAAGCTTATGCTCAGAGACACAAGTTAGAGTGGCACGTTATGCCAACAGAAGGTTCACATCTTTTTGGCTTTTTAAAAATTTAATAAAAAATATATCTTTCCTATTTAAATGAATTTAAGTTCTCTGCACAGTACTTAAATGCTAAAAATCTGCACATTTGTTTTGTAAATTACAATTTAGACATTGCTAGATCTGAATGTTTAAAAAATAAAATTAACTCCAGAGTTTACTTAGAGAGAGGTGAGTGAGATTATGGGAAACTAGAACTCAGGGTAAGAAGATTTTTAAGCAATCTTTTATTCAAAGAGGAATGCATGTACCAAAGACACCACAAGAAAATATCTTGGCTTCTGGACTCAGGGTCCTACTTTAAGTTTTTTGTGTTTCTTTTTTTAAATAGCTACATGGATAGCCTTTAAGTAATCTGAAAAAGGCAAAAGTACTTATAATTTGTAACATAATTTCCTACTACTTTTCTAACTTAAAAAAAATACTTACAAAGATAGTTTAGGAATTGAATTTTTTACATCTAGAACATTTTTGGATGAATTTTGTCTATCCACTCTTTAGTTTTCATAGAGTGCTAGCTCTTTACCTATGAACTCCTGTGAACTTAAATACAGTGACAGGTTCATTTCTGTAAACCATGTACTGAAGCATGGTAATGCACAGATTTTACATTTCCTGCCATTTGTCCTCTCTTCTGGTGGCAAGAAAAACATGTTTCTGGTAAATTTCTGAGCATAAACTAATCTGAATTCAATTTGGCCACTCCTAAGACTCGGGTCTTCTGTTTACAGCTCTCTTACCTGTAAGAACTATAAAAGATAAAAGCTCGAAATGTTACCTTTCAAATACCATATGGAACTGAGCTTGGCTGATACCCACATGATGAGGTAAGACATCACTGCATGACTGACTATAATGCCTGTGAAAATAGTCCCCAAATAACACTGCACCTAACTTGGCCTGGGAGCCCAGATATGATTCAAAATAGCTGCAATGCACTTGGGAGAAGAGTATTATAAAGCAATGTTGCAAGGTCCTGCATCATAGGCCGGCTAGATGCCATTGCAATTCTTAAGGCAAAGCACATAGAAGTCAGATCAAATGAAGTAGTGGGAAGATACTGTGGACTGCAATCCATCCTATACCTGAGCAAGCTCATCCCTGCTGGGCACAGGGTCTGCAGGTGAGGAACAGAACCCCATTCTGATGGTGAGGTCCCAGGATTAGTCATCTCAAGGAGCTTGCTGGAATGTGATTGCAACTTGGCAAGCTCAAGCCTAATCAACTGTATCTCTTTCATCAAGAGAAAGATTTAATTAAAAAAGAAAAGAAAGAAAGAACGAGAAAGACAGAAAGAAAGAAAGAAAGAAAGAAAGAAAGAAAGAAAGAAAGAAAGAAAGAAAGAAAGAAAGAAAGAAATGAATCAGTGATGTGAAGCATAGAAATGGAAAACTTCCACAGAGCCAGAGGTTAGTCATGTTTACTCAAACATGGCAAATAGGGTTAATCATGAAGGAGCTGTTGAAAGCTACTGTTTCTTAGTTGAGCCCTCCTTCCTTCCCAGCTTGCAGATCAGGCAGCTGCCATATCTGAGTCTCCATCAAGCTGGCTAAGCCATTTGTTCACCCCGCCCTGGTGATTCTGAGACCCTGCCACACCCAACTTTTGGGTATACTCAAGTCTTTTCCATACAAACTGCCTGCCCTGGCTCATGCTGCAGACTTTCCTAAAGTCTCTCAAAGGATCACAAAAGCCAACCAAGCAGCATTGGGCTCTGGCATGTCCCATACCTCTGGCTGAGCAGTCATAAGCCTGGCACTAGTGACAGCTTGATTTGCAGCTTGGCCCCTCAGAGCACCTCCAAGCCCAGCTCAGGCAGTGACCATCGTGGATTGCTTTATGGCTCATGCCACATGGCCCTGAGCAGGGTACAGGCTATGACTGAACTTGGCCTGCAGTGGGTCCCCTCCCAGGAGGCTCTGGGGCTGGCACACTCAGTGGCCCTCTTTGGACCAAGTCAGAGCATCACTCAGCCACCCCAAAGGATGACACACCCAAAGGGCAGACTGGGCAGGTACCAGAGCCCTGCTAAAGCAAATCATGCTCTGTAGGGTCAGCCCCTGCACAACAGCTCCTCCACTGTAATCATGACCAGTCCTCACAACCAATGAACCCAAAGGTCAATCCCTCCTTCTGATGTGTAAACAGCAACTAAGGTTCAACTACAACAGGAGGACACATGACCCAAAAAATGGACACATCTGGAGCACCAAGCTTGGTGACCAGGTAGACTGTGCCACTGGGCCCCATAGGACACCTACTACGTAAGGACACTCTACTAAGATGGGAGACATAGCATCCCTACCTAATATATAGAAACACAGGGATTCAGTCAAAATGGGGAGACAAAGAAACATGTCCCCAATGAAAAAACAGAACAAAGCTCCAGAAAAAGAACTAAACAAAATGGACACAAGCAATTTACCTAATGCAGAATTTAAAACACTGGTTATAAGGATGCTCAATGATCTCAGTGAGAACTTCAAAAAAGATATAGGAAACATAAAAATGGAGATAGAAAAAATAAAAAAGTACCAGTCAGAAATAAAGAATATAATAACTGAAATGAAAAATACATTAGAGGCAATCAACAGTAGATTAGATGAAGCAGAGGATCAAATTAGTGATTTGGAAGATAAGGTAGCAGAAAACATTCAACCAGAACAGCAAAAAGAAAAAAGAACCCAAAAAAATAAAATGAGGATAGTTTAAGAAGCCTCTGGGACAACATCAAGCATATGAACATTCGCATCATATGGGTAAACAGAAGGAAAAGAGAGCAAGGAATTGAAAACCTTTTTGAAGAAATGATGACATATAATTTCCCTAACCCGTCAAAGGAAATGGATATTCAAGCCCAAGGGAGCTCAGAGAGTCCCAAACAAGATGAACCCAAAGAGACACACACCAAGACACACTGTAATTAAAATGACAAAGGTTAAAGACAAAGAGAGAATCTTAAAAGCAGTAAGAGAAAAGCAGTTAGCTACCTACAAAGGAGCTGCCCCCTAAGACTGTCAGATGATTTCTCAACAGAAACTTTGCAGGCAAGAAGGGACTGGCATGGAATATGCAAAGTGATGAAAAGCAAGGACCTACAACCAAGATTATGCTGACAAGCAAAGCTGTCATTTAGAACCGAAGGACAAAGAGCTTCCCAGACAAGCAAAAGCTAAAGGAGTTCATCACCACCAAACCAGTATTAGTAGGAATCACAAAGGGACTCTTTAAGATGAAAAAAAAGATAAAAATATGAATAATAAAGTGACAATAACTACATATCTAACAACAATTACTTTAAATGTAAATGGATTAAATGTTCCAATCAAAAGACATAGTGTGGCTGAATGGATAAGAAAACAAGACCCTTACATATGCTGCCTACAAGGGACTCACTTCAGATTGAAAGACACACACAGACTGAAAGTAAAGGATGGGAATAAGACATTTCATGAAGATGGAAACAACAAAAAAAGCTGAGGTAGCAATACTGATACCATTCAAAATAGACTTTAAAACAAAGGCTATAACAAGAGACAAAGAAGGACCTACTAATCCCACCTCTGGGTATTTATCCGAAGAAACCCCAGACACTACCTTGAGAGGACGTGTGCATCCCCGCTCATTGTAGCATTGTTTACCATAGCCAAGATATGAAGGCAACCTGGATGTCCCTGAATGGATGGATGAAGAAGAGGTGGTACATGTATACAATGGAATATTACTCAGCCATAAAAAAGAATGAAATCTTGTCATCTGCAACAACATGGATGGACACAGAGGGTATTGTGCTGAGTAGAGTAAGTCAGACAGACAAAGATCAATGTCATATGATTTCACTTTTATGTGCAATCTAAAGGACAAAATAAATACACAAGCAAAACAGAAAGAAATTCATAGATACAGAGAAAATTTTGATGGTTTCCTGATAGGAGGGGTTTTGGTGGTGGGTAAAAAAAAAGGGGAAGGAATTAAGAAGTACAAATTGGTTATTACACAGTAGTCATGGGGATGTAGGGTATAACATAAGGAATATAGCCAATAATATAATAATTATGTATGGTGTCAGATGGGTACCAGATTTATTAGGGTGATAGATAGCAGGGGTGTTGGGAGAGAGGGAGAAAAAGTTAAGGGATTAAGAAATACAAATTGGTAGTTACAAAAAAAGTCATGGGGATGTAAGGAATAGAGAATATAATCAATAATATGGTAGTAACTATGTACTTGTATAGTGCCAGGTGGGTACTAGATTAGTCAGGAGGATCATTCCTTAAATTATACAAATGTCTAACCACTATGCTCTACACCTGAAATTAATGTAAAATGATACTGAGTGTCAAAAAATAATAAAAATAAAAATAATGAAGCTGTGAGCAAAAGAAGAAAATATCCTATACTTAAATACTTAAGTGTGTGTGTGTGTGTGTGAGAGAGAGAGAGAGAGAGAGAGAGAGAGAGAGAGAGAGAGAGAGAGAGAGAGAGAGAGAGATTGATTGATTTCAAAATTTGCCTACTTCCACCATTTGTAAGCCAAGGCCAATTTTGGTATGTATGTTTGCTAAGCATCATGAAATTAGCTGCGATAAACATTAAGTCAAATGTCCATCGGTAGATAAATGGATAAAGAAAATGTGGTATATATGGGTACATATAATTGAATACTATTCAGCCTTTAAGAAGAAGGAAATTCTGCAATATTCAATAATATGAATGAACTTTGAGGACATTACACTAACTGAAATAAGTTACACAAGGACAAATACTGTATGATTCCACTTACATATCTAAAATAGTCAAATTCATAGAGTTGAAGAGTAGAATGGTGTTTACCAGAGGCTGGGCTGTGGGGAAAAGGAATGAGGAGGTACTAATCAATGGGCATAACTTTTCAGCTACGCAAGATAAATAAGCTCTAGAGATCTGCTGTATGACATTGGACCTATAGTCAACAAAGCTGTAGTGTACACTTAAATATTCGTCAAGAGGGTAGGTCTCATATTAGGTGTTCTTACCCCAGCAAAATACATTTAAAACAAAGTTAGTAAAGAATTTTACTTATTTAAAATAAAAAAAAATAACACTTAAAGAAATTCAAAAACGTTATCATTAAAGTAGAAGTGGAAATTCCCCATGCCACTCAAGTGCCATACTTTCCAATGTTCGTCACCTCATTTCTATTGGCTAAGAAATAGGGAATGTTCAGCTTCCTCAGGATCCTCGGCAAGGAGACTTCTTAGGCAGTGCCCCTGGGTTTTGATTTCCTCTGTATCCCACGTGTGGACATCACTTCCCATCTCTAGTTTCTTCTTCTGGATGACACACCCCTTTAGCTGAAGGCTTTCCTATACTGCACCAAGAAATTCAGACTTACGAGAAACGAAAGTGTTTTAATGAGAACTGGCATAAGACAGGATGCTTTAGAATAATTCTAGAAGAAAGGGGGTAGATGAACTCGAGTCTAGAGAGAATGGAGCTTAGTGATCAATTTAGAGAAATCTCAGGCAAGCAGTGGTGAGATCCTAGATGGGGCCACCTCGGGCTGCAATAACAAAATACCAGCCTGGGTGGCTTAAACAGCAGATATTTATTTCCTCACAGCTCTGGAGGCTAGAAGTCCATGATCAAGGTTTCAGCAAACTTGGTTTTTGGTGAGAGCTCTCTCCCTGGCTTGGTAGGTGGCTACCATCTCACTGTGTGCTCACATAGCCTTACCTTTGAGAGAGAGAGAGAGAGAGAGAGAGAGAGAGAGAGAGAGAGAGAGAGAGAGAGAGAGAACAATTGGGCAAGCTCTCTGGTGTCTCTTCTTATAAGGATATGGATCCTATTGGACCAGGGGCTCACCCTTAGGACCTCATTTAATCTTAATTACTTCCTTAGTGTCCCCATCTCCAAAAGCAGTTACAATGGGGTGAGGACTTCAACATATGAAGTGGGGTTAGGGGGTGGGGGGATGGCACAACCATTCAGTTCATAATAGTAACTGAAAACTTGGTGTTGGAATTTGAGTTCAGGCTGGAATGTGGGAATGTCAACCTGTAAATGGGAGCTGAACCAGTAAGTGTTGATGGGATTACTGAAAAACATTGTAGAAAGAGTAGGGTTGATAAATTCTACAACCCCAGGTGACCCATTGTTGAAGGGCAAGGAGGAAGCAGCAGAGGCCAGTAAATTAGATTAAGGAAAACAAATTTAAAGACCCAGAAAGGTGAAGGTAAGCTCAGGAAAGAGGGATACCAAGGTATTTGAGAAGAGGAGCTAGAATGATGTTAAAACTCCTCCTCTGAGTGGGATGGGCACTGAGAAGTAGCCATTAAATCTGGTTCCAAGTGGGTCATTAGTAGCTTTTGTGTGTCCCCTTCAGCACAACATGTGCTATCATGTGGTTATGGTTTCTTTACTGAGCAAGCATTTGCTGAACTACTTCTGTCCCAACCACTGCGCTGGCAGCAGTGCTGAAAAAGGTAAATAGTACCTGCCTTCAAAGACCTTAATAGCAAAACACTTACTTTACTGATGCCAGCAAGCTCTGTGCTCCATGTCCTGTGTGTGCTGGTGCAGTTCTTGTACCCAGTCTCTTTGGTTTAACTAGCCTGGCACAGTCTCACTCATTAATGAGATGTGTAACCGGCTGTTACTTATATTTCACTTCCTACTTCCGAGTTTTGCTCTTACTCTGATCAAATAAAATATTCTTTCAGTATGGAACCCGGGTATACCCAGGTTGCAAGCATTCTCTGTATAGTCACCTGAATATTCCATGTGGTCAGTCTCTCATTCTCCTACCTGTAGAACTTGACCAGAAGTAGTTTGTCTTTTGAGCCCACATAAGTTTGCCTGGGTTTCCTTTCTTCTTCTATTTGAAATACTTTTTGGTAGGCTTATTTGTGCGTCAATGTACTGCTCCTATAGGTGTCATATGGGAATCTCTGGCTTGTATCAAATCATTCCATTTCTCCCCTGGTTCTCAGCTTCTTTACTAACCTCCCCCCAAACTCCCATATTTCATCACAGAAATCGTCACCTTCAAGAGTAAAAAGAAATTCACTGGCGGCCTACCCACTGAATGTGTTTTGTAGAATATGCTTTTTTTGGTCAACACAGTATTGTAAATTTTTCAAAAAATTAGTTTCTAACATTTACAGGTTAGGATATTTTTACATAAAAAAAATCTGGACTTCCATGTTCTTTGGAAAAATCAGACAATCTGACCACACTGCATCTGCAATCGTGACGGACAAGCTATGGGTGCTGCACCCTTTCCAAGGATCCTAGGTGCTCTTGTTTGCCAGTCGCTACCACTCCCTAACATCAGGACCACAGCGCCTTTATACTCCACCAGTCTCTACTCCCATTCAGTTTCCTATTGGGCTCTGAACATATTTGGATTTGTGACCCTCATTCTGGAAAGACCCATCCAAAATGACATTGATAGGGTTTACTAGACTATATCTATCATGCAGCACATAGTCAAATTCTCACTTTGTACAAATTTTGGAAAGTCTAAAACTACCATATATATTGTAATTGCATCTTTCAAGCCAGATGGGAAATTCACATATTTTTCTGAGGGTGAATTTCATAGGTTTTATGTTAGAGACCCATTCATCCATTTTTCTTTCATGGAGCATTCACCTTTACCCATCATTGGCAAGCTGGTTTTCAGCCCTTTGAAGGGTAGTTTTTTCATGCTCTTAGTTCCATTCTTGATTGAGGGCGCTTCCAGAAAACACATTTTGCTTTTGGTAAATACGTGTTCTGTGTGGAGTACAGTGTAGGCTCCTGGAGGGCTAGGACAGCTGCTAGTCAAACTGCAACTCCATACTGATAAATGTCAGAGTCTGGTCTACAGCCCTGTGAATCCAGCACCTTTCAATGACAAAGGTTAGAAGATTGTTTCTCCCTAAATCTCCCCAGAACCAAATATTTACTTGAAAAACATATGTGCAGATTTCTAGAGTAAACAGAGACAGGGAGATGTGGCCACGGCTGAAAGGTCTGAGACTTAGAATCCACATATTGTGTTCCTAGATGAGTCTCCAGCTTCCTCAGGGATGTCAGGAAAATCACTTAACTTCCCTGAGTCAGCTGTAGAATGGAAATGCTATTATTTATCAGCCTTTATTGCACAATCATGCTCGGTCTTTGCAAAGCCTTAGATGTGGCATGATGCAAAGGGAATCCCGTGACATTCTGAGGATCTTAAAATATGCCAAGTAAAATGAAGCACAAAAGGCTTCTCTCAAGCAACCAAAGGCCTGTTTTCCTGAAGAAATTCAAGATCAGGGATGACTCTGTTCTGTGGCCATACAGATGGGCTTCTCCCTACTGTGTTATTGGTGTCTCACTTTCTATTCTAGTCAAACATTGGTCTCTCTATCTTCTCGCCATTCCCCCACCCCCCACTTCCCCCATTTAATAAGAAACACATTCTCTTTCCTTAGGACATACATACAAAAAAAAAAAAAAAAAAAAAGGAAAGAAAAAATAATAAAGAGATTTAAGTAGAACAGCAGAATCTCTACCTACATACAACTTGCTAAATATATAGAGCTGAAAATAGCCAGAGCTGAGAGAAAGGAAAAAAAAGAAGAGTGTTTTAACAGTAAAGTAAAACCACAACTAATGACTTCAGGAGACAGGAGCTAGGTGGACAAGCAAAGCATTACAGTTTTAAATATATGGGGTTTGGCTTCACCTCCCCAGTAAGTGGCCTGGCACCAATTCAAATAGGCTGGTCTGGCACGTTAGTGCCTCTGAGAGGGACCACACTGGCGGATGGAAACGACCACAAAAGCCACAGAGAAAGTGCAGGCTTCCAAAGGCAACAAGGAAGCAACCAGACTGGCAGCAAAAGCAATGCCAAGACCCCGACATCAGCAGGGAGAGGCCAGCCTTGCCAAGTTGGATTTTCTCTCTCCTTAAGCTGGGATGGTCAACCGTCAGCCCGACTGGTGGGAGAATGAGCTGTGAGAGATCAAGCAGCATGGAGGCTCCTGAACCCAGGTAGCTTACGAGCTGAGGACAAAGTAGAGGACCCCACAAAGGAGGCAGAGAGGGACTTCTCCCTTCTGGGTGCCATGTTGCAAAAATCTGACAGCGTGATGTTTGTGGAATATTTCTGTGTACTAAAAAGAAGGCAATAATCTTTATGGGCTTCTAGCTCTGGAAAATATTTTGCTATACAAACAGTTGTTTTTCATGCCATTGAAGACTGCCAAATGATTTGATACTTGAAACATTCTTGCTTTGTGCTGCATGAAAGAGTAAGGAATCTAGTTCAGTGGGTGGAAGACTCAGCAGGGGGCTTTAATTGGCCAGTCACCATTTTTAGCATCTGTAGTGGTGTCTACACAATGCCAGCATTGCTAGCTGGAAAGCTGAAATGGAATTAAAGCTTTTCCCAAGGCTAAACAATTCATAATAGCATGTCTATTTGCCCTGAATTGGCTGATTCCTTTGATAGCCTAATTACTAGCCTCAATTTTCTCAATTTTAAAATATGGATAAAAACTAATTTCCAAGATTTCCAGAGGGGGTACTATCAACGAATTATTTTCAACTCCTTGAATGAGTTAAAAATGCCATGTAGTTATCAAGGATATCTACTCCCTCAGTGACTAGAAAACAACCCGAAGTCATGAATTTGATATGTTAATTGTTCTGTTTTCCCTTTTTTTTAGACCAGAGTAGAACAGCATGAATAATGTAATGATCACATCATTTCCCACTATGGTAAGCACCTCACATATTACGTTATTTCATGTTACAAAACCATACAGGTTAGGTGTGATTAGAACCCATTTACAGAGAAAACTAGAGCTTGGCACATTTGGGAATGAGAACGCACATGGGAGCAGAAACCCAGTGCGTGGCAGGTGGTGTGATAGCGAAGGAGCTGGGCAGAAAGGGTATGGCTGGTGCTCACTCAGAGCCTGTAACCTGTGTCACAGAAGCACATTAGTTTGTGGTGTTAGCTGAGGAATTTAAATAGAGATGGGTAGTAGGCAATTGGCCATTGAGTCTCACATTCTAGCAAGGTTTGGGCCAGACTATGACTTTGGTAGGCATAAAGATGGTATTCTCAGCCATGTGAGGGGATGAAATTGCCTCTGAAGTGAATGGAGAGAAACGAGGACATAATATTGAGCCAGGAGAAAATGTGCAGAAATGGAAGCCAGCAATGAAGACACAGTGAAAAAGACAGGGTGTTTTACAGGAAGGTCAAAGGTAGAGAATATTTCAAAAAAGGGGGTTATCTACTGTGTTAACTGTTCTTGGCAGTTCTGATAAGGACTGAGAAGTCTTCATCAGACTGGGTGAGATGAAGCTTGTTGCTGACTTGGGCAACAGTAATTCCATTGGAAAATTGGGGAGAACCCAGATTAGAACAGGTAAGGGGTTTCACCAAAATTAAGGAAGCACAAATGCAAGTGAAAATGCCTGGTTATGAAGGGGAGGAGGAAGGTGAGAGAACCAGGCCGGTAGGGGACCAGGAGAGATCTGTAGGCTTTGCTGGTCTGTTTGAGAGAACAATCTGAACATACTGTTGGGAGAATCCAAGAGCCAGGGATAGATGGATGATGTGGGAGAGAATCACGGGGGGTCCAAGGTCCTAAGGAAGGTATATGGAGATCCAGGTCACACATGAACATTTTTATGTTTGCCAGGTGGGACCTCTGCTCTGGATGGCAACAGGCAAGGATGGGCAGATTAGGGGAAGAACGGAGGACACTGGGAGAGCTGCAGATGAAATGCTGATTTGGCAAGTCTCTCCCTGCATTTCCCAACCCTGTTCTTTTGCTTAGGTATCTGACATGGGACCCACTTCCTTCTCAGTGTTCTTTTCTTATCTCCAGCTTATTTTCTTCCTCTTCTTTCAGATAATTACTCCTTTTGCACAATAGCATACTGCCTTGACTTTTTATTTAATTTTTTTCTTAGGTATCCATTATTTTGGGAAAGAGAACTCCTTGCTTTAAAAAAAATGTAGTAAAATATACATAATATAAAATTTACAATTTCAATCATTTTTAAGTATACAATTCAGTGACATTAAGTACATTCATTCACAATGTTGTGCAACCATCACCATATTTCCAGAAATTTTCATCATCCCAGAAAGAAACTCTATACCCATTAAATAGTAACTCTTCCTTCCTCCCTCCCCCAGCCCTAGTAATCTTCATTTTAGTTTCTGTCTCTCTGAGTTTGGCTAATCTAGATACCTCATATAAGTGGAAGCATAAAACATTTGTCCTTTCATATTTTACTTAGCATAATGTTTTCAAATTTTATCCATATTTTATAATGTACCAGAATTTCATTTCTTTTCAGGGTCAAATAATATTTCATTGTATGTATATGCCACTTTTTGTTCATTCATCTGTTGATGCTTCCATCTTTCAGCTACTGTGAATAATGCTCTATGAATCTGAATGTACAAGTATGTGTTTGAATCCCTGCTTTCAGTTCTTTTGGGGATATACTTAGGAGGGGAACAGCTGGATCCTATGGTAATTCTATGTTTAACTTTTTGAGAAACAGCTAAACTACTCTCCATAGTAGCTGTACCACTTACAGTCCCACCAGCAATAAGGGTTCCAATTTCTGCACATGTTCACCAAAATTTATTTTCTATTATTATTGTTATTATTATATATTATTTTGGATAACAGCCATAGTAATGAGTGTGAAGTTGTATTTCATTGTGGTTTTCATTTGCATTTTTCTAATAACTAATGATGTTGAGCATCCTTTCCCATGCTATTGGCCATTTGCATCTTTCTTTGGAGAAATGTCTATTCAAGTCTAATGCCCATTTTTTAATTTTTTTTTTTTTTTGTGTGTGGAACCCTTTGTCTTTGGACCCCTTTCAGTCCATAGCAAGGTGCTCTTGATAAATGAAAGCACTAAGAAATGATTTTTTTCCAAGATGTTATAAAAAAAGTCAACTATTCAGAAAAATTGGAACAATTACACTGTGAACATCACTTATACTGAACACCCAGCTTCTATACTGAATATTTTATTATATTTGACTTATCTCATGCCTATCCATAATTTATCCAATCTTCTATCAATCAAGCTTATTTTGTGAGTACACTTCAAAATAAGGTGCAGATATCAAGAAATAATGTTTTAATGAATACAAAATTCTGTCTCATAAACGTAGGAGTAAGGCTGAGGCAGGGGTACAGCTGTCTCTGGGACTTCTCCGGCAGATATAGTAGAAGAGCAGAAGAGGGTTAAAAGTCAGTGGGAGGTGAGCTCCTTTACTTTGAACATGCCTTAATGAAATTTCTTGGGAAAATGAATCAAAGAAGATACTCTCAGGGAACAGGCAGTGCTGACAGGGGGATGTCACCATCACAGCCCCCAGGCTGTATATTACTGTGGTTGCTGGGCAACGCCCTGGCTCCTGTGGTGCACATGGAAGCAATGAATCCTGGGGCTAGATGTAAACTGCCTGAGGCTAGTAGCTTCCAGAATCATTTCTAAGCCTCCCTGTCCCTCCTCTCCCACTACATTGACTCTCTGCTCTTCCTCACTGGGTTGTTAACTCCTTGGAAGGCAGGGACCAGGTTCTCTTCATTGCTCTACCCAACTCATATGCATCACATAATCCACCATATAGAATAGTGTTTGAGACAGAGAAGGTCTCCTGTGAAATTTTGGGAGCCCCTTCAAACACCTGTATATGCCAAACCATTTGACCTTACACTTGGCTTCCTTTCCTGTATTTACCTCCTATCACTGAGGAACTACTAGAAAGCCTGTCAAGGTCTCAACCACCCAAATTTTTCCTTCTTATTACAACGAATCTGTTGCGTAACTAGCATCTTCTATCTTTATCAAAGTCCTCATACTCAGCTAAACTTCCCAGCCTACACGATGCATTCTGACCATTTCCCAATTCAACAAAAATCATCCTCGAGGCCATTTATGAGGTGTCATGGAAACTGGGAAAGGCTGGAAGGGGACATGCCCTTAGATACAAAGGTGCAGAATGTTCACTGATCAGAGAAGTATAGTGTCACCAGGGAAGTTTTAAGAAGTGGAATCTCACAATAAGAGCAAGAGAAATCATACTTTTTGGTTGGAGAAACATTTACTTTAGCACAGGGAAAAAGGAAGACTGCCAAAGAGAATGTTACATTCATCCAGACGTGAAAAATAAAATACAGGGTCCTCTGATGAAGCAAAAGTCAGTGGTACCTGAGAAAGAAGTCTACAAGTGGATTTAGAAATATATTATAATCTCTCTTTCTCAGTTTTGTTGTCAAAAATACTCCACAAATATGGTAGATGGTCAGGCTTATCACTGGCCTGCTAGAAATCAGGAAAGAAGCAGGGAGTGGGCAAGGAGATGGTGGGATTTTGACAAAACAATGAATTGCATCCAAACAGATCAAATTTAATAACAGAGTATGAAAAGACAAAGTCCTCATTTTCACCTGTCTCTGGATTTGCAAACATAGATATTTTCTTTAGTGAGGAAACGATGGTATTTATGATTAGTTCATATTTCACACCTTTATTCATACATATCCAGTAATGTAAAAGACCTATTTCTTATTACATAGGAAATGCTGCATGCACTGGGGATTCACAGAAAAACTCAAAGCTTTTCTAGAAGTTAACGTAAGTAGTTGGTCACAGGAGTACAGTCTAAAAAACAAAGCCTTCTTTCTGACTCTGCAAAAATTAAGTACTGACATGTGAAACCTGCTGAGAGTTTCATCTGTTTTTACTGTGAAAGCCTCATTCTTTTTGTCTAAGTATGTGCATACACACATCATGCTTTAAAGATGCTAGCTAACTCCGACAGACTTACCAGAGGGTAAAGAATGTAGCAGCGCCCCCTAGTGTTCACCGAGTCCAGTTACAGTCCACAAATGTGCAACTAGATGGGCCCCTTCAGTTTTCATCACCAGATGGCCAGAACAACAAAACACCAAAAGTTTGGCTTTGTTAATATAATAATCCCAAACCAAACATCACACGATATTAAATATTATTCAAAGAAAAAAGTGAATGCAAGTCAGAAATATGAACTTTCAGTCAACACTTTAATAATACTTTTTACTACTTTTTACTATTGCAATGAAGATCAATGCAATGTCACTTGCAAATACAATAAGGTTACACTTGGAATACAGGCACAATATATACCTGTCAGGTAAAGGTGAGTTGGCCTTCGAAAACTGGATTGCTGGTGCCAGAATAAGGCGAGCTAATTTAATTTTTGCTCTCAATAATGTGATAAATTTAGCTTTTTTATATTGGATTTAAATTTGTGAAGAGTAAATCAGTAAAGCAGACCAAGCTGATCTGTC
The DNA here is from genome assembly GCF_057876585.1 of Rhinolophus sinicus. Classification (NCBI taxonomy): domain Eukaryota; kingdom Metazoa; phylum Chordata; class Mammalia; order Chiroptera; family Rhinolophidae; genus Rhinolophus; species Rhinolophus sinicus. Next base: position 62,867,468 of record NC_142516.1, on the reverse strand, counting down.
ACATAACTGTTAACATTATGTCTTACAAATGCTTTGTTTTTATTTTTAAATGAGGCGTGCTGACAGATTAGAAAACGCTGCGCTCACATTTCCCTTCTGCCCATATACTTCCTCGTTATTGCAAGTCCATTAATCAGAGTGTCGAGGGTAGGTCCACAGATATGGCTGTTTAAGACACTAGTACAAGTAAAGCAGACTACATCTCAATGAATGATAATGATCATGATGACTAACACGCTATCTATCAAGAGTTTTTACAGGGGAGGAAATTGAGTCCAAGGCCATAGAGTTCATGGTGGTGGCTGAGGTAAGATTCAAACCCAGGGAATCTGACTCCAGATCTGGATCACTCTGGGATATGCTGCCTCCCAAATGCAGCGATGCTACATAGATGCTACATAGAATCTCCATGGAAAGGCTATACAGATAAATCAGCCCATGAATTGGCATGTAACTGTTGCCACGGACCCAAGATGGGGATGGTAATGTGTTTGAAAAGTTGTATCTGAACATCAGCCTGGAAAAAGAGGTGTCATTATGCAGACTGGTGCTTGCCTCATGCAACCACCTATGAACTACAGCTGTGATACTGCCCCTAACACTGCCGAAGGTGTGGTTACTTAAGGGGTGATCTCTGGAAATTTGAGCGTGGTTCCTGCCAAGTAGCATTTTTTTTTTTTTCAGCATTAAAATCAGGTTTAAAACAAAAATCCTGAACAGTAGTTTTGGCTAGAAACAAGGGGCTAGCTGGATCCATGTAGAGAAGACTGGAACCCTAATGACAGCCTGTGGAAATAGGCATGTTCTCTGGATTTACCACAGAACAATCAGAGATAATGGCCCAGATCATTGAGGAAACTCTTGATTTTCCTTTGTAAGCCATTTGTGTTCTTGAGTTTTAGAGAGTAATCAGAGACAGTTCCTGCAGAAAGTGAGAGTTTTAGCTCTGATATCAGAAAAAAAATACAGGCCTAGCTTTTTAAAAAATTATCTTTGATAAAATTGGATACTTAACTTTGTAAGCGGGCATTTTCCCGCCAAATCGCGTCCTAACGTGGGGCTTTTTTGACATTTTTCTCGCCAAAATTAGACTTTACATAAAATATTCATATCTTTCGATCTATTTGATATTTTTCTATGAAACTTTCAGTGTTTTAGTTTAAAAAGAGGTCTCTATTTATTTACTTTGCAAAATTTTTGCCGGTTCCAACTAGAGGCGATATGACGAGTTTACTCGTTTCCCACAAATAATGTTAATTTTATTTTTCAATTTCTTAATTTTATTACTAGATGAATACATAATCACTGTGACCAGTAACATCATCAAAAGATGTTTAAAGGGAAAGGGAGTCATCTCCCTTCACCCGTCTGCTTTATTCCCTGAGGTAACCAGTGTTAACATCGGATGTCCATCCTTCCACTGTGTCTCAATAGCCATGCAGCCATACATACTCACACACATACGTGTGCAAGATCAGCTTTTCTGAAAGTGAAATGTACTAGATGTGTTGTTTTGCAACTTAGTCTTCTCACTCATCACTACATCATGGACACCTCTCCAAGTTGACAGATATTAATAAAAGATTCTTTTGAGATAGTGCACAATATTCCATAGTATGGATATGCCATAATTAATTCTAATATTTCTCTGTTGGTTAAAATTGATTTTGTTTCCAGTTTATAGCACTGGAAGACACTGAGGCAACTGACCTATAACATACATCTTTACCTTCTAGTGCCTGCTTTCCAGAGATTCTCCAAAGTTGGATGTCTTAGTCAAAACATGTGATATTTTAAATTTTATTTGATATTGCCTGATAATTTGCAAAAATGGTGACAACTGAATATTCAACCAGAATTGTGTAATACTGCCCATTCCCTAATATTCTTGCCATTCATGGATACTTTTACACTTTAAGTTTTGTCAATGCAATGGACTTTAAAATATCTCATTTTGTATTAAATATGCATTTCTTCACCAAGGTTAGACATGTTCATGTTTATAGGCTATTTGGATTTCACATCCATCTACTTTGTCCATTTTTATATTGGGTTACACGTTTTTATTTTTAAATCTGGAAATTCTTTTAATGTTAGAGATATTAGCCCTTCGCCTTTCCTATACCAGTGGTGCCAAAAAAATTGTATACAAGTGGACACTTTGGTCAACGTTGTTCAAGCAATAGTTCGCCATAATCTGAAGTGTCTGGATGCTGATGGTCACCACTTTGAACACCTCTTGTAATTGCAGAAGTCAAACGTGGCTTGTATTCATCTTTTGTTATCAGTATATATTGACTATCACAATTTTAATGCAGTTTTTCTTTCTTAAAATGTGTATACATTTTTTGGCACCTCCTGTACACTGAAATTTTCTCTCATCTCTCATTTTTCGTTTTTCTTCTTATCATATCTTTTATTATTCAATATAAAAGTCACACCATTTAATATGCATTTTTTTTGTTTTTGGCTTCATGGTTTCCTGTCTTGGTAGGAAATTTTTCCTAATATTTTATTATTTCATATTTTATATTTATACCTTTAATTGATCTGGAATTCATTTTGTAAAATGGATTGGCACTTAGCTTTTGTTTTCTCCTGTGTTGGATAGCCAATTATGTCAGCAATACTATTCAATTGTCTAACTGAACCAAACTTTTCTCACTGAATTGACATGCCATCTCTGTCAAATGTAATTTCTCACACATGTTTACATCCATTTCTGGACATTTACTATATTGCACTAACATCTCTGTCTATGCCTGCACCAATTCTATTTGATTTTTGTGGGGTTTAAAAAATACTTTTTAAATTATTTATTTTTTTCAGTTAAAGTTGACATTTAATATTATTTTATATTAGTTTCAGGTGTACACGTCTAGTAAGACAAGTTTCCTTACACTATTCTTCTCCCATCATTTTCTTGGCTCTTCTCAAACCTTGTTTCTTTTATGTGAGCCTTGAAATCATTTTAACCAGTCCCTTCCTCCAAACAAACAAAACCAAAAACCAATTGATATTCTACTAGAAAATGAATTCGATTTAAACAATAATTTTTAAAAGGATAACCACTTATACAAACCTTCTGCCATAGAGAAGCATGCACATTGTCAGTAACCTATGATTTCTGTCTGGAAAACTGTGAGGTTTTGTGTGTGTGTGTGTGTGTGTGTGTGTGTGTGTGTGTGTGTGTGTGTGTGTTCCATGCTCCTTGGAGTTTAGAAAAGTTACTAGGAAATATTGAAACACATATCTTCCTTCAGGACTCAGAAAACCTCTTTAGTCTAGAAGTTCAAAACATTCTTCAGCTCAGGAAAACTTTTCTTTTTCTATTATTAATTATTTCTCCTCCTTTGATGCCCCTTTCTTGTTCCAGAACTTCTATCATTGCATGTTATGTCTCTTAGATACATTTTCCAAGTCTCCTACCTGTTTTCTCATGACTTTAATTTTTTTAGGCTTTCACTCCATATTAGGTATTTCTGTCTCTTGAGCTTCTAAAGCACAAACTCAGTTTTCTGCATTAATCAATCTTCTACTCAGGTTATTAATTATTATTATTATTGTATTACTATTATTTTAGTTTTAGAATTTAATTTTGGTGCCTTAATTACATCTTCCTGACAGTTTTCTGCCATTTTTTTGTTAAGGTTCTCTCCTATTTCCCCCGTAAGTTCTACTTCATTGAGACTTGCTGTTCTAAGATGGTCGCATGCTCTCAAGGTTACACTTCGCTTTAGTGAGTTGTCATTTTTCTCTCCTGATCATGTTTTGTGGTCCTTCAGCACTCATAGTGGCTCAGGTCTTGAGCAGTGGCAAACCAGGCAGCGTTGGAAGACAAGTAACTTCCTCCCCTACTATCTGCCAGTGAATCAGTTCGTAAACCGTTTCCCTTCTGAGGGGCGGGGAAACTGGCACTATAGACCCCAGCCTCCCCAAGGCAGGCAGCCCCCTTTTCCCAGTAGCAAGGCCTGGGAACACATCTGCCTTCCAGTGGGAGTCACCTCTGGTATTGACAGCATGGAATGTGCCTTCCCAAGTCACGTGCAGCAACTGAGTAAAAGAGGATCTTTCTTGAACGGAGGGGATCTCCAGGCTTCCTCGGGCTCAGAAGGTAGTTTCTAAGGCTGATGTTTGCTCTGTCTTGGGAGAGGACAAACTTTTCTTCTGCATCAGGTTTTTAAGATCTCACTAGGCGCCAGGAACAACCACGAACCCACCTGCTTTGTCTCTGCAGATCCTAAGAAAACCATTTCCTCATAGGTGCCCTCCAGCCCCTCATGCAGAAGGAGGCATTCCATTTTTCCTTACATGTCCCATTATTAGAGTTGAACAGAGCAAATAGGGAAGACTTGTGCTGCTCATCAGACAGTCACCTTCCAGATATAGAGAGTCCGAATGATAATTTATATAGTCTAAGCTGGTAATATTTTTCTACTTCATGACTATTTCACACTTCTATACAAAGGGGCAGGATATTGGATAGTAAGTATTTAATGTAGATAAATCTAGGTATGCTGATTTATTTGTAATTATATATATTGTGATATATATATGTATATATGTATGTGTGTGTGTGTGTGTGTGTATGTGTATATATATATATATATATATATATATATATATATATATATATATCTCACAATATACGATTCCATCAGGGAATATAATATACCAGGGATTCCAAAGAGCTCACCAACCACCCCTGAGAGAATCCCATCCTTGACCATCAATTACATCTTCGCTAGTCACTGAGTTCAGGCCAATCTCTCTGCCTGAGCCATTCCTTACAAAGGGTATTTCAGTCTAATCGTTTCTGAGGCATTCGTTTGGTTTTGGCTTTCGGTTAAGGAAACATGAGGAGCCTTGAGACCTATGCATCCTTAGGTTTTCAAGAAATATCATGTTTAATTACTCTTGATTCACAGTACCTTGGCAGTACCACAGAAGAATTTCCAGTAAATATAAAATCTTCTAACTAGGCATGAAACATTAGCATTATGCCAAAATGCCTAATTTCCTTATCCGGAAAACTTGACCTATTAAAAGAGAACCTAAAGTAACTGTGGCAAAACTCTAAGATTTGTTAAATTTAGGGGGTGGTCACATTGGTGTTTGTCACGTCCCTCTCTATATTATTCTGTAGGTTGAAAGTATTTTGTATTAAATTTAAAAGATTGTTATCGACAGAAGTGACATCTTTATGTAGGCTCAAGTAATAAGCTGAGGATTAGTTTAAAAATGCTGTTAGTTTCTACTCGGCAAGTTTGGAATGTGCATTTGTGACCTGAGCAAATAGGAATATTTCACAGTATCCTACCTATACTCTACCATTTCTATTTTTTGCTTATGATTGCTCTTCTTACCTCAGGATTAAGGAAACAACCACGTATTTGGCTTCCTTATTCTGTGCCTGAAGGTGAAGTGGGTAGAATAGGCTCTCCACCACAATTAATAGACCTGTCCAGGGCATCCAGGGCTCTGTTCCTTACAATAGCCAAGGTTCCTTGGGACAGTCCATTATCTCTCAATCCATATTGAAACTATGCCAACACTGAGGATATAAATGTTCAGACTGTGTACATAAATGTGACACATTCATGAGTTTTCCTTGCTGTGTCACATGGTACATTGTTTTCTTTGTTCAAATGTAGAGAATTATACAACTATGTAGGAAAAAAATACATTCGCATAACACATTCTTTACTTACTTATTTTTCAATGCAAAAGAGGGAGATACTGAAAGAGAGAGACGGAGAAGAGGGAGGAAGGAAGGAATGGGGGAGAGAGAAAGGGATGGAGGTCAGGAGGGAGGAAGAGAGAGAATGAATGAATGAATGAATGAATGAATGAATGAATGAATATGAATCTTTGTGGTGACAAGGCACACAGACCAAAGCAGGGTTATGAAACCCCCTAATGGAGGATATGTTTGCTGCCATTGAGGAACCTAACAGACGTTTGAAAGAAGCCCTGAATAGCTCTGAAATCTTCTGACTGATATTTACATACTAGTGCTTCACTGTTATTCCTTTTCTTTGATTAAAGACCTTAATTGTCACGAGTTCATTTTTTTATACTAAAGGTCACCACTGTCAGATACTCAGCCCATTCCTTAACGTTCAGACAGCATTTCTGAATATAAGACAGAACAGTGTAGGAAACTGCCCCCAACACTCCTGGACTGGCTGGATACACCTTGGCTTACTGATTCCAGTGCAGTTGCCTGGAATAACCAAGGTGGGAAGCTGAGTTTTTACATGAGGTCGGACAATTAAATTCACGAATTTGTTGCAATGATGTTGCTAACCTTTTTTTTATATCAGAGGGATTATTCATTATGAATTTGTACCAACTGGACAAACAGTTAACCAAGTTTACTATTTGGAAGTGCTGAAAAGGCTGCATGAAAAAGATAGATGATCTGAACTGTTCGCCAACAATTCATGGCTCTTGCATCACGACAATGCACCAGCTCACACAGCACTGTCTGTGAGGGAGTTTTTAGCCAGTAAACAAATAACTGTATTGGAACACTCTCCCTACTCACCTAATCTGGCCCCCAATGAATTTTTTCTTTACTTGAAGATAAAGGAAATATTGAAAGGGAGACATTTGGATGACAGGACACCAAAGGTAATACGATGGCAGCTCTGATGGCCATTCCAAAAAAGAGTTCCAAAATTGCTTTGAAGGGTAGACTAGCTGCTGGCATCGGTGCATAGCTTCCCAAGGGGAGTACTTTGAAGGTGACTGTAGTGACATTCAGCAATGAGGTAACTAGCACTTTTTCTAGGATGAGTTTGCGAACTTAATTGTCCGACCTTGTATACGACAATCCACAGTCCTGTATCTCTGACCGCCTGAAGCTGCTTTTAGAAAGAAGGGATGGGTACATGCCAGTCTCTGCCCTCCTGGCTGATACAAGGGTAGCTTGTGTGTCGCACTGCCATCCATGGTGAGCAGTGTGACTGCTCATTTTGCTACTTTTGAAAGTACTGAAATTAGAGCATCTAGTGATTTTCTAAGTTACATCCCTCAAATTTTATATTCAATTAAACTGAGGCTTAAATAGGAGAGTTTTTCACTTATAGCCAGGATATAAAAGAGAAAACTTTGAAATGATCCACCTATAAGAAAATCAGCTTTGGAATATCTTCCCCACTCCATGGAAAAGAAAAATAAAGTTACTACCTAGTCTAACAGGTAGTCACCCTTCTGCAAAAAACTCTCAATCATCTTCCGTTTTTAGTGTAAAATCCAAATTTCTTACCAAACCTGCAAGATCCTACACCATGTTTTAACCATCAGTTGTCATCACACTCTGAACCTCACTTGTTTGGGTTTTCATTTTATCACTTCCCACCAAATGAGTATTATGTGTGTATTACTTTTACCTGTCTGTTCTCTCAGGGTAAACTCTACAAGAGAGAGACCTCTGAGAGTACTAAACATTAGCACTCAATATATGTGTATAATCGTTGAACAAATGAATGAAAGATTGGTGGAAAAATGGATGGATAAATGACATTTTCTTCCTGTTTCTTCAAAACTTAAGTAAATAAGTTACTTATGATATCCTGTGTCTAATTAGAACACCCTAATGCATTTTATTAATGTTAAAGGTAGATAACTATATTAGCTATGCATGCTGTAGTTGCTGTTGCTATTAATATTGCAACATGTAATGATTGGTATTATGCTGTATTACTTGTGAAGAAAATGCTATCCAATGCATCTCATGCTCCCAATACTCTCCATTCTTTACATTTGTTAACAGGGCTGTCTTTAACCTTTTTGTTGTCATGTATCTTTTTGAGAATCTGATTAAATTGATAGGATCCTATACCTAGAAAAATACAGACACACCTAATTCTCTGGAAAACGTGTGGGTTCATGGACTCCCCTAAAACTAACGAAAGCCTAGGTAAGAAGTTTCTGTTATTGAGCTTTAGAGAGAGCTATGTACATATTGTCTTGCAGAGCTATCAGTTAGAAAGTCTTCTGTCCACAACCGTATATTAGTTGCATTGGACCTACTGAATTACTCATTCCTTTTCTGGAGGTATTATTTCCATTTTGATGTGGGTTGATGGTTGTGGCAGTGGTGTTGATGGCGCTATGTAGGTGTGTGTTCCCACTAGGATTCACGTTCTAAAACATATGGAAAAGTAATGGGGAGACTTTAGTTTTCATGTCAGCTATGTCACTTTGTAGCTGTCAAACTACATGCAAATAACTCAATTTCTCTCTGATTAATTTTTCTTGTCTTTAAAAAGAGGAAAATAGCGTATACCTTAGAACACTGTTACAAAAAAATAAGAAGACATAGGTAAAGAAAGTCTCTGGTACTATGTACCTGACATAGGTAAGCACACAACAAATAACTATTACTTTACTATCCTTGCTGTTACCATTTTTCTTTGGGCTGATGTTCTCATCTCCCTTCTTATTTGGGTACCCTTAGACCAATCTACTAGACAAAAACATTTTCAAAATCATTTTGTGTTTCTATATAGTAATATACAGTATTACCAGTTTCTCTATGACTTTTCTATAAATGGCACTAATTCAGAATTGTTTCAGTTCACAAGAATGAAAGATTAAATCACTGTTGGATTACATGCAGAAATTAACCCAATTATTCTTCAAGATGGCAATATATTTGCTGTATAATATCAGTATCATCAAACAAGAGTAGAAATTACATTACTCTAAATATACACCAGATGGCTCTTGGGTGACATGGTTATTTAAAAAAAAAAAAAAAGTCTTGATTGTTTATAGTTCCCCCAAGGGCAAAATCTGTGTCTAATCTGTGCCTATAATTTACCCACAGCAACCAACTGGAGGATGCAGCAGTGAAATATAGTTTAATTTATGGTAACAGCAATAATTTACCATTCTTTTCACAACAAAAGTCTCTGTTAATTAGTCTAAAAAGATTTGAAGATTTCAATGAAGACAAAAAAAAGAAAAGTAATATTCAGGTTTCTAAGGTGTGTGCTAGCTGATGTCAAAGGATAAGAAAGAAATAAAATTTTGCTTGCAGATGCTCATTTCAAAGTTTAAAACCTCAGCATGGTAAATGGTGCAGCGACTCAGAATGTGGTCTGAGAAGGAATTTTAGACCAGAATTTTTGCTTTATTTTGTTATTTGTTCACTGAAAGTAAATAAACAAAAATTTAAAAAAGAATGTGCTCTTACTTGTGCCAGACACTGTACTAGGTCCTGGTGACACAGTGAAAAACAGAAGAGACATTGGTCATTTGCCTGCACAGGAGGGGTAAGGGGCAAGGAAGGGATGTTAGGAAAAATGAAAGTGTTGTTTTTCATTTCCCTTAATGAGATTTCTCTTAATCTGACTTATAATCACATATAAATGTATGTCTGTAACAAAATAAGTAACTTAATCAAGAAGCTAACTCCCTCTTTTGAAATTCAACAAACCAACCCAACATTTGGCCAACTTCCCTTGTAAACATTCTTTGTTCTCAGTTCCCTGAAGCCCTTAAAATGACCACTAACTGAATTTTTTTTCCCCTTCCAGCAAAAGGTAAGTACTACAGCACTCCTGAGCCAGAGAGACTTTGGAATCAGTGCTTGAGATCAATTTTGTTTCTTGACTCTCGGAAGTTGAGGGAGCTGCTTATGCGATCACCATACCAACTCTGGAACACACTGCTACACAAATACCATGGCTGAGCGGGAGGCCCTCCTCACGTCTCCCATCCTGACTTCCCAGCACGGACACCAGTTATATCCTGACCCATTTGCTTTTATCCCCATAATTCCTAGATTCCTAGTAGTTGGCCTACACCTGATGGGCCCAATAAGGTCGCCATGAGCCACATATGGCTACAGAGCACTTGAAATGTGACTAGTCCAAATGGAGATGTGCTGTAAGTATACAATACACATTGGATTTCTGAGACTTACTATGACAAAAAACAATATGAAATACCTCATTAATATTTTTTATATTGCTTAAAAGCCAAAATAATATTTTTCAAAAGTAGGATAAATAAAATCTACTATTAAAATTCATTTCACCTGTTTCTTTTTACTTTTTATAAACATATCAACTAGAAAATTTTGAATTACATATGTGGCTTGCATTATATTTCTGTTGGACAGTAAGGCACTGGACTCCCTTAATGGTATTTTAGATTTCAGTTTTCCATATGGTTTAAGGCTATTTGCTTCCCTGGTAGGAACTCCCTGGTCCAACCCTTGCCATGTGGGAATTCACCCAATGTCAACTCTTCACCCCCCACATTGATGGTCAGGCTTTTTGCCAGATACAAGCTGTTTCAGAACTCCGAAATGTAATGCAAATAAGACATCATATATAACATTACTTTATAATAGTTGTTGGTGACAGTTCAATCCAATGCCATCATGCAATAAACTCTGCAAGATACTGCATAGACTAGAAGGAAGCGAGGCAGGGTACAGGTACAGCTCCTGCCTGCACTGAGCTTCCTGTCGAGGACAAGGGGAAAGGAAAGTGACCTAAGCTGAGAGAGAGAAGAGAAGGCATGCTCCATAGGAGAAAGCTGGTAACCTTGTTCTTAGACAGCACCCCGTCATCACCACTGCTGGTTTGTATCAGCAAGTTATAATGTACCACAGGGATGCAGAAGTGGGAGAAAAGCCAGATAAGTGGGGAAATCAGGAAAAGTCTCAAGAAAGAAATGATGAATGAGTTCATGCTTGAAGGCTTAGGCAGAAGAGTGAAGGATCGTATGTTCTGGGTAAAGAGGAGGAGACAGGGAGGTGTAGGGAATGTTTGGGGAGGAATGAGTAATTGAATTTGGCTGCAGCCGAGGGGCCAAAAGCCTGCAGAGGTGGATAGAGGATGGGACATAAAAATGTGAGAACACAGATTCCACCTGGGAGGTTTCACTTAATGTGCTAGACAATGGCAAGCCATCAGATCTGTGCTTAGGGAGGATAATCAATAATGTTGTAGAGTTGAAGTGAAATGAGGGAAAAACCAGAACTGAGGAGACCAATAATTCTTGGAAGAGTTTATGCCACAGAGGCTGTCATTCTTGTTTCCACACCCCTGGTAAATATTGCCAGCTGGTCGTGACGCGCTTTCTCAACGGCAACCTCTGAATTCTTCTCAACACAGTACTGCAGGAAGCTATAAACTGGTACATGGAAGAAAATTGATTTTCTATCATTCAGTTATCAAAAGTGTTAGGACCCTTAACTAGGGTGGTATCAACACTGGCAGAGAAGGAAAACCACAAACTCATGTCAGAGCTTGAATGTCATCATCTGGCATCTCATTGGAGAGAGGGAATGCAATTACATGAAGCATTCACACCTGTTTAACTCATAATCATGGTGCCACCAATAGAAAAGAGAAGCTCAGGAAGACTGTGGTCTTCCCTTAGAATATGAAGCATTTGATTTTAGGCATGTTGCATATGAAGCAGTGGTAGAAAAGTTAGGAAGAAAATCTCAGGGAAGACTTGGGAGGCACAACTGGAGCTGTGGACGCAGAATGGGTCAGAAGGTTGTGATTGGGAAGTCTTCTATACAGAAGTCACAGCTGAAGACATGGACTGACAGTTAGAGGAAAACAGGAAAAGGTCTGAGGAGAGAATTTAGAGCATGCCTCCATTTGTGCTGCACGATGAAGGAGTGCGTGTAATGTATGCATGATCACAGAGGCCCAGAGAGAACAAAGCTAATGGGGTGCCCTAGAGATTCAGAGGAGAGAATTTTAAGAAGGTCGTTGTTTCAAAGGTCCCGGTGTTTAGAGGTGATAAAAAAGACAATCAAATTTGTTCATTGGGAGATCGCTGGTAATCTTTGAGAGAGTACTCAGAATTAGAGATGGTGGGGATGAAAGGAAGTCTACAATGGAGTGAGCTAATTATTAAGGGCATAAAAGTATTGAGCATAGGAAAGAACAGAAGAAGAAGGAATACTATTTTGAAACATTACGAGAGGGAATGCATTTTGACTATTTTTAGGCTACAGAGGACTGAAATTGATATATTTATAGGCTGAAAGAAATGATTTACTGCAAAGGGCAAGATTAGTGATAAGCTGGGAAAGGTATCATTAATGGAGCAAAACTCAGGAAGCTCAAGAAAATGTGATCAAGGGCACCAGTGGGGTGAAATTAGGAGCTTCCAGAGATTGAACCTTCTGAGCCAGTAGTGAAGAAAGAGAGGGAGAATAAGGACATAAGAATATTTAACAACTCTGGGAAGGTAAATAACTTATCACTAATCTCTACATAAATTTGGGAGCCAAGATTCTAGTTCAGGCTTGCCTGGCTCCAAAGCTCAGACTCACAGCTATTCCTCTAATTCCCTAGGGGTTTGAACTACATCCTCCATCACAGGGCCTGGCAGACAGAGATGAATGTTTTCTGAATACATGAATTGATGATTTCACTGTGAATTCAAATCACTGTAAATGTTAATCATTGTGAATATCAATTATTGCCATGTAATGCTTTTGATGTAGAAGCGACACAAAATGGGCAACATGTTTGGTAATCACTGGAAATATCATGTTCTAATGCTTTCTCATTCTGGCAACACAAATGCTGGCCATTCACTCTGGCTCAAGGCCCCTGACCTATATAGGCTATCTAACAGGTGGAAAGGCCTGACTGGATACATGTCCACTGGTCAACAAGCACACTGAAAACAGCTGAGTCAAGAGACTGTCTGGCAAGCACAAGCACGTACGGGGTCTGACAATCAAGTCACGAACCCATCATAGTAAAAGTGCTGCATACGTTATTGCTGAATATCACTATGGTCACCTTCGAAGTACTCCCCTTAGGAAGCTATGCACTGATGCCAGCACTTAGTCCACCCTTCAAAGCAATTCTGGAACTCTTTTTCTGGAATGGCCATAAGAGCTGTCCTCGTATTACCCTTGATGTCCTGAATGTCACCAAAATGTCTTCCTTTCAATATTTTCTTTATCTTCAGGTAAAGAAAGAATTCATTGGGGGCCAGATCAGGTGAGTAGTGATGAATTGTTGGCGAAAAGTTCAGGTCATCTAACTTTTTCACGCAGCCTTTTCTGCCCTTCCAAATAGTAAGCTGGGTTAACTATTTGTTCAGTTGGTACAAATTCATAATGCATAATCCCTCTGATATCAAAAAAGGTTAGCAGCATCCTTGCAACAATTTCACAAATTTAATTTTCAGACCTCGTATGACACTGGCTTTAAAGTAGGGCAAAAGGCAGACTAGTTAACTGAACTTTTTTAGAATGCACATGACATTGAAGTATTGTGTACAATATTAAAAAACTTAGACTGGAAAAGGCTCATTGCTCATTCAACAAGTCTATGGTCTACCCTTCACCACTGTATTTACTTTTCCAGCTTATTTCAATATCAGTAACTAGCCCCATTTTCATGCCAACAAAACTGTTATATATCTGTCAGAGGGAGGTGTGGTGAAAATGAACATTTACAACTTAATAAGTGTTTAAAATACTGCTTAATTAAAACACTATAGAATAAAGGCTTCTCTTTAGTTCTCCCAAACACTTTCTATTTACAAACACCAATGGAACAAAACATTCTTTATTCACATTAAAAAAAGAACAAAAGTCACTGGCAGTAAAAACATTACTTAGTAGCTACCTCATTAAGCATAATAAGCAAGACAAAATATTTGCAATATTTGTACAGGTTAAAACAGACAAGTTTACATGAAGCCCATTCTGTTGCTCCAGAAATCCACAAGATGTCAACTGAATTTGGTATCTTGATGTCTTTATCTCTTTTGATCTGTTTCTCTTCTGCGTCACTCCCAATCCCTATCTCACTTAGTACACGAAAAATCCTTACCAACACTGACACTTTACTGTACGTTAGCTTAACAATGCCCACTAGAATTGTTGCATTTTTAATGTGGGCTAAAAGGAGACAGATTCTGGGAATGACTCTCTAATGGAAATCATCCTTATACCTAAGTTGGGAAAATAACAGAAAAAGGAGGCTATAGTCGGTTCTCATAAAATCTTACTAGTGGGATCACCACTTGCTGTATTAATGGTTTAAGGCAGCCTTAACCAAAGTAATTGCATGGCTCCTCAGGAGGACATATTGTCTATTAAAAACATTAACATCATTACAATTTATGTTCTAAATGTTCCCCCAAATTCAGTCATAGTATTCTTCTATCTCTCCTTCATCTTAGAATATTCATGTTTATTCCTACCTAAAGTTATAGAGAATTAAAAAGTCAATTGTGGGGGGGAGGGGGTGAAACGGGTAAAGGGTGTCAAATATACGGTGATGGATGGAAAGGAGACATTTTGTGGTGAGCACATTACAGTGTATACAGATATCAAATTATAATGTTATACAACTGAAACTTATATAATTTTATAAACCAATGTTACCTCAATTAGAAAAAAGTCAATTGTGTTAAAGTTTCTATGAGTTAAAAAAACAAACTCCCCAAAAGTGTTCCTTCGTTATCTCGTACTAGTTGACCAGTTCTGAAACACAAACCAGTTATCAGGAAACACTGATAAACCAAGTTTATTCTGGAACAAATATTTGCCACTTGAGGGAATCACAACTTCTCTCCAAATACTTGCTTCTCCCTGGAAACCTCTACTCTTGCTAATCTCAGACCATTATGGGGCGTTTTGCCCCTCTTTTCCTTTTCCCTTCATTAGAAAGTTATATTATTGATTTTCTTTTACTCCTCCCCTCTTTCTATCATATTAGAGAAGGGATGGGAAATAAAATTATCAATTTTTTGGTACCTATTACAAGTCAAGCATTGTGCTGACTAATCTCATCTAACATACCTAATTATCCTAGTCTCTCCCCATTTTACAGATGAAGAAACACACTCAGAGAGGTTGAGTAATAGCAAGAGTGCAGAGGCAAGATTTGTACCCTGGTAAGGCCCCAAGGACCAGCTCCTACTGTACTTGGCTGCCTGCAGCGAAGTGTGTGGTTCAAAAAGCACATCTCCTCTCAAAGGTGCTGTGTTATAAATGAGTCACTTACTAACTGAAAACAACAGAAGATGGAATCACTGCAAGTGATTGACAATGATCTTAATTGTTTTTCTTCCCACTATTGCAATTACCCCATTTCAAAATTACATGTGAGAATCCTGACCATTTCAGAGAATTTCCACACAATCCTAATATTCATTTACAATCTCTTAAAGAAAACAGTGTGACATTTATTTTCCATGAAGGACTATAGTCACCATCTCCTAGGCCTCTGAATCTAAATCAGAATTGTAGATGAAAGCAGCTTTTAGAGAAATAAATATTCAGAACCCAGATGAAACAGTACTTCTTCGGGTGATTAAAACTCCTTCTTCTGGCCTCTAGAGGGAGGTACAGTGTGAGCAATGGCCCAATTGAGAATTCTCATCACTTCTGACACATGCTCTATCTAGTGTGCACGGCTCACTGCCTAGTGCATGAAATGTTCAAAAAATGAATGGGGAAAAAAATCATGACTTTAGCAGAACAATTACATTTAATTTTATTTTATCTTACTCAAAGGATGCATCAAATACAAAATAAAAAATTAACAAAGGAAGAAAATGGTATACCATTAAGTATCAATGCTCTATATAAAATGGAATAGAACAGTTTATTGGGATTACAGAATCTTTTCAAATGCAGCACGTTTCAACAAAATAGATTCAGTTGATTGCTTAAGTTTTTCTAAATACTCACATTTCATTTATATGGCATAGAAGAAGTAAATCAAATATATGTATCTCAGAGGTGGTCTGTATTAGGTTTCTGTACAAGAGGATATTTTAGATTTATTAGATTTATGTAGTGATTTTCTTCGGAAGAGTTCAAAGCACTTTTTTTATTCATAACATTTATATAAAGAATACCAAACATTTCCCCAAATGCTAAAAGAGACCCAGGTAAACAGCAGAGCCCGGAATATGAGAACAGTGAGAAAATAGCAGAAATGTAGATGCAAATAGATGTAGAAGGGCCAGTGTGGAATGAATCAGCCCTTTCTGCACACAATGCCCCACATGTCTGTGAACACCACCGTCATGTTGTCAGCCCTGAACTAGTAAACAGACACGCCAAGACAGATGACTCTGCTTGGATATGTGGTGATACAAGACAAGTGGTGCAATTTCAGGGACGTAAATGGCCAGTGGCTCCTCTCCCAGATTGGACGGCTGTCTGCCATGCAGGATACATATACCTTTTGACATGTAACATCTTTTTGGAAATCTGAGGGGTATAAAGTTAAACATGAACATAAAGTTATATTTCTTTGCTATATGGACCTGCTTTCACTTAGAGATACCAAAATGTTACCAAATATTTATTAGGCAATTAAAAAAGTATAGGGCAAGAGTCATCCTCTGGAAGAAGGATTAACTGTGTGAAGATTCTGCCCCTCACGTGGGAATAAAACATGAAAATTTTAAAACATAATTACTTCTGTAACTGTAGATGCACATAAATCTGGAAGTTTCCTGAACCATGTCTTTTATGACTATTTAAGAGATTTATTACATTATGGGAAACTGTATAGCAGTGGAATGTCAAGAATATTGACTATTTGCATTGCATTGCATTTTCCAAAAGAATATATGTGAATGAGATGTATATTTTTCTTCATAGTCTCCTGCAAAATATATCAAAAACTTTAATTCCTGTGCTGCTGAGATAAATTAATAGATACAATCTGGGCTGCATGAATAGGTATTAAATTTAGTAGATAGACTTGCAGTTTCTTATCTCTTTTAGTAACCTAAAAATAACAACTGGATGGAATTTCTTCCCAAGTCTGATGAAACGTATAAACACATTTTCCATGTTATCACAGGAAAGTGAAGCAGGTCTGCATGCTGCTAAAGATGAAATAGCATTTGATGTGAATCTTCTGAGACTTTTAATTCAGAGATATTCAGCTGAGTCCTGGAATCTGACATGGATGAGGTGTGATCAAAAACTACAGTGAGGGCCGGCCTGGTGGCTCAGGCGGTTAGAGCTCCGTGCTCCTAACTCCGAAGGCTGCCGGTTCGATTCCCACATGGGCCAGTGGGCTCCCAACCACAAGGTTGCCAGTTCAATTCCTCGAGTCCCACAAGGGATGGTGGGCTCTGCCCCCTACAACTAAGGTTGAACACAGCACCTTGAGCTGAGCTGCCTCCCGGATGGCTCAGTTGGTTGGAGCACGGGCTCTCAACCACAAGGTTGCCAGTTCAATTCCTCGACTCCCCCAAGGGATGGTGGGCAGTGCCCCCTGCAACTAAAATTGAACACGGCACCTTGAGCTGAGCTGCCGCTGAGCTCCCAGATGGCTCAGTTGGTTGGAGCGCATCCTCTCAACCACAAGGTTGCCGGTTCGACTCCCGCAAGGGATGGTGGGCTGTGCCCCCTGCAACTAGCAACGGCAACTGGACCTGGAGCTGAGCTGCGCCCTCCACAACTAAGACTGAAAGAACAACTTGAAGCTGAACAGAACCCTCCACAACTAAGATTGAAAGGACAACAACTTGACTTGGAGAAAAGTCCTGAAAGTACACACTGTTCCCCAATAAAGTCCTGTTCCCTTTCCCCAATAAAATTTAAAAAACAAACCACAAACTACAGTGAATGTTTAAAGTAAAAAAAAAAAAAAATACAGTAAAAGACATATTGCCATTAATCACCCTCAAAATACTCCCCCTCACTTTGAACACACTTATCCAATCGTTCTTGCCACTTTCTGAAGCAGTTCTGGAAGTCCTTTTTCATGAGTGTCTTTAGTTGTGCTGTCGTGGCTGCCTCGATGTCTTGACTCAATTCAAAAAGTTTACCTTTCATGGTCATTTTGACTTTGGGGAAGAGCCAGAAGTCACATGGTACCAGATCCAGTGAGTAAGGTAGATGAGGACACACTGTAATGATTTTATTTGACAGAAATTGCCATACCAGAAGTGATGGGTGACATGGAGCCTTTCTGTTGTGATCACAAAATATGGTGAATGCTGCTGCCAAGTGCCATCCAATGAAAGGCAGGGATCTTCAATATGGGAAGTGGTGTGTTGAACCTTAGTAACAGTGTGTGACAAGTTTCAACTTGTTCGGTGCAGGCAGTTGGGTATGAGCTACGGTTGAGAGTAGATGTGTTTTAAGTGTGTGCATAAACCATTGTCCATATGCTCCATGACATACATCGCTTCTGGTATCTGGCAATTTCTTTCAAATAAAAACATTACAGTGTGTCCTCATCCATCTTATTCATGAGATGTGGCAACATCCAACTTCTGGCTCTTCCCCAAAATCAAAATGACCATGAAAGGTAAACTTTTTGAATCGATTCAGGACATGGAGGCAGCCACAACAGCGCAACTAAAGACACTCACAAAAGAGGACTTCCAGAACTGCTTCAGAAAGTGGCAAGAATGATGGGATAAGTGTGTTTGAAGTGAGGGGGAGGATTAATAGCAATATGTTTTTTCACTATAACTTTTTAAATTTAAACATTCACCGTATTGTTTGATCACACCTCATATAGATGTAGCTAGATACAAGACTGTGTCAGTGGCACACTCAAAACACTACTGATTAATTTAGGGTGAGGGAACTGGTTATTTGGAATTTAAATAGAAAGGCAACAATAACTATGGGGACTTCAAAAAATCATTTATATTGGAATCTGAAGATATGGAAGTGAAAGACTCTAGACTTCCAAGGGTAGAAACCTGGCAAAAGCACCTTCTCCCCCATTAATATACTTTTTCCTTAGTTTCTAGCAATGTGGTCATTAACAAAAAATGTTAAAAGGAAAGAAACAGAAAACTAAAAGTTAAGAACTCCCCAACAATAGGGAGAAATTGTCAACAGAGGAATGGTAAAGTCTTATGGACTTTCAGCTTGGCCTCTCTACTTTGTTCTGGGCTCTTGAGATCAATGGGGGAGGCAGAGTGAGGGGTCAGCCCCACCCTGTAAGAAGGGCATACAGTCACATTACCAGGAGTTGACAGCAGTGCAACAGTGGGCAAGTTATATAACTTCTCTCAGCCCAATGCCTGGTACTATGCAAGTACTCAATATTTTGTTAATTATTAGAGCTAATACCTGTGTAGGTACAATATGTCAGCTCCAAAAGGAAATTCAAGATGATTAAAATATATCGTATGAGAGGGGTACAGTAACTTTACAGTGGAGAAACCTGGCAAAGTCGTCAAGGTTAACATCAGCAGTGATACATCTTATTGATAGCAGGTACCCTTGATGTGATGTGATGAAGAGGTCACTTCTCTCTGTGATCTTCTCCAAAGAACCCTAACACCTGTCTAGTTATAATAAAAAAAACCCAAACTGCAGAAATTCTACAATATACCAGACTAGTACTCCTCAAAACTATTAAGGTTAAAAACAAGTAAAGTCTGAGAATCTGTCTCAGCCAAGAGGAGCATAAGGAGGCATGATGATTGAAAATAATGTGGTGTCCTGACTGGGATTCTGAACCGGGGGGAGATATAAAATATATAGATAAAAAAAGTATATATATATTTTTTTGGAGGGGGAGGGGTAAATAATGTTTAGAATTTAATTAATGATAATAATGGACCAATGCTGGTTCCTTGTTTGTGACAAATGTACAACAGTAATGTAAGATGTTAACCACAGAGGAATCTGGGTGTGAGGTATACAGAAACTTTGTATTAGCTTTACAACATTTTCATAAATGTAAAATTATTCTGAAATAAAAGATTTATTTTAAAATAGTCTCTATGGAAAATCTGGTACGCAACCTACTGTGGCAACGTCTTTGACAGCTTTAATAGAAGACCTTGAAGTGCAATGGTGAGATTGCCTGAGGGCAAATCTATCTTTATATCATCCACAGGCAGGCATATTATAAGTTGCTGATTAAATTAATAAATATACTGCTATATTCTTAAATACTCCTAAAACATGATTAGTCAAATGCCCATCTAGCCAATTCTAGCACAATTAAAGGTTAATTAAATTCAAACAGCTGTCAGTCTTGGTGGGGTGGAAACAGAGTGGCTTTTGGAGCCAAGCAAACCGGGATTTAAGTCTTGACCCTGGCACTTCCCACTATTACCATTTAGGACAAGTTAAGTCAAGCACTCTGATTCTCAGTTCCCCTGTCTGTTAAACAGGTTTACTTATCTCTCAAGGTTCTGAGGAGTATAAAATAACACATATGCAGTATCTAGCATTGCCGAGGCTCAAGAAATGTCAGTTTCCTCCCTTTCTACTTCTATTTTCAGCTGCTACCATCCGACTGCTTCTTTGACATCTCTGCCTGGATGTCTCCCAAATACCTCAAAGTGGAAGTTTCAAACTAAATGCCTAATTCACCTCACAACTGTTCACAAACTCCTCCTGCTGACACGTTTTTCTCCTAGACTTCTCCAATTCAGTAAATGGCACCACCCACCCACCAGACACTCAAACGCTCATGCCAGCAATGTAGGAGTCACCCTCGACTCCTTCTTTTTCCTCACGTGCACCCTCCACATCCAATCCTTCAGCAAGTCTTACCCTTTTCGTCTGGGATACATTTCGCAGATCTGTCCACTTCTCTCCATCTCTCTTGCCATTAACCTAATCCAAGTAATTCATGCCTACACAAGTCTTCCCACTTACCCTTCCGCCCCTCACAATCAACCTTCCAGATATTGACGAGTACAGCTTTAAAAACATTCATCAGGGCATATCATTCCCATTCTTAACAGATTTCAAGGACGTCTCATTAGTTTTGGAATAAAGTCAAATCCCTTCCCCCTGAACATCACCCTTCCTCTCACTAGCCACCCAGTGCCACATGCACCTTTCTCAATCACAAGTGCCCTTCCCTCTGTTGGGAATGCTATGTGCCTCGCATTTTCCACAACTGATGACTTCTCAGCCTTTCAGGATTGGTGGTTTCTCTCAGCATCCCTTCTAATAAGATTTTCAAGGCCTATTATTCCTCTTTCATTGTGCCATGTGTATTTTCCTTGTAGCAGTTTACACATTTTATAATGCTTCCTTGGATGAGAAATAGAGAATATGATAATGCTTGACTTACCTTTGGTGAACTATAAAATACCATCACATTTAGTTGTAATCCTCCTCTAACCTAGTCTGTATGGTACCAAAACCTTCCAGAAGAGATGAAAATACTGTTTATAAAATATATTAATATACTGCAATATGAAAGCAGCTTTTCTCTGTAACCAGAGTGGCTTTGCTATCAATTACTACTCTACACTTGAGCAACATGCCATTTCTCTAAATAAAAATGCCAAAAAAACTGTTATGATAATAATGACACTTGTTCTCATGTAAACTCAGAAGGAAAGATAGGTTTCAAATACTCTGTAAGGCAGGATGATTCAGAACGGAAATAGAAGGAATGTGAATTAGTCAAACCCTAGATGTCTGACTACACATATCTATTCCATCCAATTCATTCATTCATTCAATCAACAAATATTTAGTAAGTTTCAACTATTCATTAGGCACTTTTCTTGGCCCTACACACATAGCAGTGAAAAAAATTGACAAACATAACACCTCCTGGAATAAACAAGATAACTGAGTATATTATATAGAAGTGATAAATGGAGAAATATAAAACAAGGAGATGGAGAGTTGCAGCCTAGGATAGGAAGTTAGAATTTAAATACAGTGGTCAGGGAGGGCCTTCCCCAAAAGGTGACTCAGCAAACAAGGTTAGAATTGGTCAAGGGGGCAAACTATGTGACTATCTGGGGAAGAGTCGTCCAAAGAGGGGGCATAGCAAGTCTAAAGAACTGTGCTGGTATATTCAGGGACTATCAGAAACCAGTGTGGCTAGAGCAGAGTGAGCTGGGGAAGAACAGGAGGGGAAAAAGTCAGGGAAGAAATAGGAGACTGGTCCCTGTAAGGCCTTATCACCACTGTTCCAAATTTGGCTTTTACTTTGAGTGAAATCAAGAGCTGCAGGGTGACATGAGCTGACTTGTGTTTTGACAACATCCCTTTGTTACATGCTGGTTCTGTGCTGAGAACAAGCTTTAGGGGCAAAGGTGAAGGTGGAAGCATGGAAACCAGTTAGGAGGCTATTGCCACCTGGCAGAGGGGATGCTGGCTTCGACCAGAATGGCAGTGGTGTGAGTAAAGGTGGCAAGACTTAAGTTATATTTTGAAGGTAGAGCCAATAGGATTTGTTGTAGGCCTGGCTAAGAAGAGTCAATGATGAATAGGTAACTGGATGAAGTAGCCACAAACTGCCATGGAGCGAAGGTCAGGAGTTCAGTTTAGTTGGCAATCCCTTGGTGATAGAAAGGCAGGTAGGCAGTGGACATACTAGTCTGGAGTTCAGGGAAGAGGTCCCGAACAGAGTGACATTTTAGGAGTCTCAGAGTATTGATCGTATTTAGAGCCATGGGAGTATCTGAGATCTCAAAGGCATGAATGTAGATCAGGAAACAATCCAAGTTCTGAGCTCTGGGTATGAGAAGGAAAAAGCAAAAGAAACTTGGAAGGAACAGCCAAAAGTAGGAGAAACACCATGAGAATGTGTTTTCCTGCAAGCCAAGTGCAAAAGGATTCCAAGGAGGAAGGATTATTGGTCAACTGGTCAAATGCTACTGCCAGGTCATAGAATATGCAGACCGAAAACTGGCCATCAGGTTTAACAAGGTGGAGACATTGGTGACTTTGACAAGGATAGTTTTGGTGGAATGGTGAGGGTGAAGGCATGACTAAAATGAGATTAAGAGAGGAAGGGAGGAGTAGAAATGGAAATGACGAGTATAGAACATGTGTGGAAGGTTTGGTAACAAAGGGTACACAGAAGTGGACAGTAGGTGGAGTGGGCAATGGTAGTTTCCAAGAAATTCCCCTGAAAGCAAAGCAACAAAATTGACTGGGGGTTACACAAAAGACTTCAAGGAAGGTAGAGGTGCTGATGGGAAGTCTGGTGTGAGACAGCTCTGCCCAGTTAGATGAGGAAGTACAAGAAAGGAAGTGGTACATTAAGCAGAGAGCTACTTAAACAGAATTGATAAATGGTGTCTGGTTAAAGAATAGGAAAATGCCCCAAAGGGGGAGAGTATTAGACACAAATGTGTATTCCAGATGAATGAATTTCGTCAACATACAAAAATCAGTTGATGTGATATACCACATTAACAGAATGAAAAATGAAAAACACATGATCATCTCAGTAGATGCAGAGAAAGCACTTGACAAAATTCAACACCCTTTCATCATAAAAACTCTCAACAAATTAGGAATTGAAGGAAATTACCTCAACTGATTAGTAAATTTCAGCCTTTCAACTCTCATTTAATACGAAATACATTCCCAGTCACATGAGAGTAAACAGACGTAATTTTAACATCTATTGCCTAAAAATGTATGATAAAAATCGATCATGAGTTCAGTAATCCTTTTATTTGAATTGTGTTTTATTAATCATAATACTGTTTGGGAAAAAAAGTGGTGTGTATATATTTGAGACATTCTGTATTAACTTTTCAGTCTACAGATAACATTTGGTATGCAGATGGCTCTAAGGATCCCTCTTGCAATAACTCCTCCCTGGATTTTAGGAAGGTGGGTTTCATGCTATATCGTCTCTCTTCATTCTCATTCATATGTTCATATATTTATGCCCATATATTAATATTCACTGAGCACCCATTATGTTCCAGAACTCTATCCATCTCCATTTTCTCTCCTTGGATTCTACATTCAGCCATGAGAGGGCAGTTCCCTAACTACAATGTTATCTCTCTGGTTTCTAGACATTTACTCACATTGTTCCTCAGCCCAGGGGGCCCTTTCTCCACTCTTCTCCTAGTCAGCTTCCGGCAGTCACTCTGGACTCCATAAAGACATCATCAGCTCTGTAAAGTTTCATTTAGGATGACAGAACTTGTGCTTGGTGTGGAGAAGAGGAATGAAGGTGTAAGCTAACAAGAGGCACTAGTGTCTATCATTTCCTCCTTCTCAGGCCTTGGAGTCAGTTCTGGTCCTTCTGCCCTTATATGCCTATAACTAACCTTTCTAGAGTTTGATATCCAGACCACATTAAGTCTTAAGATCTATAAGACTTTCCAAAGACAGATGACAATGCAGAATACTGTAAATGCTTTAGGATGAACATAAAGCAGATGAGGAGATTAAAAGGTACAAACTCCCAGTATGAAATAAATATGTCCTAAGGATAGAGTGCACAACATTAATGCTGTATTATATATTTGAAAGTTGCTAAGAGAGTAAATCTTAATAGTTGTCACAAGAAAAATAAATTTGTAATTATTTATGTGCAGTGAAGGATGTAAACTAGATTTACTATGGTGATCAAGATATACAAATAATAAATCATTATGTTGTATACCTGAAATGAATATAATGTTATATGTTAACTGTATTTTAATAAAACATAAATATATAAAGCAGATGAGGGATTATGGAAGGTTTGGGGGGAAATGATGTTTGGGAAATTGACAATTGTGCTTTGAAGTGAGAAGTAAATGAGATGATATACTTGGAATACTTAGCTAAGCACTGGCATCTAATAGGTAAGTCATACATGATAGCTCTAATGATGATAACAATGAACGACAGCCACTACATACTGGCGTGGGAGGCAGTGGTGAATTTAAATACAAAAAGGCACATTACAAAGATGTAAGGAAGGGTGCATAATCAAGGATGGATATATAAAACAGACATGGTCTTATAAGTACACAAGGGTCATGAAGACTTGTAAAAATGTGCTGAGTACACCCCAAATTTTTAATTTTTATGTTGACATCAAGGCAGTAACTCAGTGAAGGAGGCAAATGCTTGCTGTTTGAAGCAGATGGTTTAATCTTAAGGGAAGCAGAGAAAAAAAAGGAACTATCCAATTGCAATTCTACATCTCTTTCCTGAGAGACATAAGAATGGAAGGAGTAGTGTTTACCTTTATACAAGAGCAGATTCGAGCAGGATAAGAGGACTCGGGCTTTGCTTTGGTCGGGGGTGGTAGTGGTGTGGATGGGATACTTTGTAAAT
The DNA here is from genome assembly GCF_057876585.1 of Rhinolophus sinicus. Classification (NCBI taxonomy): domain Eukaryota; kingdom Metazoa; phylum Chordata; class Mammalia; order Chiroptera; family Rhinolophidae; genus Rhinolophus; species Rhinolophus sinicus. The sequence goes on along the minus strand of NC_142516.1, from coordinate 62,842,453 downwards.
AACACGTGTCTCTGGTCCCACCATTTCTTCCTTCTCAAGGCTCTAGAGTTCTGGTCTTCCTATGCCTATGTGCCCACAGCCAATTTTTCTAGAATTTGGGATCCAGGCCACACGGGAACTATCATCAAACCTTAATATCTGGAAGACTTTCCTCTTATTTCCATCAGTCAGCAAGTGCTGAAACCAATACCCACTCTCTAAGGAAGAAAGATTTTTTGTATCCTTCACCGACATTTTTAGTAACTTGCACATAGAAACATTTTACACACTCCATGGTATGTAGGTGGAATATGACTACTGGATGTATATTTCAGTTGTGTTATGGGTTAGCCACTTGTAAACTGAACTGGAAGAGCTAACTCCTTGCGTAATATATGTCATTGGTAAAATGGAAAAAATACATTCTGAGTTCCAAACAACTTACCTTACTATTTTTTTGGCAACTTAATAAATAGGTCTTGAACACCTTCTATAGGTCAGGCTCTGGGATTCAAAAATGAAGGAAGACACAGTATTCGCAAGGAGCTACTAACCATACTTTTTTTCTTCTTCATTCTGAAACAATTATGATATTTTGTGTTATAACACATGCCATGTGCCATAGTATGGAAATCGCAGAGACGGACTGATCCATGTTCCCTGGGATGTTAGGAAAGGTTTCAAAGAGACTGCCAGGCTAAGTATTTAATAGGCAGCAAAGGACCTAAAGAGTATTTTAGGCATAAATTCCTCCAAGAAAAAGACAAGAAGGTTGGAATGTACAGGCATATTTCCTGCTTATTTAGAGGATAGATGGCTACCTTGCATAGAGTCAGGCCTAGTACTATGTGTGTGAGGTATAGGCTTAAAAATAACTTGGAACACAACTTGTGTCTAGGGCAAGGACCATCTCCACACACATGAGTACAATGGACTTACCTCCAGTGAGTTTATATCTACAGACAGCGTAAGAGGCACACCTGAAACTGCCTCTACTATAATTATCACATGGTCACCTGATAATTATCTGCTTTCTTGTCCTTCTGCTCTATTAGGAGGAGACTTCATTGAAAGCTGCCTGTCTGATTACTCTTGGACTCCAGAGTCTTGCATAGAGCCTGACACATAGTAGGTGTTCAATACATAATTTCTGAGTTAAAAAGTGGGTGACAATACAAAACATGTGTGATTTAGGATAGGTATAAAACAGATAAAGGATTAGGGAAGATGAAGGAAAGATAACCATTTGTGCTTGAAAGTACAGTACTGTTTTGTTAGGAAAAAACTGAATGGGGTAAGACTTCCAGGTAAAAAGAATAGTGATGAAAACAAGGAAAGAGGGAAGGTGTGTAAGGAACACTGAGAAATATAATTGGGCTCAAATTTAACATACGCGAGCAGGGCTGCCTTATAACTTTCAAGGGCCCTAGGCACATTTGTATTTGTGGACCCCTTCCTCTACGGGAACATATTAAAAATTATATTTTACAACTGTGTTTGTATAAAGCTAAATATATTCAGACTAGATCCATAATTATTCATTATTATAATTACATGTATTTTTTTCTTCTGGTTTCAAAATAAATTAAAATTAAAATATTTTCATAAACCCTTAAAAAAGATCTTGGGCCCTTGGCACTATGTTATCATACCTGGTAGATAAGATGGCCCAATAGGTAAATGAAGCAAGAGAAGATAAATCTAGAAGACAAGTTAAGGCTAAATGAGGAGTGCCTCCAATGCTACGCTAAGGTCAAAAAAAGGCAGGTGAAGAATTGTAAGAGGGGAGTGACATGATCGGAGCCATGAGGAGAAAGGATGGAGATGAAAATATCTAGGAACAGGTGGAAGTTTCTGGAAAACAAGAAGATTAACTAGGATAGAGTTGCAACTTTCCAGGAAAAACATAAGACCCTTCACTGGCAAATAGTATGAAGAGGATGAACAGAAGAGTTATGAAGGAAACAAAATTTGAGAGAACTGAAGCCAAACTGGGGAGTGTTAGAGTAGAAGGTCGGAAAATAATTGTCATTTAAAACCTCAGTGACCAGAATGGTAAGGTTAGGAGAGAAAAGATGAGAGGATGAGTGGATTTGATAGATCTGCTAGGATAAAGCATATAAATAGATTTCCCACATCAGAAACACTTAGTTAATGTATTGCCTCGAAAATGATACTCTCCTTAGCTCTCTGCTGCCACTCTGACTTCTCTACCACTCTCTTTATAAAAGACAGGTGCAACTAAAAAAAAAAAAACATAGCTATGTGCCAAACATACATCAACCTGAAATCTGAAAACATAACTTTTATTAAAGTCAGCACCCAACTATCTGGAATAGTATATACAGAGGGTGCCAAAAAAATGTATACACATTTTAAGAAAGGAAAAAACTGTCTTAAAATTTTAATACTTAATATATACCAATAACAAAAGATGACTACAAGTCACATGTGACTTCTGCAATTACAAGAGGTGCTCAAAGTGGTTACCATCGGTATCCAGACACTTCTGATTACGGTGAACTACTCCTTGAGCAACATTGACCAAAGTGTCCACTTGGATCACTGCGCACGTCATTTCAATTTCTTCCCGAAGTACCACCAGTGGAGCCAGTTTTCTATAGTATACCACATCCTTTAAGGTCCCCCATAGGTGGAAGTCAAGGGGTGTTAAGTCAGGAGAACGTTCTTCAAAATGGTCTTGTGTTCCTCGAACAACAACCATGCTTCCGCCATTTTCTTTGACTGTCCTGCCTGTCTCATGGTGATGCGAGCATTCATTTGATTATTGCCATCTTTTGAGCGAACATCATACTACACATTGCTACCGTAATTCAACTTCAAAAAAGACATAGATAACATCTCTTAAAATGTGTATACATTTTTTGCCCCCCCCACCACAGTAGTTACAGAGAGAAAAAGAAAGAAGATTAATCAGGCATAAACACATGTGGGGACAGAGGCCCAGAGAGCAGTTTCCAGGCTCTCGGCCTTGCGTGGGGAGGTGCTGGTTCGGGTAGTGAACAACCATCAACTGTAATTGGTTGGCCATCAGCTGTAACCAGTTAGCCAATTGGCTACTGATGTAACTGTGGGGCTGTGTTGATTGGTTGGTTGGTTGGTTGGCAGGCAGAGAAGTGAATGGCAGACTGTGGATCGTGTCGCTACTGCTGTGTGTGTCTTGCCTGGCCACCAGAGAGAACATAGTGGTATGACTCCCCTATCTATGGCTCTGTGGGTGTTCCTTTTTGGCCTCACTATATCTTGCGTTCTTATGTGGGGAGCAGGACCAGAGGCCCCGCAGGCCACCCCGCACGACAACACAACTGAAATATATGCCTTAAATTCACAAATACATATTTTAATATATACATCAGGCAAGAATAATGCAAGGTAAGTATCTAGAGATTTTCAGTTAAACTATGCAAAATAATAATTATTCCATAAATAATATTTCACTTTAACTACCTAGGAGCCAAACTCTGTTTTGTTCTTTTCTGAATTAAAAGTGTTTCTGAGTGAAGTAATATTTCTACTGAGCTAATAATATAGAAATTCAGTAATTAGAATAATTGAGGATTATCTGAATGGGTCATAGTTCAGCAATTTTTAATATTTTAGGAAAATGTGATTTTCAAATGAAAAGAATAATTTAAACTCTGCTAACAAGTAATTGCCCAGTAGAAGGTTTTAACTAAGATATATCTAAGGGATAAATATGTACCTTTTACAAACACCAAGTTTTAAAAATGCTTACTTAGAATATTTATTTCTATAATGAAGATATTTGTTAGGACAACATAAACTTTTGCTTAGCATAATGATATATAAATAATGACCTAATAATAGGATCTCCACAAAAGAGGGTTTTACTTTATGCCTCTGCTTCTGCTAAACTACATTAACAATCTGAGCTACAAAATGTCCTTTGCTTTTCAACCAGGTCTACAGAAATTTAGTGACTTATTTTTTGGGAAGGTATATTAGGTCACATTCACCATGTGGACCAGCCTGAAAGCTGGAAGGAAAACAACAACAATAACAAAAAACCCAGAAGGCTTTTGTGATATCAATATGTCACAGAGTCCATGGGCATAATCTTCCCAGAAAGCCTGTTAATTTTTTTTAAATTTATTTTTAAAATTTATTGGGGTGACAATTGTTAGTAAAATTACATAGCTTTCAGGTGTACAATTCTGTATTACATCATCTATAAATCCCATTGTGTGTTCACCACCCAGAGTCAGTTCTCCTTCCATCACCATGTAGTTGATCCCCTTACCCTCAGTGGTTACCAGAGGGTAAGGAAAGCCTATTAATTTTCACCTTAGGTTTACGTCTAGCAAGCTCACTTCTCAGGTTTCCTGTCCCAGAGCAGGTTAGAAGCAGCAAATGAGTAGTTTACAGAAATGGTTTTATGTACTTTAAAAAGATAAAAAATTTTGAAAAAGCTTTGTGCATGAAGATGTTCAAAATGAGGTTTTTACAAAAGTAAAAAAATTGGCAGAAAAATTCAACAAAAAGAAAATGGAAAATATATGACAGAATGCCAATACAACAGAATGCTGTACATTTGTTAAAATAATCATGTGGTAATAGTCTTATGTCATATATTGTTAAATGAAAAAAAATAGGTTAAAAGGTTATCAGTATGTAAAATCTCAACTATGTACAGTGTCCAATAGTAGAAATGCGACCATACATGCACTCTACTCCCACCTATGGTAATAGTATTATAATGAAAAAAAATATTCAAATGAGGATATAATTGGAGAATGGCCACTTGTGTCCTAGGTAGCCTAGGGCTACTCTAGGGGAAGATCTGCGAAGTTTATGTACACTACAAAGAATGCTGTAAGGAAGATGGAGAATTTGAATTAAATATAAAAAGTACTTTTGAGTCTGCCAACGTAAGAGTCTACTACTGATTTAAAAATCTTTCTCCACTGATTGATAATTTTTACAATGATAATAAATAATGCAGTTGATTAATCAGCATTACTTGCTGGAAAGAATTGTCTTCAAAAAGGACAGAAGGTCCATCTTCAGGTGTCCTTTGTTAGTTGATAGGAGGTCTAAGTAATCTTTTTAGACTGTTGGGTGAAGTGTGCTCCATTCCCTTCTGCTCACCCAAAAGGCCAATCATACATAGATGGGGCACACGCAGACGAAGAGGCTGGGGGATATCATCAGTGTGTAGATGGTGATTATTTCTAGGAGATGGGATTTCAAGTACAATCTATTTTCTTTTTCTTCAAAACAACCCAGTATGCAAAGTCATTATAGAAAAAATTAAGAAATGTAATAAAACATATAAAAAATTATTTCAATTAACTGAATATATACATATATTACACACACATACTAGGTTAATAGATGAGAGGATAAAATATCATTAAGATTTAATTATCTATATATTAATGTACAGAGCACAAAATATTACTAATTCCAACAGGGTTTTTTATGGAACTTGAAAAGCCAAATTTAATCCATATTGAACAGTGAAGAGATGAAACCAGTTTGAAAAAAAATAACATAGCAGCGTTTAATAAACCTATAGTAATTAAGACAATGTAATATTAGCACAAATATAAAGTAATAGAGTGATGGAACCAAATAGAGAAAAAAAAATATATATATATAAAACTGATTTTTCAGATGTAGAATTACATATCAACATGGACAAAAAGATGGGAAAATTGGTAATCCATATTAGAAAAGATAAAATTGGATCTTTATATGAAATCAGTCATTAAATAAATTCTAGATTAAAAACCAAAATGTAAAAATTACTACTTTAAAGTTTTGGAAGAAAATACAAGAGAATATCTTCATGAACCAAAATAGAGAAGAGTTTTCAAACAAGGCATAAAAGCACAAATCATAATAGAAAAGACTGACAAATTGAATCAATTAAAATTAAAAACATTTGTACAACCAAATGCTACAAAGACAAAAAAATAAGTCACAGCCTAAAAGCTATCTTCATATACAGATAAATGATTAGTGCTCAAAATATATAAAGAATGGATGAAAATCAATACGATAAAGACAATCAGCCTGACAGGAAAACAGGCAAAAGATTCAAACAACAAAAAAGGAAACGGAAGTGATCGGTAAACATATATAAAGATTTTCAACATCAGTTGTAATCAAAGAAAGTCTTTACAGCTGTTCTTTTTATTTCATGTCATTCTGTAACATTTGAACCTTTTTTAAAAACTGCATGAACAATTAATTTCATCAAAAAACTTTAACAAGTAGTCAATATATTTATGACAGAAAAATGCTTACTATTTAAATAATCTTGGTCAGCAAAGACCTGCGTTGGGAACACCTAGAGCGCCACCCTTAAAACTTGAATTTTTCATGTCCTCATTCTAATAAAATCCTAAGCTTCTTTGTTCTTTGGTGCAGTTGCCCTCCTCCTGGCCTGCCCACCCTCACAATTTTGGGAGTATATTCATTTTTTTCTCCCTTTAATAAATCCACTGCTTGGATTTAATAAATAAGTACTTATTTATTAAATAAGTAAGTAAGTAAGCAAGTAGATAGGTAAAATAATCTGCTAAATAGCATGGACTTTATATCTAAAATTAAATGAAATGCCTCCTTCAATGGTGATGCCAGATAAATTGTGTATAAGAAAGGTACTGATATTTGAGAGGACTTGAATTTTCTGTAGTGGTGGGTATGTCAGAAAAAATGAGAGTAAATATCTTTTATAATATTTGAATCTTCAGGCTATGATTTAGCTTATGAACATGACTAATTGTAAGACAGCTGGAGAGATTAAAGAAAAAAATATATTTATTTTCCCCTTACACTAAGGAAACATTTTTGAAAATGTCAGAAAAGAGTAAAGATCAAACTTTCTTATACTTTACATTACTCTTTGAAATATATTCCCTCTCCCACTTCAAAAATAACAGTTGATTATGATTTAACTTGTTGGTTGCTCAAAAGAACTTCAAATTGTAGGCATTAGCAATTACAACCCCCTGAATATGAGGGTCTCCACATGCTTCTCAGCAGTGCATGCACCTTAGGGTACAGAAAACTTTCCTGTGCCTAAATCAAAGGGAAGCCTCTTCTGTGGTGAAGAATTTAGCCCTTGGCCACATTTTCTGGAAACCACAGCATCCATCCTGGCTAAGATCATGAGGCACCATGGAAAGAGTCATGTGTTAATGGGCCTTGGAATTAACAGTAGAGCTGATTAGGCAAACAAGCAAGAGTTGAATGCATATGAACCAAATCTACATTTTAAATATCACCTGTCATTGTCCGGACATCTCTTCAGAGATACCGGATGGTAAGAACTAGGAAGATGGAGATCAACTAAGTATTTTGAAAGATGAAAGCTATAGGATCCTTCACTGTTTCCTCCAAACAAGAAGAAAAATATAAGAGCCCAAGATTTTAAAGTGAGAGACCATAGGAGGGGGATGGGGGAGAATGAGAATGGTGCTACTTCCTCAGAATTTCAAGAAGCATTTGCATGAGACCATGCACACAGGGATCCATGGTGATGTCATAGAAACAACAACACAAACAATGAACTTCTCTGAGCTTCAGTTTCCTCATCTCAACATCACAGGATTGTTATGAAGAACAAATGGAATACAAAATATGTGAAAGCACCTTAATAGCTATTACTGTGGAGCTCAAAGGTGAACTTTCTAATGAAAAAAAAAACACACCAAAAAACCCAGCAACGTGACACGAATGCCTCCCAGGAAAATTTAGTGACAGGTACCTTCCCTCTTCCATTAAGGCCTATATTAAATGTCATTTCCCTAGAGAATCTTTCCTGTTGACCTACCTAGAGTTTAAGTGTCTGCTATTCTCTACCTGGCCTTTTGTTTTCCTCATAGCCCTATCTCAACTCTCAAGAATCTAATGAGGTGATAATAATATTACTCCCATTTTACAGGTGAGAAAACTGAGTCCAAGAAAAGTTTAAGCCACACAGCTAGTAAGGGGTAAAGCCAGGACTTGAACCCAGCCAGTGTGGCACTAGCATCCTTGCTCTTAACTCCCATGCTATACTACATGATCTAGAATTTGAATAAAAAATTTAAATTAACAAAAACAAAAATTTTAATGTATGGATTCATAATTCACCAACAGGGCGAGTAGCAGCAAATGGAACAAGACTAAAGGAAAAGGAAGGAGAATTATGAAATGTTTGTCTTCTTGAAAGAAAACAAATTTTTTTTTTTTTTTTAAAAGGAGGGCACGCAGAATTTAGCACCTTAGGGCATAAGTAGTGTGTTGCTGTTGCGTGCTCAAATCAGTCCAGGGAAGTGCAGGCTTGTCCTGGTTTCACTGTCTTGGCTTTAGGGGCTTAAATGTCATAGTGAACTTGATGTTGCCGCCAACCTTCTAATTGGTGTGATGTTACTCCCCACATGCCTATGCTAATTTCTTCTCCTGTTAATACTCTTATATGTGTTTCTTTTGGAGGGTACTATGCAAGTGTGAAAAAATTAGTCATGATGAAAGCGAACGCCCCATCAACAGCTACAACCTGGCAGAGTTCCTACTTCCAACCCTACCTGCAAATTACTTAAAATGAAATACTATACGACTACACCTAATGCTGTGTTCCAATCTTAGATGAAAATCAACCTTTTTCTCCAAAACAGGACACACCTGAGGGTGTGTAAGGAGTCCTGAAAAGGAACAAAGTTGGATCTCAGTTTTTCACTTAGCACAAGTCTAGTATTTTTATATATATAAATATATATATTGTTGCATTGAAGATCCTTTTATTAAAGAAAAGACATACAAAAAATTAGGATGTTTAACAAAGAGTAGTGGTGTTATAAGAGGAGCTACTACAGAACTTTGTCACAGAATTTTTCTTAGTTTATATGAAGGTTTGAGGTCCTCACTCTCTCTCATTCAGGAAGAGGATTCACAACACTGGACATAATTGACCGGAGGGGTCTCTCTCTCTCTGTCTCTCTGTCTGTCTGTCTCTCATTTTGGCAGCAGCTCTCTAATGTGGACAACGGTTAATCAGAATTTCCTGTGGGGACAGTAGGTGGAGGTGCCACTCCCTTGGGGTAAGGCCCAGAACCTCCCTCTGCAGGTCAGCTCTAGCATTTTCAAGAGCAGAAACAAGGGAACCAATGAGGTGTCTCATACCAGCAATCATAGGAGTTCAAAGAATGTAAGTCAAGCTAACACAGTTAAATAAAATATTCTACCCTCCCACCATGATAATCTCCATGACAACAAAATTTAAAAAGGTGGAAAACAATGATTTTTTATGATTGATAGTAAGACATCAAATATGATTAATGATTATTATTGTGTATGTCTCAGGGTTCTGCTGAAAGGACAGAAATGTTTAGATGAGCCATAAAGTAAACACATAATAATTTATAGATATTATATGTTTACTCCATAAAATTTAATTTTCCTTGCTTTCATTTTTGTAAAATATTATGTTATTATAGTTAAGATTTTCACATAGATTTTCTGATATTGACAGTAATACTAAATTAGATAATCTTTCTTGATGTCATAGTTCTTACATTTTTTTCATTACTTTCAATGTAAACTTTTTTACTGAGGCAATAACTATTGGAATTGTCAGTCAAGTTCTTAAACTAAAATAAATTTTAAATGATCCATTAGTTTTATATATTACTTGAATGTTCAAACAATGTCATTGAACCACATAGAATACTTTATTTTTGTACAAAAAAACAGTATTTTAATTTCATCATTAAATCCACCATCGCATACTCACTTTCCACTATCTCTTAAAGCAATAGCTCGATCTGTAAAGCATTTAGATTTTCTTTGAAATTTTTCAATAAGTTATTAAAAAGAAAACCAAAAATTGTAGTGTGCTGCTCAACTTGTTAAAATCTTCTTTCACTCAAGGCTATCCCTTGATCCACAGTAGCCAGAAAATAATGTCTATAGAAATTAGTTTCAGGGTTACAGATATACAAAAGCTCTACCTTTACAATGCTCATGACATTTACTGAAATGCCACTTTTGTTGCATTGCTTCCCAGTTTCTTTTTATTTAGTAAAACCATTTTGTCTAAAATGTTTTAAAATATTTTTAAGTCTTTTAGCAAATGAAGTAACCAAACTTTGACATTAATGGGTTTTATGGAATAAAACTTTCTGCAAACATTATTAATAGCAAGCAACAATTCATACCAAATGGCCATAGATAGCACTAATTCAAAATTAGTGTCTGCAAAAGACCATGATTCACTCTTCATGGATGGATTTTTGTGATGCCATGTAACCATTCTAGCGTATCTTTTCTAAATTTAATCTAAATATTTTAATAACGTTGAATTGGCATTGCTAGACATCAGGTGTCCAAAAGTGGCTATAAGGTCAATTTGGATACGTATTTCAAAATATTCTATATTTGGGCAGATCCAAAAAATATGGTACATAATCTCTAAATTGTCCCAAAGCGTGTTACCATTATGAACACATTAGAAGCTACACCTTCTAATAACAAATACCCTAAGTAATTTCAAATAAGCTCCTTGAAAATAAATTGCATTTGACATTGGAATATATTTAATGATAACATGTAATATAACTATGCTTATTATTATTTTTCATTTAAAAATGAAAATTTTAACTCTACTTTGTAAATATAATTCTGAGTTGATTAATGAACATAGTAGAAGAATATGGTTGTTAGAAAGAGAAGAGGGAAATAATGTAATAATTTGATCATCAAAAAATAGCCTGTAGACAACTAAGAGCTAACTATGTATCTCATAACATTATCTAAACATATTAAATACATTAAATTTTTACAATTACCAGTAGATTTCTTTGGACTCAAATTATTTTAGGCCTCTTAGGTACAACTTTGTTACCTTGACGATCCCACATGTGTTTTCTTTTAAACCTCTAAGTTCCCTCAGAGATATAATGAAGACCGTTTTACTCATTAGAATTAAAATAAAAAGTGGACAGAGAATACCCTCACATTCTAGATATATACATACGGAATAGCAGAAAATTAGAAGACACCTTTATGCTTTATGGTCCTCTGGATCCAAGAGTCTGAGCCTCAATCTCCGTATTTCAACATCTTATCAGAGCCAAAGCTTCAGCTCTTGCAGAGTTCTGAGGGAAAGGAACACTAGAGGGCGCTGACAGTTTGCAACTTAAAGGTGCTCAGCCAGCAACACCCCGCGTTTAATCTGACAGACATCAACTCTAATTCAGTCCCTGAAAATATCCCTTACCATCACAGCTCCAATGAACAAGATCATGAATCTATAAATGTGTTTTGCCTGATCTCAAAAGGCGAGAGAACAAAAATTTTTCCGGCTCCAGCAGTCTATCATCCAACCAGGTGAAAAAGATATTCAATAGATTCCAACAAGAGCAAAGGGGCAAGAACAGAGCTTGTAGTTTACAGTTTCTTTCATTCAAGTCATGCAGATTAGTCCATTTTTGGTGTGGTGAGTATGTGTGTAAGAATTTCTGCCAAAATATCAAGCACTCATTTACCTTTAAAAACATTTGCAAATGGTCAAGTATTGCATTATTTAAAGTCAAGCTGAGTTGACAGTTCAAATTCTGTTAGCAGAAGTAGAGAAAATTCCATAATAACATTTCTAAGGGCAGGTAATTTGCATTTAGGACTATGAGCTAAAAATTCTATTAAAAAGGCAAAATTGAAAGATGACTTTCAGATGTCATTCTGTCCCAAATCTTTCTAGTATTATAATTGATGTGAAAACTTTTTTTTTCTTCTTTTGATGTTGAAGTATGTCTCTGTTGGTCTGAGTATTCATTGCCTGACTGAAGGGCATCATTCCCACTGCAAGGTGAAACCTGCTCTAGAGCCAGAAGTTGTCTTGCCTTTGGATGGAAGACAACTCGATTAACTAACCACATATTATAGGAAATGTATAATTTAGTACCTATTGTGTTTTTGATATGTACAGATTTTTTTTCAAGGACGAACATCAATTTGCATATGTATTTGCAATTGCACGTAAAATTACAAAGAAATGATGCTAGGTGGTTGCAATAACAACTTTTAAAATTACACTTAAGCCTGATCAATCCAGTTTTCTTTAAGACCTGCAGGATGAAGCTGCTATTTGGTAAAACTGACAGGTAAAATATTACTTCCATAAAGATTTTATTTTTTGGGGGGTGGGGGTGTTGGTCAACATGATATAGTCATACATATATATTTGCCAAACATGACCTGTATACTATATAGTCATATATATATTTGCCAAACATGACCTATATACTAAGTTTAAAATCTTGGGCACACTTAGAAGTTAGTCACCTCACACAAGAAATATAGGTCCAGGTCGTCAAATCATAGTCTCAACACAGGTATATAGTATATGTATAATAAATATATTTAATAATATATGAATATATTTAATAAATAAATATAATTTTAATATATTTATTTTTATATAAATTATATATTTAATATAATTTTAATATTATTTATTATAATTTTAATGAATAAATATAAATATAATTTAATAAATATAATTAATATATAATAAATATGTATAAAATATATAATAAATGCAAAAGGTGAAAATTAACAAGAATGTTTATTTTTCTCTGCCCTAATCCTTACTTCCTTCCGGACATCACACTGATGTGGTTTATGTATCATTTGTTCATTCACTCAACAGTATCTGCGGTTGCCTGGTTAGAAGGTGAACAGTGGCTCAGGCCACTTCTATTTTTTTAAGCTCCCATATCTATTTTCAAAATTAAAGAAATGAGAAAAAATAATACCAAAATTGTGGTACATTTTAAGTCTTTACATTTCATAAATTAAAAAGGTACATCACAATACAATATGACTGAGCTATTTGTAGGATAATTACAGAATGCAAGAAACAATAATTTATATCACCCTAAAGGCCATGTAATCTAGTAAGAGGACAGACATCTACAGTTATATAATTAACACCTTTCAGTTCTCTTAGTGTATCTCTGAGGCTGTGTATAAAACATAAAACTTCATAGATGATTATGATATCATTTGAAGCTCTCTGAGCATATAAGGGCTGAACCAAGAGGCCTTCATCCCACTCTACTCTCCCATGATAGTGGGAGGCAGAATTGATTCTAGCCCTCACAAACGTTGAATTCTTAGCAGGGAGGCAACTTTCCCACAGACATTTAGGGTACAAGATTAAGGTGCACTGAGGGCCACAGTTGTTACAATAGGGCAGAACAAGCATCTGAGAGGGGGACCTAAGTCTTGCTGAGAGAGTTTCCTTAGCTGGAACTTGAAGGATGGAGCAGAATCTAGAAGTTGTCCAGTGGAATGACAGGTAGAGAGGGTTCAGGAGACCCAATGGGCTTGTCCAAATGCATAGGCATTTGAATACATATGGGATACTTGGGAACTAAAGTTAAAGGTAAAAGAGGGTCTTTTAAACATCAAGGTCAGATTTTTAGTCTTAGGGTACAGAACAGTGATGTGTAGCTGAATGTCTGGAAATCCAGGCTGGGCATTCACAAAAGATCAGGAGATTCTCAAACCTTGAATCAGAGGACAGTTTAGAATAGGATCCTAGAGGGAGGTTTTTGTTTTGTTTGCTGCTTTTTAATAAGACACTCTATGACAGAGATACAGAAGGTAAGTAAATAAAACTTTCGTTTTATAACAGTGGTTTTCAAATTTTAAGCGTCTGCCCATTTGGCTTATAAAATCAATTTAGTGGTTCTTGAGATTGGCATCTTTAGAATGAAATAGGAAAAACAAAATGGAAGGAAAATATCTGAGACTACCCCACATACTAAGGGCGTTATTTTGTGAAATATCTATTTCAGTTTATATTAGGTTGGTGCAAAAGCAATTGCAGTTTAAAAGGTTTAAAAAAAACACACGCAAAAACCGCAATTACTTTTGCACCAGCCTAGTATATGTGGGAGGCAGGGGGAGCAATGAATGTATTTCTTCCTGTTTGGGTGGTCATGGTCATAAAATTTTCAAAAAAAAAATGCTGACCTAGATATTAATTAAAAAAAAAAAAAAGAAAAAAATAACATGCTACAGAATTAGAATGTTAGAGACCTTTCAAGATGAAAGAGATAGAGACTGGTAACATCAGCATTTCACTGTACTGGAGAAAAGGAGATAGAAGATGAACTGAAGAGAATTTAAAGATTTAGAGCCATCAAATAGTATTCCAGGGTTTAAACTTGTAGTGCAGGGATTGATTTCATTAGTTTGGTCTGTGAAGCTGCACTGTCTTCATCTGTTTCTGCCCAGCCAGCTCCGGTTCATCCTAAAAATGGCTGAAATATTGATTCCTCAGAGCTTCCTTGCTGCTGCTCTTGTTATCATCTCTCATCCTGCCTTTCACTTTCCTTGACAGCACTTATCACCTTGTGTCATTATATATTTGTGTTTCTCTAGTGTCCTCTCTTTGTTTCTGAACAGGCTTTAAATTCTGTGGTAGCAGGTTTTATTTGTCTTTAATTTCTCCATAATGCCTACCCAGGCACTCAATTACTATTTAAGGAACAGAGTCAGGAGAAATTGTGAAAGACTTTAAGATTAGCAAAAGGCCAATCTTTTTGGGTGTTCTGTATAGTGCACCATTCTGGGTTATCTGAGCAGTTCACCGTCTGAGCTATTTTGAACTCTATAAGTTACAGAAAACCAATATACTGTAAATTGTCCTTATCCATAAAATGCAAATAGCTTGGGTGAATATGCAATTATTACCCGATGGATACTGATAAGCTTTACACCTATTACCAAATTCATCTCAGCATTCTTGATTGCATTTTTAAATTCTCTTTTAAACCAGCTGTAACATTTTACAGATTACTTTCACTAATGAGTTATATGAAAACTTTGACATGTGTTCATTTTATATTGTATAAGAGTCATGATTTTATCTCCAAAAAGATTACATCCTAAAAGGAGGGAAAGAAGGAGGAAAGAAAGAAAATAGATGTTTGGTTAGCTGGAAAGAACATGTGACCTTTCTAGATGAGTGGTGTGGCCCAGTTTTAGTTGTGTTAAGAGAAAGAGGCTGGTGAAGGGAAGAGAGGGCAGGTATCAGAAAGAAAGCGGTTTTATAAGCTTACCATGAACTAGCAATGTAGCATTCTTATAACAAAGTTTGTTTTCAATGGAGACATAAATATAACGTGTGGAAACTAATACATGTTCTTTCCACGTATTCTGTGCTGGAAAGGCATTTCATTTTCAGGATCCACAGCCTAGAGAACCTGGCACAGGTTTAGAGAGCTGATTCAGAGGAGAGTTACATTTTTTTCCTACTATCTACATGCAAACTGGCATATATCCTATGTGACTCCCATCAAAGTCACCAACTAACAAAATGAACTAATTATCCATTATATGCCATACAAATAGAGTGAAGAGAAAGTAACTGAGAGAAAAGTCAGTATTATCCAGCCAAAAAAAAAAAAAAAAAAAGAAAAGAAAAAGAGAAAGAAAATGGAAGTGTGTTTAAATGAACAAGGATATCTTTCAATAAGAAAAATTACATCCACAAAGCTAAAACTTTCATTTCTTAAAGATCACCAACCTATTAATTAGCATGGCTAAGATAATTAAATTGAATTCAGTTGGTTTATTTAGTCAAGAATTAAGTTAATCAGAGCTTCCCTACAGCTTTATAAAATTAAGTTTCATTTATTAAATCTGGACACAGAGTCTGAGCCGAGTTTAGTTTTGGTTCCATGGTCTAAAAATTTATAATGGGTCTCAAATAAGTGTACACATACCTTTGAGTAATAGGTACTGACTCCATAACAAAAGGCATTACTATACTACACATTCCAGCAGTAACATAAAATGCATACATGTGCCATATATAATAGAACAATAGTACAGGTTCTAATGATGATATAAAGCATAATAATAAATCCAAGTGGTTTCTTTCAGTCATCACAATCAAGTCTATCTGGCACGAACTGTATATGCATTTTTATCTCAATGATTTTTTTTTAAACTGTAAGCAAACATAACATTTCAAAAAGACAAAAAACAAACAAACAAAAAACTCAAAAAATAACAAAACAACTTGTACCACGTTCCTACAAGTGTTTACAATGCAGATTTGAATTTGCAACATACACAGACACATGTATCTTGGCATAATATAAATCTAAATTATAAGCAGTAACGCTTTCCTTTACACAGCATGTCACAATTCACAAAGCATCTTTGAGTACATTATCTTCCTAACACCCTTGTAAGGTCATTCATTGTTATCTCCATTTTAAAGATGATGAAATCAAGGTTAGAAGCCTAGTTTGTGTCCACAGAACTGAAAGGAGGCAAAGTTAAACACCAATCAAGGTTTTCCCTTTCGAATTTTCATGTTTTGTCCTCTAAACATAACCGACCCAGGTAAAACCCAAATTATTATGATATGTTATTCATTACTACAATGAAAACACTTCATACTGCCTGGATTAAAGTCTCAGCTCCACCACTTACTGGCTATATGATCTTAGTTTCCTCACTTAATAACCTGTCTGTGCCTGTTTCACCAGCTATAAATCAGGAATATTAATATCACTTATCTCATATTATTGTCATCAGGATTAAAATATTTCTGAAGCACGTAAAACAGTGCCACATAGAAAATAAAATAAAATTCTTCACATTTTAGCTTAGCAAAGTACGTAACACGTTGACTGTGAGGGTATGGTTGAGGGCCTAGACCCTCGCTGACTGCCAGACAGCTGATGACCCATGGGCTGCGGGTACAACCTCACATTTCAGTAGGATAGAGCTTCTAGTACCCACACTCCCCTCAGGAATCCTGCCACCAGGGGCCAGGGAGCTCCCTTCTCTACATTTCACTGAGCAATTTCATAGAGTCCTACCCCAAGGCACAGAAGAACTCTGCCTCTTGAGATTCTTGGCCTCTTTCTAACCTGGGGTAAAAATTATATATTCGATTCCAAGGAGCTACATTCTTTTCTATTTCAATTTGTTGCAAATAACAGCAGCTGCCACTTATTGAGCACCTCACCTACTATGTGCCAAACACAGTGCTAAGTGTTTTCAGGAATTTTTGTACTCCTTGCAAAGTATGCATCATTATCTCCATTTAGGAAGTGAGCCTCTGAGGAGTTCATTTATCCAAAGACATACAGCAAGTTGTAAGAGAAAAAATTCAAATGGTTTACAGGAGCTGTCTGATTCGAAAACCGATGTCCATGATATCACACAATGCTTCCTTCTAGGACCAAATCGTGCAATATTTATTTACCCTATCTTGTTTTATCCTAAAACAAAACCAAATTTATCTTATTTTGTTTAACTCTATATTATTTCAAAAAAGCCTAAGACTTCTTAAACAAACATATAAACTAAATAAAATTTTTCGAAGAGGATGAAAAACAGAAAAGAGAAAACAGAGTTTTGGCCAGATAAAAAGTTAAGTTAACCTAAGAAACACATGCTATAAGGGATGTAAAATGACTAGCATCAGACCATGGATTCAACTTCTCATCAGCATTAAACTGTTTAACTTTTTATCCTCTACTGGGGGAGAATCGCAAAATACTGAGATTACGCAGAGCCCCTGCGTGATGCATATTTAGGCACATACTAGTTGAATAAAGTGGTACAGAACTATTAAAAAACTACTATTAATTTGCCAAACAGATCTGAGTTCTAATCTCAATTTGGCCAGTAACTAGCTGGGTGATTTCAGGCAAATTACTGAACTTAAGGCTTAGTTTATTTACCTGTAAAATAGTACTTATACAACATGGTCATAAAGAACATTAATGAGATACCATATTGTAAAATACATTGTCTGACAAATAACATAATAAAAACAATAACTGATACTTATTATAATATTCTTGCAATCTCTTATTTCTTCTCTCCTCTCTTCCTTCTTCCTCTCTTCCCTCTCCCACCTTCTTCTTTCCTTTTACATTCTTTCCCTTCCTGGCTGGTCACTTACCAGCATTAATTTCAATTCTGTCCAGGTCAAGAAATTTCTAGATACTTTAAGGGCCAAGTTTTAAGTCCCATCTAAGATACCCAAGACTATCTAAGGAAAAGTTGGGATACAAAATAAGTAAATATGGCTTCCTTTTTTCAGGAATTCATATTCTTAATAAAGAATGGACAAATATATTTTTAATGCCTAAAATATGACAATATGAGAGTGGATAAAGGAGCATAAGGAGAGGCACTGGTAAACAGATCATCCGACACAATATGGTGAACTCAGGGCTAGAGTCTGCACAGAGTGTTTCTGGACCATGGAGATGAGAGGGACAATATATGGTCCTTAGAAAATAGAATAATTAACTCAATGAAGTCAAAAGAGAACAAAGAAAAAGGGCTTTACTGAGAGCTTCATTAAAGAGAAGCAGCTTGAGAAAAGAAGGAAGGAAACTTAGAGGGGAGGAAAGAGGGCAATACAAGACCCACGGCCAGCAAACACAAGCCAGGACCCCCAGCTCCCTGGCTGTGTGTCAACCACCTGCACAGCTCTGAGAAAGTAAACTGAATAGGGTACATGGCAAATGCCTCAAATAAAAAAGGCAGAGGTCAAGGACAAAAAGTATGTCAGCTTCTTACAAACACCTTCCTGGGCAGAGGTTCCAACTTTTGGCTTCTGCACTGAAAAAGTGATCATTCACGTACACTAAGATATCACTAAACTAATGTTGGGACGTTCCCATGTACAAATTTGAGAGCTTGGCTTTTGAGAATAAGCCTCTTGATCCCAAATCTCCTGAGACTATGATTTCAGAAGAGCATGGGAGTGTTTACTTGCTCCAGAAAATGTGAATGAATTCACAGGACAGAAGAGCATGGAGTAGTATGAGGAGAGAACAGGCTTTGGAACCAGAGACACATGGGTTTGTTTGTTCCCTGGGGACCTTGACCATGTTTGCTGACGCCTCTGTGCCTCAGATTCCTCAAGGTTGACATAAAAATTAAGCCCAGTAATGGTAAATCATCTAACAGAAATGAAAGAGACAATAAAACAGGTTTTTGAGTCTTACTCAAAACAGAAAAGGAAGACGTAAATCCATTATTGCAGTTATTTTAAAATAACAATAAAAGTTTGTTTTGGAAATACAAATTCTGCAAACTGTAAAATCATACTGTAACAAGTTACTGTGTATTTTCATTTTCACCTTTTTTCAGTTTTGAGATTAAACTGGTAAATCGTATTTCTAAAAGCATCATAGCATATATAATTGTAACTGGTGTTTAAAGTCTTTTGATGGCTTTTTAATTGTTTTAAAGGAATAAAATCAGTGTTCATATACCACCCGAGGCAATAATTCTGTCAGATCTCATTAACAAAATAGATCGGAGATTGATCACTCCTTGGAAGAGAGCCCTTGATGAGACCCAAGGCGGGTCTACAACTCATGTCGGGGCTCCACTGTGGATTCGGTTCCACTCTCCTTAGCCTGCGGGAACCTTACAAAAGATGATTTTGGTATGACTGTGCTTGTGGCCATTTTGACTGTTACAACGCCCAATTCTAATATCAACACAATGACACTCATTACTCCTTACCAGGGCCACAATATACAGTGGATAAAAATGAACAGAGATGTTCTGGGAAGCTTATTCTAGAACAAACAAGTCTGAACAGATGGTGCTTCTCAAGTCTTGTGTCAGTGTTATCATCCAGGGTAATCAGATGTCTGGCTTTGGACACCGTTTGTTTTACAACAGCCAATAGATAGATTCTCCTCCATGGTGCAGTTCTGGGTGAACCCAAATACATCATGCTGAGAAATATAAGGCTTCTGGAAAATCAATCTCTAGATATTCAGATGGGTCTGTCTGGAACCAGTATGGTATGATGGTGAACAGGAAGGCTTGGTTGTCTAACAGACTTCTGTACCCACATTTGCTATGCATGGAAGTCACTGGATTTCTCAATTTTTCTCAAGTGCATATTGTATCTATCACATAGGGCTGTTTCAGAAATGCATGATTAAATTCCAACGAGCAGTTAGCCCACAGTAGACACTAAGTAGTATTACTATTATTGTTATATGTTCTTATTAAAATAACCAGAGATACTTAGTGCCTAGCTCAAGATGACAGGATTTCAGATTATATCTACATCTATGGAATAGTTCAGTAAGTTGCACAGATTCTTCCAGTTTCCTGCCAAAATCAATTCTTAGTGTTTCTTTTGCTAATTTGGCAACTGTGGATGACACAGAGGTCTTCTGTCCTCTCAAGTGTATGTCTAACATCTAATTGTAGGTCAACGTCTCCTTTGAGATCAGATTCTTTCTCTGACAATGTTTGTCAGTGAAGGTTGGGCAGAACCTGAGTCACACTTGTATTAACCACTTCTGATTCTGTGGCCTACATAACTGCATTCTCATTTCCTCTAGACTTATCTTTCAGAAAAGTCTGTATTTTTCCTGTTCTTGATTTTCCATTATTTCTTGATTATTCTATTATTTCATAGTTTTCAATCTTATTATATGTGAACTTGTGAGTGGCCTCAAGTCCTTTGTGAATACATATGTATGCACATAAGTATACAATTTAATGTTTGGTTTTCTTGAGGGCTCAGATCTTGGACCTTATGTTTTAGGAATCCCAGTGCTCAAATTTCTGTTCCAAACCATTATCTATGCTGAGCCCAGGCTTTTTCATACAATTATCTGCCTGCCTTTTTATATCACCCAAACTCCTCCAGGACTTACTCTTTAATTGTCATGTAATAGACGTAATATGTATGCCTCTGTCAACCCAACCTATCCATCTTTAAAGAGACATCAAGAGAGCACCAACAGCATCAACTGGTGCAGCTTGGAACTCATGTCTGGCAAGAAGCATTGGCAGGTGAATGCAGTGTCTCCCCCATTCTCCTGGGAGCCCATTAGAGGCATCCTAAGGCTGAGGTACAGCTGGAGGCACTGTGGTGCTAGATTTCAGCAGGGGACCTCCAGCTGAGTTCACTGTCCTCGTTTTATAGAGCAAGGATTGGTATGGTCTTATGAAATTCATGGACTGCTTTGGAACCAAAGTTTGAGCTTAGCTGTAACCTGGTCAGGGAAGAGCTGACAGCTGGAGACCTTGGCAGTCCCAGTACTGTGTTCGTGTAAAACCACTTCTCTTGGGAGGCAGCATCCTTGGTTACATTCAGCTAATTTCTAGGCACTCTAGAAAGAGCTCTCAGGGTAATTTATCTGACAATCTACTTACTTCTCTTATCTATCCATCCATACATCCATTCTCAACCCACTCAATAGAAGATTAAATGTCTACTCTGTGCCAAGCACTGGAGCCAAAACCAGACAAGACATGATCCTGGCCTCCAAGGAATGCATTTGGCCTGGGATAAGGAAGCATATATGCAGATGAATAAGGGAACAAAAGTGTTACAAATGCTAGGATAAGGGTAGATTCAGGGGGCAATAAAGGCACGGAGGAGGAGTCATCCATTCCAGTGGGAGTCAGGAAAGCCTTCATCTGGCTCTTGACAGAGGAGTTAGTATCTGCAGGTTGGGCATGAAGACAGGTTTGGGAGACAGAACAATATTCCAGTGGGTAGATGTGCCTAAAGTGATACATAAAGTCCAACAATGTGACCAACTTCAAAGGTAATTAAAATATTTCTGTATCATCATTTATAGGGCTGTATACTAGCTCCCCTGAAGACTGAGTGGATGTGTTGAAAAAATACTAGTATTAACTAAGTTCTATATGAAGTCTCAAACATTACCCAAACACTGGTATTTAACATACATCATCTTCAAAACAATTCTTTGAGTTTTATATAGCTTTATCTTTTTTTTTTTTGTTCTTTCAAATTGAAGAGACCAAGGAACCTATGTAAATTTCTCTTGGTCATACAGCTTTAATGTGTTTGAAGCAGAGTCTTCATCTAGTTCTATCTGAATCCTCTTTCATGTTTTTCCTCTATAACTTAACATTTGTCTGGGAAACACATGAATTTTATCCATTTCTTTAAAACAACTTTATTTCTTCTATCATAACAATCACTGCAAATTACTCAACAACCACAATCATAGTCCTGAGTAATATGATAACAGCAAATCATACTGAATGATTTACTTATAAAATATTCTGTTTAGAAAACATATTGATTTAATGTATGCAATCTTAAAAGACAAAAATCTACTTTTGCTATTAGAAAAATTAACACATGTCAGGTATTCCTAGGTGCTTCATCTATATTTTTCACAATGAATTCTCAAAGCAAAACAATGATATGGATATTATTATTCCTATTTCACAGATGGGAAAACTAAGTAGGTTTGATAACATATCCCAAGGCATACAAGCAATAACTTGCAAAGCCAGGATTCAAATTGTAGTCTTCAAGATTCCAAACCCCATGTGCTTACATATTACATTATAAGAACAAGACTAGGCCAGAGTAAAATGGTCTTCTTTCTATTATTAAGTTAGGTTTATACATACAGAGCCCTAGACTATTACCTTAAATTCCTGCTCTTATCTCAAAAAAACAAGATGAAAAGTTTTTGAGTCCATTGCTCCTTCGAAGGACATATATTGTATATTCTGTAGTAGGGAAGATTGGGCAGAGAAAAAGTGAAAGAAGAATGTTTTTAAAAACCTTCCAAAATGTTTGCAAAATCCAAGTTGACCCTTATTACTGAGAGAATATCAGGAAACTACATGAAAGCAGCTGAAAAATGAATGATGATGAAAGCAACTTAGCATAACGAAGCATGTTCCCCTTAATCAGAGATAACTCAATATCGTCCAGCACAGTAGACATACTGGAAGGTACATGACTAAATCATCAAATTTATTGCTCAAGGAAATTCCCCAAGGGATACAGCCAAGCATTTCCTTAACAAAGCCAATGTGCTGAATTCATTTCTGGACCAACTTTTACTCTCTGTGGGAAATCAATTTCTTTCCTCAAATTCCAAAACACTGTTTGATAAACTGTCTATGCTTCTATTCTTTCAGAAAAAAAAAAAAAAAAAAGAACAAAAAAAAAACCCCCGACAAGTTATAGTACACCAAGCAACACAGATGAAATTTCAGAGGGACACAATCAGGAATTTTTCCAGATTGAATATTTCATAGCATGATAAAGTTTCTTAGTGTTGAAAAGGACCAGCAGAGGTGAAGACGAGAACTCCAGCATCAGAGATAGCAAAGCTTTGCTTCTAATTCATGCAAATTACATGGTTCTGAGGGCCACCATGTTTGTTTCTGGAGAATAAGCAAAACATATTGAAAGAAGACATCATGACTGATCCTTCTTAATTAGCTCTTCTTTTTCATTTCCTTTCTTACTATATTGCTAAGATCACATGAAGAGGAGGAAAAAGAGATATGTAAATATTTTTATATACATTAAACCTATTCATTTTCAACTTAAACATAACTCATTTGGAAACTGTGCCCTGAAGCAGTACTATATTAATTTACATTTATTTATATGTTGCAATATTTCCCTGAAGAGCAAATGCATGAGAGGCAGACCATATTACTAGAGTGAACAATTACGACAGTATATCATGAAAACGCAAATGATATGTAGAATAACCCATGTGTGCAATCTCTAAGTTAAATAGCAATACAGACCAAATAAGGCATATGGGCTCGTTTTCCTTGGTATAACTTTTAGGGGTTTTTGATCATCATTTCTCAGGATAGATACTGTCTCAACATAAAAATAACATTTATTATAATATATAAACACCAACCAATATTTCAATGACATCTGTAAACTTTTTAAGGGAGTAATTAAGGAGATTTTTACCTTTGAAGAAATTGAGACTAAAAATACACTAATGTTTTGTAATAAGATTTAGCAAAGCATTTCTTAATCACTCATGCAGATATTTTCCATAATCTCATATTTCTACATCCCTGTCCCTTCAGGCTGCTTTTCCTAAAATTTTATCAAGGAATCCCCAAGGAGGCCTATCTACTCAGTTTGGTTGGCTTACTAGCCAGGTTTCTACAATTGACCTTAAATACAGCTATTCCATTAATATCTCTGAGCTTAGTTTCCCAGAACTCTAACTTCAGGAACTCTTTTTTAATGATGGCATGAAGAATCAAACAACACACATGCACATACACACACCTGAACATGCAAACAAACTCGTGTTATTTCTTTAGTTATTCACATCCATAGTTCATCTACTGCCCAAGCTGCCTGGATTTATCTGAGAGCAGTTGGCTTAGGGGGGGGAGGGTGTGGAAGGAGGAATGAAAATCTGGAGAGCTGTTTAATTCCATATAAGATGCAACTGAACTAAAACTCTACATGGTAGATGAATGGCAGAGTCCCTGAGACTTGAATTTTGTTATAAAACTTCCACCCAGGGCATGTTACATTCGATGTCCTAAAATATACAAACTGGTCCTACATAGAAAATGGAAAGCTATATTAATTATTTTTTTCTCCTAAGGTTCAAAATGTGGTTTTAAATTTTCATGGGACTATGTGAATCAGTTAAAATAGTTTCCAAGAATAAAGACAGAAATGTACGGGGAAAATCACCCTATATAGACATCAAATTAAAAATCCGTTAAACATGCCAACAAATGGACATACGACTTCTATTTTTGCAAAGAAAATAGAAATCACTTAAAAGAGTATTGAGATAAACAAGTTTTCAAGTGTGAAGCTAATGACTTATGCCTATTACAAATAAGGCTTGGGCTCATGGCATTTGCTTGTACATAAATTGTCTTACAGTGATGGATTTAACTATCAAACAAAGATCAACAAGTACCCGCTCTTTTGAGATTATAAGGCCAAAGAAAACACCACTAAGAGAAATGTCTCCATGAGAATGCATCATTACTTCTTCAGAACCATTTTTAAACTTTTAACCACGTGCTTAGAAATAGCATGAGACTTGGAATCAGAAAACTTGTGTTTGTTCCCAGTCCTGCCACTTACTAGCATGTCACTTAGCCCTTTGACCCTACTTCCTCATCCCTAAAATGAGGCCATGACGACCTGCTGTTTAGGTTGTCAAGACAATGAAATGAAATCATGAGAGTGAAATTGCCTGGCACACAGCCTGGCCCATGGAAAGCTTTCCCAGAGGCAGAGTTGATCCTGACCACCAGAGATGAGGCTATCCGTAGGAAGCCGCACTGGAGACCTTACCACTCAGATGCTTCAACGCTGTCTGTTCCGACTGCAGAAAGGACTGGACACAGGATACCGGAGGGGAGAACCACTTCAATGGTGAAGGACTGGTGAACTCAAGTACTCTGACTATGGCTTTTACTCCTTGATGGACATTGGTGGCTAAACCCCTCTTTTTTCAAAAAATAAATATAAAATAATACAAAGAATAACAACTAACTTTCACTGAGTGCTTATTACACACCAGGTACCATATTAAGTGTTGGTCTGTGTTATTTAATTTAATCCTCACAATTTATAGGTACTATTGTTAACCAAGGACCAACTGGTTTCTTGTCTTTCATGAATTCTTAAGTTGGAAATTGTGACGAGATAGCAATGTCATTTTTTGGTGAAGCCAAACACTCCTGAGAGGGTTAAACTCATGTGTCACCTACTCCTTAGTGTGAAATACTTTAATCAGATGATTCCCCCACTATGGGAACCATAGCAAACTTGGACATGGCTGGGAGTAAACAGAGTATAGCTTGGAGAACTGGGATATATGGAAGTCTGAGTGGGCGACGTGGAGGAGGGAAGCAGGACGAAGGCGGAAAAGGGAAGCACTGTTTTTCCTTTGCCATTTTGGCTCAGGAGCTGGGGTTCTATCAACATCATTTCTGGTGCCAGAAAAAAAAAAAAAAGATATTTTTTTCTTCCCACACACCTCACTTCTTAGCACCTCTTTTTTTTCCAATTACAATTTCACTAGTGCTCCAACTATTCTCTTTACTAGATTTATTAATCACATTTTTTCCTGCCCAAGTTCAATAGCTCTTCTCTGCTGTAATTATGGCTGCTATTATGATCCATAGCAATAAGTAACCATTGAATACTATGAATAACAGTGCATTGCGTAAAAGGGACATGGTAAGGAATTGTCAGGCATATTCCCCATCTTCACATTAAATGGGGAATGCAAGTGAGTGCAAACAATTTTAATGAAAGGATAGAAACAGTAGAGACTGGTAAGAAAAGGTGAGGGGTATTTAGTTCTCCCCCAAAACTGCTGGAGTTATGGCCCACAGAGAAGTGCTTTCCTAATCCCATTCTGGTGGGAGAGGTGGGGTCTAGTCAGTGGTAGGAAAATTGTGAAAGTTGCTGTGAAAGAGGGCTGTCCAAATATACAGACCTGTTCCTTCTTCTCTTTTGAAGTGTGTGGCAAACTGTGACTGTTCTTCTTCCATTTCTCCATTAACTCTTCAATTTTGTTGGCCCCGCTCCCTTTTAGTGTTTCACATCTACATTTGGACATTATAGCAATATCTTAAATCCAGTAGGTAAAGAAAGAACAGGAGTTGAGTGTAGGAGAGGGGGAAGGGGCTCCATTCTAGGCAAGGAAGGTTTTCCCAGCAGCCCAACTACCGGCAAAGGCACCTGCGCCCCTCCAGTCCCTCAGCAAACAGATCTGTTCGTAGCTGCTCCTTGCATCCTGCACATTCTGCATCACGATGTCCCTTTGCTTGGTCTGACATACCATTGTTTCTATATAATTCTTCCCCACTATCCTAACTCAGTCGAGATTAGGTCTCTATCGATTCCTAGTCATCTCACCGTCTATCTTAATCTCGCAGCTGGCGGGATCACCTTTTAAAAACCATTTTAAACCTTTTAAAACCATTACCACTTTATAGAGATTTGACAAATCTAGTGACTCATGAGGTTTGAACACAATCGTGCAAGTTGTTCAAATCCTACGGGAATGTGTTTTGAGGGGAACAGAAAATCTGAACAACAGTAGCTTTACTCATTTTGCCTAACAAAAATACCTTGAAAAAGGCAATCCAGGTCGCGTACAATGACTCAATGGCCTCTGATCCCACTCTTACTTTAATTTCTTCAGCACATTTTGTCTAACTATTCTTTATATCCTTTATCTATCTCTGTTAGATAACTCCCATGCATTGCAAAATAGGAATTATAGAAATCAGGAATAATCTACTTTTAAAGTTTGTACTTGGTACAGTGAGGTAAAAGCTGCTCAATAAATCCATATTAAATAAATAAAACTCTTAGAAATAGCTATATAAGTGTACTAAGTTGGTCAAGCTTTTACTCTTTTCTTTAAAACCCTACAATGAGTATTTTAATTCTTTTTCACTTTTTCTTATCAATTCTTCAAAACAGTACACTAAATGTTTCCTTAGTCTAGTAAAGATGTAGCACCGAACATGTGGGAAGTAATCCACAAATTATAAAAAAGTGAAAGGAATTTAGAAATGTCTTCTTTAAGAACCACAGGTCATTCTCATTTACCATGGAAGAGCATTAGAAAATATTATAGCTTCCAAAATCTTATTACTTTTCCCCCAAAATATGGAAATTTATCGTAAAAGGGTTCAGCAAGCTTAATACTCTACTCAACATTAGACACATATGGCAGGATAAATTTCCAGGCAACTACCCCTTCCCCCCGATATGTTCAAATTGTATTACATTTGACCTGTTAATAATAATAATTCAGACAGTCAACTTGATATTATTTCTTTAGTGTATCTGAAGAAAGTGAAATATTCAGTTCTTGCCCAGATCCTAAACTGAGCAACTCAATTTAGAATTTAGTCTCCTTGATATGTGCCAAGTGGTGGCATCAAACAAATAAAGTCTGAGGAAACAAGTCTCATAGGACCACCATTATTGATTTAGTAAAATATAGAAGAATGAAATATAATAGGATAAGTCATGGTAAGCACAGAAAGGGCAGCAACGAAGAACCCAGGTATTCTTAATAGAAAAGTTAAACAGACTTAATTAATTTTTAGCATGAGAACAGCAAGAAAATAAAGGACCATTAAAAATACACTACTTTCAGGAAAGACACCAATACCAAACATCATGACTCTAATACTCAGTTTACTTCATCACAAGTAGATTTTAATTGCATTTATCATGGGGCCTATTACACAATTATGAATAAAATAACAATAAAGTTTCCATTCCAAGACCCTAAGAATCCTTTTTATTACTCTCTTCTTTCAAAGCCTCCCTTCAAATGGTATATTATAACCTCAAGAAACGGAAAGAGAATATGGGCATAATAAAATATTTCAAGAAATAGAGTAAGACAGTCTCTGGAATAATAATCTTCACAAAGCCCTCTAAAAATTGATGCCAGTTACCATAATTATCTGCAGTCTTAAGTGACATCTTAATAAGCAGGCCTGGAAATTCATGGAAGCTGGATCTCTAGGCTGGCAACTGCATTGACAGCTGGTAATTAGATTCAGCACAGAAGCCTTTCTGCCAATGTTGGAGCTCGTTTTTTGAGCTCAGGGTTCTGATGCTCAGCTAAGAGCCCCTGACCTGTCCCAGGTAACAGCCCACTTTGTCCAGGCTGTGGGCTAAATCTGCCAGGCTCCTTCATGAGGTTTGTGTCTCTGGGGATTAAGGAAAATAGTGGCCTTGGACGGATACGCTCTGTTGGCAAAGAAGCCACCCTTCTCCCAGCCATGTTGTCTGGGGCTCTTAGTCAAAGCAGAGACTGTGTCCCTAAGTGTCGGGGGCTGGGAAGGGAGGGCCTGATAAGAGCAGAGACTCTGGAGCTCTGAGGTATGTCAGCAGAAGTTCCTACTAGCAATTTTCGGAGAGTGTGTGGGAGGAAGGGACAAGCACACAAGCTAATTTCTTTTTCCTTTCGCCCTCATCTGTCAGGCCAGATGACTGACTGCCTGGCAGGCAGCCACCCAGGCAAACTATCAAGGCCTGTTCATAAGCATTCCTCACTGAACCCAGTCCCCAACTGGCACCTTCCAGCAGAAATATATGACCTAAATATTTCTTTTGGAGTCCTCTTCTGTTCCCTTTACCACTGTAAAAACGATTATAAGAGGATAATTTTCATCTGCTTATTTGTAACATCATCCCAGATTTCATATGGAAATTTGAATTATTTTGACACCTGCAGGCAGGTTAACAAGAAATGGGTAGGCT
This sequence comes from Rhinolophus sinicus, assembly GCF_057876585.1. Lineage (NCBI taxonomy): Eukaryota > Metazoa > Chordata > Mammalia > Chiroptera > Rhinolophidae > Rhinolophus > Rhinolophus sinicus. The sequence continues at coordinate 62,813,376 of NC_142516.1, read as the reverse complement.
TATTTGCCCTACGGGTGTGTTAGAGAAAAACCCACTATTCTGGAACAGCAAAGACATCGTGCCATCTCGTGGTAGGTGGTCAGAACTGTTCTTTTCAGTCTTGCAATGGAATTTATGACACTGGTAAGAACCAGCAGTTTGTTAAACCAAAGAGATGGGTTGAGGAAAAACAAATAAAGTAAACTTATTTAAAAACTTAATACACAACCAAATTTCCTTTGGCCAAATTTCAAATAACAATTGTAATTCTTCAGCAGGACCTCCATGATTTATTTAATGAGGTCAAACCTAGAGAAAGCTGTCGCTAGACTCAGGGCCAGAAATTAATTCTTAGCTTGTAAATAGCTGAGTTCTCTCCCTGTTTGGGAACAATCAATAAAAGCCTGGCTTGAAATCTGTTTGAAATAGCCACTCTAACAAAATAAAGGATAAAATTCAGACAAGCGTACTAACAGCTCTCTGTTTAAAGTGCAAGAGTTTGCTGGTCACAATGACAGTTCCTAATCTTCCCCACTGAAAAGTCACTTCCAGAGAATCAAGTCAGCTTAGATGGATTTTCCATTTAAATGGTCAAGGATTAAAAGGAGTTGGTTGGACAAGCGTAACTCATTCATATAACATTCCACTTAAAATACCCATACACATCATGATATCCTTATGAAAATAAGCTGTCTTCTTAGTCACTGGAATTTGAAAGCAAAAGCTGACACTAAACCATTGTGATTAATATATGACATAGTTGGAAGACTAGGCTGCACTTCATTTCCCTGAATTTTTGAGCTTCTGTGACTATTGTATCACATTATGCAATTTACAGTGCTGGAGCCCCTCAGAGGTGACTTACACAAAAAATACATTTCATTTGAAACCTGATCAGGCTCATTCCTGTTTTAGATAGATTAATTATGACAACCTTTAATTGGGCAAACTGCCAAAATGCAGCCAGTTTAACAGGCCCATTTAAATGTGACACATAGACTAATATGCTTATTTGACTTAACTTGTTGAGAATGATTTATTGAATAATACTTGATTGAGAGAGAGTAAAAAACCTTTCAAAGGGCAGTTCTCAGAGAGTTTAAAAGTCCACAAAACTGGCCTGCATAAAAAAGAAACTTGAGAAGTTTTAAAAAAAAATCCTTACCTTGCTAAAGAGTTCTATCATAGAGTAGAAGCCATGGATACTTCTGTGAGCCGAAAGAGTTAATCCCTAACAAAATTAATTTACATCAGGCTTTTACTCTGTACAGTTGCAGGGACCTGAATGCACAAGGAATGAGAAGGGCATATATATTTTGAATTATGTCATATGAATAACTTTTTTGTTTTATTGATTTATAAAATAAAATTGGGGGAAAACAGGCATTCAATACTGCCCTCTGGAGTAGTATAAAAAAGACTTCTTAGTTTGCAGGACTATAAAGACTGGTATTGGGTTGGCAGTTATCTTGAGAAAAATCTTATATAGACATCATCTGGCCTACTACACAGCAAGCTTAGATCAGCGGGGAGGTTTGCTGCTTTGTGAATTACAATGGCAACATTTACCTAATAATTAAGCTTTGTAAATTAAAAAAAAAATTAGGAAGAAGCTACATCGAGACTGGTAGGAGGAGCAAAGATGGGGAATTGGCTGGTCCTGCACTCACTTTTGGCAGTTAAAAAATGGGAGAGATATCTTGGCTGTGGAGATCCCCCCTGAGGAGCGAGGAGTCTCAACCCCACACCAAGCTGCCCAGCCCAGGGTTCCTGTGCCAGGAAGAGAAGTCCCCACACTTCTGGCTGTGAAAACCAGTGGAGATTGTGGTTGAGTGAGAGGAGGGCTGCTGGAGTCCCAGGCAGTCCTCTTAAAGGGCCTATGAATGAACTTACTTGACTGACTGACTCACTCGGACCTCCAGCGCTGGGGCAGCAGCTCAAAAAGCACCAAGAACATACAGGGAAGAACTGAATTGTCTGGCTTTAGGGTGAAGGCTAGTGGAAGAGCTTTTTCCCAGACAGAAGTGCTGGCAGAAGCTACTGTTCCTTTGTTGAGCCCTCTCCCTTCCCAGCTTGCAGACCTTGGCAGGCATCATATCTGAGTCTCCAACAACCTGGCTAACACTGTTTGTCCTGCTCTGGTGATTGCCTGAGACCCTGCCCCACTCAACTTTTGAGCCTATTCAAGCTGCTTCCAGTGGTTTTTCCATATAAATAGCCTGTCTTGGCTCATGCTCCAAAAGTCTCCCAAGGTTCACAAACCCCAAACAAGCAGCATCTGGCCTCAGCATGTCCTGTACCTCTTGCTGAGCAGCCCCACACCCAGCACTAGCAGTATCTAGCCTTAGTTCACAGTTTAGCTTTTCCCAGGTACCTCCAAACCCAGTACAAGTGGCAACTATGATATTTGCAGATCACTTTGTAGCTCATACAAGTGGCCCAGGCAGAGCACAGGCAGTGGCTGAGCTTGGCTTGCAACAGAGCCCCTTCCAAATGGCCCCAGAACTACCAAACCTGGTGGCCAGCTTCAGACACACCAGAGCACCCCACCGCCTCCACAAAAAGACACACCCAAAGGGCAGACTGGGCAGGCACCAGAGCCCTGCTAAAGTGAATCCTGCTCTGTAGGGTCAGCCCCTGCACCACAGCTCTTCCACAGAGATAAGCCAGTCCTCATAACCAATCAGCCCAAGGATCACACCCTCCCACTGATGTGAAAACAGCAACCAAGGCTCAACTATAACAGGAGGGCACACACAACACACACAAGGGACACCCAACTCAGGTGATAAGGGAGATGGTGCCACTGGGCCTCACAGGACACCTACTACATAAGGCAACTCTACCAAGACTGGCAGATATAGCAGCCCTACCTAATACCTAGAAACAAACACGGGGAGGCAGCCTAACTGGGGAGACAAAGAAACATGTCCCAAATGAAAGATAGGACAAAGCTCCAAAAAAAGAGAACTAAACAAAATGGAAAAAAGTAACCTGCCAGAGGCAGTGTTCAAAACATTTGTTGCTCAACAATCTCAGGGAGAACTTCAACAAGGAGATAGGAAACATTGCAATGGAGACAGAAAACATAAAAAAGAACCAGTCAGAAATGAAGAATACAGTAACTGAAATAAAGAATATGTTAGAGGGAATATTCAGATTAGATAAAAAAGATCAATTCAGTGATTTGGAAGATAAGGTAGCAGAAAACACCCAATCAGAACAGCAAAAATAATCCCCCCCCCCCCAAAAAAAATGAGGATAGTTTAAAGGGCCTCAGGGACAACAATATTCATATTAGACAGGTACCAGAAGGAGAAGAGAGAAGGAAAGGGATTGAAAACCTATTTGAAGAAATAATGACAAAAAAGTTCCCTAACTTGGTGAAATAGACATGCAAGCCCAGAAAGTACAGAGTCCCAAACAAGATGAGTTCAAAGAGGTCCACACAAACACACATCATAATTAAAATGCCATAGGTAAAAACAAAGAGGGAATATTAAAAACAGTTAGTTACCTATAAGAGAGCTCCCATAAGACTATCAGTTTATTTATCAACAGAAACTTTGCAGGGCAGAAGGGACTGGTATCAAATATTCAAAGTGATGAAATGCCAAGGATAGATAACCACGATTACTCTACCCAGCAAGGCTATCATTGAGAGTAGAAAGACACGTAAAAAACTTCCCAGAGAAGAAAAAGCTAAAGGAGTTCATCACCACCCAACTAGTGTTATGAGAAATGTCAAGGGACTTTAAGCAGAAAAAACATTTTAAAAAATATGAATAATAAAATGGCAATAACTACATATCTATCAATAATTACTTTAAATGCAAATGGATTAAATGCTCCAATCAAAAAACAGAGGGTGGCTGAATGAATAAGAAAACAAAAGCCTTACATAAGCTGCCTATAAGAGACTCATTTAAGATCGAAAGAAACACACAGACTGAAAATAAAGGGATGGAAAAAGATATTTCATGAAAATGAAAATTAAAACAAAAAGCTGGGGTAGCAATACGTATACCAGACAAAATAGACTTTAAAACAAAGGCTATAACAAGAGACAGAAAGGTAATCCCAGTAATCCCACTTATACGTATTTATCTTAAATAATCCAAAACACGACTTCGAAGGGACAGTACATTCATATGTTCATTGCAGCATTATTTACAACAGCCAAAATATGGAGGCTACCTGGGTGTCCAGCAATGGAAGAATGGATAAAGAAGAAGAAGTACATATATAGAATGTAATATTGCTCAGCCATAAAAAGAATGAAATCTTGCCATCTGCAACAACCTGGATATTGTACTGAATGGAGTAAGTCAGACAGAGAAAGACACATGTCATATGATTTCACTTATATATGGAATCTAGAGAACAGTATGAAAGGACAATCAAAACAAAAACAAGATCATAGATACAGAGAGCATTTTGATGGTTGCTGGACAGAGGTGTTAGGGGAAGGAGATTAAGAGGTACAAATTGGTAGTTACAAAATAGATATAGGGATAGCATGGGGGAATACAGTCAGTGATATTGTAATAATTATGTATGGTGTCAGATGGGTACTGATTCATCAAGATGATCATTTCATAAGTTATATAAATATCTAATCACTATGTTGTACATCTGAAACTAATATATTATATGTAAACTGTAATTTAAAAATAAAACAAATATTTTTTAAAAGTTTGCATGTTGACAGATGATTACTAGAATAGGTAGGGTGATCATATTGTAACATACAAAAATGTCAAATTGTTATATCGTACAGCCGAAATTAATATAACCAATATAATATTGTATAACAACTATTTTTCAATAAAAATTAAAATTAAAAAAATAGAGAATAGATAGGGATTTCATTCTAGTTTCTAATTATGTCAATGTAATACATTTATCTGGTATTCAATAGTGTACACAGGCAGTACAATTGTTAATCATGATTTATTTAATCCACAAGCAGTATAAATTTGTATTATCATGAGTATTAATTTTTTCTAGTACTTATAGTGCTTAGTACTACCTACATTGAGTTTGGAGGAGACAAAGTATGATAATACCATTTTGCTTGTGACTACTATGTAGGGGTATTTTGTTTTACAATCCAAGTCCCAGGCTATTTCTACTAGAACACAGTTGTTCCTTCTTCATAAACCATCAGAAGTATTACTGCTGTCAGTAATATTTGTTCCATATAATTATTACATAAATGTAAATTATTATTTGAGTGATCATTTTATTCAGGAATACATTTTTAATGGCACATAGGAATACAGAATGAGATTATTTGTAAAACTTAGTTCATGATGCATTGTAAATATTGATACAAATCTGCTTCTTTATTATATTTATTTCTTCATGTCTTTATGTATTTTTAAGAATCTAATGAATACTTGTCAATTTAGTACCAAATCCAATAACTAAAACTGATTTCCATGTACCTATATGTCTCATGTGCTTTTCCCTCTTCTGTCTACAACCAGAAGTAATTGCCATTCTGTATTTAACATAATTAATTAACAAAAGTATATCAAATGAAATTTCAACATAGCTATTCACAGCCATTTCAAGAGCAATTCCTCTAGGATCTCAATTAGAACAATGTTCTCATGTCCCCACCCCCACCTCTGTTGGGGGCAACACAGGGCTCAGCCTGGCATTGTGGAGTGGAACTAATTCCTTCCTCTTAACGCCTGTCTCCAATTAGCTGGTGGGGAATAGAAATGATTTACTTAAGAGACAGCTTTTCCCACTTATTCAAGCCTATTACCATTCTCATCCAAACATCACTCAGCCACTAATTGTCCTGGGAAGCTGTACTATGCAGTGGTGAAGAGCACAGAGTTGCTAACATTATGACCTAAGCAAGTTACTTAACCTTTTTACGCCTCAGTTTCCTCGCTTGTCAAATAGGGATCATTTCTGTTTCATACTCTTACTACGAATATTAAATGAGAAAAAAAATATGCCAACAGCACTTACAGCTGCCTGTTCAATGAATTATTATCATGTAATAGGTGATTAAACAGATAACCAAGTAATTACAAAACAATGAAATAAAGAGACTATAAAGCGTATGTGCAAGATACAGTGAAAGCACCAAGGAAGGTTAACCCATGAATTGCCTCTACAACACCCTTGGCAGTTCATCACCAGAATCCACTAGAATAGCTTCAGCAAAAAAGAACTCACTACCTCATGGTACAGCTCTAATCATTGCATTATTTTCCCTTAACGATAAGTCTTGAAATTCTCTAAAAGTTGTCTTGCATGGAATTTTACCCATTCGTTACCTTGTTCATCCAGTAAAAGTCAACTTCATCTACAATATAGCTGTTTGGTAGACAGCTATCATGTCCCCAGATACCTTCTTATGGAAAGTCACGGGTGTAGTTCATGTTTCCAGGTGCCAGCGAGAAAACACAAGTAAGAAGCCAAACAGAAAGACTGTAGACTTCGAATTCCTAAGAACTTTTAAATTCTATTACAGACAATGCTGTTCGTGCAAGGGTGGACAAGGAATCGGAAAGATGCTCTGGCTCAGCAGCAAAGAGCAATTAGGGATTTTAACATGAGGGGTGGGATGCGGAAGTGGTAGGAGTGCCAACTAATTACCATCCCTATTAAGCAGATCTCTTAGGTCTTTCTTTTCCCAAGGCTGGGATCACATGGTGTTCATCCTGTGTTCCCTGTATCTTGCTGAAGAATCAGTGAATGAATAGCTCTATTATACATTTTATACACTCTAGTGTCCACCAAAACCTCATGTTCTGAAACTTCAGTAACATAAGCAATAGATATCATAGAAAATAGACAAATGGCATTGAAACACATTTATTGATGTACAGGATAAAGACACTGCCTAATTATACAAAATATATTCTTACGTCTTTCATAACGACAAACAAAATAAATGACATCAATGGGTTAGTGACTGAGGTCCACGTCCGCTGTGAGGATGATGTTTCATTTGCCTTCCTTTCTTTCCTTCATTCTTTCCTCCCATCCTTTTTTCTTATTGTTATTTAAACCCTTTCAAGCTTTACGTAAATAAGTTAAAGAATGAATAGTCTCCGTTATGAATGTATAGACATGTCATGTTTAAACTTTTGTTCTTTGTTTCAAATCTAATGAAGTTTTTCAGAGTAACAATACTTTAAATGGGAGTTAGCATCAAGGCTCCAGGGACAAGGATAAAAACCTTATTTTTACCATCTTCTCTGAAGAACAGACTCCAGTAAAAGGAGTTACCAGAAAGAGGATGACGACAAGGGCTTCCTTATTTACCCAGAACTCAGCATGGACAGAGAGAAGTTATTTACGGCTGCAACTGAGTGGCTGTATCACTCCAAATTCGAGTCAGTACTGGGAACATAAATTAATAGTTGTTGATGAAAAGGCAGCACAGTGACTCAGAAATACCTTTGCTCTCATGAGATGTCTAAGGTAAGTGATGTCTTTCCATCAAAATATTCCAGAGTTAGATACGGGACTTAGAGTCAGAAGTCTGATCTCGGTCCTGATTCAACCATTCACCAGCTATGGGACACTGGGCAACTGTATCCTGCACTAATCAATAATGTGTGTGTCGGGGGGGGGGGGGTTGTATAACAATAAGCAGGCACTGCTAACAGGACATGATCATAATATCTATCTCCTGGGATGACCAAGAAGACCAAATGATTGGGCGCGGGGAAAAGTGACTTATAAACTATGAAATGCAAACCAAATTCCTAATTCCATAGAGATTCTTCTCAAAACTCCTTATCTATGGACTCATAAATGCGTGACACAGTTTTTTTTTTGTCTTTTAGGTTTTTTTTTCAGCATCAGTCACAAAAATGATTGCAACAAACTTTTCCTACAAATGGGTCTGTCAAAGGGGTTGATGGTGCATAGTCTACTTTTACGATAGGGAATATTATTCTCATTTTACAATTTGTAAAAGTAAGTCTCAGGAAGGTGAAATAACTATTATGCGCTTGAACTGGAACTAGATAACAGCTTCAAATTTCTGCAACATCCAGGGCATTTGTAATATTTACTCACGTGACGTCTTCCTACTCTAAACCTCATGAGATAAAGAGAAGACCATGAAAAATAAACCGCAAGCGTATTTATGTAAGAGTTATTAGCTATTCTTTATTTCCAATTCCAAGTGCCTTTCCTACTGGGACACAGAGGACAAGCTGTCCACACGCTCATGGAAGTCCGTGTGCTTGAGTTTTCAGCGCAAGTATTTATAACTCAAAATTCTCACTTCAGTTTCTGTGAGCATTCTGACATAGCACATTGTGAGAAAGGCATGTGTAACCTCTCATCATAAATATTGAGTTATTTTATGATCCCTTTGAACTAATTATAGGATAAATATCAAATTCTCAAACAATTCCAAGATTCATGGTCAAACACGTCTAATGCTAATTCAATAACTATGAATTTTTTTCAGTTGTATTACACAGATCTTTATCTTCTTCCACATAACGTAGTTTGCCTGATATACCCACTGCTTGTAGAGTCACATTCAAAATTATGAACACCATTTATTGTTCAACTATGCTTTCAGAGATTAGACTGGTGTATGAGGCTACTAGTTTCTATGCTGAATTGGTTCAGACATCTACGTGGTTTTTTTTGTTGTTTTTTTTTGAGCTCACATCTTTTGTTTTCACACATCTACCTCCTGGTTAGTGTTATCTTCTCTTGTTGCCATCGATACTTGAGTCAAGTAGCAATAGCTCTCTTTTTTCATTTAAGAAACGAGTTGTGTTAGTTTCCTATGCTGCATAATACACTACCACAAATTCAAAGGCTAAAACAACACATATTACCTCAGAGGTTCTATAGGTTAGGGGTCTGGGCACGACCGAGCTGGGTCTCTGTAAGGCTGCAAAGGACCACCTGGTGGATCATTTGTGGAAGGATCCACTTCTGAGCTTACAAGTTGTTAGCAGAATTCATTTCCTATGTCTGTAGGACTCACAGTAGCTTGACTCTTCAAAGCCAGCAGGAAGGAGAGCAAGACTCTCATCTAAGTTTTCTATAAGATGGGATCTTACATAATATAATTACAAGAAGGACATCCTATCACTTTCTTCATATTCTGTTAGTTAGAAGCAAGTCACAGATTTTGCCCAAACTTAAGGCCATACACATCAGGAGGTGGGGATTGCGGGGGCTACCTTCAAATCTGACAGATAGATCAAATAATCCCCTTAGAATCGAGTGAAGGTTCGAGTATTAAACACCACCAAGGGGCCTTTGTGAGTCAACTATAACTATTTTTACAACTTTCATTTTCATTACTTTCTGAACCTTGATCATATTCTGAATAGTCCAGGCTATTTAATATGTAAGTTTCAGACACATGGATGAGTTCTTAAGCCAGAGTCCGCAACTGCCAAGGAATAACGATGCTTCTCCTTCTTTTCACTCTTCTCTAGATGGGTTGTGAAATGCCGGTCAATTTGCGCTTGTTCCTACATTAAAACAGTCTGTTATTAAATAGGTTGAGCCTGTCTTTGGTTACTGCTCGATGACTAAGGCCTGCCTACCCCCTGCAGCAGGCCAGGACTAGGTATTTTCTATGGTGACATTCCCATGATGGTTGGCGATGTGAAAGTGGAAGTTTTCCTTCTTCTCTGACTCCTGGAAAATAGGAACTGTGCTGTTTGATTGCCTATAGAATATTTTTATACTGATAATTCTTTTAAAAGTCTTGTAAAAGTTCTTTGTAGGACACACTAATACTTCAACAACCTCAGATAAGCTTGAACAAATCTGATATCTCCTGCACTATACACACCAAACTGGAACTTGTTTAGTTTCTTCTTTCAGGCATTAAAAGGTCAGCTCCCTATGCCTTCTTTGGCAGCATGAGGTAGAGGTCATAGGCATGATATTTGGTATGCTTAACTGCTTTAGACCAAAGTTGCTATCAGAATTTAAACTCTCTGCGAGCAGTTATTTGGAGAACGAGAAACGTATGTAGCAAGTGGAATGAACTTTGGAATTCATTCAAAGAAAATCAAATGCTTGTCACTTCTGTCAGCATTTGTTACATTTAGGAATTGTTTTTTGGATGATGCAATAATCTCTCCCTCTTTTAGACAGCACTGCGAAATAAGGTAACAGGGCGAATTTATTCTGTGGCCAAATCTTACCTGAAAAACAATAACTCGTATTTTAAATCACAATTAAAACTTTTTTTTTGCCCTAGTCATGGTATTTAATTAGCTTGTGCTTGTTAGAAGTATGTCAAATTTAATTCTTAAGTGCCAATTCAAAATAATAGAAAGTTTAGCAGTAATCTTCAAAACTGCAATTGGAACAATGAAAATTATGCCCAGTGTCACCCAATCTGTAGATAAAGGCTGGATTATTTATTTTTATATAATTTACTGATTGTTGCACATAAGTTAGTGTGGTAGAGTAATTATTTGAGATACTTATTTATTTATTTATTTTCATTTACTCCATAAGATACAGGGTTCACCCAAGTGAGAGATTATCAGACTAAGCCAGATAACAAGGATATTGAATTACTGACTTCTAATGTCAAATTCTGAGGTTCAGGCAAAACACCAATTATTTGATAGCAGATGGGATACATCATACCATTTTTCCCCATGCACCCTTCTCCCAACTATCTGTACATTATAAGAATCTACAGAAGATGAGGAGGTAGAATATGGAGAGAATTCAAAATAGTTAGGCACATTTGGAAACTGTATGGCCTCCTTGCCCACAAAAGAATCTTGCTTGAGGAAAAATGGCAGCATATACCCCTAATTTAAGTTTTATGTTTGGGGATCTTAGAGAAGAAAAGACCTTGCCCAATTTGTCTTACTGGAAGGGGAACTCAAACTTCAGAAATAAGTCCTTTATGCTACCCTGGTGGCATGACGTATGGACCTAGGTATGACAGAGACTCCACACTAACACATCCACACCCTCAACTCTGGTTTCCCTTGGCTTGAGAGTAGCAACTAAAATAGTCTATAGATTCCAGAGGGACTCGGGAATTACCAAAGAAAAACCAAAGCCGAGTCTGCCAGAATGTTCACTGTTGATAATGCTTGGTCAGATGGACAAGGCCTGGACAACTCCCACCAGAAATCGGATGGATGAGCTGCTCCTTGGCAGCTAGGTAGTAACAAGGATCCAGAGCCCTGTTAGCTCCAGCAGGAGGTCCAAGCTGCCTTTCCCTTCACCCCAAGTTTCCTTCTGAGTGACCATGAACATCATCTATGCCAGGGGGATCAGTAACACCTTGAGTGAGAGGCCAGATTAGAACCACACACCTTTCCCCTTTTGCTTGCAGTGGCATTTACATACACTTCTCAGAGAATGGGGGTGGGGTGAGGATATGATACAATAGAACAGAAAAACAATTCTATACCCAAATCACTAATGGATTAAATGTACCTGGAAGGAACTCAAGTAACTTCCTGCATCAGGACAAATGGGACAGGAGGTGGTGCAAAACAGAAATTGAATTTGATTACAAAAAGGAACCAAAGTCACTCTTTGCACATGTGAGTGTGTAACTGGCATTTACACACACAACATCTGTATTTAAGTAAGCAAAACTGTAAATTCTGAAGTACAAATTTTTAGAAATACTTTTTAAAGTGTACAGTAGCAATTCTATTTCTTTGGAGATAGTGGATATTCATTAAACTTTAAGAAGCCAGGTAGAGTCTTATGTATTCCCATTAACACCATCCTTTTATTATATTTTGAGATCACATGTCCCTCTGTGTGTGATTTTTGGCTTTGCAATTAAGAGATTTGGACAATTTTTGCCCCAATATTTGCCCTAACATGGTCACAGAGTAAGTAACATTATGGTACATAATCAGATATGCCGTACCTACACAGCGTCATCCTACTTTCATAGCTAGAAGGCAGTACTTGTCTGAAGAAGAAACTTAGGCAAATTCTATGAATGAGTAAATTTCTCCAAGCTTTAATGTGTGTTGCAGGTATCATGTACACTGATTACATACAAAAGAGTTCCATGTATACACATTCTGAAAGAAAATATTTCTGTTCCAAGGTAGGACTGCCCAAGCTTTGAATTGCCTTGAAAAATAAATTCTTCAGCTTCACATGTATTGCTTAATTATAGCAATAAGAGTGTAATAAACATCTATACCCTAAATGGTCAAAACACTGCAAACAACTTCAGTCCAATTGAAAAAAAAAGATACTATGCCTGTCAAAAGCAAGCCACACACTTACCAGGACCATATGGGATCATCTGGGGGGGAAAAAATGAAAGAAATTTGTTTTATTGCATCACATTAAGCTTGACAAAGGAAATATGTGCTTTAAATATCTAATTAAAAACAAGCTTGGTAAAAGCAGGTCACCTTCTTCAAGTGTGTGTGTGTGTTTGGCTTGATGATGGACATCGTGTTCCTAATTAGTCCAGGAGAGTATTTTAGTATGGAAATGAATGAGGCGCTCCTGGGACAGAAGATGTCTAGTGCTACTTCTTAAAATCACTCGAATAACTAATATCAAATTAAATTTATATATGTATAAATATATATATTTATATATACATATATATGTATGTGTATATATATACACATATATACATATATGTGTATATACATATCTTTACAAAGTCCACAAAAGAAGATGACTTTTTCTTCCAAATCAGAGAGATCACCTTTGATAGCGAGAGAAAGCCTGTAAGTGTAGTGCAGCACGGACTGTGGAGCCAGACTGTTGGACTCAAAACCAGGCTCCACTACTTACAAAGGGTGTGACCTCAACAAGTTATTAACCAATCTGTGCCTCAGTTTTCTCATAAGAGTATTTTGATATTATCTAAAGTGTTTGCAATTATGATTATCATCTATGTAACAAATTTAGCCAGTGTCTGGTAGATGATAAATGTTTGCTGCTACACTACTCATGCCATCACCATCACCCCCAAAACCTCCACAGTTCAACTGGTTATTGTGCGTTTCCCTTATACTCCAACATGAGGCAGAGGGTACCACCGGGGTACCGGAGTGGGGGCAGTTCTCTATATAAACGTGAAACACTGAGATCTTGTGATAACCTTTACTCTCTCTTTTGAGCTACCCTCCTTATATTCATGGGAAAAAAGTGAAAAATTTGCATCTTTGTCTTCTCTTCTTAGATTGAAACTTTAGAGTCCACAGAGTTGTTTTTCTTTTGTTTTATTAAATGTATTTGGGTGACATTGGTGAATAAAATTACATAGGTTTCAAGTGTACAATTCTATAATACATCATCTATATATTGCATTGTGTGTTCACTACCCAGAGTCAGTTCTCCTTCCATCACCATATATTTGACCCCCTTTACCCTCATCTAACACCCCCCTCCCCCCTTATCCTCTGGTAACCACTAAACTATTGTCTGTGTTTATGAGTATTTGTTTATTTGTTGCTTTCCGTTTTATATACCACATATGAGTGAAATCATGTGGTTCTCGACTTTTTCTGTCTGACTTATTTAGCTTAGCATAAGCAGAGTTGTTTTGTTAATGGAAATAGAATTCATAAACCATGTATAGTATACACTTCAGTGGTTCAAAGCATATCATGCAACCATCACCACTATCTAATGCTGGAATATTTTCATCATACCCTCCCCCTCCCAAATTTTGAAGCTACTAGCAAATGAATTGGGTATTCAGCATATAATTTTGGAGATTAAGTTCAATTATTGTTATGATGGTGGGAGAGACTGTTAGCTGCTCACTCCAAAATTTATTCTCCTTTCTCCTTTACACTAGGTATGCAGCTTCCCAGGATAAAAACCACATGGCCCAGATACCCCTGAACTTAGGCATGGCTATGTAACAAAGGTCTTGCCAATGAACTACTGAAACAAATACTGAGTGGCAGTTTCTGGGAAAGTCCTTATGGGCAGGTTAATAATGCCTTTTTCTCCACTACCACCTTATTATCTGTCCCTTCCTCCACTGCCTAGAATATGGGTTATGATGGCTGGAGTTCTGGTAGCCATTTTGGATCACAAGATGTCCTTGTGAATGGGAGTCAGAAGCTAGAATGATTTAAAAAAAAAATTAGAATGAGCCTGGGTCCCTGGCACCTTGGATCATACTGGCCCTGGGATTTCTATCTCTGGAGAACACCTTTTATATAAGAGAGAAACAATGGTCTATGTTTATGTCATTACTTGGGGTGGTTTCAATTACATACAGTGGACTTAATATTAAATGAGAAAACGTTTCAGCCATATTCCCATCAGTGTTATACATTTTAAGTTGCCAACAAGGTAGGGTACTGGAAAAGCTAAGACCAATTCCTCCTGCTCTTCCTGAGAATTATACCCAATTGGAGTTCATCACAGAATACCACAGTTTTCAGCAACTTATTTAACTTGTCTCCTTACATATATTCTCCACACGCTCACTCATTCATACTTTGGGGCATATGTAATATATAAAGATCAACAGTCCCCACAGAAACTTGGGACACTAACCAGCGTGGGTAACTGGTCATACTTTCAAACCAATCTACTAAATTGTACTTTCAAACTGAAGACAAGCAGCCATGAAAACATACATATTACCACAGTCAAATCCATTAAAGGTCAATGAAGTGTGCAAAGCAATAACTCATGTGGGAATCTAATTGCAAACTAAAATAAGGTCCCCCTGAAATGTGTTCAGCAGTTCCTTTGAACCTGCTTCATATATAATCAAGTTCAACCCTCTAAAAAAAATAAATAAAATAAATCAAGTGCTATTTTTTAAGACTTTCCTAGGAAAAGAATGAGGTATCCTAAAATGATACTTATAATTTAAATACTCTGTCATTACCCCAGTGAGCTCACCTAAAAATAAAAACATTTTAACAGTGAGAATTGAAATGTTGATATTCTAAAGAGCAAGGGTTGTTTAACTCATCTTTATATCCTCAGGCACTACCTAGATTAGTGTGTTGAATATAGTAGGTGCTCAGTAAATGATTGCTAAGAGGAATCAGTATTCTTTAAATGTGTATCATTCTAATCATTTAAGTAAAAGATTAGTTTTGTGACCCTGGGAAAGTTACGATTTTTATTTATTCATTTTTAGAAGGAGATATCACCCTCTTAGGATTAATGAGATATGTATGTAAAGTACCTTAGCTGCAGCTGGTACAGAAGAGGTAGACAATAAATGATGGTTGCTATTCTTGTTACTGTTGTTATTGTTATTGTTGTTATTATTATTACTCTGCTTAAGAGTCTGCTCTGTGTGCTGGAAAACAAAGTATCATAAAACATAGTCCTTGCATAAAAATTGCCAGGGCAGATGGTCTATATAGATAAAAAGATAAATAAAGATGTAAAGTAGGAGGGATACTACAACAAATGGACAACATTCTTGGAGGAGGATTCCAGAATTAATTCCTAGTCCACATTTTTTGACTACCTTAGACCCCATTGAACCTCTAACGCTTACTTGCCTTTTCCCCTCCCGTCTTGGTTCCTCCACCATATCCCACCCTCCAAGATCTCATGATTTCCTACTTTTCCCAGACTTGTTCTAATAATATTCTGCTCTTGGCAGATCATCCCTGCAGATTAAGAGCCTAGTAATGCGTTATCCACATCTGTACAGGGTTCTCTGTAGGCAGCACGAGAAGGCAGGGCATTGGCTGGTTCCATGAGCAAAGACTGTGACTGCTGTAGGAGTTCAGAGAAACAAGCCCACCCTGAGTACCAGCCTGAGGGCTAGCATGAGGGCAGCTTCCTGGAGCAGATGAGAGCTGGGTTAACAATGGGAGGTCTAGAGAAGAAAAAAAGAAAACATGCCAGGCAAAAGAGGCCCTGTGAGCAAAGCACTGAGCTGATAACTTCATATGGGAACAAAGTGTGGGCTCAGCAAGCTGGAGCAAAGAATGTCTAAATGGATGTCAGAAACAAGGTTAGTGTTAAGTAGGGGCCAGACTAAAGGGTTTTGACATTAAACTGTGTTTGAAGAATGTGACTATCCAGAAACACGTAACTGGCTTTGACATACAAATACTCATTGGGTGAAGGGCAAAGTGGAGCTTTAGGAATATTATGTCAGTACAGGTACTTGTAGAATGGATGGGCAGCCACGGTGTTTTTCAGAGAATCGGGAAGGAAGGCGAGTCTACTAGAGGTAGGAAGACCTGACTGCAGAAATACATAATTGGTTTTAACAAAATAATTTGAGTAGAAATTAAAAAAAAAAAAAATTCATCAAGTAGCAACTGTAAGAAATTTGAAGTTTCCATTAAAAATCTAATTTGAAACAATATTCTAGGGCTATAAGGTCATCCAGAAAAGGTTTATTTTAAAGACCAGGAACAAAGGTTCAGAAAGTTGTATGACTTGCCTGAAGTCTCACAGCCAGTTAGAGATAAAGCCTCAACCTGACAACACAACCCCTCCTCAGGTTTCAGGCTCTACAAATGAGACTTTTTACATCAAATCCCACACTTCCAGTTTTGGTAAAACAATTTAATGGCAGATAAAGATATTTTCTCTTAGCAAAAGTTACATATGCATATTTAAGTAATCCAGATATGTATCCTTTTTTTTTCTAGTATTCATTTTCCTCTTTGTCAACATCAAGTTGAAATTAAACTTAATAAAATAACATAAAGGAAAACTAAAATGTGCTCCTTTTCAAAACTTTCTATTGGTGATAATGCTATTAGTTTCTAAATTAAACAAAAACATGACTTTCCTCTTCTTACATAACAGTTACCATTAACAAAAGTTAACATGGTATACAGAATTTTATAATCACATTTAGAGATTATCTCTATTCTATAATGTTATGCTAGTAAATAATGTCCTTTTAATGTTTTGTTTCAATTAGCCAATCTCAGTTTAAGTGTCTAAATTTCTACCTACTCTAGAAAAAAACCAATTCATGTCTATCTATCTATAAGAAGATTAAAAAAAGATAAACCAACAATTGTCACCCCAATAAACTTCAATTAAAAAAAAAAAAAAAAAGATAAACTCTAAAAGGATGCGATGCCTCAAAGGGACATTCTGCCCATGCCTACAACTCACAGTATCTTCTTACATTTTCTTAAATTCAGGTGACAGAATTTGGATTCTTGGTCACATGATTCCATTAGGCTGTCCTCTGACCTCTCAGATTCTATTCAGCACCTCTCTGCAGACATTTGGTGTCAAATGACCTAGTCCAGCTGCTAGAGTGGTTGGCAACCATTTCCCTCTAGCTGTTTTCAACTGCTGATGGACAGCCCTCATGCACAACTAAGCCATAAATGGCCTATTAAACATAGGCATTTAAACTCATCACAGAGGCTAATAGTTTCAGCTCTGCCTTATAAACAACGAAGGAACTCCTTTGAAAGTTATTGGTCTTTCCATGAGATGAATTAATGCTTTATATTACGGACACTTAGTGCAAGGAAGCAACAAGTTGTTCTTTGGTGCCCCAAGTGAATTTCTGTGGTGTTATTATTTTTTTGTTTGTTTGTTTTTACTTTTTGGACTTTTTATCGAACATGCATACAAAAAGTTGCATAAATCTTAAATCACCGTCTGTAAAGTTTATACTTACTAAGAAAGTTCAAAGTTAAGTAGCAAATAGTCATCTCTGCACATTTTTAACTTTATTAAAGATATTTAACATTCATTTCAAAGTATGTTTGTTTACTTTAGGATAACTATAAGTGGAGACTATCTCAGGAATTTAAATGCCAACTTAAAGGAACAAAGTTGGTATTCATGCCTAGAAAGAATTTCTTTAGCATTGAAATTTCATCATTACTGACAAAGTTCTCTCTGGGAAAGACCTCACAATGTGAAACCTAAAAATGTGATCAAAAGGAGTCCTAAAATTCACATATGTTATTTATATATTTCTAACTAATGTTAAATTTTTTAACAGAATTATATTTTTTGAGAGGTGGTTTGACCTTAAAAATCTGCTTGCGTAAGTGCTGGGATTTTCAATGCTCTACATTTTACTACTTTCAGTGTCTTTTAGATAATTCATCTTGATATCTATCTGTTGCGTGGAGTCAATGACACAACCCTAGCAAATGGTGGCCATCTCAAAAATGACAGAGGGGAACTGCATAAGCTGTAAGGAAATTAGAACTTGATAATTTTTTTTCTCTTAAAGGATAATGGTTTTTTCAGTTAATTCCAAAGGTCAAGTGTAAAAAAGTAGTCCCTCTCCTTAAACGCTGAGATTCATCATCCTGACATTATTTACTAGAGTCGCAGTTCATGAACTGATAGGAGGCCCCATGATCATGTGTTCTGTGCTCATACATTTGACGACTCCTTAATTATACTGCGAGGCTACAATGTGAATAGTGTATATATTAAATCTTAGGCATTGAGCTTTATCACTTTTCAGTAATTTGCAATTCAACCACTGCTAATAAAAAATAGCATTCATTTTGTGCTGATTATTTGCCAGCCATTATCCTGAAATTTTTATTACACATGTATTTAAAAATATTTCAATCATAAAAAAATTCAGTAAATAATAAACTTTTCTGTAACCACTAGCTGTTTAAACACATAACTAACATTTAACTATATACTTTTTAAATAAAATAGTATCAATACGGTTCAAGTGTACTATACACATTTGCCCAATCCAATTCCTTCTTCTCTCCCTGCCCAGAGGGTAACCAACAATACAAGTTGGAGTATATTTTTCCCATCCATTTTTATACACAATCATTTTCTCTAAACAATATCTATAAACATTTCTGTGATAGTAAAACTGATACAAAGGGCATCATATTAAAAAGGGTATCCTTTATATTTATTTATATTTTTGAGATTTATCTATACTAATGCATGTAGATCTAGTTACTTGCTTTAATTGCTTCTATAATTTTTTATTATATGAGTAAACCACAAGTTATTCATCCATTTACCTTCTGATGGATATTTAATATTTTCTTTCAAGTCGAGCCTATAACATTCAATATTTCATTGAACATATGTGTAAGTGTTTCTCTAGGTTAGATTCCTAAAGTGAAATTGGTGGAACATGCATATACACATTCAGCTTTATAGACATTGTCCAATTCTATAAAATGGTTATACCATTTTATACTCAACAGCAACACAGGAGTGACCTCATCACGTTTCTTTCTCACTGACACTTGCCTCTGTTAGTCCCTTTAATTACTTTGCAATTGAATGGGCATCAAATATCATACCCTTATTCTTTTAATTTGTAAATCCCTGATGACTAGTAAGGTTAAACATCTTTAATGCGTATTAGCCATCCATGTCTGATGACCCATTTTTTTCCCCCACTGGGATGTTTGTCTTTTTAAACAAAATGTCTAGGAGCTCTTTAAATAGTGTAGATATTTTTTTGCCAGTTATATGTATTGCAAATAATGTTTCCCAGCTGTGTCTTTTCTTTTTACTTTTTCCATGGAATTTTTAGACATTAAATGTTTAATGACATATTAAAATTTTGATATAATTTAAAGCATCAATATTTTCTTTTACAAGTTGGACACTTTATGCCTTAAGAAAACCTTCCCAACTCAGAAGTCTTTCTTCCACATTTTCATCTGTAAGTTTTTCTTTTTTATTGAGGAATATTGGTGAACAGTGTGTTTCTCCAGGGCCCATCAGCTCCAAGTCATTTCCCTTCAACCTAGTTGTGGAGGGCGCAGCTCAGCTCCAAGTCCAGTTGCCGTTTTCAATCTTAGTTGCAGGGGGCGCAGCCCACCATCCCATGCGGGAATTGAACCAGCAACCTTGTTGTTAAGAACTCACATTCTAACCAACTGAGCCATCCGGCCTCCCCTCTGGCAGCTCAGCTGAAGCTTGTTGTCTTCAATCTAGTTGTGAAGGGTGCAGTTCACTGGCCCATGTGGGAATTGAACCGGCAACCCTGTTGTTAAGAGCTTGCACTCTAACCAACTGAGCCATCTGGCTGCCCCATTCATCTGTAAGTTTTAAATCACGCTTTTCACACAAAGGCTTTCACTCTATTTAGAATTTATTTCCATGTATAGTGAGCATTTATTAATACATCCTTTCCCAATTATTTGTAACATACCTTTGTCATAGATCAAGTTCTTTATAGGTTCTTCACTCATTTATATTGGTGCATTTGTCTATATTCTAAAATCACACTATTCAATTCTTAAAGCTTTATAGTATATTTTTACTGGTACAGCAAAGCTCCATCTCTTTTCTTTTTAAAAATTATTCTGCTTATACTGGATACATGGATTAATTTGTGGGGAGATTGGTATCATCATGATATTATGACTTACCATTCATGAACATCGGTCTGTCTCTTTACTTAAGTGTTTTTTAATTCTTCAGGCAAGGTTTATAATTTCCCCCTGAGATATTTTGATAAGAGATGTGAGGTTGTCCTGGCATAATGAAATGGGGGCACTAAAATAGAAACCTGACTGACCATAGTATAGAGAAAGCCTGTCTTGTATACACCCAGCTAAACACCCAAGTTCTCTTAAAGAATCCACAGACAACTGACACTGTTTATTCTGATGACCCAGGTAGTCATTCAAGGAACAAGACTGACTTTGTAGCTACCAGCTAATCAGCAATTTACTATTTCAAACAACAAGAAATGGAAAACACAATGTGCTATTGCAAACAATCTGTGGTTTTCCTGTCTTCCCTCTTTTTTTTTTTCTCTTATTTAAACCCTGTTTTGCCTTTCTTAGATAAAATCAGTTATTGGTTCCATTGGCTTCTTTTGTATACAAGTAAATAATATGTTATTAATAGACTGTTTATTTTTGAGTTATTCATTGATACTCCATTCAGGTTTTGTACCTCTTTCAGAGCTATGTTTTTATAGTTTTGTAACAATTGTGAGTGGTAGCTTTCAAAAATTACATTTTCAATGGATTATTACTATGGCAAAATGGAGCTATCATTGTTTACTTCAGGTTGTTCTGAGGAATCTGTATAAATCCCTAGTAAGTGCTTGGTGCATATTGGACCTTCCCCTAGCTCCTTTGTCCTTTCCACAGAAACGGAGAAATGACGTAGAGTATTAGTGTAGAATACCAAAACATAATCAGAAAATGTGAGGTTATATAAAATATTTATATGCAAAACAAAGTCTTTTTTAAAACAGTTCATGACTGGTGTAGTTATAATATATTAGGTAAGTCTTATAAACACAGACAAATAAAAACATTTAAAAATCTTGAAGGGTAACATATTATATATACTTTGTAGTGTCTCCTGATTTTTTATTTGTGATGTCATATAATTCAAAGTAGCAAATGTACTAAAAATCAAACCTAGTCTTCTTGTCTCAGCGTTTATTTTCCCAAGGAAGAGTTTTGGTAGCCAATTCAAGTTATCCTGTAAGCGAGCCACTAAAATCAAAGACTGAATTGGAATGTACTTCCACTTTTAAAACATCTGGCTCCTTCAATACCACTGCACAATTTTCTTTGCTTAAAATCAGTTAATAAAAAATACGGTGGTCTCTAATCAATAAGGCTTTATGGAGCCATAAGCAGCTTTGAGCACGTGCACATTTGCAATTAAATGTTAGTTTCTTCTTCTCTTTATTCCTCAAACACTTATGAGGAACAAGTAGATCAAACTTTTGGGAAAAGGTAATTCTGTCAAGAGTGTGCTGAATGAATTCAGGTGTGAAGATCCTAAATACAGAGCAACAAGTTGAGTCACTTTTCAGTAACATAAAAGTTCTGGACACATTGCTACTTCCTTGTATTTATGTCCACAAAGTACTCCAAAATAGTAGCCAACTTAGAACTATAATTAAGCAAATTAAGTTATTATCTTCAGATGTTACCAGTTAAATTCCGTTTCCTTTCTCTTGGCAGGGTTTGGGAGGAGGTTAGTGAACACCTTGGGAACATATGGAAATAGTTATAGTCCATTTTACATTAGTGTATGTGTATTGGTTGAACTAATTTTTCAGTACAGAGAAATAATACTTGCCCCCACCAGTCCCCCCGCCCCAACAAACCAAGGGAGAAAAAAAATTGAATGCAGAACCATTCTTAATAAATCGCAATTTTTGTTTTAGTTGAACTTTAGAGAATTACTGAATTGACCTAGAAAACAAACTATCTTCTCACACATAGTCATTAAAGACAAGCATTTCTGAGGATCCCTGTCTGAAAGCTAACCTTTAGTCCACAAAGGAATCTCTACTTTACCAGTCATTAAAAGGACCACTTTACCCTCAATTGGAATAAATATTTAAATAACTTCTCTTTTCTACCAAGATACAATAGTGGCTTCAATAAGGCTTTGTGAACTATAAAGCTACTGGCAAATGAGGTTTGCACTAATTACATACTGAAGAAAATCCCAGTCCCTAATGAATTTCATGTTAATTATTATCCTGATTTTGTATCCAACTGACAACCAAAAACAATGTGATCTGTTTCTCCACTACTCCATGAATGAATAACAGCCTTTGACAAACATCCTATTTCTGCAAACAACACAAATCATACACATGCAGAGTTTCAGGCAATAATTAGAAGTTTGGTTGCCTACTGTGGGTTCTAGACAAACGGTTCACTTAGATTGCTGTTCACAGTGTGGTGAATGGAATTAGCCCTCTGAGAGGAAGCTAACTAGAAAGTTTTTCTAATGCAATGTAAAAGTTAATTCATGCAAAAGACCCTCGTTGAGAAGGAGTTGAAGAAGTGTCACTTAAAAGACCCCCGAAATTAAACTTTGAGGTGAAAGATTTTCACAAATAAGTTAGGCTGTTTCGGTTTTCAAATGTCTATAAAAGAATAAAGAAAGGGTATGAAGAAGAAAAATTAAAGACCTAAAAAGAGGATAGCAATAATTTTACCCAGAAGTCTGACAAGATGTTTCCTACACTTAATACTCCCTTGTCCGAAATGTTACACGTATCGGGGATAAATTTGTTACTTCCATAACTATTAATTTCCAGTGGGCAAACATCCCTGAATTCATATTCTTTATTACAAACCTAAATACTGGCTTGAAAGGACATCATGGAGATCATCCCAAATATTCTTTCATCACCTCATAAAAAAACAAAAAAAAACCCTGAAGTCATTCATACCATTTTACTTTGCATTTAGATGGATTTCCACATTTTGTTCAGTCTGTGATGGAATTCTCACAGTGTTTTCAGTGTAAAATGCTAACAACAGAGTAATAGAGAATAGTCATGATGGGTTTCCTTCATCAACAAACACTCAACACAATAGAGCATTTACCATAGTCAAGTGCGGGATTAGATGCTAGGAAGGTGAGAATCAACATGGACGCCCACCTCAAGCAGCAGAGCTACTAATCCAGCAGGGAAGGTGAAACAGTGTATACATGCTGGGGATACTAGGGACACTTACCTGAAAGCCCATAGAGTTGTATAAATCAGATTATGTTGCTCAACTATTTTTCCTCTCTCACCCACCAGCGTTTGGCAAGTGGTTTTTGTGACCTATACCAGGAAGGTTATTTTCTTGATGATTCTCCCATTCTGCGGAAGAACCTCTTCCCAACAGAGCAGAAACTCATAAATAAGGGGCACAAAAGGAATTTACACTTTTCTGGCTATTAATACAACTAGTTACTCATGTTTAAACTCTTCCCCTTACACAAATGGAGAGATGATAGTGATTCATTTTGTAATATCTTTTTAGAAAATAAAGTTACACTTTAAAAATTTATATCCAGTGGGCCAAATGAAGTGCTCAGAGACACAGTTTCCACAGAAATTGTTAGAATTGCACAAACTTACTTGGAGGCTGAATTAGCTTCTGGTATTTAGGAAGCTTGGATCTTTTCTTTTCCCTCATATTGTCTTGTATAACCCCAGTTCTGACTGTGTTGGTCGGTAATTCTTTTTTCACTTTAAATGCGTCCACCCACTCAATTACTTGTGACCTCAGTAGGATTTATGAAATTCGGCAGCATGCACAATTCTTATTATGACGTAAATCAATGTAAGATCATGTAATAATGTTCATGACACACTTCAATGCTTGCCAAGTGACAAAAATTGTTTTTAGTGGCACCACTATAACAATTCCATTATGTTCATCATTAGTTCATATTATTCAATTTCCTTTATGGCATAAATTATATAATAATTAGTCTTGCTTATAAAGTTTGCATGAAGTATCCATATAACAGCACTTTCCAGACTTTGAATAAACCAAACCTAAAATGTGCTAATATATTTCAGGTTTGCATGACATCAAACGGGATAAAATTAAAATACAACTACAAGATAGTGTTCACAGGAAGAAGAAATAAAACCTAAGTGGCAGTGTGTGTGCCATAGTTCACACATACACAAAAGGCTTGAGCAAACACAAAATTGAAAAGGTAGGCAGGCCCTGCATATTCAGAGTTTATTGAGAAAAAATACACAGAAGGTGCCAAGAAAACATTTACGCATTTTTAGAAAGGAAAATTGTATTAAAATTGTAATACTCAATATATACCCATAACAAAAGATAGATACAAGTCACGTTTGACTTCTGCAATTACAAGAGGTGCTCAAAGTGGTTACCATCAGCGTCCAGACACTTCTGATTATGGCGAACTGCTGCTTGGGCAACGTTGACCAAAGTGTCCACTTGTATACATTTTTTTGGCATCCCTGATATATATGAACCAAATGAAAACTAATTGTAGTACCCTTGGGAAACTTCACCACTGTTCCTGCCCTTACTGGGGCACAAGATCTGAGAAGGATGTGACTGTCTGTCACAGAGAAGATGGAAATAACAAAAACAGTAAGAGGTGGTCTGTGAGAAGCTACTGAGAAAGCTAATTTACTGTCTGGAAGAGAAGTTTATGAGACAAATACGCAAAAAGAACTCTCTTGAGAGAGAGCTATAAGGAGGCAGGGTAGAGGAGACAGAAATTAAGCCACTTACGCGTTTGCTTTGAAGGCATTCTAAGGTATTCTTTTCTGTGATCTTACCATTTTATGATTGGACAAGAAATCCACTGTCTTGTGCATATAGCATCCTCTAATTCCAAAGCCAGTACTTCTGAGCACAAGGTCATCACCATGAAGATCCACATTTAGAACTTTCACAAGTTACCCATCCAATTCTCACAATAAAGTACAAACTACAAATCACAGTTTGATTGGCAAAGAGAGAGGGACCTGCATTTTGACCTCCACAGTCAACGATACTATTTGTTTTCATTTGAGAGCTCATTTTCTAGACTCCCCGTCCCACCCAAATCACCACCAGAGAAACAAACTTTCATCAAATAAACATGACTAACACTTTGAAGTAAAAATATCCACAAAGCAGCTAAAATTGGAAGATGGTCGAATTTCCATTGACCCACAATACAATTTGGGCTTTACATATAAATCTCCTTTTTTCTTCACTCATTTAAATTATTACCATTTGATGTTCAGACTAGCTGGCAAAACATCAGTTATTTTAATGTGAATCCTCCACATGCTACCCCAAACACACTTTAATGCTTGAGTGAAATATTTGAAGCTTGCCAGACACAGGAAAATCAGGAAGTTGCCCCACAGGCTGCCCACTACCCCACCACTTTGCTTCCCTTTCCTTCTCATGGGTAGGAGAAAATGCCATACCAACCTCTTCAGATTTGCTAAAACCAACCACCACCACAAGCCAGAATTAGCCATTGAACTTCTGTGTTTCTAAGAATAATTAGAAGAGACACTGTACCGGGTCTTCAGTTTTGTGACTATTCAAGAGGTCAGACAGGAAATCTTCATAAATGCTCTCTCTTCGAACCAGTGGAAATTCCCGCAGGAAAACAGCCCCTTGGTTTTCGTCTCCACATACCTAGAGAGATAAGATAGCTGAATTAAGCCTTCAGACAGAGCCTGGAGGGAGGGGGGGGGGCCTAGGAATTAATGTTTTGGAGTTGTAGAAATCTCTTGGATTCAGTTCAAGTCTGATTAGAGCAATCAAAAACAATGCACACAAATACATATTAATGTGAGAGCTACTAGAACATTCTGGCATGTGATTCCTTGGATGAATGCCAGGAAAGTCCCTGCTAAGTTGGTGCCTCTTAATTGATGGGTGTACATGTCAAAATTCAGTGATTATAAATTATCTTTGTGGCCAGGTCCAGTGTGATCAGGCTCATAGGCTAGCATTCCCCTGAGCTATGCATATGTATGTGTCACATAGGGGTCTTGGGCCCTCCGGAGATCTACCCCTAGTCCCAGGATGTGAGTCCCATAGATCTGAGCATCGGATGGATTCTGATACCCTGTTCAATATCTAGGATAGGCTATCCAGGACAGGAGGTACTGGCCTAAGCCCAGAACTGACTTCCTGAGTTATTCAAATGCTTTAGAACCAGATGTACTTTAGCTACTCTGGAGGGAGGTATTGGAGAACTTCTATCCAGAGCTTATCACATACCAGGTTCTTTACACATGTTATCTTGCACCAGCCCCAGGAGGTGTCTGTTATTAGCCACACTTTACAAATTAGGAACCGGAGGCACAAAGGGCTTCAGGAATGTGCCAAGTTAGTAAGTGTTGAAATCAGCACTCAAACACAGATCTGACTCTAAAACCCTTTTCTTTTCATTATATCATTTTGCTACTGAGCTACTCAAACCTCTGGTGAAGGACAAACTCTTACGTGACTCCTATAAATTCAAGGAATAACCAATTCACCGAGGCCTCCTACTACCTCTCTGAGCCTCCGTTTACTCATCATAAAATAGGAATGATATCAGCCTTACTACATTGCTGAGAAAATAGGAGATAATATACGTAAAGTCCAGAGTGCAGTGACTTGCATATAGTAAGCATTCAATAAATAATAGCCATTATTAGCAACAAAAGCACATTCTGCCCAAGGAACAAGTAAAAAAATCTAAGCTTTTAACATACATGGAGTCCTTTGATCATATTTATATTTGGACATTACAAATGGGTATTATATTACCTTCACATTGTCTTCATATTGTTTTAGCTTTTCAATTTAGGCCTTGTCTTAGGCCAATTGTCTTAGGCCAATACCTTGATTTTAGCCTAATGATACTCTGAGCAGAGAATCCAGCCGTGCCTCACTAGACTTCTAACCTACAAAAACTGTGAGATAGTACTTTTGTATTGTTTTGAGCCATTATCTGTGGTAATTATGGCAGTAATAGAAAAACTGATACAATCATCAAGAGATAGGGTGCAATGACAGGTTATCTTATTTCTTCTTCTACATTAAGTTTCTTGAGAATTAAACAGCACTAAACAAGCAGAGGAAGAATTTGCAAGAACTAATTCTTGGAAATGCCTCCTTCTAACTAATCTAATTTATTCCTATTACATTTAAAATTTTCTCTTAGTTCTTTCTCATCAAGGTCAATCATTCTTTGAGTCTATAGTTAAATACACCTCAAAACCTGCCTTGACCATTTTACTTCTCAGCTCAGAAACTTTCAGGGATTCCCTACTTCCTGCTGCATACATTACACACTCATGGATTTGGTATTCAGAATCACTCACAGCTCTTCAAGTTCTAGATAAGGAATAGCAGCGCTCGCGCAACTCTTTGAAAGAGATCAAGAACTGAGTCTAAAGTGACCTAGAATGAACAAACTGATGGTTGCTAGGTGGGAGGGGGGTTTGGGGGCCTGGGTGAAAAAGGTGAAGGGATTAAGAAGTAAAAATTGGCAGTTACAAAATAGTCAGGGGGATGTAAAGTACAGCATAGGGAATATAGTCAATAATATTGTGATGACTATGTATGGTGTCAGGTGAGTGCTAGACTTACCAGTGGGATCACTTCATAAGTTATATAAATGTCTAACCATTATGCTGTACACCTGAAACTAATATACTATTGAATGTCAACTATAACTGAAAAATTTAAAAAAATAAAGTGACTTAGAATTGATGTGTTTTAAATTTGTTTTCAAGAGGACTAATGTATGCTGATCACTACTAAATCTCACGTTTTATTGATCATTTCTCTAAAAATCCTATGCTATTTTGAATTCTAACTCTATTATTCAAAATGGTGGCCACCTTTAGTCATTCAATGCCAGAGTTATTAATACTAAAGTCTGAAGAGCAGACTAATAAATTTAGTGTATTTGCTTTGCGAAAACTTTTTTATGCCTGTGGGAAACTTCTTTTGTTAAACTGGTTAAAGAGATAGACAAAAATAATGACTCAAATATCCTCCAGAAGAGAAAGTGAGATGTCAAATATGAGGACTAAATGCTCCCAACAATGAAAGATAATCAGCAAACACTTTGTCCATTTGGTTTACACCTTAATTCTGAATCACAACTGTGTATTTGGTTAAAAACGGGTTTCTGCCTATTAGTGTATCCCAAGAAAGATGACATTTTATAAGTCCTACAATTCTCACAAAAATGCTCAACTTATCAAATACTTTTATGTGATATCAAAGCAGAAGGTCTTAATTAAACTAAAATTCAATTTAATCCTGAGAACAGATAAGAATATGAAAGTTAAATGAATGTAATTATAACCATTTTGCCCCTATAGACAGCTTATGCATGTCTGTTTCTAATTTAACTTCACCATGAACAGTATTACTAATTGGGCAATTTAAAATACCGAAATTACTTTGGTCAATATTAAGTTAGTTTGGAATATCTGTATCTATCAGTCATGGATAATAATATTTTGTGTGTTTTAGAAACACAGTTACAATGAATGAGATATCAAGATACTTAAATATATATATTTTTTACTTCTTTTTCAAACTGTTTTTAAAAATTATTATTTAAATCCAAAGTAGTACTTTTACTCATCCATTCTTTTATTCACTCCTATGTACACACATTTACTCAATTTCTATAAATTGCCAGGAACTTCACTATAGGAGATATTCTAGATGCTTACCAAAAGCCACCATCTTCTCATCATTTTGGTGCACAACTAGAATACACTTCCAAGCCTCCTTTTCAGTTAAGATGTTCAAGACTGAGTATTAGCTGGTGGAAGTAATGGGTGCTACTACCAGTCCTAGTCCATACAAACCTCCCACATGCCCTCCCCCACACTCTTTTGCCCCCAGGTTTGTCTGGAACAGAGGCAAGTTAAAGGTGGCAGAGGCTCCATTAGCCAGGCTCCCTGAATGACTGCATACAGGAAGGCTACCCTATGACCTTTTCACTTACCTAATACTGTTAAGTGATCAAGAAGTAATAGTCCACTGTGTTTGAACCATTATTCATTTTAGAGACTACTTATAACTGTTGTTAAAGTATCTTAATTAAAACAATGAAAGAATCTAGGTGAGCACAGAATGCTATAGGAATACACGGCAAGGGTGACTATCTCTCCCAGGAAGGATTATGGAAGCTTTAAAATGGGGTTCAAGAAAGAGTGGGATTTACCCACTAGAAAAGGAAAATAGGAGTGAGGAAGAGAAGAATCTTGTTCCAGGAGGAGGGAACAGCCTGGGCAAAGGCATGGAGGTTTGAGACATCTTGTTTTGTTTGGTGACTGTTAAGTAGTCTAAAATGGCAAGAGAGTGGAGTACATGAGAACAAGTGATGGGAACTGGATTTGTATAGTGGGCAGGGGACAGATTATGAATCATGGTCACTGAAAGACTAAGCCAGAGTTTTGCTTGGACTTGGAAGTTTGGAAGAGTATTCTGGTGGTAAACCTGGACATGAGGTGATCAGTTTTCAGACCAGTTCAATTATTCAGATGAGAACTTATGAAGACCCTAAGGGTTGACTGGGAAAGAAAGGATCATAAGAGTTGGTGGCCACTTTAATGCAGAGTATAATTCTCAGGGTATGTTTCTATTTTCTGCTTGGATTTAAGTAAAGAGCAGAGTGGATAGTAGTACATTCAACAAAATAGGAAATATCGGAGGAGGAGCAAACGTATGGGTTAGATGAGGAGTTTGGTTCCAGCAAAGTGGAGTCTCAGGTGTCTTGGGAAGAAAAAGGTGAGTTTCATGCACAGGAAAGAGACTGGTATGAAGATAATAGTAAGTGCTGACATCATATGGGAAGTGGATGATACTTACCATGTTTCCCCGAAAATAAGACCTAGCCAGACAATCAGTTCTAATATGTCTTTTGGAGCAAATATCAATATAAGACCTGGTATTATATTATATTATATTATATTATATTATATTATATTATATTATATTATATTATATTAAAGACCCGGTCTTGTATTATAGTGAAATAAAACCTGGTCTTATATTAATTTTTGCTCCAAAAGACACATTCGAGCTGATTGTCCAGCTAGGTCTTATTTTTGGGGAAACACAGTAGAATGAATAAATTTGCCGAGGAAAAGAAAGAAGAATGAGAAGATATGAGAGCTTGAGGTAAGAACCATGGGGAGCACTAATATTTAACGTGTATGTGGGGACAGAGTCCCAGAGAGCAGTTTCCAGGCTCTTGGCCTCGTGTGTGGAGGTGCTGGCTCAGGTGGTGAATGGCCGTCAGCTGTGATTGGTTGGCCATCAGCTGTAACTGGTTAGCCAATTGGCTACTGATATAACTGCGGGGGCTGCGTTGATTGGTTGGTTGGTTGGCAGGCAGAGAAGTGAATGGCAGACTGCAGATCGTGTGGCTACTACTGTGTGTGTTTCGCTCTGCCGCCAGAGAGAACATAGTGGTATGACTCCCCTATCTATGGCTCTGTGGGTGTTCTTTTTGGCCTCACCATATCCTGCGTTCTTATGTGGGGAGCAGGACCAGAGACCCTGCAGGCCACCTCACAGGACAAATGGCGCAGCGAGCAGGGTCTCCCGCACGACGATGTAACATGGATCCATGTCTAATGGCCAATTTATGCTGACAGAAAATATTAACAAGGAAAACCCAGACTTATACTGGTTTTCACCATTCTCAGTCTTCCTTTCATTGGTTTTCTATGAAAATATATTTATGCATATATTTTTTAATGATTGGTTCTTATTTCTTTTTTCTCTTTTCTTTTTTTTTAATTAAAGTTTATTGGGGTGACAATTGTTAGCAAAACTACATAGGTTTCAGGTGTACAATTCCGCAATAAACCATCTATACATAAAAAAAATACATTTAAGACAGTATTACATCAAATTATTATAGACAATTAATTCCTTGAGGACATAGATCATGGCTCATCAGGCTATCAACCCCCAGACTCTGAATTCAATTAAACTTTGACTAAAACTTGAAAATTTCCAGGATTTAAAAAATTCTATTTTCCATGGTCAGGTTTCCTGAGTTTTGGTTTGAAAAACTTTATATTTGATGTCAAAACTCCCCTTGCAGATATATGGTAGTTAGTATACCATAAAAATGCATCAAAAATGGCATCCTATTGCATTTTATGGTTCAGTGGCATTAGCTATGCAGATGCAAAAACAGAAATGTGAGAAGTGGTGAAACTTCATACAGGGCCAGTGGCTACATTAGGTACCAGAGACAGTGTCTCTTAAAGACTCAAGTCTCCCTGGATTCAGGCTTGGTCATTTACTCACAGGAACAGGGCAAGAAACAAGTAATCATTACTGAGACACGTATTTGTTCCTACAGGATTTCTAGACTCCAAAGGACGGCTCCCCAGGAATTACAAAGACTGTCCCGTGCTAGAATTTGTACCCTGTGATGAAGGTCACTTCTCCAATTACAGTCTGATTTCCTGCTTCAACCAGTGACTCCTCTTTCCGATATCACTGGCACACCAAAGAACTCCTTAGAGAACCCAGGAATGTAGAAATACCTGCTCTCAGAATAGCATCTCATTAGCTCCAGGAAGGCATGGAAGCAATTTATTGTTGTGGTATATGGTCTCACTAATGGGGCTGAGCAATCAGCCACATAGAGAGGGAGGTAGGTAAATACAGGAAACGGAATCTGTCAAATAACTCCATTCTCTTCCCCATTAGCAGGAAAAGGTGGTTTAAAACAAAACAGGAGCCACTGAATAATAAGAAAAGCTTTTGCATTTGGCTTTGGGAGAGAGTCAGAAACTCAAACTGTGTCTACAGTACACTTTTGTCTTCTACTTCATACTCCTCCCTTCATGACCTGGCACCAACTGGTCCCTCATTGATCTTTCAGCGGCTCCAGAGAATACTGGTTCGGATTCTGATTCATCTGCTTACAATGAACTTGTCTGGACAAAGAAAAGGTAACCCCCCCACACACCCTCGAAATTTCCTACTTACAAGTTCACTCTATGAGTTGTGACTACCATTTGTAAAGTTAACATACAGAGCAACTGGTTCACGTTTTTGAATCTCCACCGTCACTAAGGAAAAGTCATAATCTCCAGAGGAACTGTAATGTTGATGGTGGGGGTGGATTATGGCTGGGGCTTTCAAGTAGTTATAATCTTCTTATAACTCTGGGAGAGGTGGCCATTTACTTTCAGGCTGGGAGAAAGGGCTGTAGAAATAATAGACGCTTAAACATACTAACATGCACTCAAATTATCAGTTCATTGTTCTTAATTCTTCATTTAGTTTTTTTGTGAAAACTGAAATGTAGCCAAGCTTATATCCCCTGGGTAGGATTTAGGTTTCAATATTACTTACAAAGTGCAGTGCTGAAAGCCACATTTTTAACTTTTTTCCTACCAAGGATTTTGAAAAGTGTATTTATGCCCATATTTTGCTTCATCGTTTACTAAGATTTAAGACAGTTAAGCTATAAATTCTCATATTAGCAAAATAATTTAAATAACTGGCCACTGTGTTATCTGAATATACACCTATATTTAAATACCAGTGAATAGTGAAATGATTGATGTCGAGGTTATGAGTTCAAGGGGACACTCAAATATTTATTGAATAAATAACTGAACAGTTTTCTTGGAGCCAAAAAAAAAAAAAAAAAAAATCTCTAGCTCCAGTTCTGAGAACCACTACTAAGTAATAAGAGGAAATGATGAGAACTTACACGGATTCAAAAAGCACAAACATAGCCCTGCCACCCAATATCATTACCTTCTGATTCTAAAAATCAAAGTGACCTAGAAACCCAGGGAAGGGAGAGAAAATCTGTTCTCATTGTGAAATTATAAGTAACTTCTGGTTTGAAGGACATCGAGCCAAAGGATCAATATACTCACTTGCCCTTAAAATACTGATATACTAAGCCAAAAATGAGAATAGTCCCAATGAAATAAATAAAAAAAAAAATCCAAAATTTTTAAAAAGCAGATTCTAAATAAAAATATAGATATTTTTAACTTTATTAAAGGTCCTGACATTTGGTACCAACCATTGATTGTGCCTGATATTAGTAAATTCTACTTGTTGATAAACAAGGGTCTCTGATATTTGGGAGAGAATTAATAATTTGAAGGCTTTTTCCCGGTAAGACTTTTAATGAACCCAAATACTATGAAATAACAAAAATAGAAACCTAGTCTACTCTCAGTGGCCTTCTTTCTATTAATCCCAATAACCTTATTCCTGGTTGGAATATTCTAATATAGTGAGATGGGGGAAAAAGTGAACAGTAATTCAATTGAAAAGAACAGGAAAGACTTATGAGCACATAATCTTAATAAATTTCATCATTATAATGCTGAAGAAGTATTTCAGAATGTTATGAGAATAGGTACCAAAATAATATTTCCAAATGTCTCCAAACTCAGTCACCAATGAGAAGAGGCTCAATCAGCTTATCATGCATGAGACTCAGCAAATCTGTCTGTACACATTCACAAATTTATAGAGAGCTGGCGGGCAGATTCACTGAATAAATTGCTTTCAATGTTGAAAGGGTCCACTTAGAAGACCATCTGTTTATCTTTGAAAGTATTGTTTGGTTATTGTATTGGTAGGTGACTAAATCTTTTTAGATAGAGACCTTGCAATGTGAATATACCTATTCATAGCTAGTGCTTCAGCAGGCTTATCTGGGGAAATAAAAATATTCTTGAAGTAGCTTCAGGTGTCCCCAACTAATGGCTGCCAACTACACAAGCTTGATTAGCAGGTTATACCCCCTGAAGGAAAGCCTAAATATGATCCCCAAGAAGATCGGTGGGGGTTGTTAATAAAAACATTCTTATAACCATATTTAAGCCACTGACATTTATATACCTGGTGTTTGGATCTTGAAAACATTTCAGTATTCTGTTTGTTCTTCCACCAACTTTAATTACCATTTCTAAGGATTGTAAAGATAATTGCTAAAAGGTTAAAGCAGAAAGAAGTGAGATGGAACATGCTGGTCCAACATGTTCAGCTGGGCCTCATAATTCTCGGTACAGATGTTCCTGCTTAGTTCAGGTCTGATTTAGAGAAACAGCTATAATATAGTTTGAGGCAAGGTGACCAGATGTAGCTGAATTTAAAGATCTGTCCCAGAATGTCAATGAAAAGAAACTCCATTACCCTAGCAAAATAACCTTTTTCGGCTGGAGAGGGAGTTATGCTTTAAAAATATCTACTTTATCTTTAAGGTAGGTAGATATCTTCCTTGACAAGACAAAGACTCTTAAAAAAATAAAAGAAATAAAAACAAAATAAAATAAAAATAAAAACATGTATAGAAGTTTACTCTCACAGAACAATGTCTAAAGAAAAAGTAGCAAAAAGAATTCCATCGAGGGTATGCATTGTGTGTAACGTGGGCTTGATCTATAGATAAGCTGTGGCATTTCCATAAATTCTTATAAACACAGGCATTGAAAGTGCTAGGAGGAACCTTTGAGACCATCTTCAACAAGCTCTTATCTTTTCAGATGAGGAAGAACGTAAATCACCTTCCTAGGTATAGGGTAGAGATAACATGTGCATTTTGAGACCTCTCCCTTAACATATATAAGATGGCAAAACAGCCACATAACTCAAGGAAGGCACCAAGATTACCAAAACATAGAACTAATGCTCTTCTTTCTTATCTTCCTCAAATACCTTACGGCGTGTTTTATACTGCTCCTCTCAAGAGGGAAACAGAGTACAATTCCAAAGTTCTAAAGACACTGGGCTTCAAAAAGCTGATAACAGCTATGATTCAGATCTACACTTAGACAAAGAAAGAACATGTGAAACACAAAAGGTGGACTTCTCTGGGAAACAGAAACGGTCTTTAAATTGCTCGTGTGTGCGCGCGCGCGCATACACTCTTTAAATGTTACATGTAAAATAAAACATTCAATAATGTCATGAATTAAGGGAGAAGGTTGAGCAGTTAGAGAATTTTAAAATGAAGAAAAATGGAGGGAGAACATAAAGACATCTGTGTACACATGCAGTGGTACAAATTAACTTTTTTGATTATATACCTGGCAAGTGTTTAGGTAGACAGTATTATCATCTAGGCTTTCCTAAAGCGAGTTGCTTAGCTAAGAGGAGTTGGAAGACAGAATACTACTCATATTCTGAATTAAAATGAAAATTAATTAGGGCAGGAGCTTCTTTTTTCACCCTTGCTTAGTTTACTTTAGGTCCTTTGGGACCATAGAGATGAGCCATTCAGATCTCATGCTGTAGAGAGCTTCGCTGACCGTGCCATACAGTCTCCATGATGCCAAAGACATGGTAGGAACCCTGGTAAGGCTGCTCTCTATTGTGTGCGAATTGAAGTCTCAGTTACTTCTCTACATTATTGGGAAACAATAATCAGAATTGGTGGATGAGAGACAGCTCTGGTTCTGCCCCCATGATCCTCACCAAGACTGCCTATACCTGGCTCCAAGTTCAACTCTATTCTAGATGCCTCTTCATCCTCCCACTGAAATGCAGACGTACATCAGATACTCACTCTATTCAGTTGACTCAATGGATTCAATCACATACACAGGAGTCAGATAATAAGTTATATCATTCTGTGGGCAAGTCACCAAGATAACTTTTATTGTTTCACAAACTCTAGAAGTTTTTCTCATCCCTGGCAGATCTTACCAACATGTACCAGTATTTCAGAGAAAAAAATAGGATAGTTTGGACCCATGCAAACTTATTCCCCCTTTAAAAAATAGTCAAAGCACAATTCTATGGATAGTGATTTAATAGTATCAGCAGTGTAACTCGATGTACATGAACTCACCATGCCTCCCCTCCACCACATATACCTCATGGCCCAGGCTCTGAAAAAATGTAAATATAAAAACTTGGGAGAAATGTATTCAAATATCAGTATTTAAATTTTATATGTAACTTAAAGAATTTCAAATATTTACTCAGTATCTCAAGAAAATGCCCAAGAAGTGGGGAGGTTTATACTTAATGCATAGCAAGCATTCTTAAATGTCCACTTTCCTCCTCACCCATTTCTGTCATTCTCAGTGTACTTCACACAGATGGCAGCTGGTTCTTCAAAACTTTTTTGTTTCTCAACTCTCAAGTTATTTCTGAAATTCAGTCCATGTATTTCTTGGGGAAGGAGAAGTGGAATGCTGAATATACTTGTGTATTTTTACTTTGTCATTCTTTTATATGAATAATATTTTGCTCTTATTAAATAAGCATGATCTTTGTATGGAAATCAAAACACTTTATAAGCACATATGTGTGTGTGCATGCTGATGTATGAAATTACATCTATGCGTAAGTGTTTGTGTGAGTAGCAGAAATTCCAACGTGACCCTAAACTGTGAGACCTAGGCACATCTAATAGATGATGGGTCTATTTGCATAAGAGGCACAGGACCTTCTTGGGAGAGAATTCATCCCAGCTTGGTCCAGCCTAAAAAACCTTAGATATCAAAGAAAAAAAATCAATTTTATTTCAGCATAGTGATTATTATTCATATTTCACCCAGTGGAGGAAATAAGTAAAAAACAAAACAGTTGTGTGCTAAAAACCCCTCTAACAGAGTCATCCTGCTTTCTCATTTCACCAAGTAGAAGCTCTGGCCCCTCAGGTCTTGAGTAAGAGTGACATAGACCAGCAAGCATACCCAGAACTCAGCTAAAGAGGCTGCATGAAGCAACCAAGTAGAGTCCACATGGAATGAGAAAAGTCCTAAGACTATACGTAGAGAGTCTCAGGTATTCCAGTGTCTCAACTGAGCCCAGCCTTGTAGCTATCCTTGCTAAACTACCAGATATGTGACTAAATCGTCTTGGACACTGGTCCAATTAAGCTCCCAGACAAGTCAACCCCAGCTGATGTCACTGGGGTAGAATAGTTATCCAGTTGAACCCAGTCAACCCACAAAATTACGAGAATAACAACATAGTTGTTGTTTGATACCATTAAGTTTTAGGTTAGCTTATTACAATAGCAATAGATAACCGAAATACCATAGCAGCATAGGTTGAAGGGGGAAGGGAGAAATTCATCTTCATAGCCCATATTAGCTTTCAGAAGCACACAAAGGGGATGGTTTTCCTTCTACTTTGCCCATATCTGTTGAAAAATGGAATTTTAAGATCATCATAGGTATTAATCTCCAGTTGACAGTCTCTGGGAAAAATAAGGATCTTTCAGTAAGCCCCTATGATCTTCTTCCTCAGTATAAATGACTGTAGATCCTGTAAATACTAGATCCCTGGGAAAAGTTTTAGGGCCATACTCTTCTATTCTTTTGTTCACTATGTTAATCCACATACGATTCAATCAGCTAAGAAATGGTAAAGCAATTACTTCTTGGTATAATTACAAATGTAGAGACTTTATTTTTCATCCACATTTTGAAAGTCCTCAAAGCCACTGCCCTGCCACATACCTTTTGGCAGGTAATCATTTGATAGCACTATCTGGGTCTTTGTTCTCCACTCATTCGTCCCTACAGTTAACCAAGTACTTTCCAGCCTGAAAATGTCACCGTGAGACTTTAAGCCCCATGGCTCAGGACCATCTCTGTCTTACTCACCACAATATCGTGAATTCCTAGCCATGCCTGGCACAGGACTGAGTTCTATAAATATCTGAGTAGTACATAAATGAAGGCTTTTCTTGTAGTTATTAATTTCAGAATTTTTAGAGCTAGAAAGAGGCTTAGATATCATCCAATCTCGCTCCCTCTGGAGCCCAGAGAGAAGTAGACTGACTTTCCCAAGAGCATATATTTAATAAGTGTCAAAGCCCAGACTAAAATGTAGATTTCTGGATGCCAGTCCCGCGCCCTCTCCACCCCATGGCTCCATGGTCCCTCTCCGCTGTTTGGGTTGTCTCCCTAAATAGTTGGCAAGTACAGGATGTGGATGATGGGGAATCATAACTGCAAGCTCAAGGAACCAGCAGTGAAATGGGGTTCATTTAAATCTAGCCTGCTATTAAAAATACAGTGTAGGAAACAAAACGTATGGCAGTGTTCTTCTCCACGCTCCACAGACTATAAACATGGGGTACAGTATTAATTTCTAGATGCCAAACTTTACAAGGACAACTGGCAAACCAACAATTCCTAAAGAAAGAAAATATGATGGTGACTATCTATCTGGAAAGCATATGACAATCAGTTGAATTACTTAAGAGCGTTTTTGCCTGACAAAGAGGAGATTTGAGAGCTGTCTTCAAGTACTTGAGGGACAGCTTCTGAGAGAGAGGAAAGTTTACCTGCCTTGGTCCTCCTCACCCCTATCTTCATTTCCTGCCCACTCTCTTGTTTCTTACATACTGACTTCTGTTGTCACTGTTCTGCTCCAAGCTCACGGAGATTGATCTCTCACCCACTTGTCCTTAGTCATTATCCCTAATGACCACATGCTCTTTCTGAAAGTTTCTTTCTTTGGTTTCTATAATTGGGAATGATCCTAACCCTCTTGCAATTCCTTTGGTTTCTCATTGGTGGCTCCCTCAGTGCGTCCCACCCAATAACCATAGGTAATTCCAGGGCTCTGACCATGGGATCATTTCTTCTCTCTTTCGTTCCTTGCCATGGGATTCTGGTTAGCTCTCCGAGAGTCAGCCATCTCTTCTAGATTGATGATTCCCAAACGCATTTACAGAACCATGGCTCTTATTGTACATAAGCACGCCCTGCACTTCCTGCATCTGTACTTTGAACTTTGCCCTGCCCTCTGCTTGGAATTCCCTTCTTTCATCTCCTCGTACTGAAATTACATCGATCCTTAAAGGCTGCTTCTTTTATGCAGCCTCCCCGTCCCATCTAAGCACCTAAAATCCCACTGAATCCACAGAGGTTCTGATCTTATAGCTGAGATACGGAGTCATGGGACCCGTATGCCTTAGCTCATCACTTCCCTGCTGTGTAAGATTTGGGTAAATTACTTAAACTGAGACTTTGGTCCTTCATGTGTAAATGGGGGAGAACATTACTACTTACCTCACAGAGATGTTGTGATGATACATGGACTAACATGAAAAGTGATTTGTAAACTATAAAGCGCTATACAAACAAAGTTTGGTAGTATCGTTACTACAAGGGAGTTTTCTTGACAGTATGAGCTAGCAGAGTATGTCCAGTCAAATAAATTAATATTTACATCTTGACTGACTCACTTGGCTGGAAAAACATGTGGACATTCCAACATAAACAACATTGGGGAGGGGGTGTGGGAGACACATGTCATAATTTATTGAGATATGAGCAATGGCACCTCATTTTTAAACAAAAATGGCAATATTTTTACTTCTGTAACGGCGTGCATTTTCATCTCTCTTTTGGTCATTTGGGAACTTGTCTTACCTCCTCTAGTAGGCTGTAAAGATATGAAGGTCAGGGACCCCGACCTGTTGATCATTCTGCAAGTCCAAGAACAATACGTTAAACGTAGTATGTGCACAATATTTGTTGAGTTGAATGAAAATTAATTTGGCACATTTAGTTGCAGGGAAGTGGAATTCAGCCATAATTTATCCTAATAAAATATATTTTTCAAACAATTAAATTGTGTCTTGAGCATGGAGTTGAGTACTTGGTAGGTAACAAAGACCTGCACTGTGAGCGTTCGCATAGAAGCTGAAGAAAGCATGGAGATGAAGTCTACGAGTCTAAATCTGCGACTCTGGCTTAATTAGCTAAAATGATTGCTATTATTTCTGCTGTCCTTCCCCACCTCCTCTAGAATAGTAGACATAGAATAGATGTTCAGCAATGGGGGCAGCCTTTACTTCCTCTGCACCAGTCATGCAAAGGTCTTTTTGTTTGTTTGTTTGGGGCATCTCTGGAGCACTTTCTAGTTCTTAGCCATCTGAATAACGGCGTCTTTGATCATTCATTAGAATCACAGATGATGGATAACTCACCCACATTTGAATCTGTTTATTCATTAAATAGACAAACTAGATGATGCAGACACTTCCATGATATATTCTCTAGTCTCAAAGAATCTGAATTGAGTGAGTTTAAATGCTGACTCCTCTCCCCCACCCCCACTGCATTTCCAGTCAGCTTTTTCTCTCATTCTGCTCTGAGGCTCTCATTTACTAGTCACTTTTCCTTCTATGTGAATGTCACTGTCTCTTATTTCACAGAAAAAAGAAAATTAAGCCCCTTAGATGTGAATATTCTAAAATGACTGTCTTCCCAAAATGACGTGCCCCTGTCCCCATGATTCCCTTGGTCTCACACGTGAATATGTCTTTCCTCCTGGCTAAGGGGAATTTCCCTTATGTGGACTCGGAATTCCACCCACTGATGTCCGTGTAGGGACCTTGTTCCATTAATCAATCATTACTCTTTCCTCTCCCCTATGCCCCACTTGTGGTGCCATTATAGCCATCGTGTATGCTGACTCTTTCCTCTCTGTGTTCATCTTTTCCTATTTAAGACAGAGGGAAGGAGAGAGGGAAGAGTGGGGAGAGGAATAACATGTCTTTTCTTGATTATGTGCTCTTGTATCTAGTATCCAACATTTTTCCTTCCTCTCACAGCTGCTTTTCTAGAAATAAGTCTTCACTAAACTTAATGGCTACATAGCTTGACAAATAGCAACCTAGACTTTTGATGTCATCATCCAAGGGAAATTTTTCAGGCTAAGGTTAACAATGAGTTCTAGGTACCCAAATATCATAGGCAAATATTCATCGTACATCCATGAATCATGACCTGTTTAGCCATTATCTTTGGCTTGAAACTACTTCTTCCTTACTTTCCATGATATCACACCCTTCAAGTCCTTCTCAATCTCCATGTTTTGATATTTATCTGCCCATCTCTTAAACGCTGGTGTTCTCTGGTACTCCATTGTTATACCATTTGTGTCTTATTCTACAAGTTTTTTTCTTGGAAATCTTTCCCATGACCGTGAATTTAGATAGATAGCACTGATGAGATGACCACTTTTAAATGCATTTATCACAAGCCCCAACTCCAGACACATGCACCCAGTTACCTATTAAGCATCTCCAAATGTCCCACAGATAACTCCAATTGAGTTTTCAAAGACAATTCATCACTGTGTCCACCCCTTCCAAATATGCTCCTCCTCTTGCAGACTCTGTCTGTACTGGCACCACTTTCTCCCATGTGTCCCAAGTCAGAAACCTTTTAGTCTGCCTAGAATCTGTCTTGTTTTCTCCCCCCTACATTACATTGACTGCCAAACTCTGACACTGCTCTCTTCTGAATGTCTTTCCTACTTGATCTCTCCATCTCCAGGTTTGGTCAGCTGTCTCCTAGATTCCCACAGCCCTCTTCTTAGCAACAGTGTCTCTGTTTCTAATTTTATCCTCTCTTCAGTCCAACACCTGCATTGCTGCTGGAGTGAGCTTTCTCCAAAAAAAACAATTCTGCTCATGTCTCTCTCTGGCACGACGTGCTTCAACAATTCTTTACCTTCTCCATGGAGTTCTTCAAATTTGAATGTACATATAAGTCGATCTGGGGTCTCATTATAACCTAAGAGGCTTAGGAGGTCTGACTGGGGCCTGAGATTCTGAATTTCTTACACACTCCCTAATGATGCCGATGCTGTGATTCAGCAACCACATGTTCAGTAGCAAGGTTCTACAGTTTGTAACCCGACCTCCTTTTAAAATCTCGCAAAGCCTTTTTATTGGTCCTCTAATTACCAGTGCAGCCTCTTCTCCAACCTTTCTCTTCTTTGCTTTTAATGCTCCACCAACACTGAATGGCTTGTGGCTGTCCAAACACACTACGGATATCTGCTCCTACATGCCTCTACACTTTTAGTTCCATCTGCTTTGCATGCCCACCTACAGAAGAAGTCTATTGGTTAACTGCTGCTCAGCTCAACTCTACCTTGGCAAGTCTGTCTTCCCACCGGACCATGAGATCCTCGAGAGAGGAGTCTGGTTCCTAGCCACAGTGCTAACCTAGGAGAGTAACTGGTCCAGAGGCGCACATCTCCATAGTTTGGTGAATTGGTACTCAATCTATTTGTCTACAGCAGAAGCCTCTTAAAATTCCCATTGCTCCTTAAACACTTCTTAGTGGAGAACATGTTGGCTAATAATCATAAAACAAAAGGCCCAATGAGATAAGTACAGAATTTTTGTTTTTTCTCTTAGAAGTTAAAACAAATACTACAGTGGGGGTAGGTGAGGTAAAGCTGTATAATGTAAACACATATTGCACATACAGTTAGATCCTATCATATTTAATCAACTGGAATTTAGACATTTATCACTAATAAAAATATTTTCATGTTTTTCAAATTGCTTCACCAAACTCTTTCATTTAAACGTGTCCCCTGAGTATATTACTAAATGTGTTAAATGTGTCACCCATTACAAAATGGATAATAATGAAAGATTAGCTAATGAGTCATTTGAAGGTTCTGCTTATGCATTTTTACAGCCTCATCGCCTAGAATGTAATCATCAACTGTTATTGATACCTTGGAAGAGGTGGAAAAAAACAATTTATTTACTTATTAAAGGTAAGATTCCTTAGAGCTTTATGATTTGCCCTTCTTGTCTTTCCTAGACAGAACTCATGGATACTTCCAACATTTTGCTCACTCTTCATAAATGTTGCATATTTTAATTATATTTTTGCACATTCCCATTTGACTCAAGTTTACCATCTGATCTTGACTTTAAAAGACATTTTGTTTTATAACTACCAAATAAATTCATCTACTCTGTTAATCATTTTTTTTCTGTCAGTGAAGTGTGGGTGACTGAATGTTAAATAAACATTCTTTTTCAAACTCAAACTGAAAATAGGATGTTTCATTTGTTTATACTATGTAAACATGAAAAAATGTGAGCTGTTTTTCCTTTTAGTTTCAAAAGCCCACTCCCTTCACTCCCAAACTCTGTTTTTTAATTCTAAAAGTTTGTCAGGTTTTCTGCTGTGAAATCATTACTACGTTTTGAAGGTTTTTAAGCCTTCTTTACTCCGATAAGGAAGGTTTTGGTTCCTTATTACGTGATTTTATTTCAATAAATATTTATTTAGCCATTACTATGTTGTGAGAGCTATGCCAGGTGCTGGAAGGGGTGAACACAAAAATAAATATGGCTCGATGGCCTTCGCAATGTTGCCGTCTAGTAGGAGAAAGAGAATGAGAAGTGACCACGGTAAGGAGGTAGGTAGTAGAACATCACTGGTTTTATTTACATTTCCTTAAGGTGTAGTAGTGACAAAATGCTAAAAAGAAGGTAATTTCTGCTATACGGAGATACAAGCTCCATGCCTCGGCTCTATAGAAAACGTGAAATAGAGCGCTCTTTCAAAGAATGATGACATATGCTCTACGAACTGGCAACCACTCGTATTCATTTTCAGGCCTGCTAATGAGTATGCCTGAAGTCCAACTGATGAATGGAACAAACTCTCCGTAACAATTTCTTTGGTTACATTGGTCTTTTGGAACAATCTCGGATCAATCAACACAGAGTAAGTGGGCCTCCACTCTGTGGACAAGGCTCTATGGAAAATCCTATTCTGTTTGCTGAGTGGCTGTGAAAATGAGACTCATAAAGGGTCAAACACATCTGCTTCTCGGGTACCCTAACCAGTGTCAACAGCAGCAAGGAAAAGGGGATGCCC
Organism: Rhinolophus sinicus; assembly: GCF_057876585.1. Lineage (NCBI taxonomy): Eukaryota > Metazoa > Chordata > Mammalia > Chiroptera > Rhinolophidae > Rhinolophus > Rhinolophus sinicus. The sequence goes on along the minus strand of NC_142516.1, from coordinate 62,769,575 downwards.
AATAATTATGCCCATTCTACAATAATGCAGATAGACTGGCTGCAACTTGATTGGAAACAATAGGTGGGCTGATGGAAACCAACACTATGCCCAATAGGTGCTCAATGATGAGCCATCCCACCTCCTCATCTCACCACCTCCCATCTTTCTTATTCTAATTACTAAACCACTTTTTGCTGATTAATTGAAATACATTGCCATCTTTTTTGATCAATCTGTAGCCATTCCTTTCTCCAAGATTATTTATCGGATTCCTAACTTATATCGAAAATTGGTCTAAGCATTTTACAATTAGAATCTTTACAAATCCTCACAAATTAGCAAGACAATTTCAGTATTATTATTTTTGTTTTATAGTTGATGAAACTAAGTTTCAGAGAGGTTATATACCTTGTCCAATAGTAGAGCTAGAATTTGAATCTAGGGTTGTGTTTTCTTAGAAATTAAGGCATAATATTCACTTAAATAAATATTCCTGAGCACCTAAGTACTTGGAAACACTGTGCTAGATGCTGTAAACAATTCAAAGGTAAGATCTCTGCCCTCAAAGAGTTGGAATCTAAAGGGAGAGAAGGGGGAACGAGGAGGTGTTAACCACTTAGAAATGTAGGATAGAATGAATTTGCTTCATATTTGTACTAAATCACCATAACAAGCTTCACAAATTTTGTTTTAACATACATACTATGTGAATGCGTTCTTATAAATTGTTTTCAATAATATAGAAGCACACAGAGAGTATAAAATATAAATCTCCTAAGTCCCTGAATCCTATTATTTTCTTTGTAAGAGCACACTGCCACACTCACTGAAGAGCAAAACGCTCAACAAATATTCTTGAGCACATGCTTTGCAGTTAGCAGGTGATCAAAAATATTTGTTCTCATTGTAATGTATCTAACATTATAGTATGATATAGAACACACTACGCTAAAATACCCCCTGTGCTTCACCTATTCACCCTTCCCCCTTCTCCTAAACCTCTGGTAACCACTGATCTGTCCACCAGGTTTTATAGTTTTGCCTTTGGAGAATGGCATAAAATTGGAATCATACAATTATTCAGCCTTTTCAGATTGGCTTCTTTAACTTACAATATGCATTGAAGAGTCATCTATGTTTTTGCATGGCTTGAAAACTCTTATCTTTTTATTGCTGAATCGTTTTCCAATCACCTATTGAAGGACTTACAGTGTTTCTCCGAAAATAAGACCTAGCCAGGCAATCAGCTCTCATGTGTCTTTTGGAGCAAAAATTAATATAAGACCCGGTATTATATTATATTATATTACATTATTATTATTATATTATATTTTTGTTATATTATATTATACCCGGTCTTATATTATAGTAAAATAAGACCGGGTCTTATGTTAATTTTTGCTCTAAAAGATGCATTAGAGCTGATTGTCTGGCTAGGTCTCATTTTCGGGGAAACATGGTATTAGTTGCTTCCAGTTTTTAATGATTATAAGAGAAGCTGCTATAAACATTCACCTGCAGGTTTTTGTTGGGACATAAATTTTCAAATTGGTTGGACAAACACCAAGGGGCAAGATTGCTAGATCATACAGTAAGACTCTGTAAAGCTTCGTGAGAAACTGCCAGTCTTTTAAGGTTGCTGTAATATTTTACATTCCTACTAAAAATGAATGAGAGTTCCTGTTATTTTGCATCCTCCTCAGCAATTGATATTGTCAGGTGTTTGGATTTCAGTCATTCTCATCGGTGTGTAGTGGTAATTCCTTGGTTTTAATTTGCATTTCCCCAATGACAAATAATGTTGAATATCTTTTCATATGCATATTTGCCATTTGTACATCTTCGTTGGTAATGTATCTATTCAGAGCTTTTGCTCATTTGTTTTTCTTTTTGTTGAGTTTTAAGTGCTCTTTGCATATTTTAGATATAAATCCTTTATCAAATATGTGTTTTGCAAATATTTTCTCATAGTCTGTGGCTTGTTTTTAGATTCCCTTAGTAGTGTAAATTGCAGAGCAGAAGCTTTTAATTTTAATAAAGTCTAGCTTATTTTTTGCTTTCAGGGATCATGTTTTTTGTGTTTTATCTAAAAACTCATCACTAAATACAAGATCATATAGATTTTCTTGGAAGTTTTAGTCTGGAAGTTTTGTAGTTTTGCATTTTACATTTAGGTCTATGATCCCTTTTAGAGCTAATATTTGCGAAAGATATAAGGTCTGTGTTTGGGTTCATTTTGCTGCATATGGTCATACAATTGTTCCAGCTCCATAATCATGCAACTTTAATATCAGTAGAATAAATGGATCGTTGTACGTTATACATGGTTATTAATGGATTAATAAAACTAACATGATGACTAAAATGCCACTGAGTTTGTAAAGCACTAGGAGGCATTAACATGAGCCATTGACAAAGAAACTGAGGCTCAGTAGATTAGTGATTTAGTCGTCAGCCACCACATGGCTCTCCAAGGATTAAATAATGGCGGTGATCACTCTGTGCACAACATGTAGCACCTACTACTATTCAAGAACGTGCAGCTCTTTTCTCACTACTACACTTTATGGTTTCTTTTGGCTTTTGGACTCTTTTCTGTCTCCAACAGCCTACTTTTAAAATATACGTATCACTGAGAGCTGTTTAACCTCTTTGGTTGTTAGAATTATCAGGCTATACCTAAATAACTTAGCATTGTAGACCCTTAGTTTAAATGAGGCTCTTCTCCTCCCTAACCTGAACAGCAGCTGTCTGTCTGTTGGGACACCCCTATTAGCTACGGGTTTGCTTCTTCATGAAGCAGCCTGCGGACCTCCCAATGGCTCCAACTATTAGGAGGAAATATCTTCATTAGCATACTGAATCAGAGTTTGTTTCCTGGTAATACCACCAAAATGCCATGGCTTTTAAACACAGAAAACATCTTCGGAATGGAATCCCGGAAGGAGCACTGACAAAATGAAAGATATTGAGGAACACTTGGAGCTGGGTAATTCTGTGCCAGGCGTTTCATTCCCATAAGTCTTAATTTGTTCACATAAGACAAAGTTTTCAAATCCTCTGCTTCTAACAAAGCTAATAAATTTGTTAGAATTAGTTTTAAATCAACTGAAAATAGAAGTACATGTGAAAGCACCTGGTGGCTTTCCTAAGAGAAAGAGGAGAAAGAGGGTTTAAAATTTGCCTAAGTTCAGCCATAAAGAGATATCCAATATTAGGACATGTTAAATAGGTTCCATAACCTTTACAGAAATGCCATTTTCAAAATTTGTCTTTATAGTAAGTTTTAAGTCTCAAAAGCAGGAGGAATTCTGTTCCTCGTCTGCTCACAAGAGAATAAGAAACTGCCACAAAACACATCCAAATAGCACTGTCTTTCCCCAAGGAATGCTTTACTTAGTTGTTAAATGTTCCCATCAGAAATCTTTTCGAAACATATTTCATCTATACTCTCCCCATTTTTCTACAGAAACAAAATTAATTGTTCCCTCAATGGCAGTTCCCTCGCTTCTTTTAAAACTCTGTGAAGGAAATGTGGCTTTGTGCAGATTATTTTCATTCCTCTCCCATCTATAATGAAAGAGTCTGTTTAATGTATTCATTGAAAGGATTATTTAAGCTCCAGTTCAGCCCTTCATTATTGCCGGGATAAAAGAAACAAAAGGTGATTTGCACTTGAGAATTTGCAGCATGAAGTGTCTGTTAAACAAAACCAGCAGCAACCATCCTCTTGAGCAGGCATCAGGCAGGAACGGGGGCCCTTCTATGAGGCATGCACACGTCTACACTTGACCCACGGGGAGAACGCCAATATGATTCCATTGGCTGGAGTGACAAAACCCTGGCTTGGAAAAACACAAAAGCACACGGCAGCTTTAAGATTCGCTGCTAAGCAACACTGTCCTGCTTCCCCAACCCCTACCCCCCAGCACCATAAAAACTAAAGTGAACTGGAAATTACTGACTGTGGGAAAAGAAGACATACTCAGGATGGAGAGATGTTGCAAACCTGCTCTTTAAAATCCTTCCATTAGAGCCCATTGACCCAAGGTCATAAGTGGTCGCTGAATGAAAGAGAAGGGAACTTGCTCCAGAGGCCCCACAAGGTTGCTGTGAGCTCACCCCTCAGGTGAAACACGCCAGTCTTGAGTATTAAAATGAGTGTTTCCTTGGAGCTCTGGCTCCATTCTCCTAGATGGCACCAGAGAGCGCATGATGGTTAAACCCTCTGAAAACTCATCAACCGCCATCAGTTCAGCTTTATCCAGGCTCAGTACTGCCCAATCAGGACAGTATTGCCCTGAAACTGCCACCTCCAGACCTTCATCAACCTCATCCCAGTTGGTATTTACTGAGCCCCTGCTGGATTCCAGAACCCACACTAGTGCTTCATGTACCTTGGCAAATTTCTTTGTCAAAATTGTACCAGAAGCAAGCATTACTCACTCAACTTTATAGACTAGAAAACTGATGCTGAGAAAAATTAAGGTAAGATCTGCCTGGGGCAGGATTTGAACTCTCACATAACTCATTTCAAAGTTTTGAGTGTTTTACACTCTTATACACTATAGCATAAACACATGGCCTTGGTCACTCGTTAGGAAGGTGACAGTACTGTGACATTCTTGTGGTTTCCTGCAAAGGCTATGTGGCTTCTTTTTTGGAGATTCAGTGCAGTGTTGTATAGAAATTCAGGTACCAGACTTCCTTGTTTCAAACCCTAGCTCAGAGTCTTGCTAGCTGAGGAACTTTGGCTAGTTAACTTCTTTGTGCCTCAGTTTCCTCAGCTGCACCTACTTCATAAGTTGTACATGAGGCTGGAATGGATTGCTAAATGTGAAGCTGTCAGAGGGGCACTTCACATGTAGAAGGCACTCATGAAGTGTTTATTTTTATTGTTTGCCTTATATGAGTCTGATGAAGAAGGGACATGTCATAGCAAAGCAGAGAAAATCACTCCTGACGCTCATGGTTTTTTGAGAGAGAAGCATAATGTATTACAAATAAGCACAGCTTTTCTAGAGAAAGTTGGAAGATACCAGCATCAGCTCTTAGTCCTGTCATATAATTGCTTTTAAGGTCTGAAGGTCCTGAGCCATGCTTGTGGACAGAGCCAATCAATTTGGAGTCAGTCAATTGTCTTGCCAATTTATTTTGTGTTGTTGTTAAAACATCTGCTAGTCAAGCATTATTATACAAGAGGTAGGGAAGAGTTCCTGAGAACAAGAGGTTAAGTAACTTGCTCAGAGGTTAAATCAATAGTTAGACTAAACACAACCCATAATTCCCAATGCTCAATCGCTCCTCTTCCCCTTGAGTCATGCTTTTCTTTGGACTGCATTCCCAGCTATGTTTGAAAATAGTCACTCACACTTCACATCATGGGGGTGGAAAACAAAACAAAACTAAAATAACCTTTCCCATAAAAACATACCTGTTGAGTCAGGATAAACCAAAAGCAATCCATGTCAGTTTGCTGTTTAATTTTTCTATCGTAACCAAGATGAATATGCATGTAGCCTCACAGATATTGTCAATTTGGCTTTAACTTAGTACTTGCTCTTCCCATCACCTCCACCACCGTAGTCCCCCACCAAACAACTGTGATTAAGAATGTTTACACGGAACCATTCTTGAGGATCCAACCTGCTTCTCAAGGTTATAGAGAGAATCATTTCAAGGGAAATGAACTAGGATTGCATCATTTGTTAACAATCGTGGTTGTGATTATGTGCTGGTTGTGTTGGCAGCAAGGGGGACAGAAAATAACTCTAGCAGTCTGTGGGGATGAGGGCTGGACTGTGTCATAAGAGAACACCACAATCCTAGCTTCAGGATGGAAGAGGGAGAAGAGTCACACCTGCAGCGCAGCCATCCCAAGATTTCACTGTGGGTTTGCTAGACCTCGCCGTGATAAAACGTGGTTCACTGTGCCTCAGTTGATTGTACAAAGTGATTTATGCTGCATACCTGCTTTCCCTCTGGGAATCTGGAATTCTGGTCTGTGCTAGGCAGAGGGTGCCTACGTGACCAGCTCTCAATAAAAATTGTTTGGTGCTAAGTATCTGCGGGGCTTCCCTGGCAGACAACATTCCACATATTTGCACAACTTGGTGCTGGAGGAATTTGGCTCATCCTGGGTAACTCCACTGAGAGAGGACTCTTGGTAGCTTGCTCCTGGCTTTCTCTGGACCCTGCCACATACACTTCTCCTTTTTGTTAATGTTATGTTGTAGTGGAGCTATGAATATGTCCAGATGCTGAGTTCTGTGAGTTCTAGCAAGTCACCAAATCTGAGCGTTGTCTTGGGAACACTCAACATATAGGGTGAAGGAAAAACAAACAAACAAACAAATAAACAAACAAAAACTTCTAAAATCTTAGAAACTTTTCCTACTTCAATTGTATTCTTCCTATAGCCTCAACACTTTTACTTTGTATTTTGGTCATTTTTTGTCCAAGCCTGACTTCCCTATAAGATTGTTAGTTCGTTAAGAGTAGGCTAGACCTTGATTCAGCTCTGCATCACCTAGTGCAGTGCCTTCTACAAATAATATACCTATTAAAAGTTGGTACATAAATAAATGAGTGCCACTCAGATACTTCCCTCCATTACAATACCTGGTTCAAAATACTGTATACTTTTATTTGATCTGTCTGAATGTCAGATCATTAGCATCCTCTAAACTTCCAGAACCTAAAAACTTCATGAGTTTCTAGAGATAGAGTAAGATACAATCTTTTGTGATTGGCTGAAGATCGTAAGAAACAATTAAGAAAGAATCACATTTCAGTTTGGAGAAAGGAACGCAGGATACACATGTATGTGTGTATATATATATACACACACACATACACACACACACACACACACATATATGTACATATATATTTTAATTTTCTAATGTAGAATTCAAATTTTAAACTTCAGTAGCCCAATCTCAGTGGGGAAAAAATTGTGATTTCATGTGTACAGCTTTGTCTTGAGCTATGAAATTTATACGATTAAAGTATTACCCACACAGCAATCAAGCAATCACACAGGATTACTATATTTACCATTTTGTGCAAGGGTTATGTAACATGGCATATGTTCAGTACCTATTAATTCATGATGTCCGGGTCACATAAAAGTTGAATACAATTTGTTTCCTTGGGAGGATTCTCATCTAGAGGGTTTGAAAACTCTTTTGTGGATTTCCAAGGGGTTCATCAGAATAGGGAGATTAGAAGAAGGCAGAAGGCAACAGAAGAAAGTTAGTTTCCCATTTCTTTGACTCTGTTCTCTATAGTCAACTTGGGAACCTGTCTTCCATCACAATGAAAGCATTGCTAATGCTTTCAAATCTGAAAAGCTTTGAAAAATCAGTTCTGCTTTAAGGTGGGGGAGGTGGGCATGTGGCATCAGGTGTATATGGCCCAATGTACCCTCTACTGCCTTGGGAGGGGAAGGAAAGACTCTAACACTGACTTAGGAAACAGTCCATGGCTCCTAAACACTGAGCACAGAAAGCAGGCTGACAAAAGCTTGCCCTTTCAACACTGCAGTTAGAATGAAAATACCGTATGGTCCGAGGTTTCCTGAAGCAAACAGGAGTTAGTCGGTTATAAGACTACAATGTTAGAGCATCTTATCCTGCCCTTTATCTTCCAGGTGAGAGGCATGAAACTCAGACAGGTGAGATGATTTCCCCTGAGGTTCCATAGTTCCTCAGTGACAGATAGCAGAGTAGGATCTATGTCTCCAGATTCTCAGTCTTCCTAGTACATGCATATAAATACACACACACACACACACACACACACACACACACACACAAACACACTACACACACATCATACTCATGGGGACACATAAGAGACTCAAGGCTATGGTGCAATCCATTTCAGGCAGAGTGTCAGAAATAGGTCATAGCAATTTGACCACCCAAGACAAGGTCTACTTTAAATTAAATAATTTCATTGGAATGCTGGCACTCCAACACGAGTTAATGAGGAGGCTGCAAAAAGCACCACTCCACCCTCCTTTTCGTTCTGGGACTCCTAACTGGCTTGCTGTGTCTCTCCAATGCTTCCTTTTTCATCCAGGTATATTGAAAACACCCATAACATGAGAACAGTTTTCAGTGTCAGTTTTCCATAGGTGGGACATCACGGCACAAGCTATGGGTCACATTAGTAGCCAGACCTCATGGTAGTATACCAGCTCTTTGTACTGTAGTGCTGGAGATTGCTAGTTGTATTAAAAAATGCAAATAACTTCTTTGCAAATGCAAATAACAGAAACCTAGAGTCTCCTCACATTTATGATCCCCTAAATTGAACATCACCTGCCTTGAAAATGTTAGCGGCTGGCTACATAGGTGAAGATGAAATAATCATGGAGATAGCTATCTAGAGGAACCCTTGTGAATTTTAAAACATAAACACAATTTGGTTTTATATTTAAAAAGCTCTAAAACTATAATAATTACAATCACAAAAGCCTCTCCAATTTACAAAGCAATTTGAACACACATTACCACATTTCATTTAATAGTTTTAACAATACTTCCATCAGGTAAGTTTTACAGAGGAGAAAGATGAGGTTCAGAAAATTTAAGCTGGTTGCCTAAGAAGGTGCAGCCAGCAAGGGGCACAACCCTCTAGCATTTCAAAACACAGAGCCATAGGTTTGACATGTCAGAATTTCTTGAGTTTGGGTCCAGTTTTCCACTAGGTAATCCTACCTTCAGACATTCTCCATCCAAGAAGAAAAGTCCTCCCTGTCTGTGTTCACTGATTGAGTCTTAGACCAAGGATGGCCCTCTTTTGCATGTTTCTCTCCCTATCTTTGGAAAAAGTTAATGCTCTCCACCAGTGGAACTCTCAGAACCCTGGAAAAAAATGCTTTAAAATCAGACTTCTGGTTACTAAAAGGGCCCTTTCGTTATTAAATAGATAGTGAAACAAAATACAGAATTCTACAACTATAGGCATTCCATCATTTCAGGTGGGAATTCTTTATAATTATTTTTTCTTCCACAGGGTTTTATTTTATACATTGTTTTAGCTTTCTCCAAAGTCATTATATAAACCCCAGTGGAAAAATTCATCTAATGCAGAGCCATAAAGTGTTTTCTTAAAAATTCCATCACCCACTTTATTACTGGAAAGCAACTACAGAAAGACTTGCACGGTAAGAGATTTAAGTTTGACCACTGGGACTAATGGAGCCTGGGTTTTCAATATTAATCTATCAGAAAATATGTTTTAAAAATTGTTTAAAGATCTCCATGTGTTTTCCAAAGATGAATATTGAAGGCCCAAGGCTGCGACAGTCCCAATTCAGCATGAATAGAATTATAAAGAATCATACTTCTCTTTTTATAATTACTTCTATAATAAAATTACTTTTTCACTTGTTTTCAAACTTACATGAATTCATTTTCTGTTTAAAATGGCCTCTGCCAATAAAAAGGAAAAAAGAAAAAACAAAACCAAGAAACCTAGGATTAGACTGAGTATCTCCAACAACAACAGATATTCCTTCCAGAAACTTGGGCTACGATCATTGCATCGATCTAGAAATCCCAGTCTCCTCCCTTGACGCCTCCTATTTTTTCCACTTCCTACCCCATTCAGTTTGTTTCAATTATCTGCATAGGTTCCTTCAGATGTGTTGCTTTAACCCCTTCCTTTGTCTCCACACTCATTCACCCTGCCTCAGTCGGAGCCCTAGCCTACGTTACCTTAATGACTGCTTTGCCTCTCTTCCAACCTCACCTCCTTTAAGCCATCCACAGATTCAGCCCCAGTGATCTTTTTCAAATGCAGCCTTATCCTGCACAGCCTATTTAAATATGCCAATGGTTTCTAGTACGGCAAGTTCTCACTTCCTGCCACAAGGTACAAGGCTGACCACCCTACAACTCCAAGCTGCTGCTCAAATATCTACTCTGACCTCACAGCCTTCTGCTTGGAAGGCATCCCTTCTCTTTCTTCCCTGTAGACAGATAATGCAAGTTCCAATTCAATGTCATCCCCTCTGCAAAGCCTTTGCTGACTCTCACACAGAGGCCATCCTTCTCTCTCCTGTGCATATTGGCGTGATTCTCTCACCTATCTCTATGAAAGCACTTAACCTGTACACTCTGGCTACCTGTTCACCAACCTGTCTCTCTAATACACTATCATGTCAGAGGCTGTCTTCAGCATTCACTTAATGTCTCCATACCTGCATACCTTTTGAATACAGTATTAGTAGAGGATGCAACCTCCTCTTGCTTACGTGCGTTTGCGTCCATGTACTATGGAATCCAGTGGTTCCTGAAGGCCGTGTTGTCAGCCTACGTGGGAATCGCCTGGAAGTAATTCTGCAAATGGTTCCCAGGGCATAGCTCCGACCTCCTTAATCAGACTTTCTAAGGGTATTCCTTGGACATCTTTATTTTTAATAAACGTCCCTAGTGATTCTGATGTACAGCCAGGTTTGTGAGCCACTGTGCCACTTACTTGATTTGCGGTGTCTTGGAAATGCTCTTACTATCTTCTCCCACATCAGTATTTTATGACTGAGAGAGACAGAGTATAGGGCATGGGTCATGGAGTTAGACAGTTTGAATTGTGACTCTGTAAATCCTAGGTACATGATGCTGGGCAAATAAATGAATTAATCTGTGCCTGTGATTCCTTGTTTTAAAGGAGTGAAATGCTGTGTTACTCAAGGGACTGTTTGTGAGGTGGACTCTGTAAAATGACCTTAGCATCTCATCCACAGAGGGCACTGCTTAAACGTGAGTTGTGATGACGACATTGGCTCCTCCTTAGGAAGACAGCACTACAGGATCACAGTTAGAGAAAAAGAGTGAAAGTTGTAACAGAACAATGTATCCTCTGCATCTCAATAGACAGATATAATAATCCTTTTCAAACATATTGTTTCATCACACTTTGCAAACAACCTTTTAAAAAGTGCTAATTTAGCACCAGGTACACCCACCCTCCCTCTCTTGCTGAGTGTCACCAGGTCTCTTTTTCCTAAGTACCCGAGGCTGCTCCTCTCCTGTTGGTTTTGTGTGTGTGTGTGTGTGTGTGTGTGTGTGTGTGTATGAAAATTCTCTCTCTATAAAAGAAAACCCTACATCCTCGATGTGTAACTGATGTGGTAACTGTGCATCTTCTGGCACTGCCCTCCTTCCTTCAAGCAATGCAGTTCTTAGTAAACACATTTTTTCAAAACTATTTCAAGAGTCACTGGTCTTCTATTCCACAATAGTTACTTACCTCACACACTCATTTTGTAAAATCTAACAAAGTTCTACACAATATAAAAGCTGATAGGGACACAAACAGTGATGAGAGTGACGGGAGAGGAGGACATCAAAGGGGAAGAAGCAGAGAAGAGGCACCAAGGAGGGAAAGAAAGACCGTGCTGTCACCATCTCCTAGCTGCAACTGGCCCGATTTTGAACAAACATCTCTGCATCGTGTACTGTTTGGTGGCAGAGAAACTAAGGCTCAAGTAAACAAACATTAATGACCTGCAGAGGGTCTAGATGACAAGTTGAAACTTAACAGCCTGGATAAAACTGAAATACATCTTAAATTTTTATAAGAGATGATTACGTGCTTTTCCCCTCAATGGAAAAAAATATCAGTCGAGTAAGATGTTGTTAATAAGCAATACATTCTTTAAACTATAGTCCATTTTTTAAATAGTCACTACTTTGTTTTTAAATTATGTTTATTTTTAACCATCTCACTGAGAGCTGATTTCAAATATTTGCTGAGCAGAGCCCTTCTTCCTTTCCTGTAATACGTTCCTTAGTCAATGCATTTTTTTCAGAGGTATTTTTACATTTTGAGTCTCTGATCTTATGTTCTATAATACTTGCTTTCCTGATGGTCTCATCAATCTTATTAAACACTGTATTTCTGTTGAAGCTTATCCTAGAAAACTTGATCTGAATGTATAATATGTATGGAGAGCTCTGTTCTAACAATTCAACTGTGACCTATTTCCCTACTGTACGTTTTTATTGTCATCACTGAAGTAGGACAGATTCCATATACGGAGTTATACATGCAGGCCAGCTTTACGTCTGATATTTATAATCAGCAATATTGAAATATCTCATTTAATCAGACAATAAACAGAGACAGAATGCACCCCAAGTGAAAACCAGGTGCTCCCAATGATGGCAAAAGGAAAGGCAAGAACAGCATTGCTTCTCGTCATGACTTTTCTCTACGTGAAGAGAGCAGTGTAATTAACGAAATGAAATGTTGGTGCAATTTTGTATGGACACTGCCTTCCCTATAGTATTTGATGGTGTGGCTGTGGTATGTTTGTTTAGTCATTCAGCTTGTCTTCAATAAGTCTCCCTATGTTGGCTGATGCCCTCGCTGTCACTGCTGAAAGAGGCATCTGTCTCCACAACAAACCCTGTCATTCTGCTTCTTATTTTGAAGACTGAAGTGCCATTTCTAATGCTTGTGCTTCATTTCTCTAGTGAATTCATTTCCCTGTATTCTATAATGACTTTTGTAAATCTCAGGCTATTTGTTTACTTTAAGGAAAAACCCACCACACCCACTGGCAAGTTTTGAGTACATTACATAGAATAGCACTTCTTCAGTGTCAAATGTGTGCTTAAGTTGAAGGTCTAGGACTATGGGAAGAATCTGCAAATGTCAAGCATTAAGATGACTACCGCTTAACTCATCTCAACAAATTATATAACTGCGGTTTTTACAGGGTCCCTTAGAGACATCATACTGTACGGCCCCTTTCTTACAGCAAAGTCCATCTATGCGCCCATCCCCCCATTCCTCAAAAACTAAAATTGAACCTGAAGCCAAAATAGGATAATGTCTGTACTCCAAGACATCGGCTTAATGATATTAATGACCGAGTGGTACCCATGGCATGCAGCAACAACACACTTGCCTCTGTACAAGTTCAAATAAGTAGCTGCACACTGGACGTCCCTGTCAGTTCTTGCCTTCAGAGCACTCATAGATCTTTACACTAAAACCTTTTAGGTCATAGGCTTATTTCCTTTCACTACAGATACTTACTTCCATATGTGGAGTTCCTATTAAATGATCAGAATTGCATTTTGCCAAATTAGGCTTCCAGAGATATGGTTTAATGGGAGTTTATTTCAAATAATGGCTTGCAAATGTAAGTTACTTAAAAAATTACACGTCCCATTTTCATTCCTTAATATTCAACAATACAATACTGTTACTGTTATTCCATCGTTTCCCAACACTTTCCAACGTGCCATCCGGCCCACAAATGCCTTTTTCCTAATGGATGAGGCAGTCGTGATTTGCTGCATCAGATCCAAAGAGATGTAATATTGCGTTATGGCAAAGGCCAAGTTCTCAATTCTAGCTGACCAGTAGAGTCATCTAAGAAGTTAGTTTTGTTTATTTGCTTGTTTCCTTAATATTATAGGGATGTCATACCCCATCTCCGTCGCAACCTCCCCATATACGCAATATTGACAGATTCACAGTTGACTCTGGTCCACAACTAGGACTGAGAACCCGGGATTAAGAGCTTACATAGTGATCTGGGTTTGAATGCAGGTTCCACCACTTACTGGCTGTGTGACCTTGAACAAGTTATACTTCTTCCTGGTCTCCACCTAGACCAATGGAATCAAAAGCTCAAGGGGTGAAGCCTGAACATCCGTCATTTTTAAGAGCATCCCAGGTGATTTTAATGCGTAGCCGAGACTGAAAATCACTAGTCTAATACTTAGTTGTTAGATTTGTAAAACAGAGATAAACATGGGAATTCAATGAAGTATTTTATGGAAAGGGTTAGTCCAGACCCAGGCCCACGGGTCAATAATGCGGGCAGTTATTGTTACTAAGGCAACAGATAGAGAAGGGGCCGTGACCAGAGCAGGACTGACCATCTGGAGCTAGAGCAAGGCTGGCCAAGGTGGCCCTGTACTGCTGATGTTAGTCACAACCTCACGGCATCAGATGAGGTACCAGCCTACCTGGGCCCTTTGGGACAGCATCTGAACCCTAGCTCTGTAATCCCAGGCAAGTTCCTGAACTTGTCTAAGTCTTAGAAGTACAGAAAATAAACATGCTATAACCACCAAAAAAAAGTGCACGGGTTTGTGCATGTGTGTGGGAGGAAGGGCAGAAGGACCACCAGCCTGGCATAGAGGAGCATATGCAACAAAGCCTATAGGAAATCAGATTAGGTGTATGGCTGAGATGTGACTATGAAGCTTCCGGTTTCTGAGCCGGGCATGAAGGAAAAAAGAGTGTAATAAGTAGGCTCAGTTTGAAGTCATATATGTGATGGGAAGTTGGAGTTGCCAGAGACAAAGAAACCAGTTAGGAGAGGAGTACTGCAATCCACGGGCACTAGAATGAAGGTCTGGTGTGCACATGGTTTAAGCCATCTGGGCTGTGGTTGCCTTGTGTCACCTGCTAAATAAAGGGTTGTGGCAGATGACCTTGAAGAATCTGTGTAACTCTGACATTCTAAGATGCTCTAACATGCCATTTAAAGGTATACATAAAGATACTGTTTCATGAATACAGAGTTTCAGTTTGGGATGATGGAACAGTTCTGGAGATGGATGGCACTGAGGGTTGTACACAGTGTGAATGTACTGAATGCCAGTGAATTGTACCTTAAATAAGGGTTAAAATGGCAATTTTGTGTTGTACATATTTTTATACACACATACACACACAGAGTAGACAGGAAGAAATAAACACAAACACATGACATATTTTTTTAAAATAAAAATATGGCAGACCAGGTAACTGATAGGATGTAGGTGATAAAGGAAAAAGATGGGTCAAAAAAACCATAAGGATTTATGCCGGGTACCTGGGGATAACAGTTTTGGAAAACACAGAGTGACATAAAGAGATCTTGTTTGGCAGGAAAGATAATAATTTCAATGGTGGACATTTTGCACTTTAGAGCTGGATGACACATAAGAGAAAATGCCTGTTCCTTAGTCGACAGAAATGTCGACCAGAGCTTGGGTGACAGTCAGAAGTGAGTCTATAAATTCAGAAATTATCAATGAAGTTACAAAATAGAAGTTGAGGTGCTTCACTTTCCTTCTGAAAAACTCACTAGGACCATCTGATCTCAGCTTGTCTGTTTATAGATGAAGAAAGCAAGCCTTAGCAAAGTGAGGTGGCTCATGAGGTGGCTCATACACGGTCACCCAGAGAATGGACTAGGTTTTCTGAAGCCCAATGCAGGGGCATTTTTACTTCATTTATCCAGCAGTGATCATCCTAGATATGATAAGAACAGAAATTCCTTGGGAAAGATGATAGAGGCAAAGCATGGGTGAGGTGAGGATTACTCTATAGAATGGCCACAGTTAACAGGGTTGAGTGAAGGACAAGAAGAAAGGAGAGGTCCTAGAGCATTTGTGGGAGACTAGCAGAGAACTTCAAGAAGATAGTGATCTCGGAAACTCAAAGGGAAAGCTTGGAAAAGAACCTCCTGCCTCATTTCAGCTGACCCTTGGATCATTTTATGTCCACTTCGCATGAGACTGACCTTCTCCGAGAGGCCTTCCAAATGACCTCTGCTTGGGACTTCCAAACGACTTCAGCACTCATACAGTCTTTACTTTAGTAATGCCGTCATCACATTCTTGGAGATGTCACCTTTATTTAAGACAATATTTTTCGAAGACACACATCCCATAGCCATAGTGGTATAATTTGGGGTTTTGTTCCCAGAGAATCCCCAGTGCCCTTTACACCGTCCAACGTGGGGAGAAAAGTTAAAATAAGTTATCAAAACTTTCTTAAATAACCCAGTCAAAATAAAAAAGACCCCAAAATAGCCAGTGACACCAAGACTTATGCCTTAGGCAGAGTGGTGTCGTGAACAGAACTCAGGATTTGGAGCCAAACGAGCCAGACTCCCTTTCTAACGCATTTTCTAGTTCTATGATTGACTACACTTTGAAGACACTGCTTTCTCTGGTTTCTTAACATGCTCTTGAGGCTTCCAGGCCTCCCAGGGTTGAGTTTCTGATGGAACTGAGTAAAACCATGAGCCAGAAATGGCACGTGCTTTTCAAGAAAGTCCAGACAAGTTGATGCTGGATACATCAGCTGCCAAACCAAAGTGGGGCTGCTCTTACCTGTGCTGTCGCTGCTCGTGTTCTAAGGTTGTGGTAGAGAAACTGACTGTTCACTGTACATAAGGGAGTTGGAAGAGACCAGTGTCTGTTGGAAGAAACATGTTCCTTACGTGTCTGGTGGCAATGCTGGCTATTATGTCTTATGTAGTAGTTTGTTCTAAATACTTTAGTAATGTATTTTCCTGGCCACCTCTAAATATTTTAATAATGTATTTTCCTGGCCACCTCAAATACTTAACCAGTATCTTTTAAAAACTTGCTAGTTTCTCTCTATACACATACACTGTGAAATAGAGGAAATCATGCAATTAGGCCTATTAACGGCTGGACCCTCAATGGACAACAGAACGCTCTCTTCTAGCCCATGCTAGCCTACTCCCACCCAGCGGGACATGGCAAATGTGTTTATGTATACACCTGGTCAGGCTTTCCTAAGAAAGGTCTGTGTGACAACTGGTTAAAAGGATCAAGGAAATGAAAGCTGACGAATAGGAGGATGCAATAGCACCACTTGCGAAATATTGTTTGTTCTCTATGAAAAACGTCCTTTCTCCCTTTCAAACAGAGGGCCAGAAAGCAGAAGCTGCATGACGGCCTTGGTGCTTCCTGCTCTCCCAAGACAGGTGTTAGGAGGTAAAGATACCTCTGAGGAGGCAGAGGGAGGCTTGTGGAACAAGAAGACAGAAGCTGAGGAGGCAACTGCCATGTAAGAAGTTAGCAGGAAGCTGGAAGTTCCCCGGGAGGTGGGACCCCATCGTTCTCTCTCTGAGCCAGTGCCCTGCGGTGGCATGAGGTGCCTGCACCTGAAGTTCAGGGACACCCTGCCTTGTGAAAGACTTCCAGTATGGGGGGCCTAAGGAAGCCAATGTGGGCCCTCGATGCGGTAATTCAGGCTAACGAGTGTAGGCAAGAAACAGTTCCTGGAAGTATCTCCTTAGATAAACATTCCCTTCCTCTCCATTTCCTGGAGGAACAGGAAGGATTTCCTGACCTCAAACTACTTCCCGGTGGCTATGAACCAATTATACACCAGATAACATCCCTACTCTAGCCATTTTGTAATTCTGACTCAGAATTACAGAATCTCAGGGTTGAAAAGGAACTCTTGTAAAAAGCTGGTGTTATGTTCAGGAGAGATGCTTTTCTATTTATGACGTGCTTAATATTTTGTTATTTTACTATGACTAAGTTAATATAAATATAAAAGTTTAAAAAACTTATCCATCCTTATGTCTGATTGCTCACGGGGCTCAGCCCTCATCTATGAATTGAGACAAATGCAAGATATACACCTGCAGAAAAGGGATGAAATTGAAAAGATAATTAGGAAAGAAGCGAGGCAAAGAGAGAAGGTCTCTGTGGGTGTTTTGTGTTCTGTCGGGAAACTTGTGTCCAGTCCCAGCTCTGCCCCAGAAAACCATTTGACCAAGGGCGAGTCCTTGTTTTCTGGACTGCAGCGTTCTCATGTGTAAAAGGGCTGTGGTGCAAAAAGTCGTACAAATTCTCCTCCAGCTCTATCAGTCCACATTCTGAACCTCACTCCTGGAATAATATAAACTTCCAGGAAGCACATTTGCTGTCAAAAGGCCTTTAAGATTTCACAGTTTAACCCAAGTGAGAATTGCGTTCAGAGGGAAAGATATATGTAACCGGTGAGTCTTCTGGTCTCCTTTCATCATAATATTATGCTAGGCTGACCAGAGTTTATTCTTTCCTGAATATAGATATAAAGCAGGTTATACTACTAATATATATATATATATATATATATATATATATATATACACACATTTGTATACATACAAATATATAAATATATGTGCAAAAATAACACATTAAAATGAGAAATTTCTGCATATTCTTTGGGGAAAAAAACAATAGGGAGACGTACTTATATAATCTTAATGTATTTATGGTCTGTTTTATAAAAACTTTCAGATGATCTCTATGATTTTATTGTAACACATGCAAAATATAGCTTTCTCCTTTTTAAAAGGAAATAATTTTGTACCTTGGTATTTGTTTAATAAGATCCACAAACACCTTCTAGGGTTACGTTCCCTCTGCTGTTGTTTGTTAGGCTTATCTGCAAGGATTATCCTACAGCTTAAAAATCTACCTTCTTAGCTATTTGCTGGGGCACTAGAGGAAAGGGAGAATAGTATGGAGGGAAGAGGAAGGAGGGAGAGAAAGAGAGAGAGAGAGATAAATATTGAGATCCTTAATTTATGTTCATAGCTGAATTGCTGAATTTATGGAATCTTAGTGGTTCCCTATTTCATTAGAGATGATTCATGTGTCATGTTCAATATTTCAGTTTAAATTCTACAACATGAGGGTGTTTCTACCAGCACAGAACATCCAGAAATACTATCACTAGTGCAGTGTTTATAAATGCAAATCTCACTACCCTTGGGGGCCCTTGAATAGCTTAAGAGAAAATATAAAGCAATTTTTTGATTTTTCCATGATCATACCACACTAAAATCATAGTCTAATAGAACTCTCCCAAAATTTAAACTGTATTTGAGACTTTGCGTACTTAGATGTCTTTCTCCCTAACTAAACCTCTCCCATGACAAAAACCACTTGAAAACTTTATGTATCTAGTCATCTGATAGACCACAAAGTTACATAAAACTCAGTGACCATCAAACAACTTGTCACCTCTTAATGAAAACATCTCAAATCTATCATCTTCTTAAGCCCTAATCTATTTGCAGATGCCTCTTCTAAACAAAGGTAATGGTCCACTCCTAATATACTGAATTGCTACACTACTGTTGTAGAAACATGAGGGAAATGTTGACTAAGACTCCTGCCACATGGGGAGAAAAAAAAGTGAAATCGTGTCTTTGCTTTAAACTGCCTTTCTGTGACTGTGGAGAGTTTCCTGGTGACCATCTGGTACTCTCTGTATACAGCCACACTGACATGTACCTCTCCTTTCTCCCCACCCAGTCCCAAGGTTACTAACCTTTTCAGCACTGGCAATGAAGACTCCTTAAAACAAGGATGACAAAATGTGAAAACTTTCCACATGCAGCATGCCAAATATACTTTTCAAGCTCACCCAACTAGAGGAACATTTTGGCTCTGGTGGAAATGTTTGTACTCTTCTATTAAAGTTAAGTGTGTATGTGTGCCTTTGCACACACTCCATTTGTTAAAAATTCCCTTGAATGTTTTCCCCCAATCCACTCCCACCCCACGCACATACACCCACACCCATTTTACATTGCTATAACATTGGAAAATGCTGTCCGAGAGAAGCAGTACAGGGCAATCCAGGTGGTGGCCCACATAGCGCATCACAACATGATTTCCCTAGGATATGAAGGAACGTGACTTTATCAAACTATTTGCCTCCTACTAGCAGCACAGGCTTTGCTTCAGGTCTAAATGGAATGGTTGCCTCCACACACTTTCTCACTAGCTCACGCTGCCTGGCACAAAACCCTCACAGTGTGTCCTGTGTCACACATTAACAATGGTGGTCACACACTGGAATGCTGTCTTTGCAACTCATAGACGCCTCCCTGCTGGCTGCACTGCATTTTGGTGGATACACGGTTAGGTGAGTCCCTTGTCACTTCTCCTTCCCCCCCAGGTTGGCAGAAGTCATAGTGGCTGCGGTCATGCATGCTGCTGATGATAAACTGAAATTTCTTGTGTAGGCAATTCCCTCTGTCTTCTCACACTGCAGCTACGTGTGGCAGCACGCTGTGTTTGCATCCAGAGTCAGCACCATAGACACATTTTTCAAAGATTCAGATTTAAACTAATTAAAACCTATGTAGAATTGTGTGCATAACTACTTCATATTAGACTTACCCAAATCATGAGTACACCCAGTCCTTTTTCATTTCTATATTATTCTGCCAAACTGCAGGTGCTTTGTTTTCTAAAATATTACAACAATAGCTTCAAATTAAATAGTTTTTCTCTCTGCAGGTCAAAAAGGACTTCAGCTGATATCACTTCCCAACTGTATATAGAATGGTTAGGGCCTATAGACCCAAGTCTATATTGAATGGGTATCCCAGGGTGGATGGGTGGCTCAGTGGGTTAGAGCACGAGCTCTGGGCAACGGGGTTGCCAGTTACATTCCCACATGGGCCAGCGAGCTGCACCCTCCGCAACTAGAATGAAGTCAATGAGCTGCTGCTGAGCTCCCGGATGGCTCAGTTGGCTGAAGCATGGGCTCTCAACCACAAGGTTGCTGGTTCGACTCCCGCAAGGGATGGTGGGCTGCGCCCCTTGCAACTAGCAACGGCAACTGGACCTGGAGCTGAGCTGCGCCCTCCACAACTAAGACTGAAAGAACAACAACTTGACTTGGAAAAAAAGGCCTAGAAGTACACACTGTGCCCCAATAAAGTCCTGTTCCCCTTCCTCAATAAAATCTCAAAAAAAGAAAAAAAGAATGGGTATCCCTATCTACAAGGGGTAGGCACTCTGCTATGTGTGATGAATGCAACAATAAGTTGGGGAGACAGAAAAATAAAGAGATGTCTACAACACACAAAGTAGCTTTGGAAGCATATAGAAAGGTATTGTGCTCCAAATGGAAAGTTCCAGAGAGACTTCTAGGTGGAAGGTCATGATGGAACTAAATCTTAAAAGGATCTGGCATGTACAGAGAAGAATGACAGGAGCAGCAATAAGAAGGGATTCATGGAAAGATTCTGGGTGCTTGATGTGGGTGGTGGTTACAGGAGTGTGTTTACTTTGCTTTAATTCATCACACTTAGTTATGATTTATGCACTTTTCTGAAAGTATTTTATATTTAAGAAAAACATTTAAAAAAGATCACTAGGGTGTCTGATGTCATTTGACATTGATCAGAACCTTGTGAAATACTTATTTTGTAGGTGAGGAAACTGAGATTCATTCACCACTCAACAAATATTTTCTGAACGTGGGCGATGCTTTGGGCTCTGTGACGATGCTAGACTGCTGGGGGCAAGTGAGTCAGGCAATTTCCCTGCCAGTGTGAGGTTCACACTCTCACTGTGGTGGAGTAATTTGTCCCACTTTTAATAAAAGGCTGAGCCAGATGCAAAGCCAACTATGCCTACCCACAGCCCCGGCTCTTCCGAGCACACTGCACACAGCTAGGTTTAGTCTTTTTCTTATAAGCCATTGAAGACATTTCCAGAGCAGAAAAACTAGATCAAATCTATAGTTTAGAATAACCACTGGCAACAGTGTGGAGAAAAGATTCAATAGAGAAAAGCCTTTACCTTCATGGACAATTGATTTTCCGCAATGGTGCTAAGACAATTAAATGAGGTAAGAACAGTCTTTTCAACATATCGTATCAGGGCAACTGGATATCCATATGCAAAAGAATGAGCTTGGACCCCTACCTTATCATATAAAAAGTTTAACTCAAATGGATCAAAGAACTAAACTATGAAACACTTAGAGGAAAACGTAAGTATAAATCTTCACGACCTTGGATTAGGAAACAATTTATTAGATATGACACCAAAAGCACAAGCAACCAAAGAAATAATAAATAAATTACACTTCCATTAATTTTTATAACAAGAGATGGAACCTGCTCTAAGAATGGGAAACATTTTCCTCTCCAAGTAATACCAAACTGGGCGAATGAGTGCCCCCAACAAATTCATAAGAAAGACAAAAGTTCTGTTTCTTACCTTGAGTTCAACAATGTTTCTGGCATCGAACAATAAGTATTTCTTTTAGCATATTCAAAAGAGAGAATATTTAGAGCGAGAACTTAGGACCAGAAAACTGTATTTTGAAAGCATTCAAAAATATTTGAAATTACTAAATTGCCTTTTCCTTGCAAAGTCTTCAAGTACGCCTTGCCTTAAAATGGTTTCCCATTTTTTCTCTCTGAAACAAGTTTTTAGCACTCAGAAATTCAATTCAAATAATTACCCTTTTTAAAGGCCTTAATTTCAAGTATGTGTGTGTGTGTATGTATGTCATCCATGTGTTATAACATATATATCAGGCATATTCAATTGGACTTCAAAATTAAAAATGTGCAAAGTATATTACCAACAAAGTAAAAAGACAACCCATAGAACAGAAGAAAATATTTGCAAATAATTTATCTGATAAGGGTCTAGTACCAGAATACATAAAGAACTGTAACAAGCCAACAATACAAGAAATAAAATTTGGCACTGATATGTGGTATATAAACCAAAAACAACAAAAGAACAAGACAAACAAATGAGAAACAAAAACTCATAGACACAGACAATAGTTTAGTGGTTACCAGAGGGTAAGGGGGGTGGGGGGGTGGGAGATGAGAGTAAGGGGGATCAAATATATGGTGATGGAAGGAGAACTGACTCTGGGTGGTGAACACACAATGGGATTTATAGATGATGTATTACAGAATTGTACACCTGAAATCGATGTAACTTTACTAACAATTGTCTCCCCAATAAACTTTAATTTAAAAAAAGAATTCGGCAAAAGATTTGAATCAACACTTTTCCAAAGAAAATATACTAATGGCCAATAAGCACATGAAAAGATGCTCCACATCATTAGTCATTAGGAAAATGCAAATCCAAACCACAATGAGATACCACTTCATACCCAGTAGAATGGCTAAAATCAAAGACAGACAATAACAAATCTTGGCAAGAATGCAGAGAAATAGGAACCTGTATACACTGCTGGTGGATATGTCTAATTGTGCAATCACTTTGGAAAACAGTTTGGCAGTTTCTTAAAAAGTTAGACATTCTAAGTTTAACATGGAGTCCGTTTAAAGATGGAGTTTAATACGACGCAGTAATTATACTTGCAGGCATATACATCAAAGAATTAAAAGTATACGTCCGTACCAAAATTTGTAAATGAACCTTCATAGCATTTTTACTTATATAGCGAAAAAGTAGAAAAAACCCATATGTCCACAAATTCATGAATGGATATAAAAAGTGTGGTATAGTCATACAATGGTATAGTATTCTTGCATAAAAAAGCATGAAGTATCGATTCATGGTACAACATGGATGAATCTTGAAAACCTTATGCTAAGTGAAAGGAACCTGACATAAAACAGCACTCACATATCATACGTTTCTATAATATGAAATATCCACAATAGGCAAATCCACAGTGACAGAAAGTAGGTTACTGGAATGGGGAATGACTATTAATTGGTACTGGGTATTTTTGTTGTGTTTTGTTTTTTGATGTGATGAAAATGTCCTGAAGAGTTCTAAGATTGATGGTGGTTGCAACATTGTGTGTGCAATGGCAGTCTGGCTGGGTACAGATAGCAAGAAATGGTCACCCATAAACTCACCACAGCTTTAGAAGTTCTGCTGACATGGTAAAAATATACTACCATTTTAATTTTTTTCGCTCATAGTAGGATTCTTATATTTCCCTCTTGTATGGTATGTGTATGTATGCCATCCATATGTCGTACATACATATGAGACATACCATAGAAAAAAACTGTAGGGAATAAAGAGAGAGGTTCGTTCTTTCTCTCTCTCTCTCTCTCTCTCTCTCTCTCTCTCTCTAGTAGTTCTCTTTCAGTGGATTTCAAATAAGTTATTTTCCTTTTAGCTTTTTTTGGTATTTCTCAAATATTCTACAATCAATTTGTATTACTTTTGTAGTCAGAGAAAAATACATCTTAATGGTTTGTTTAACAAGACGCAGGCTACATAATTGTTTTAACTTCTAGATTTCCCCCTCTAGGGACTGACTCTGTGATGAAATAGTGGGTGGGTACTAACGCCAATGGCAACGAAACCAATACAAATTCATTAATACCACAAAAACAAATTCACATGAGTTTTTTGCCTGCACAACTGCCATGGTACTTCAAACTGTCTTATAAAAATGGAATCACTTCAAACACATGGCTGAATTTTATACACAGGCTTGTTCTTTATGTAGAATTGTCTGTATTTGTTTCAGGCGAGGGGAAAGGAAAGTCTCTGATGACATTTTGCAAATACCAGTTGATGATTTTCAAAACTATTTCTTTTTCCTAGAGCCAACTGTATCCTTTGGAAGTCTATTCCCATCTGCCATCAATAAAAACAAACCTTATCTCAAAACATGAGATTTTTTGAAATGTCATTGCAGTACTCCACCTATTTTCTTGTGAGGGGAAAAATAAAATAAAATAAAAGCTTTGGTTGACTTTCAGATTCTGGAGGGCCAGACTGTATTTGTGTAGAGTGTATATAGGAAACGAATGGAGGGTAGAGAGAATAGAAAGCTTTAGTATTAAACAATAACAGATAATTTTGTGAGCTCTCTTTCATTATTAATTTTCAGGATATGGTAGGTTTCGTGATTGAACAAGTTTAAAATATATCTTATACTCGTGTTTCTCAAACTTAATGTGCATATGAATTATCTGGGGCTTTGGTTAAAAATGTAGATTCTGACTCAGTAATTCTGGGTAGGGCTAATAGTCTGCATTTCTAATATGTGTGACTGTGTGTGTACATACATACATGAATAGTATGCATACAGAGACAAAATTACAATGTTCAGTGAAGAATACACAGATTAGATATACCTTTGTCTTTTATTTTTAATGCAGACTATCTATGGCTATAGCCTCATTCATAAGAAGGAGATATAAATTCCTTTTTAAAAGTTAAATATAGCTGTGGCAGCCTATCTCCAAGATGGTCCCCCAAAGGTACCCTGCCTCTGATAACCACCTGTAGTCCCCTCCCATACTGTACCAGTGTTGGTACGTGATCACTGGGAATGAGAAAAACTGATGCTATGTTATTTCTCAGATTAGGTTATAAAAGATACTGTGGCTTCCATCTTGGGCTCTCTTGAACGCTCTCTGGCTCTCCCACTCTTGGGGTGAACCCAGCTTCCATGGTGTGAGCAAGTCCTAGGGAGAGGCCCACACGGTGAGGAACTGAGATCTCCTGTCAATAGCCATGTGAGTGAGCTTGAAAGGGGATCCTTCAGCCAACCAAATTTTCAGATGACTGTAGCCCCAGCCTACATCTTGGCTGCCTACACTGAGACAACCTGATCCAGAATCCCCCAGCTAAGCTACTGCTGGGATTCTTGACCCTTAGAAACTGTAACTTCATGAAAATATGTTGTCTTCTTTGACCCCGCCATGCTTAACAAAACACAGTGTATAATGGTTTCGGATGTCTTATCAATCTCTTTGTGTCTCTGTCTCCGTCACTCATAGAGCAGTGTGCGAAGAAGGTGAGGTTGAAGCCAGCCCCTCCTCACACACACATACCCTGAGCTCCACACCTGGCAATGTCATCACTGCACATCTTCCCAAATCAGCAGCCTGGCCTGATTTCTAGAGAAACTGAACAGTGATTTAAAGTAGTAGGAAGCAGCATTCCACCTTACCTGTAACATATCATACCAAGGAAGGAAAACCATCTTACGTTAAAGTTACCTAAAAGCTAAGAACTAATTCTTAGATAAAAATAATAATGGCTAGCTTGTACCAATAGTAAGAGCATCATGGTGACAATAACTGTTCATTAGACTAATAAAATTGCATATATAAGATTTCCTAGTGCTGTGGGACCCCTTTTTTTATATATTAACTCCTGTCATTCTCACAAATTCAGGAAGTAGCTGCACTAAAGGTTTCCATTTTACAGATGAAGAAATTGTAGGTTAAGTAACTTACTCAAAGTCACACAGCCAGTTAGGTGATAGGGTTAGTTTGGATCCAGAGTCCATTCTGTCAACCCCTCTATACTGGCTCTCATAAACAACAAATGTACTTACTATATTAAAAGCTATCAAGTCGAAGATCGAGGTAAAGCGAAAGTGACATACTTTGTACTATTTATTCACTCAATTAAGAAATACAGGAATTCTAGACAACTCGGGAATAGTGGTGCCTTTATATCAATTTCAATTTTGAATAAAGGCATATGAGTTTAGAGGGGATTACGAGCAATTGCTTTCACTCTGTGTCAAACTGACAGTGCACATGACATTGCAGCTTTTTAAGTCCCACCTACCTAGTCCTAACTGCTGAGCATAGAAAGATTAAAACTGTCCCATCTGCATTTTGTGATTTTAACACTGGGCCATGCTGTTTCTATGTTTATCTTTGTTTCCTGCCTCTCAGTTCCAAAGTTTTCTCCCTCTCCCCCATTAAAGGTGATCTCAGACTGAAAGCTGGCTGGCCCACTTCTCTAAGCATACCAGTCAGATCATGAATAATAGCTGGGCACTCTCGTGTAGGGATGTCCCTAACAACAGGATTCAGTCCAGCTGCCATGTGTTGCCTAAACTGAACATTCAAACAAGGTGGAAAACACTAGATCTGTGTCCTTGGATACTGGTAGCTTCAAGGACTGTTTACTACTCAGCATCTTAAATCAAAATAGAAGACTTTACACTGGGTCCTCAGTTTCTAGTGCACATCTCCTTTTGCAGCAAATTTGTTGTCTAATAAGAATCATTGATTGAACCAGAATTGTTGTGCACCTTCTCCATTTCTGAATAGCAGCAATAGCCCTTCTTTTATTTTAATCAAGAGGCAAGTGATCTCTTTTGACTCTCAGAATAGAAAGACAATTTAGGAAACCCATGAAGTGATAACAAATCCAGCCCTACCTGCCAGATGTGTCTTTAGGAAATTATTTTTGTTTTAGATAATGATTCATTCATGATGGATTTAATAAAATGGTGGATCCTACTTTAGGACTGGGTTGTAAAAAGGTATATTAAATGGAATTTTAAAGAGTGTAAAGTTTTAAATAGTCAAGTGATAAAGCAACATATATAGTTAGTATGTTTTTGTAACACTCATGTGGCTAACCATGGGGGAATGGAAAAGCAGGGTAGCCAATGATGGTTTCATTACAGAGGTCCAATGTAACACACATTTTTAAATTCATCCTTTTGTTGATTTACCCAGCAAATATTTATTTAGCATCTACTATGTGTCAGATGCTATTCTAGACACTCAACGATGTTTCAGTGAATAAATCAGGTGAAGATCCCTGAGGAATAAATATAATTTCTAGTCGGAGGAGACAGACATCAAATGATAAATATAATAGGTAAACTCTACTATCTGTTAGGTGACAAGTGCCACAGGGACAAAAGGGGAGGAGCAGTCCTATTTTAAATAAGATGGTCAGGGTGAGCCTCATTAAGAAAGTGACATTTCAGATAAAAGAGGCTGAAGGAATTTGTCAGAGGGACTTCTGGGAGAAGAACATTCTAATCAGTGAAATAGCCAATGCAAGGATCCAAGGTCGGAGTGTGCCTGGAGTGTAATAACCAGCAGTGAGCCGGTCTGGCTGGAAAGAGAAGCAGGGGTGAAAGAAGTCAGAGAGGGGCTAACAGAGGCCATTCAGAGGACTTCGACCTTCATTCTGAAGGGGGACTTACTACAAGGTTTTCAGAAAAGTAGTAACATTTGTCACCTTATTTTTTACTGGATCGCTTTGGCTGCTGTAGAGGGAAAAGAGGAGAAGCACAGAGAAAATCAGCAGACTACTGCAGCGATTCTAGGAGGGCAGTGGATCCAAACAGGTAGCATGAGGACTGAGGCCATATTCTGAATGTAGACCAGGATTTGTTGCTGGATTGGCTGAAGGGTGTGAGAAAAAGAGAGACGCCAAGATGCCTCTGAGGTGTTAGGCTTCAGCAATTTCAAGAACGGAGTTCCCTTCAATTAAGATGGGGAAGGCTACAGGTAGGAGGATGGTCATTTTAGATATTTTAAATTTGAGTTATCAGTCAGAGAAGTCCAGTGGGAAGAGCAAATAAGCCGTTGGATACCAGAGTCTGGGGAAAGAAGTCTGGACTAGAGCTAGGATATTTGAATAAAAATAGCCTTTCTTTCGGCCAGTAGATAAGACATCTACTACCGTGTTTCCCCCAAAATAAGACCTAGCCAGACCATCAGCTCTAATACATCTTTTGGAGCAAAAATTAATATAAGACCCAGTATTATATTATATCATATCATATTATATTACGTTATACCCGGTATTATATTATATTATACCCGGTCTTATTTTAATATAATATATTATATTAAAATAAGACCAGGTCTTATATTAATTCTTGCTCCAAAAGACGCATTAGAGCTGATTTTCCAGCTAGGTCTTATTTTCAGGGAAACAAGGTATGAAAAGTGTAAGTTCCCTCCATACAAGCCATATGACTCCTAGGGGAACTACTGTTGGCTGAAAAGAATTGATCGAGAGACTTTCTAACAAATGAAGAATCTCAGTTCCAAGCCATGTGCCAATCAGATGGACAGATATTTGTGCAAAACAAAAACCCAGTCACCGAGAGTTTTTATGTCAGAAACACAAATCTTGTTCAAAACAATAACTATAACTAATGCAATGTAGTGATTTTGCTCTTTAACAATGTATGTGTCAAGAGAAAAGTGATGTGTAGAAGCAATTTACATTTTGTCCTACTTTTCACCATTTTCCAAGCTACTGATTCTCTGAAGGCAAGCCGGTAGAACTCTATACCCATAAATTGTCCATACATGTCTGTGTTCACAGTTCATGCCAGGGGAGTTATTCCTCTGTATAATCTTTCAACATGTAGTAGAGTCAAGAGCTCAACTGACGCCCCCCCCCCCCCCACTACGTAAGATTACCAATGTCGCGTCTCTGCTTCCTCTAACAATGCTGCTCTGATGTGATAAATGGCTAGCTCCCCAGTACCAAAGAGCAGTTTTATAAGGCACAACATAGTAAAACTAGAACCAAGGAGAAATTTCCTTTGCTTTCCTGTATAAGAGGGAACATGCACAGTAGCTAAACACATGGACTCTGGAGGCAGAGTCCCTAAGTTTAAATCTCCGCTGAGTAACCAGCTGTGTGACCATGAGCCAACTACCTAATCTTTCTGTGCCACACCACCACTGTCTGTAAAATGAAGGTTATCACAATGCCCACCTTGTAAGTGTTGTCAACAATATTAAATTCATATTGAGAGTCATTAAAAGGTGCCTGGAACATAACACACCCTATATAAGTTTCTGGTAAACAATTAAAACGCTGATTTTTCTGTTTTACAGTGTACCGCCTCCTTTTTTCTTCTGCCATTGGTGCATGTTTTTCATAGTTTTATAACTTTTCAGAAACTGCCGGCAGCAGTTACATACTTTGGACTTTTATTCCCGTAATTGTAGACTCATTCTTCTCCACGACTCATCTCTGAGGTAGTTTCTGAGGCATGCTGGTCCCGCTGCCTGCCTTCCAGAAATTGCCTGCAGCATGCCTGGTGGAGTTCCAAGTTCTCCACAGTCAGCCAAGTAAGGTTTAGTGTTATTTTTCATCACCTTGACGTCAGTGAGAAATATCACTAAATTAATGCAAAAAAGATGTTCAATAGGATTTCATGAATAACTCAAAGCCCACTGCAAATACAGGATTGTCTGTGATGTTTTGAATTGATGGAAATATGTCCAGGGATTTCCAACAATTCATAAACCAATTTCAGCTGACCGATTTAAAGCTTCGTTTTTAAAAACCTGGCAGGTCAGAAGGAAAGTAGAGTCTCTTCCAGGCAAACACCTCGAATT
Source organism: Rhinolophus sinicus (assembly GCF_057876585.1). Taxonomy (NCBI): domain Eukaryota; kingdom Metazoa; phylum Chordata; class Mammalia; order Chiroptera; family Rhinolophidae; genus Rhinolophus; species Rhinolophus sinicus. The sequence continues at coordinate 62,739,901 of NC_142516.1, read as the reverse complement.
GATTCAATTATCATTGACAACTAATGAATTCGCTGTAGGTATCAGCAAAAGTCTCTTATGGAGACAGTTGACCACAGCAGCTTATGTCCAAACACTTTTGACTCACCTTAAAACATAACCGAGGAAAGAATTGTCTCCACCTCATTAGGCCTGCCTACACCAATTTCTGACTCCCACAGTCCCTTCAGCCTTCACCACTGTCTTTGGACGTGCTTGACAAATGACATGTGCAAAAGTCATTCCACTTGTACTCTAAGCTTGAGAACTTTCTCCCACATGTTTCTCGTAGGCTGCCAATATCCATCAGCAAGGGATTTAACATGAATCTTCTTTGGATTCTTGATATTTTGAGCTCCAGGGCCTGATGTAACACTTTTATTTCTTCACATATGAGCAAATCAAATACAAAAAAAACAAACAAAACAAAACAAAAAAAACCACAACTGGGTCTCCAAAATAATAATTTCAAGAATCTGGGTCTCCAAAATAATAATTTCAAGAATATTCTTTAAGGGGGAATCTTCTTCAATTTTCATATTTTACTACGTTTTTCACTCACGTTTTTCCTTCCTCCCTACTTCCTTTCTTCTTAGTATTATTGATTAAGACTTGCCAATTCTGATACCAGGGAGGTAGCTCCAAGCTCCAGAAAGTATGGCTCCTTTTAAATTTCCAGATACAATATCTACAGTATAAACTTGTCCGGTCAAACTCATTCTATAGAATCAATTCCTCTATCTAGTTTGGTCAAGCTGGTTTTTATAGCTTTGCCCATAGCTGTTTCCCCTGATAATGAGAGAGTATTTGAGTTGAAAGGACAACCTGCATCATTTCATTAAAATTGCTGTCACCAGAGACTTTTTTCAATGTGAAATCCAAGTAATATCTTTCAGTCTTCTCGTTCCTTGATCTCTCAGTGGTATGTGACCTAAGTAAAGCGTTCTCCTTTTTGATCTCCTAACATTCCACCTTTTTCCTGATGTTGCTCTTACCTTTCTTGTTGTTCCTTATTGATCTTAATTGATCTCAAGCTCCTATTTCATTTCCTGGAATTATGACATCTGTCTTTTCTTTCTCTGTTCACTCAACTGAGTGAGCCCAGCTCCATCAGTCACTAGCTGTATGACTCTGGGAAAGTTATTTAGCTTCTCTGTGCCTGTTTCCTCATCAGCAGAGCAGAATAACAGTATCCACCTCCTAAGGTTGTTGAGTTAGTTTTTTAGTTAACTGAGTTAATATTTTAGAATCTTAACATGTAAGTATAGTTATTAATAGTAGTATTACTTAATACTTAATATCAATGTCTTTCATATTACCTATACTTAATAGTTAGAGTTAACATTTATATAAGTACTCGGATCAGTGATTGGCATAGTAAGTATTGTTTAAATGTTTATTTTTCCGTTAACTCCTAATGGCTTCAAATTACTACTCATGTACTAATGACTCTCCAGACGTATGTTTTCAACCAAGATCTTTCTCTCTAGAACCCAGATATCCTCACCTGGAGGCTCCATGTAAACCTTGAGATCTATCAGCTCTCATAATACTATCTTCTTTCCTGTTCTGTCTCAAGTATTGGCACCATCCAGCCGTCTATGCCAGGACATAGTCCTTGCTTCTATTTTCTGCCTCAACCTACACATCTCACCATCAATGCTGTTGATTCACTTTCCTAGACATACTTGGAATCCATCCTGGTACCTCCGACCTTGCCCAATTTTTTCTAGCCTCCTCACTGCAGAGGAGAAAACTTAGCGTTTTCTATCTAAGATATAATCAGATATTGCCCCAGTGTAAATCCTCCCATGATGCCCCCCCACCCCACCCCCACCATCGTTAATCAGCTAGAGCCCAGGTGCCTTCGTACAGCATACCATGTCTTTCTGCTTGACCTATTTATTGCCCTTCATCTCTTTTTCCAGCCAGTGTTCACTTCTACAATTCAATCATATCTACATGACTTTAATTTTCCAAAGTACACCGTAATTGCTCTGAATTCAGCCTTAGTACATAGTACCCCACTTCCTAACCCCCTTCTAGCTAACTCTTGATGCTTTTAGAGTTGGTTGGGGGAAAGGCCCTGAACTGGACATTAGAACTAGTGTGCTTCAGTATCATTACTGATCAACTTTATAAGTGACGGTATCCTTCTAAACCTCAGTTTTTCCTCTGTCAACGAAGGATCATCCATTCAACAAACACGTGTTAAGATTACTCTTATATGCCAGGCTTGTGCTAGGCTCCAGCCATACAGAACTGAATAGATAGCCCTTCTGCCTTCATAAGGTTTATACTGTAGGGGTGGGGGATATGGATGTTGACCCTGAGCTAGTAAATTCCCCACAAATCTCTACCAGAAGGAATAACTGTTCTTTTTTCTGCTACTGCCTTCTCCTACTGTGCATACTTCTGTTACAACTCATATCACTATACTGCAACTGTTGGTTTTCTGTGTGCTTTAGCTTGTAGATTTCTCCCCAAAAGAAATGATGAAAGAAGAACTTGGGTGCAGGCAGTTTATTTAGGGGATGATCTCAGGAAGCACAGATGAGAAAGTGAGACAAGGAAGGGAAGAAACACAATTAGGGGTGTGTGAATGAGTAGAGGCCTGCTATGGGCAACTGGGTCTCAATCCTCCTGAAATCTCTCTGAGAAACTGTGTAGAATGTATCTCAGAATTGTCACACCCGATGGTGTCGGAACTGAAGCACCCCATCCCTATTAATAGAGTGTGGCCGCTTGGGGACATTAACTCCACTGCATTTCCAGGTTGAACTTGCTTGTGGGTCAATTCAGGTGGGCGAAGCCAGAATAGGAAGGCGTCAAAAACATCTCCTGCACTGTCCAGTTCCCCGAACAGCCTGAGCATTGCAGGAAGTACACATTATCCATCTTCCTATTCAGAGGACTTCCCAGAGCGCCTGGGGCAGACTGCCCACGCAGTAATAAATGCACAAACCTCCACTACATCGAGATGATAAATAAATACTTTGAACAGGTTCCTGTTGCTCTGTAACATTGAAGGCTAAGAGGATACAGGTCAGGAGGCACCGACAAGGGAAATAGTTCTCCTGGTAAAATGCCAGCTATGAAACTCTCTTATTATATGCCTAAAAAGATTTCTTTCTTTCTAACAATTGAGCACTGTTATGAGTTGAGTATGTGTGCAACTCCCCCCATCCCCATTAATATGTTAAAGCCCCAACCCCCAATGTGACTGTATTTGGAGACAGCACCTTCAGGAGGTAATTAAGGTTAAATGAGGTCACAAAGCTGGGGAGCTCTGATGCAGTAGGATAGATGTCCTTATAAGAAGCGATGCCAGAGAGCTTGCACTCTCTCTCTCTACTATGTGAGGACCCAGTGAGAAGGCAGCTATCTGCAAACCAGGAAAGGTCCTCATCAGAAACCAACCTTCCCCTACCTTAACCTTGGATGTTGTTTAAGTCTATGGTATGTTGGTATGGCAGCCCAAGCAAACTAAGACAAGCACATTTGAAAAGATACATGCTGCTGGCGAGGTGGGCTCACCAATGACATCAGAAAAGAGGTGCACAGAAATAGCCAATATTTGACTTTCCTTGGGCTCAACCCTTGACATATATCCTTATGAAGACCCTGACTCAAAATTATTTCTTTAGACAAGGTTGTACTTAATTATAAAAGTTCCTGAATACACAAGACTGTCTGTAAGGCATAGATGAAATTTCTACTTCAGATTTTTAAATCAATCTTGAAATGTTAGGGATAAATATTTGTTGACAATGATGGTGATAGGCTTTGCACAGTTTGCTTTTTTGGCATAAATAACTTCCCATTTCATAGGCATATAAAATAAGCACATAAAGTAGTTAAAAAGGCTTCTTGGACATCAAATAACTGTACTAAACATACTGATGAGTTAAGTGTAAATAAATGAAAAACACATGGATAACATTTTCCTTAAATACATAAAGCTTCAGACATTGAGTGAAAAAGAGGCTGACAAAACACATCTGGGGTTTTGCCCACTGCAAAAATTATTTTTAGTTTTGGATAGTAAAACAAATTACAATTCAATGTGTCTAGCTTGAGAGGAGCTCTTGGTTTATAAAATAATGCTTGTCATATAATGATTGGGAAGATATCATCAATAGACAGTTATGAGAATTCAGCCCTGACCTAGGATGGAGAAATTCTTTAGTCTCATTTAAAAGCAAAAAGATCAATTTTCTTGCTTGGTATTTTTAGCAAGGAATGCTTACAGGAACATATTTCTGTACTTCATTCTGAGGAATAAATACATGGAAAGGCATCATTTTAGAGAATGAAATTGTTGCTACCTTTTTCATATCAACTAAAGCTGGATTATAGTTTAGACATAGATGGGAGGGGTATTTGCTTCACTTAAGTTGGATAAACAAAGTTGATCAAAAACTAAGTTTTAATTTCCCCCCAAGTCAAATGATACATATTATGGGAACAATGGGTTGGGTTAATTTATTATACTGCCCATGTGTGGCCAGACTCAGTTGGCTCCTTAACTATCATCTACGAATGGACAAAGCAAAGTAAGATCAAAAGGGAAACAAGGCTCTGGGGCCTAGCTAAGCAGCTTTTGTGTAAACTGGTAGCTTTTCAGTAGGCATAAAGAACCTATTTCCATTTACCACAGAGAGTCCTCATGCCTGAACTAAAGCTCTGTAGTCACCACGAAAAATATGGCCACCGCCACGATTCTATCCCACCAGTATTTCTCCTGCAAAAGAGATACAATGAAAGACTGGCTCAAATTTGGACCCCTGAGAGCTTCTGTCTTTGGATGTCCCAGCTGGGAGTTGTGATTGTTTCTAAAAACAGTGCAAAGAAAGAGATCCCAGGAAATCATCTATCTCTAAGCTTCATCCTAAGGGGGGAACTACACTGAGGATCTTGATTTTGTCCTAGACCCTAGTGACCTGAATTCTCAGAGATTCTCTAAGTCTCCCTAATCCTGTATCTCTCCTACCCTCAGCATTCTCTGGGCCACAGTTCTCAGAACCAAGTCCTTCTTGAGGACCCCCTGGCAGACCTATAATCAATGTGAACTGAAGAAGACTGAATAATCATGGATAAGCCTTCATCAGCCATGAGATGCCTGAGAGCTGAGAACTAGATGCTCTATCGCCAACTGTCCTCAGATCCAGGTCAAAAACAAACAACAGATGCCTGTGGAAAAATATTCAGAGAAATGGAGCCCTCAGGCACTAATGGGGAGAATGCAATTCAAGGAAAGCTGAGTAACTGAAAGTAGTCTTTAGGGAAAGAGGAAAGTAAAACATTAATGAATAAAGAAAAGGCATCTGGAAGCCAGGGCTCATTGTCTGCCTTGAGTGGCTGGACGTGGGGAGCCCCTTAACCTCCTCCCTTGTTCCTACGTCTCTCTTCTAGATGACTCGACTCCCTTCACAAAACACATTAATTTGCACAGAGCAGTGAAAGGTGATACCCCTAATGAAAGAGAATATTGTATCAGTCTGTCATTCTCTCTGCTGTATGAGCTTATGGGCGGGGGCAAGTGGCAGCAGGAGTGGAACTATAAATCACTCCCAGGTAGAAGTCAGCGGGCTGTGAGCCGTGTACAAGTTCAAGTGGTACCACACTGCCAACAGCTAAGAATTCGGAGGGACCTGGGCTTCTCAGTGCTAAGACTTAGCTATATTTTTAGTAAAGGGGGACAAAGAGATTGTCCAGGATAGATTACAGATGTGTGTTTTATTGTTATTATCATGGATATGTTTGTCCCAGGGACTCCGAATTCTGAGAAAAGGGTATCCTTTAATTCATATCCTTTGCATTTTAAAGACATGGTCAAGGGGCTACCTGGCTATGCCTTCAGTTTACCCTCGGGAAACAGGAAACACAGGAATCCTAAGCTGAATTTAGATGAGAGAAGGCAGGAGGATCATTCATTGCCTGGGGCACCCACGTTCTTCAGAATGTCCCCAAACTGGCCAACCATGTGATCCAAGGTAGCACTGCTCTCAAATATGCCTCCCTCCCCCCTTCCCCCACCCCCGGGCTAATGTGCGCAGGGTCCAAACTCTTCCTGGATGACCTACTGTGTAGGAGGAAACAATGGAAGGTTTCCAAGTGATTCCTAGCAGTGCCTTATGAAGCACCAGAGAAATCTACACAATTAATCACTGAAAAATCCCTGAAAATCTACAGAATTCCAGACCTCTTACAATTAGAAAGGGAAAGAAAAAACACAAACGAAGGTAAAAGACAGGAGTAAACATCTAAGAATGAAAGGAAAGAAAGATTATAACGAGAACTTATTTCTTCCAATAAACGGCAAATTAAGAGAGGGGTAGTAATTTGCCCCTAAAATTTGTGTATTCCACAAGTCCTAAACTTCTAGTATTTACATATGCAGTTGACAAGGGCTTTTATGATACTTCTCTTAAGTCATTTTATGAAATGGATGGTGGATTATGAAAAGACTACAGGAAGGAGCAATGTCTATCAATTATTGCCTCAAATTTCGAATCATTCTATACCACTGTCAGGGAAAACAATAAAATGTATTCCCTTACCCCGTTGCACACACTAATGCTTTCATGGGTATCCACTGGTGAATTTAAACTGCAAAAGCATTCTTATAATGTTTATTTTAATGCTGAAAAGAGTTTCACTTCAAAAGATAAATAATTATACAATAAAAAAGAAAACAAATCTAGATAACCCTCTCATGCGAAGTCTGTGACAGGGGATATTAAACAGTTCATCCCAGTGACTGAGTTTTACCTATCAATGTTCAAGTAGATTTTTAAGGGTAAAATTAAAAATAGCTTTAAATATCTTTGACATTGAGGATTCTGTGTTTTTGTTTGTTTGTTAGTTTTAATAAATGCAAGAAGCTATAATACAACTCCAGAAGCTCTGCAGCGTCTTATTGTTAAATACAAAGCAATATATATTTTTTATTTTAATGTACTCCATGATTCTAGCCTCCAAAAATCTGTAAGATCACCATTCTCAAATCTCTTGCCTTTAAGAGAGAACATGAATACTTTTTGCCCACTTCTCTCAAATTTAAGAATTTTGGGCCTTGGAGGAATGTAAACACTCCAAATTCTTTCTTCAAAAGAGGCTTTAACTCTGGAAATCCCTTGCTCTAGTCTAATAAAGACCTACTTTCTAAAACCACTAAGTTAAAGCCACTCCCTATATGTTTTAGAGACAGGGTTCTTTCAGGCATCATTTTATGCTATTGCCCACCAGAAATCAGCAGCGGTTTGGTAGCAGGAAACTGCACTAGAGGCTTGGTGTTGTGGGCACAAAAAGTTGGGCTAATCCAGATTCACTCTTGGTCAGCATTTAACACCTGGTGGCATAACTTTCTAATTTGTACCAGGTCAGATACCTGCCTTCCAGTTAATATCTTAAGGCATGCAGTTGATATCCTATCCACAACAACTTAATGTTTGGGGGAAAAAAACCAGCACATGAAATACAGTCTGGACCTCATGAATCTTTTTGGTCTGAAGTTCAAGGAAATAGTTTTTGTTGTCGTTATTGCTCTTTTTCCCCCCCTCCAAGTTAAATTATTTTCAAGTCTCCAAAGTGTTTCTTTTTCTTCTTTCCTTCTTTCTTTCTTTCCTTCCTTCCTTCCTTCCTTCCTTCCTTCCTTCCTTCCTTCCTTCCTTCCTTCCTTCCTTCCTTCCTTCCTTCCTTCCTTCCTTCCTTCCTTCCTTCCTTCCTTCCTTCCTTCCTTCCTTCCTTCCTTCCTTCCTTCCTTCCTTCCTTCCTTCCTTCCATTTTACTTTTTTGATTCTATATTCTTCTCTTCTCAAGTTCCAGAATTCAGCTATAAAAATCATTGCCCCAGAGTTTGGCTATAAAAATCATTTTATTTCTATATTCATCTAGAATTTCACTGTCTTTTGCCCAAAGTGCTGCCACGTTCATTGCCACAACAAAATACTATTCTTATTTAATGGTGTCTCTCACTGTGGATTTCTACCCAGGAAGTTTTCAGTTTCATGCATGTAAGGAAATGCTTCTACTGAAAGAGTTAGAAGTAAATTGTAGTACTAATATAATTTAAATCTGCATCAAGATCCTAGAAATTTAAAAATTTATATACATGCAGCTGATCAATGTAAAACTACCGGACCTGCTGGGCTGGGAACCCTCCAGCTCATAGATTATGAAGGGAGATGAAGACATATCATAACCTTATATGTGGATCAATTCTACCTCCAAATCACAAGAGTAACTTACAAATATCAAATCCCTTAAAATGGATGTGGTGCTGCAGGTATATAAGAGTATACCTTATATATGAGAGGTATATATGTGAGGTTAATAAAAGACAGAAAAACAGGAGACTAGAAGAAATGTGGAAGAATAGTGAACAAAAATAAAGTCTATTCCCAAATGGTTGGAAGAAATTGCATTAAAAAAAAAAAATGAAATCTCAAATCTATGTAGTCTACAACTTATTCTTGTTAGTCAATCAAGAACATTTCAATGTGGGTATTACCAGATCTTTGGGAAATTTCCTTTTCAAAAACGGCCCTGGCAATATACAGTCTGTTCAATTACATTTGGATGGGACATACAGGCCCATTCTTACTATCTAAACTTAGACAATTTTTCCTGTTGGCTAGAACCTTATCCAAAAACTCCAAAGTATAATTGTTGCTACTTGCAAGCTGCTTTGTTACAAATAATTAAACAAGTTAAGGTGAGGGTGGCATTTTCAAACTCAAGAAGAGATTATGTGGATTCCATTTTAATTTGTCTACACTCTTTTTGATCACAGGTAATTGTGAATTGGCTCTAGTTCAAAGACAGACAGACAGAGATCTTAAACTCATGCAGCCTTTACAAGATTCACAATAGGAGCCCTGCTTCTTTGCGCCTTTTCTCCTTAGCACAATGAATGTGCACTAAGCAGAGTTGAAACTTGTCCTGAAAAACTCATGGCCTCGGGGTTTCCATTGAGAAATGCTGTGTGGGCAAACAAAGCTCTCTCTTTGCAGCTTTACAAATAATAGGTTTTCACTCTATAAGATGTTTTCACTGCATTCTTAAAGCATCCGCTGATGCAAAACAGTGTGGACCAGCAATTCCAGTTTTCCATTCTCTGTGGAAACAAATGCCTATTCATGTGAGACTCACTCTATCTCCTAGTTAGCTGCTTTCAGCGAGAAGCTGGGAGAACTAGATATGGAGTCAGGGGGCCTTAAGCAGTGTGTGTGTGATTCCACTTCCCTTCGAGCACACCCCTCTCGTCACTGGCCCACCTAGTGGTACACTGGATAGCTTCGAACACACACTGCAAGAAGCTCCTAGGGGGAAAAAAAGGAGGTGATGAGAGTCACCCTAGGAGGTCAAAGATAAGGAATATTTGGATTTTGAGATGATCATGCTAAGTGAAGTAAGTCAGACAGAAAAAGTTGAGAACCATATGACTTCACTCATATGCGGCATATAAAACTAAAAGCAACAAATGAACAAGGCAAACAAGCAAAAATTCATAGACACAGACAATAGTTTAGTGGTTACCAGTGGGTAAAGGGGGAGGTAAAAGAGGATAAAAGTGGGTCAAATACATGGTGATGGAAGGAGAACTGACTCCGGGTGGTGAGCACACAATGCAATATTCAGATGATGTATTATAGAATTGTACACTTGAAACCTATATAATTTTATTAACCAATGGCACCCCAATACATTTAATAAAACAAGGACAGGCACAAACAAAGAACCTCCTGATCGATGTTACAGAATTGAGCATCAGTTCGGTTACAGAGTTGGACATCCAGCTGCTATAACTGAACCTGTCCCACAGCCAACTGGTTTGATGAGCTTCCCTAGTTTTTAGAACCCTGACATGGTCCAGAGGGCCTGTGTTTTTGTTCTACTCTCCAGGGAAGATTACTTGACTAATTTGTCAGTATGGTTTTCCCAAAGAGAAAAATGGCTATGCAGTATAAGATGTCACTAACTTAAATAGAATGATGTCTATGTATACATTCTAATAGGGTTGTGTCTTTCTAAAACATCTTCCCCATGGAAACAGCCCATGTCTTTTATTGCATTTGGCATTATGCGTGAGGTCCTCAAAGAACTCTCTGGGAGGCCAGTTTACTTTCTTCTTTCTTGTTGCTATGTGATTTCTCCAGTACAGTAGTAGTCTTTCAAGTACCATATTTGTCTCTGTAGGCCAGAACACTACAAAAATTAAGAAGATGAAGTCTTATAAAATAAAGGGCTTAAAATAGTTTGCCATAAACAATAGGTGATTTTAATTTTACAAATTAAATATCAAAATGTGTAGCTTGGAAGGCTAAGAAATCACAAACAGAGATTCTACTTTTCCTTATTTTTCCAGACCATTCCTTCATGATGCTTTCACTTTGAAAAAGGGCAGCCAAATCTCAATTGTCCATGGCAATCAGGTTATGGCTAATGAACATTCACTTAAAGACAGAGCTAGACAGAAAATCAGGGGACATTTAGTCCAATTCGTTCATTTTACAAGTGGTATAACCAAAGTCAGAGAGGTTAAGTGTCTTGAAAAAATTTACATACTTAATAATGGTATAGCCTAGAAGAAAACAGAGCTTCTGACTCACAGTTTTATTTTTATCTTTTCACTCTCCTCTGTGAATTATGTTTACAGGTTTTATTTTTATTTATTTAGCTACTTTAACATACAACCTTGACCTTTTCCGCAAAACAAAAGTTCTTAGGGGTATGGTTGCTGTGTAGACCCTAACTCACCCAGATCTAACTTGCCTTACTTTTGCTCCAGCTCACCCTTAGTTTGAAGTACCATGTAAGGGAAAAAATGACAAATAAGCACAGGAGGATAAAAAAGTATAGGGGACTGGTGATTCACAAATGAAATATACAAGGTGTGAATCATTAACTTCAACAATTAAAGAGGTAGTCCAATACCGTGACCATGGTCTCATGCAGGGTGCAGGTGGTAGGTGGAAGAGGGCAGATCGGGGAAAGAACCAAAATGGAGATAATGGTGATTCCAGTCTCTTTAGCACTAAGCACTGTGGAATCAAATCAAAGGCTTTGCAATTATGATGGAGTTACTCATCCCTGATTTCATCCTTCTCTTTGAGTGAAAAGTTGATCAGTGAAGGGACTTTACATGAACTAGGAAAAAATGAAAAGGATAATTACAACAGTGCTAATGGTGCATCCCCTATGGATCAATGAGATCACTGAAAAGAGAAGAGGCAATATGGGAACTGGGAAATATGGTCCACAGCTCTGATGAGAGCGGTGTGACCAGCAGAGAGTGAATAAATCTTCCTAGGTCTCAGTTGTCCACAGAATGAAGAAACTGAACAATTAGCTTCCCAAAGCATATTCTAAACATGAGTTTCACAGGATATTAATATTTATTGAATGCATACACACCGTATATACATTCACACAGACATTCACACACGTGATCAAGTAAGTTTGAGAAAGCTTGGGTTATAAAAACCAAACTGGCTTCATCACTAGGAAAATCCTGGAGCCTTCAATATGCTAATAAGCCTATGCATCTCTTAGATGAGGGGAGTAGTTGGTACCAATTCCCTCCAAAATTCTTATTTATAGACCATCTATGGGACCCTGACCTGGAAGATATCTCATGTCCCTTCGAGCTCTTGTACATGATTCTATGGAATGTAGGTTGAGGATCTAAATTGCATTTCAAAAAAACAAAATGCCCGTATCACATTGATCTTTTTATAGCAGGTACTCAAACGCTCTTACAAAGCTACAATGACAGATACTTCATAGCTGATAAGCCTAAAATATATAATTCTCCCACTTCAAAACTGCTGATCAAGCAGAGAATATATTCCTGTAATGCCTACTTTGCATGGGACTCTTAGATGGTCCTATAACTATTTTTCAGAGATAAGTAATGATAACCTCAGGGGAAAGAGAAAAAAGTTGAGCTCTATTCTCGCTCTGAGATTCTTTCCTAAAAATACATTCATGTTCTTAACATCATAAAAATCCTAAGAAAAGATCATCCCTTGAGAGAATATAGTTATAGGTATGCAACTCTGATTTTTAAAATATATGCAGCATATAATGAGTTTAAAAAGTCATATGTGTTAGTGCAAATTGTCCTTAAAATCGTCAGTTAGTCTAGTCCGAAGCATGTAAAATATTTACAATGAAAAGCCCAGATGTCTTTAATTTTCAATGAAAAAAAAAAGTGTTTTCCTGACCTTTCACAATCTAATTTGTTATATATCATCAAAGATCTCTTCATCCTGGAGATTTTTGGCATCTCTGCTTATTATGAAATGGCCCAGGAATATAGAGAAACCATTTCTCACTAAACAGTCTACTTTTCATACAACAAACATAAAAGAGACATGTGTACATAGGAACAGGGAGAAAATAAACAAGAGTCAAGGGCATCAGTTCAAGTTTAAACAAAAACAACGAGCTCTGTCATACTCAAGTCCAATGGTGTCTTAACTGTGGGCTCCTCAGCTCTGTAGTCTCTCCTCTGTGACCCACCCTCCACACAGAGTCATTTTCTAGCTCTGATCACATAAATCTATTATTTGAAAACTTCTGAAGGATCTTTTTATTTGCAAAATTAAGTGCAGATTCCTCTATCTGCCATTCATTCTTTGGTAACACATATAAGCTTTCTAGGCTAATTCTCACAACTTCTTTATACACGTCACGTATTCTAGCCGAACCAATCTATTTGAAATTGCCTAAGTATGCCCTATATTTTCCTCCTAGGTACATCTGTTCAAGCCAGCCCCTCCTGCTGGATGCTCTGCTTGATTCTTTCTTCATTCCCTATATCCATATCCTGCTGGTCAAAATCTTATTAATCATCTAAAACACTTCTCACTTCTAACTCTTTCATTAATTCATGTTTCCTTCATGTATATGTGACCACTAACTAACTGAACCAAAACTCCTTTCCCACCTTGATAACTTTTTTAAAGAATTCATGATCTGCCATTTTTGTACAAGACCATGATGTACCATGTCTTTATCTCGGGCACTTGGTAAACAGTATTTTCGGAAATAAATGAATTTCAAGAATTCTGTATCACATCAAGTACATACACAGAGATGTCATCAAAATGGCGGCGTGAGGTGAGCCTCTGTAAATCTCCCCTGGAATTTACAACTAATCAAACAACTATAACTTCACAAAGGACTCCCTGCACAGCAGACAGGCAAGACAAAGAGGCCCACTACTGAATTTACCTAAAGGTGGGCGAATTGCGCGCGGGGGAGGAGGGAAGGGAGAAGTGTGGAGACGGAGCCAGGCAGGTGTAGGACGCAGACCTAGCTCAGTGCTCCAAGTTCGCTGCTTCCCGGAACCACCACAGCTGCGGAAGAGGGAAGAAGTCCGACTGCTAGGGCTCCGCTTATGGCCCACAGGGCTGAGGGGGCAGCATATAACACGGCTGAACCCAACGCTCATGGCAGAGACCTCGGAGAAGGGACTGAGGGAAAAAGGCTGAAAACGGTGGTTTAAGCCCTCACCACAGAGCAGAGAACGGAAGCCCTAGGCACTGAGACTAGCCGCTCCCTCCCTACCCTCCCTGAGCTCACCCCGCCCCCACCTGCCCGGTGCTAGAAGCAGAACAGTAGCAGTGTCAGATCAAAAGAACAGAATATTTGCTGTTCTGAGAACTGTGGACCGCAGACACAGATTCACAGCCCAACTAGTTCGGGGAAAGGGAGGGAGCTGTGGAAGCAGGGCCGGCTGTGGTGGTGGTCACTGCCATAGCTCTGGGTCACCTCTCACAACTCACCCCGCCCCTGGCCCCACCTATCTGGGCGGATCCCTGTAGGAGTAAACAGAATTGCTGAAACATAGGGTCTCTGAATCTGGTGCAGGAAGAGCTTTGGAACTTCAAAAGCTCTCCGCATACCCACACAGACACTGCGCCCTGTGACCCAGGCGAACTATTAACAGAGGAGAAGCCCATGTCCCAGGGAATCTCCCCATTGTGTGAGAAGCTGGAATAGTGAAGAGAAAACATAGCACTACTGTGTGAGAGACAAAAAAAGGCTGCAGTCAGAGAGAAAATAAAACATTCTACCAACAAGTACTGGAAAACAAAAGAAAGACCTCTTCCTATCAACCTGTTGCAGAAGCCACTCCTGTAGATGGCTAGGAAGAGAAATAATAAATCAGTAATTGCCATGAATAATCAAGGCAACAAGACAGCTCAGAAAGAAAGTGAAAAGTCTCCAGAAGAGGAACTGAAAGATATGGAAATATGTGACTTAAATGACAGAGAATTCAAGATTGCAGTTCTGAAAAAACTCAACAAAATGGAAGAAAACACAGAAAGGCAGTTTAATGAACTCAGAAACACAATCACAAAACAACATGAGCATTTTACGAAAGAGATTAAAATTTTCAAAAAGAACCAAATAGAATTTCTGGAGATTAAGAACTCAATAGAAGAAATTAAGAATGAAATAGCCAGCTTAGGTAGTAGAGTTGACCAGATGGAGGAAAGAATCAGTGACATCAAAGATAGAAACCTGGAAATAACAAGGATGGAAGAAGAAAGAGATTTGAGACTTAAAAGAAATAAAAGAACTCTACAAGAAATTTCTGACTCCATCAGAAAGACCAATATAAGAATAATGAGCATACCAGAAGGAGAAGAAAGAGAGAAGGGAACAGAGAATATATTCAAACAAATTGTTGATGAGAACTTCCCAAACTTGTGGACAGAACTGGATCCTCGAATCCAAGAAGCAAATAGAACACCTAATTACCTTAATCCCAACAGGCCTTCTCCAAGGCACATTGTATTGAAGCTGTCTAAAATCAACGACAAAGAAAGAATCCTCAAGGCATCCAGGGAAAAGAAGATGGTAACCTACAAAGGAAAGCCCATTAGATTATCATCAGATTTTTCAGCAGAAACTCTACAAGCCAGGAGGTAGTGGAACCAAATATTCAAACTATTGAAAGAGAGAAATTATGAGCCAAGAATAATATATCCAGCAAAGATATCCTTTAGATTTGAAGGAGGAATAAAGACCTTTCCAGACATACAGAAGCTGAGGGAATTTTCTAATACATGACCTGCACTACAAGAAATACCAAAGGAGGCTATTCGACCACCACCAACAGGGACAATTTGTGGCAAACAAAACATAAAAAGGGGGAGAGTAAAGGCCTGAACCGGAATATGGAAATGGAGAAAGTCAGTATGCTGAAGAAAAATGAATACTCTAAATATCAAACTTTCTTTTACATAAACTTAAGGGTAACCACTCAAAAAAAAAAAAAAAAAAAAAAATCCAGAACTGAAATATATACTGTAATAAAAGAACAAACAGAGGGAAACATTATACAATACCACCACACAGAAATAACAGACAACAACAAAAAGGCAAAGAAACAATGGAGACATAGCCTTACCAGAAAACTAAAGATAGAATGACAGGAAATCCTCACATATCAGTAATCACCCTAAACGTAAATGGACTGAACTCACCAATAAAAAGGTACAGAGAAGCAGACTGGATCAAAAAACTAAACCCAACCATATGCTGTCTCCAAGAGACACATCTCAGCTAAAAGGACAAGCATAGACTCAAAGTGAAAGGGTGGAAATTGACAGTCCAAACAAATGGTATCCAGAGAAAATCAGGTGTAGCCATACTGATATCAGATGAAACAGACTTCAGGGTGAAAAAGGTAACAAGAGACAAAGATGGACATTTCATAATGGTAAAGGGGACTATACAACAAGAAGACATAACAGTCATCAATATTTATGCCTCTAGTCAAGTAACACCAAAATATACCAAGCAACTACTAACAGAACTAAAGGGAGAAATGGACCAAAACACAATTATACTAGGGGACTTAAACACATCATTGACAGCTATGGATAGATCATCCAAACAGAAAATAAATAACGAAATAGCAGCCCTAAATGACACATTAGATAAAATGGACATAATTGACATATAGAGTACTTCGTCCTAAAACATCAGACTATACATTTTTTTCTAGTGTACATGGAACATTCTCAAGAATAGACCATATATTGGGACATAAAATCAGCCTCAGCAAATTTAAGAAGACTGAAATCATACCAAGCACATTCTCTGATCACAAAGCTTTGAAATTGAATATCAACTGCAAAAAGAAAGCAGGAAAAAAACACAAATACATGGAGATTAAACAACATACTTTTAAAGAATGACCGGGTCAAAGAAGAAATTAGAGGAGAGATCAAAAGATACATAGAAAGAAATGACAATGAAAATACATCCTACCAACATTTTTAGGATGTAGCAAAAGCAGCTTTAAGAGGGAAATTCATATCATTACAGGCCTATCTCAAGAAACAAGAAAAATCCCAAATAAATAACCTCATGTTACACCTTAAAGAACTAGAAAAAGAAGAACAAATGAAACCCAAGGTCAGCAGAAGAAAGGAAATAACAAAATCAGAGCAGAACTAAATGAAATAGAGAACAAAAAGACAATAGAAAAAATTAATGTGACAAAAGAGCTTGTTCTTTGAAAAGATTAACAAAATTGACAAACCCTTGGCTAGACTCACTAAGATAGAAAGAGAGAAGACACTAATGAACAAAATCAGAAATGAAAAAGGGGAAGTTATCACAGACACCACAGAAACACAAAGGATCATCCAAGAATAGTATGAAGGACTGTAAGCCACCAAACTCAATAACGTAGAAGAAATGGACAAGTACTTAGAAACATGTAGCCTTCTTAGGATGAACCATGAAGAACTGGAAAATCTAAACAGACCGATCACCGGTAACGAAATTGAATCAGTCATCCAAAACCTTCCCAAAAGCAAAAGTCCGGGACCAGATGTCTTCACTAGTGACTTCTACCAAATCTTCAAAGAGGATATAATACCAATCCTGTGCAAACTCATCCAAAAAATTGAAGAAGAGACAGTACTCCCTAACTCATTTTATGAGGCCTACATTAATTACCCTGATACCAAAACCTGGTAAGGACAACACAAAAAAAGAAAACTACAGACCAATATCTCTGATGAATACAGATGCAAAAATCCTAAACAAAATTCTAGCAAATCAAATACAACAATGCATTAAAAAGATTATTCATCACGACCAAGTGGGGTTCATCCCCGGGGCACAAGGATGGTTCAACATCTGCAAATCCATCAATGTGATACATCACATAAACAAAATAAAGGACAAAAATCATATGATTATATCAATTAATGCAGAAAAAGCATTGGACAAGATACAACTTCCATTTATGATTAAAATAGTTAATAAAATAGGTATAGAAGGAAAATACCGTAACATAATAAAGGCCATAAAAGACAAACCCTCAGCTAATTTCATAATTAATGGTGAAAAACTGAAGTTCTTTGCTCTATGTTCAGGAACACGACAGGGCTGTCCCCTATCACCTCTGCTTTTCAACATAGTGTTGGAAGTCCTTGTCAGAGCAATTAGGCAAGAGAAAGAAATAAAAGGCATCCAAATTGGGAATGAAGAAATTAAACTGTCACTCTTTGCAGATGACATGCTATATATAGAAAACCCTAAAGACTCCACCAAAAAGCCATTAGAAACAATCAATGAATACAGTAAAGTTGCTGGCTACAAAATCAACGTACAAAAGTCCATTGCATTCCTATATACTAACAATGAAATCTCAGAAAAAGAAATACAAAAAACAATTCCTTTTGCAATTGCAGCAAAAAGAATAAAATACCTAGGAATAAACTTAACCAACGATGTGAAAGACCTCCATGCTGAAAACTATAAGACATTTTTAAAAGACATTGAAGAAGACACAAAGAAATGGAAAGACATTTCGTGCTCATGGATTGGAAGGATCAACATAGTTAAAATGGACGTATTACCCAAAGCAATATACAGATTTAATGTAATCCCCATCAAAATCCCAACGGCATTATTTAAAGAAATAGAACAAAAAATCATCAGATTTGTTTGGAACCACAAAAGACCCCGAATAGCCAAAGCAATCTTAAGAAAAAAGAAAAATACTGGAGGTATCACACTCCCTGACTTTAGCTTGTACTACAGGGCTACAATAATCAAAACAGCATGGTATTGGCAGAAAAACAGACACATAGACCAATGGAATAGCATTGAGAACTCAGAAATAAAACCACATAAATATGGACAGAAAATTTTTGACAAAGAAGCTAAAAACATACAATGGAGGAAAGATAGCCTCTTCAATAAATGGTGCTTGGAGAATTGGATAGCCACGTGCAAAAGAATGAAACTGGCCTGCTGTCTGTCACCATGTAACAAAATTAACTCAAAATGGATCAAAGACTTAAGCATATGACCTGACACAATAAACTACATAGAAGAAAACATAGGTACTAAACTCATGGACCTTGGGTTCAAAGAGCATTTTATGAATTTGACTCCAAAGGCAATGGAAGTAAAAGCTAAAATAAATGAATGGGACTATATGAAACTTAAACGCTTCTGCACAGCAAAAGAAACCATCGACAAAATAAAGAGGCAACCAACTGAATGGGAGAAGAGTTTTGCAAACAGTGCCTCCGATAAGGGGCTAGTATCCAGAATATACAAGGAACTCATGCAACTCAACAACAAAAAAATAAACAACCCAATTGAAAAATGGGCAGATGACCTGAAGAGACATTTCTCCACAGAGGACATACAAATGGCAAATGGACATATGAAAAAATGCTCAACATCACTAATTATCAGAGAAATGCAAATAAAAACCACAACGAATTATCAACTCACCCCAGTTAGAATGGCTATCATCAACAAGACAAATAGTAACAAGTGTTGGAGAGGCTGTGGAAAAAAAGAAACCCTCATACACTGCTGGTGGGAATGCAGACTGGTGCAGCCGCTATGGAAGGCAGTGTGGAGCTTCCTCAAAAAATTACGAATAGAATTACCATATGACCCAGCAATCCCTCTACAGGTTATCTACCCAAAAAATCTGAAAACATTTATACATAAAGACACACGTATTCCAATGTTCACTGCAGCTTTGTTTACGGTGGCCAAGACATGGAAAGAACCAAAATGTCCTTTGCTAGATGAATGGATAAATAAATTGTGGTATATATACACAATGGAATACTATTCGGCAGTAAGAAAAGATGAAATAGGAACATTTGTGACAACATGGATGCATCTTGAGAGTATAATGCTAAGCAAAATAAGTCAGACAGAAAAAGCAGAGAACCATGTGATTTCACTGGTATGTGGTATATAAACCAAAATCAACAAAAAGTACATACACAAACACTGAGAAAGTTGAATGTGTGAAACAATCAAATTAAGTTAGAAGTAGCAAATTATAGTCATAAAGATTTAGAATGACATTCTTTTAAGGAGTTTTTCTATTATATTCAAAAACGGTGTTTTTTTAAAAAAAAATATTATTAAATAATACCTTTCCTCCCAAAACACTCAATGAGCAATGCAAGGGAAACAGAAAAATACACCACCACATAGTTGAGGTTAAATGCAAGTTTCTGTCCCTGCCCCAAATACAGTAAGTTGTCTTGCTTGCGTGCCTGTGAACTCTGTTGACACTATCTAACCTATACATAAAACCAACCTTCTTAACAGGAAAAAACACCAATGTGAGACAAGGAACCCCATCCTCTGATCTAGAGTCAGGGTGTACAGCCCTCCGTATCAGCACAAGAACTAACGGCCAGCTAGTTCTTTCTTCTTCTGATCAGGTGGATTTTCAATTATGCCTTCTTACTTGAACACAGTGCTTTAAGTCCCTCCTATGTACAATAATTGTCTATCTTGCCTCATCTCTGACCTCTCCTAGATCTCCATCCTCTGCCCATACATCCAAGTTCAGAGATTCTCCTTCCTAGGACGTATGTGGGATGAGAATAGGAGTCTTGAGAAGATACTCAACGAGCAGAGATTTTAATGGAATTATGCTACTACAACAAGTGGTTTTCAGTCTTTTCAAGAAACCTAGCCCACATTTAATGCATTTCTTTGTATCTGATTTCAGTTAGAATCCATGTTTAAATCAAAGTACTATAAAGGAATTCTAGGAGATGGTGAAAACCACAGTGGTCTTAAAAAAGGCAATGCATCTAGATGGAAAAAAGAAAAGGAAGGAAGGAGGGAGGAAGAAATCACACTGACAAAATATACAACAAATGTAGGTGACAAGGTATCCACATGAGTCTCCAACTGCAAGCAGATGACAAGCCACCAATAGTAAAAACTGGCATGTTATCAGTGTTTGTGTGGAGATAGCAACAAGAAAAAATGAGATATTTGAAATACAAGAGAAGAGAAAAATGCCAAAATATCCAACAGGTATTTACTATGAAAGATTGCAGATCAATTTCAGAACAGCAGCTGAAACAGAGAAGGGTTTGGCCAATCCAGTAAGTAAAGGGGCCCATGGTAACGTCTTAAGGGGGTACGGCAGGTTGGCCTCTGTCAGCATTCAAAACTGAACAGCCAGGAGTCCCTTCCAGGACAGGGCCACATACTGAAAAGAAATACTGGTAGTGGAATCAAAATTGATTAGGAAAAGGAAAACAAAAATAAAGAAAAGGGAAGGTACAGAAAAATGTGGAGATGGGGAACAGAGTCAGTAAATTTCAGAAATCAAGTTTCCATCTTTATTTATTTATTTTTTTAGATTAAGCATCTTTCAATATGTTTATTGGCATTTTTAATTGTAAGTCTATCTTTTATGTACATTTTTCTTCTTTTCTTCCTTTCTCAGAGGAAAAAAAAATTCCCCTTTAATTCCTCATGCTTCCTCTGTTTCTCATTTATCTTCTTTCTTTAGCATCTTCAATTTTTCAGTCTTCACAAATTTTTTCCTCGTGGCTTTCAAACATAATCAGATTTCAATTACCTTGGAATAAAAGACTTACTTCAACTCTACCATTCACATTAACTCCTCCCTTGTTCTCTCCACCCCTAAGCTTGTCAAATGAGTATTTCACATCTGCTACTCTCACCTGCACTAATCAACATTATCAGTGATTTTACTCATCCCTAATTTTATTAACCTATTCCTGTCTTTTAAAATCCTGTTGCCATCTCTTTTTAGTCAAAACTTCTTTTAACTTCCAAGGCACCATCCCATTTCTCTTCTTAACTGTAAAACTACCTTCTTTTTTTAAGATTTGTTTTCTTATTTTACCAAAAAGTGTGGATTTTAAGCAATTCCTATTTCTGGACCTTTATTCTTTTTCTTCATTTGTTTCTTGGAGATCTCATCCGTCCTAAGCATTTCAGCCAATGCAGCCAATACCTATATATAAATGACTCCAAAATCAGCTTCCCTAGTCCCGTCCTTCACTTATATTTTTGCTATATATATAATTATTGGGGTGACAATTGTTAGTAAAATTACATAGATTTCAGGTGTACAATTCTGTATTACATCATCTATAAATCCCATTGTGTGTTCATCACCCAGAGTCAGTTCTCCTTCCATCACCATATATTTGATCCCCCTTGCCATCATCTTCCACCCCCCACCCCTCTTACCCTTTGGTTTGCTATATTTTTAATAGCTCACTAAAAAAAAAAAAAAAAAAAAAAAGAAAAGAAAAAAAAAGACGGAGCTCTAGTTAGGAAAACTACACTGCTGCTCTTTTTAAAAGTTCAGGGAAACAAATTTCACGTAACATAAAAATATTAAGGTCGACTCGCATGCAGTTATTGAAATAAAAATAATGACAAAGGCACTGAATGACATGCTACAGAGAAAGAAAATATGCCTAAAAGACACATCCATACTATAGTTCAAAATTGTAACATACTATTTAACTAAACAGGCTATCTATTTAAGTAGGCTAAAGCATATCAAGAAAATGATAAAATACACAAAGGTTAACATAAATCAGAATTAGAAAACTCAGATGAAATTGCATCAGAAGACAATTAGAAATATAAGAAAAATTATATAAGAAATAAAAATAAATTGAAAGGAACACAAACATGATCACAAGAGATAAATGCCTTAATATAAATGGAAGGTGAAAAGGAGGAAACTTTAAAATTGAACAAGGAAGGAAGAAAGAAATAAAAAGGATTTGAGAGAAAGTGACAAATATTGATAGGCAAAGAAAATCCAAAATGCAGATCAGTTTCTGAAGAAAACCACAAGAGTACAGAAAAAATACTAAACCTATATTTTAGAAAAGTTCCTGAAATTAAGGGAAAATATGGAAGCTTCCTATTAAAAGAACATACCCCTTATTGGAGAATATCAAACTCCATAACCAAGATATACACTTGTAAAATTACTGGACTTTTGAAGCAAAAACAGCCAGCAATGTATATGGGAAAGAAAATTATATTATCATGAGACTTTTTTCAAGAGAAACGCAATATGCCAGAAGAAAATGGAGTAACATATTTAAATACTCAAGGACAGAAAATATGAGCCAAGGATTTCATGTCCAGCAAAACTGACCTCCAAATATAAAGGCTGTGCGTACAACACACACACACACACACACACACACACACACACACACACACACACACCTGTTGCCAGCATGCAAGAACTCATGGCATGGACTTCTACTTTCAGGTATGATGGAATAAATGAACCATAAATGATAAAACAGAAAAAATATATAAGGCAACTATTTTCAGACATTAATCAACGGACAGCATAAAACTATGATCCCTGAGAGAAGGGAAGCTCATAAAGTGAACCCCACAAGGGATCTGACTCTTTGTTTAGCTACATTTCTCAATTCCCTATTAAGGTTCAGTGAGCTGGAATCCCAGCTGAGTACTGTGGTCCTGCAGAGATTAGAAGGCATGGTTCACAGTTCAAAGTAGGTAAATGGCTGGAGTTTGCAGGGCTGAACACCAGAGAAAAGAGAGGCACAAAGAAGGGCCCAGAATTCTGTAAATGTGTGTTGTGGTGGTGGTGGTGGTGGTGGTGGTGGTGATGGGGGTACCACCAGAGTTCTTGGCTAAGAGTTAGACTGTTCACGTGCAGAGAGAGACTGTATGAGGCTTGCCCCTGAAAATCCATCAGAACAGACCACATGCTGAGTCCTAAAATCAGTCTTAATACATTCTCTGATCACAGAATTAAATTAGAAGTCGATAAAAATAGTATCTAGAAAATGTCCAAATGTCTGGAAATTAAGTAACATACTTCTACCATGGGTTAAAGAAGAATTCACAAGGGACATTTGAAAACTTAATGAAAATGGAAAATGTCAAGACTTATGAGACACATCTGAAACCACGTGCTGAAAAAATACTGTTTTAAATACTTATAGTAGAAAAGAAAGTTTAAAATCAAGGATCTCCATGTTCGTTCTTAAGATGTTACCTTAAAAAGCTATAAAGTAAATTTAAAGAGCAAATTATGACCAAAATATGAACAAAAGAAATAATACAGATGAGAACAGAACTCAATAAAATTGAAAACAATGGGGAAATTTAACAAAAGTCATTATTTTAAGAAACTAATGAAATTAATAAACTCTACCAAGATTAATCAAGAAAGAAACAAAGAAAGCAAAACATACTTAGACGATCTCAAGAACCATTTAACAGTAAAGAAAACTGAATTCATAATCAAAGAACTTCCCATAAAAGTCCAGTTAAGGATTATATCTCTGGTGAAATATTTCAGTTTTATTAAACTCTTCCAGAAAACAGAGTAGGAAGGGATGCATCCCAACTCATTTTATGAGGGTAGAGAAGCCCCATACCAAAATCTAAAAAGGATATTACAAAAAAAATTAAATTTATAGACCAACCTCTCTCATGAATATTAATGCAAAGTTCCCCAAAAATTATCAAACAGAATTTAGCTATATGACCATATAAAAGGGATAATGTATCATGAGCAAATGAGGATTGTCTCAGGAATGCAGAAATTCAATTAAAGTAATTAAAAATTAATTAAGATTATTCACCATATATGAGAATACAAAAGAATATCCTTAACAGTTACAGTGGAAAAAAATGTAACAAAATTCACTGTCTATTTATGAAAAACATCTTAGCAAACCTGAAATATGTGAAAACTTCCTCTAGCCTGATAAATCTACAAAGAAACCAACAACTAACGTCATATTTGATGACATATTGCTTTCCTCTAAGATAAAGAACAAAACAAGAACTATCTATTCTCCCCACTAATCTTCAACATTGTATTCTGGAGGTTCTAACCAATGCAATAGGGCAAGATACAAAAATAAAAGGCTCATATACAGAAAAAGAAGTTGTTAAACTGTCACTGTTTGCAGATAACATCACTGTCTATATAAATAATACTACGGAATCTATAAAAATAAACTATTAGATTTCATAAGCTAATTCAGCAAAGTTGTATCATACAAGGTCAATATACACAAATCAGTTGCTTGTTGCTAGACTAGCAACAACATCTGGAAAATTCAATTTAAAACAAAGTACCACTTATAATAGCATCAAAGAAGATAAATAATCAGGAGTACATATATCAAAAAAGATATGCAAGTTCTCAGCCTGTTTTGCTTTACTGAATGAATGAAACTGATGGTTCAATGAACAGTTCTGTGGTCACATGAGGTGCATACAGATAGCTATAGTGTAACAAGTTACACTCTTTTGTGCTCAAAACAACAAAAAAAGTCTGTGTTAACTGTAAAACATTGAATGAAACTATTTTACCTGAACTAGATTTTATCTGAAAGTGGGTAGAATTTTTGCTATGCTGTAACTTGTATATTCTGGTATTTGAGGTGAGATGGCTGCTCTTTTATTAATAAGACAAGAATTGTGTCTCAAAAGAAACTAAATGAGTATCACTGCATATAAACTGTTACTGAAATTGGTATTTGTTTGATGGGTTTTATTTCACATTTGTATTAATAATTGTCAAAAGGGACTCTTTTAAAAGCTTACATAAAATTTTTCTTTAACTTCAAGAATAAAATTTCTCCGAATTAAAAACAAAATTGAAGGTGAGAAAAAAAATATACAAGTTTCTACACTGAAAACTACAATATAATGCCACAAGAAATTAAAGAAGGTCTAAATTAAAGTACAGATATATCATGTTCATGAATTGGAAGACCCAAAAGTGTTAGGATTTCCTTTCCCTCTAAATTTATCAGTAGATTCAACACAATCCTAATTATAATATTAGAAGGACTTTTGCATAAATTGACAAGTTGATTCTAAACCTCATATGAAAATGCAAAGGACTTAGAGTAGTCAAAATAATCTTGAAAAGAGAAGAACAAAGTTGGAGAAGTTACATACTTGCTTTCAAGACTTACTATAAAGTAATATTAACCAAATCAGTTTGATATTAGAATGAAGATACTGATAAATAGAACAGATTTCAGAAATGACCCACACAGTTATTGACGAAGGAACTAATGTAATTCAATAAGATTAGATCATCTTTTCAATAAATGCAGTAAAAACTGGATATCAATCTGGAAAAAAAAATTCTTGACCTTTGCATTATATACAAGAATTAATTCACAATGGATCACAGACCTAAATCTGAAAGTTAATACTATAAAATTCTGGAAAAAGTATAAGAGAAATTCTTCACCACCTTGAAAGTATGCCGAGATTTCTCAGTACACAAAAAAGTACTAACCATAAAAGAACAAAAAAGATCAATTATAAAAATATATTTGATGAAGTACCTGTATCCAGAATATGTAATGACCTTTTACAACTGAGTAACAGAAAGAAAACAACTAGATTTTAGAATTCTGTAAAAGACTCACAAGGAAGATATATGAATGGGAAATACTCATGTGAAAAGATGTTCAACATCATTAATCAGGAAAATGCCAACTAAAACTACAATGAGGCACCAGAACACACTCCATCGAGTGACTAAAATTGGAAAGACTGATCAATTGAAGTGTTAGCAAGAATGTGGAGCAATCAAACTTTTATACATTTCTGGTGGGAGTATAAAATGGTGCAATCACTTTGAAAAGTAGTCTAAAAGTCTCTTATAAAGTTAAATACGCAGTTATCGTAGGTCCCAACAATTTTATACCTAAGTATTTACGCAAGAGAAATGCAAATACATGATTACCAAAGTATTGTAAAGTTCATAGCAGAGTTACTCATAATAGCCAAACACTAGGAAAAAAACTACAAATATCTATCAACAGATGAAGGAATCAACTAACTGTGATATATGCCTACAATGTATTAGTAATACTGACACACATAATGTTCAAAAAATGTCATGCTGTGCCAAAGAAGCCAGACCCAAAAGAGTACATCGCATGATTCCATTCATAGGAAACTTGAAAAATGGAAATCTAACCCAGAGTGGCACAACCTAACAGTGTTTGCTTTGACTAGAGATAGGTAACTGACTAGGAAGGTGGAGAAGGGAGTATTTTTTGATGATGGAAACGCTGCATATCTTGATAAGTATTTCTGTACACAGGTGGATACATTTGTCAAAACTTATCACAATGTACTTAAAGTGGATGGCTTTTATTCTATATACATTATACCTCAACAACAGACAATAGTTTAGTGGTTGCCAGAGGGTAAGGGGGGTGGGGGTTAGGGGGTGGGAGATGAGGGTAAGGGGGATCGAATATATGGTGATGGAAGGAGAACTGACTCTGGGTGGTGAACACACAATGGGATTTATAGATGATGTAATACAGAATTGTACACCTGAAATCTATGTAATTTTACTAACAATTGTCACCCCAATAAATTTAATAAAATAAAATTTTTCAAAAAAAGTTGATTTATAAACATGCTGAGTAAAAGAAGCTGACACAACGTTAAGTACATACCACATTATTCCATTTATAAAAAGTTCTAGAACTGATAAAACTAATCTACAGTGCTAGAAATCCAATCAGTGGTACCTGGTGTAGGGGTAAGGAGAAATTAATTGGGAAGGGGCATTTGGGAAGGTTCTGGAGTGACAAAAGTGTTCTAACCCTGACAATTATACAATATATACATTTGCCAAATCCATTAAATGAATCCTTAATGTGGCATTTCATATAGATTAGACTTGAGAGAAAGATGATTTTTTAAAAACCCTTAGGAACTACTGTTCCCATGAGCAAAAAAGGAAAAAAGAGAAAAAAGACTCAAATAAAGAATAGCAGAAATGAAAGAGGAGCTATGACAACTGATACCACAGAAATACCAAGAATCACAAGAGGCTACTGCGAACAATTCAACTCCAAAAAGTTGGATAATCTAAAGAAATGAATAAATTCCTAGAAACATACAATCTAACAAGACTAAATTATGAAGAAATAGAAAATCTGAACAGACCAAATAATGAATAAGGAGATTGAATGAGTAATTAAAATCTCTCAAGAAAGAAAATCCCTAGACCAGATGGTTTCACTGGTTAGTTCTACCAAACATTTAAAGAAGAATTAATGGCAATCCTTCTCAAACTTTTCCCAAAATTGAAGAAGACAGAACACTCTTAAAATCATTTTTGACAGCCAACATTACCATGATACCAGAGCCACATAAAGACACTACAAAAAAAACTATAAGCCAATATTCTTGATGAATATAGAATAAGAAAAATTCTTGATAAAATGCTAGTAAACCCAATTTACCAGCACATTAAGAGGATCACGCAGTATGATCAAGTGGGATCTATCCTTGGGATGCAGCAATAATTCAATGTATACAAATCAATAAATGTGATACACCACATTAATGGAACGAAATATACAAATCATATGATTATCTCAATAGATGAAAAAGCATTTGACAAATTCACCATCCTTTCATGATTAAAGACTCAACAAATTGGGTATACAAGGAATGTACCTCAACATAATAGAGGCCATATATGACAAACACACAACTAACATCATACTCAATTGTAAAATTGAACGCTTTTCCTCTAAGATAAGGAACAAGACAAGTATGGTAACTCTTGCCACTTTTATTCAACATAATACTGAAAGGTCTAGAGAAATTAGGCAAGAAAAAGAATTGAAAGATACCCAAATCAGAAAGGAAGAAATGAAACTGTCACTATTTTCAGATAGCATGATATTATATAGAGAAAACCCTAAAGACTCCACCAAAAACTGTTAGAACTAATTAACAAATTCAGTAAAGTTGCAGGATAAAAAACCAATATACAACAATCAGTTGTGTTTATATGCATTAACAATGAACTATCTGAAGAAGAATTTAACAAAACAATCCCATAGCGCCAAAAAGAATAAAATACCTAGGAATAAATTAAACCAAGGAGGTGTAAGCCCTATATGCTGAAAACTATGACACTGATGAAAGAAATTGAAGACATAAACAAGTGGAAAGATACTCTGTACTCATACATTGAATAATTAATATTTTTAAAATGTCCACATTACCCAAACCCATCTATAGCTTCAATGCAATCTCTATCAAAATTTCAAAGACATTTTTTAAAGAAACAGACAATCCTAAAATTCATATGTAACCTCAAAAGATCCTAAATAGCTAAAACAATCCTGAGAAAGAAGAACGAAGCTGGAGGCATTACATTTCCTGATTTCAAAATACAAGGCTATAATACTCAAAACAATATGCCACAGGCATAAAAAATAGACACACAGACCAATGGAACAGAATTGAGAGCCCAGAAATAAACCTCCACATATACATAGTCAACTAATATTTGATAAGGGAGCCAAGAATACTCAATGAGAAAACTGTATATTCACATGTAAAAGGATGAAATTTGACCTCTAACTTACACCACTCACAAAAATTAACTCGAAATGAATTAAATATTTAAATGTTATACATAAAACCATAAAACTGCTAAAGAAAACAGGGTAAAGCTCCCTGACATTGGCCTTCGCATGCTTTTTCAGACATGACATTAAAAGAACAGTCAACACACACAAAAATAAAAACCTTCTGCATATCAAAAGAATCAACAAAATAAAAGGGCAACCTATATAATGGGAGAAAAACACCTGCAAACAACATAGACAATAAGGCATTAATCCCAAAATATACAAGGAAGTTGTACAATTCAATAGCAAAACAGATCAAATAACCCAACTCAAAATGGACAGACGAATTGAATAGACATTTTGCAAAGAAGATATACAAATGGCCAACGGGTGCATAAAAAAGTACTCAACTAATTATCAGGGAAATGCAAACCAAAACAACGATGATGTTACCTCATGCCCATTAGAATGACTATTATCAAGAAGAGAACAGATAAACAGTAACAAGGCTGTGGAGAAAAGGGAACCCTTATGTACTGTTGGTGGGAATGTAAAGTGGTGCAGCCACAGTGGAAAACAACATGGAAGTCCATCAAAAAATTAAAAATATAACTACCAAATGTTCCAGCAATCCTACTTCTGGGTATATAATTGAAGGAGATTAATTCACTATCATGAAAAGCTATCTGAACCCCCATGTTCACTGCAGCATTATTTATAATAGCCAACACATGAAACAACCTAGTATCCATCAATAATGAATGGCTAAAGGATATATATATATATATATATATTTATTTATTTATTTATACATATATATGTATATATACATACATATACATACACTATATATATACACATATACATTATATATATATATATATATATATATATATATATATATATATATATATATATAGTGTTTTCCCGAAAATAAGACCTAGCCGGACCATCAGCTCTAATGCGTCTTTTGGAGCAAAAATTAATATATATTATTTTACTATAAGACCGGGTCTTATAATATAATATCGGGTCATATTAATTTTTGCTCCAAAAGACTCATTAGAGCTGATGGTCCGGCTAGGTCTTATTTTCAGGGAAACATGGTGTGTGTGTGTGTGTGTGTGTGTGTGTGTGTGTGTGTGTGTGTGTGTGTGTATATATATATTCATCCTAAAAAGAAGGAAATCCTGCCATATGAGAGAACATGAATGGACCTTGAGGGCATCATGCTGAGTGATATACAGAAAGATAAATACTGTATGGTCTTAATTATACTGTAAGATCTCACTTATAATGGCATCTTTAAACAAACTCATAGAAACAGAGAGTAAAATCGGGCTTTCCAGGGTCTGGGGAGTGCACAAAATGGGAAGATATTGGTAAAACTCTATAAACTTCCAGTTGTAAGATAAATAAGTTCTGGAGATGTAATGCATAGCAGAGTGACCA
The DNA here is from genome assembly GCF_057876585.1 of Rhinolophus sinicus. Taxonomy (NCBI): domain Eukaryota; kingdom Metazoa; phylum Chordata; class Mammalia; order Chiroptera; family Rhinolophidae; genus Rhinolophus; species Rhinolophus sinicus. The sequence continues at coordinate 62,709,713 of NC_142516.1, read as the reverse complement.
GAGTTAACAATACTGTACCATATACTTGAAATTGAAGACAGTAGATCTTAAATGTTCTCAACACACACACACACACAAAACATAATTACATGTGGTGATGGAGATATTAACTAACCTTATTGTGGTAATGATTTCACAATCTATACATGTATCTTACACAGTTATGTGTTTATTGCATCTCAGTAAAGCCAGAAAAAATCAGATGGACAAAAGTAAAATGAAATAAAATACATAGGGAAAAAGTGTATAGGGGAAGAAGGAAGGAAGTCAGCAGAGAACTATAATATCAAGCTGTTAAAAAGCTCTCACAGTGGCAGTATATTCGGTAGTCAGGGGCATGGTGATTGAGTCAGAGAAAGCTGTCTTATCTTAGCCTGTCACCTACTGACTAAGTGTCTACAGTATTCTCTCTAGGCCTTAATTTCTTCATCTATGAAACCTTAATAAATTCTTTAAAGATTAAAAAAAAAATGCATCCCAATTCTGTATCACAGCAAGTGGTATCTAATAGCCAATCAAAAATAATAGCTATTGCTCATAGGTTTCTTGGCCTCCGGTTTCTAACTTTTGAAATTTACTATGGGTGCATTATCCAATGAAAACTACACTCTCACTGATTCCCCATTATCTGACAAAATAAAATACCATATCAACTTCCAAACCTGAAATCCCACCAGGACCTTCTTATATTTCCAACTACCCTGCAAGTATTCTAACGACCTACCTCATTCCCTTCCTCTTGGAGTTGTTACACTGCACAGTGACCCCATATTTCTCTCCCGAGTGGATGCCATCACCACCTAGCCCCACCCTCCCTATTTCAAATCTGATTCAAATACTACCTTCTCCAAGAAGCCCTCTGTGATCTCTTCCTCACTGAAAAGTGATTTCTTTCTCTTCCAAAGCCAGAGCTCAAATATCACATTCTTTGCAAAGTCTTATGATACCACTTCCAGGGATGGCTAAAAACTTTAGACACACCTGTTTCTCAGTTCCTAAAGAATTTTAGATTTTTTTTAATGGAAAACAGTATGGAGGTTCCTCAAACAGTTGATTAGATTTTTATAAGCATATTTATCACTAGGTAACTCTAAATAACAATGCATCTTTCTTATATCTTCTTAGTCTACTGACATGGGGAGCAGAAACTTAGAAAAATTAGAATAGACCTAATATAAATTTCCAAAATGTAAAGGAATACTTGAAACTGATTAATTTTTACAACTATTAATCAATTCTTGGCCTTTTGGCTAAGATCAAGTGTAGTAATTTTTACAACTATTTACAATGCTGTCTTGTGTCACCTGATTTTGAAAATCCACTACTGGAGGGAACATAGAACATATTCTATTGAAACCTTCATTGCAACTACGAATTTACAATAGATATGTCAGTCAATTTGTTCAACCAGTGAAAGAGGTAACAATGCGATAACACAAGATAAAAAAATATATAGACCAAAGAATACAAAGAAAATTTTCTGAATTTTTTATCTTATCCTATGAAAAATAGTACAGAATTCCTTCTTTACTATCTTTCTTCTAAATGGCATAATTTCTTCTTTGACATTTATCAAGAAAAATCAGTAACAAGAACTCATCTTTCTGTACTTGTCAGCTACTACCTATGCAGTTACATTAGGAATGGTCATTAGCTGCCAATCTCGGCATTATTACCACAAGGACTCTATAAACCCTGTCTCATTGGTCAGTCTTAAAAAATGGCACAGCTGCAAAACAATGTCAGTTATGATTCAGCCCTAATTTTCCCTGTCAACAGCCTTGTTCAACTTCCCAGATATTCCTACTTGTTGCCAAGTCCATTTTGTAAACTAAATCTGCCTTTTGAAAATCACCATATGAATATGTCAACAGGTCATGAAATATTTTCATTACAAATCTTAAAGAAAAACTTAGCTCTAAAGGAACCGTTTGGAAAACGTCTATTTCATTAAGTGCAAGTGTGAAATCTTGATGGAAAACATTTATTTTGGCAACTTGCTCTTCTGTTGGTGGCCCCAAAGTATCCTGACCAGACTATCTTTGTGGGAGGTGAAACTGGGTGATTCTAGAGCAAATGAAAAATTCCTTACTAGGAGTTCCTTGGACCATGAGTGTTGGGGAAAGACTGGGAAAATCCAAAGTGCAAACGCCAGGCATAAAAACTTACTCTAAAATCCTCTAAAATCTCCTATATCATTAGGGTCATTTCTCAGTTATCCATATTAAGAAAAAAGTAGTTGTATGGACCAAATACAGTAGATAATCCCCAAGTTATGCATGTTTGACTTTGGTACAAATGTACACGTGCCTACACACACACACACACACACACACACACACACACACACTTCCCTTACTCATTTTCTGTGCCTGGGAAGACTTGCCTCTGCCATCTGCTTGACAAGAACCATTCATCCTGTATGACCAGATACAAATACAACTTCTTCTCTGAAGCCTTCCCCAGGGAGATTCTCTCTCTCTCTCTCTCTCTCTCTCTCTCGCTCTCGCTCTCGCTCTCGCTCTCGCTCTCGCTCTCGCTCTCACTCTCATTTTCCCTCTCTCCCTTTCTCCCTTTCCTCTTTCTTTCTCTCTCTCCTATGCTTTCACAGCCTTGGGTGTCTGCATGTATTATTGCATGTGTTATGTTTATCTGTGATTGTCTCTTTATGCATTGGTCTGCGTCAACTGTCCTGGGAGATCCACGGGGTACAAGCCAGTGTCTTACTCATGTCATAATTCCTAAAGCCAAACCTCAAGCATAGACAATGCCCAGTAAACATTTTTGAATGATTGTTTTCCTAAGTAATCCCAACCTGATTGGGGAACAGGTATCCCAGAAATGTACATAGATGAACAAAATATCAGGTGAAATATCAAATTGGGATTAGAAACTGACATAGACCATTCGCAAAGAACCCCATCAGGAGAGGACTTCCTGAGATTCCTTAAAATAAAAAGCGTTTCCTGAACTTTTATGATTTTCTTTTGACCTCTCCCACTGTCACTATTCATACAACTCAAAGTACTCTGTGAGCTCTGTCTTATCATTTATCATTTTAGGCACAAGTACCATCTCTGTACTAGATGGATGGGGCCATGCCTTAATAATTATAATGCTCCTTTACTTCTTTATAGCACATTGTGTGTACAAATGACTGTCAGCCACATTATTCTATAAGCTTCTTGTGGCAGCTATTCTCATTTGCAAATAAGAAAACTGAGAATCAAGAAAATTGACTTTGGCAAAATTATACAGCTAATAATTGACAAGATGGGATCAGAACCAAAATAACTTTGACGCTCTAATGTCTTAAATAGTGCCCTAAACACTGTCTGATGATGCTATAGTTTATTCTCATAGTATAAAGGAAGATTCTGATGTCATGGAGAGCAAATCTCCAGATGAGGTAAGTTAAATGAGATAAGTTAAACGAGATAAGTCAAAGATCTTAGAGAGGCACAACCAGAGTCGGGTAGAATTCAAGGCACTAGCTAGGTTTATTAATGCAAAGACTTACGTCCTTGATGTTTCTTTCTTTTTTTTAGAAAAATATAAATGATAATTTACTATTATAACACTTCAGTAGGACCCTCTGCAAACACAGATAACACTAACAACAATAAGAAAGGTAAGACACCATTTAAATGTTATAGAAGCTATCATTTTTTTAAACAAAGAATCAAAACAGTACAGTGGGAAGAATGATTGACAATCAATTACATTCAGCAAATGACCAACTCTTTCGATGGTAGGTAGACACATGGACAGTGCTACGTACTTAACAAGAGATTCTCTCCAGTCTGAGAAAAGAGCTAAATGGAAAAGGTGGCATTGAGCAAATCCTGGAAGGGTAGATAAGAGGGGGAAGTCACACAAAGGGCACTCCAGCATGGAAGGAGAAGAGTGGGGTAGTTATGAGGAACAGCAGGAAAAACATCTTCACACACCAGCAGCATAAAGAAAGTAGATATAAAGTTGGAAAGGGTTTTAAACTGCAGTAGAGTAGAGTGGGCTTTATTTTACAAATGTGTTTTTTTTATCATGGTTAATAATACACATAACCTAAAATTTACCATTTTAACCATTTTAAGTGTACATTTCTGTGGCATTAAGTACACTCACATTGCTGCACAACCATCACTACCATCTATCTGCAGAACTCTTTTCATCTTCCCCAACCGAAACTCTATACCCATTCAATACCAACTCCAAATTCCCCCTCCCCCAGCCCAGGTCAACCACCATTCTACTTTCTGTCTCAATGAATCTGACTACTCTAGGTATCTCATATAAGTGAAATCATACATTATTTGTTCTTTTGTGACTGGTTTATTTCACACAGCACAATGTTTTCAAGTTTCATCCATGTTGTAGCCTAAGCCAGAATTTCCTTCCTTTTTAAGGCTAAATAATATTTGTGTGTGTGTGTGTTTGTGTGTGTGTGTGTGTGTGTGTGTGTGTGTGTGTAAACACCGCCATTTGTTTATCCATTAACCCACTGATGGGCACTGAGTATGATTGTACCTTTTGGTTATTGTGCATAATGCTGCCCTGAACATGGGCACAAATATTTGTATAAATACAAATATTTATTTGAATCCTAACATTCAATTCTTTTGGGTTTATACCCAGAAGTAGATTGCTAGATCAAAACTGCCATACTATTTTCCAAAGCAGCTGGACTGTTACTTTAAATTTTCTATCATAAAATGTAAGTCTAAAACTACATAGCAATCTAGTTCTAAATCTATTAATAAGAAAGTATGTTTTATATATATATACTTTTTAAAAAAAATTTATGTGACTTCAGGCTGATTTGTAGAACTCATCACTTTCACATTATTCTACTTTAAAGGACCCAGAATGTCTCATTAGAAGTTAAACACATGGATATTTCCAATCTATAGTTAATCAATTCAAGAATTATCTATGCACAAACTCAATTGCTTTACAGAAATTTTAAATTTATGAAAGTTTATTTTCATGTATAAAATACACCCATTGCTAAACATAGTTTGCTAAAACTTTCCAGAAGATAGTGCCTTGCGATGCAATTAAGCATGAAAAACTTCTTGCTGAAACCTTTTATTTAAAAAAAAAAAATATTCAGGAAGGGAGTAAAGAAAGAGTTATTCCTGAAATTACCTATAGTGTGTGATAAATGAGAAAAAACAAAAGCAAAAAAATAAAGTTTATACAACAAAGTAACTAACCCAAGTCAAGCAAAGCAAAAATGAAATATTTAATGACAAAATTAACTCAACCCCATCAGAATTTTGATTGGGAGATGGTTTTACCAATAAAAGAGTCGGTTGTGGAGTTACACATGCATAATAGACAAGTGTTTGAGTTTTCTTAAAATTACAAGCAATCAGCAATTGTGAGTCATCAAAATCTTAAGTCTTGAATATGAAAAACATAAATACTGTTTAAAAAGTGCTTGAAATCAAATAAAATAGATAAAGCTAACACATGAAAAACTAAAACAATTTAGTCATCCATAATCAAGGGCCAAGGCCCAACTTTTTACAGAAAGTGTCATAAGCAGCATTTTAATCAACTATAGCTATCCTTATCATGTAAATTCATTTAAAAGCTTTCTAAAATACACAAAAACCAATTAACCAAAGCAACACGGTTATCAATCACTTCAGATTGTATTTAATAAGCTGTGTATCAGAGTGTACAGTACAAGGTCTTATCTTACTGCTTAATAATATCTGTTTTATTTTTAAGCAATAAATCAGAGGGTAGAAGAATGCAGTTATCATAGTCGTGGCATTCAAAGAGGCAGCTTTAGAGCGATTCTGATCTAAGTTTTAAGGAGATTTAGGATTATGTGACGGCTCTTAAAGAAATGGATTTTGGCTGTTTATTTTGCTTTTTTATTCATTATAAATTCCTTTGTACCGAGCACAGGCGATAGAATTCAAGTCATCGGTCATTCAGTTTTATTTAAGGTTAGGCTCTGTTCCTCCAAACTGTCATTGCGACTGACTCCCAAATGCTTGAAGGCTTCCCTCCTCTATTGGGTGGTCCCTCTCCCTGGGGAGACCCACTCTTCCCTCAGTCTGGACTCCATCGATTCCTGCTCTGCTCCGGGACAAAGGCAGCCTCTGCCCAGTTAACTACACTTACATGACCAACATGCACAACCAACTTGAACATGCCTGAAAAGGGAATGTCCAATTTTCCCCCAAAAAATGGCTTCTCACATATTCTTCCTTCCTTTTGGTAAATGACAATTTGTTGAGGGCAAAAGCCTGGAGCGTTCCTTCACTGTCCTCTTCCTCACACGTCACATCCCATCTCACAGCTGACCTCGTTGATTCTATTTTCAAAATGCATCTGTAATCTGACCATTTCTTACCACCTCCCCTGCGGCTGCTCTGGTCTGAGACACTGTTGTCTCTTGCCTGCCTTACTCAGTCCCCTAAGGGCTGTCCCTGCTCCTGTCCTTGATTTCACTATAGTCACTAGTTCAAACAGCAGCCAGAGTGAGCCCTTCAAAGGCCAACTAACCAGTCAACACATATATAATCCTTATTACGCATGAGGCACTGTACAAAGTGCTTTATTTGTATTAAGTCATTTCATCATCACAATTCTATCAAGAAGAAACTATTATCATCCCTTTTTTCAGAAAAGGCAACTGAGGTCCGGAAAGGTTAAGTATTGTGCCAAAGGTCACACAGCTGGTAAGTGGCAAAGCCTGGATTCAAATCCAGGCAGACTGGGCATTAATTCCTCTGTCGTTTCCAGAGGGCTCTCATCTTATTGAGAGTAAAAACAAAGTCTACAAGGTCCTATATAATCTGTCAATCTCTCAATATGCCTCCAGTTAATTTTCTCTCTCATTACACTCCAGTCTCACCACTTCCTTGCACTTTCTCAAACACACCAGCAGTGCTGCCGGCTCAGCATATGGGTGTGTGCTGTTTTCCCAGTTTTGAATACTCTTCCTCCAGATACATGATATCCTCAAATGTCAGGTTATTAGTAGAGTCTGACCGAATGACCCAATTTAAAACTCTAGCCCTCTTCTCCCTTCACTCCCTATCCCCCTCGCCTGCTGTCTTTTTCTCCGTAACACTTAGCATCCCCGACAAGATACGCATTTTACTTGTGTATCTTTCTGCCTCACCCCACCATAATGTAAGTTACATGATGGCAAGGATTTTTGTCTATTTTGTTCACTCCTGTGTCTCCAATACCTAGAATAGCGTTTGGCACTTGGAAGGAGAGAGAGAAGGAGGAAGGGAGAAGTGAGAGACGTTGAGCTGTATGTTGTAACTGACTACTGTTCTTCACAGCTACAATGTGTCTATGAGTTGAACACTAATGCAAAGCTAGTAGAAGCCCTCACTGCCTCCTGATCTGACCACACTCTCCTAACTTGCATGGGGAGCACAGCTCCAAAACAAGAGTCTTCGGGTTAGCAATGGCAAGGAATCGGGGCTCGCTCGGCAAAGTGGTTAGGGAAGCTGGGGAGCTTGTTCACGGTAGGAGAGGAAGTAGAGGAGGGGTCTTTTTAGTAATCAGAAGCAGGTAGTTTTCCATGGTGAATATTTTAATCGGCTTCCTTTAATTTTCAGAATTCCTTACTCCATCTTTACTGACTCCCATCCAGAATTCTCTGAGTACAGAGAATGCAAGACTACTGTCTAAGGTAGGGAAGCCTCCAAAAGAAGGATAAATAACCCAAGTTTTAGGCCTATAGCAAGAATTTTGTGTTGGGAGTGGGAGGAGAAGGTAACCTTAGTGTCAGGAGTAACATTTACAAGTTATGCTGAATATCCAGAAACATGGTTTAAAATGAATGTCTTATGGACAAGGTTATTCACACAATTCTAAACAGCAGGGACAAAACAGCAAATTGATTCTCATAAAGAGCCCTGGTTGCACCAGGCTTAGAATGAGAATTCCAGATGACTGCAGGTCTGTCTTTCATATAACTCCTAAGTGCTCTGAGATTTTCAGAGCTTTACACAAGCAAAGGTTTAAGCCTAAAATTACCTACAGCATTTGAACCAAGCCAAAGGCTAAACATCAACATTAAAACCAGACACAGATTTTTCTTGGGTGATGTATGCCGTAGCCAAACTTACGGGCATTTTTATCCAGAAAAGCCTAGTCTCATTGGCATTGAAAGATTTCCTAGCACAGTAACTTTCTTCTTCAATGACTTTAAAGAATTTCAGATAGTATCTTTTTAATTTTTTTTTTAAATTAAAGCTTATTGGGGTAACAATGGTTAGTAAAGTTACATGGGTTTCAAGTGTACAATTCTGTGATACATCATCTATGTATCACATTGTGTGCTCACCACCCAGAGTCATTTCTCCTTCCATCACCATATATTTGATCCCATTTACCCTCATCTACAGATAGTGTCTTGAAATATCATTTCAATGTTACAGATTATTTACCTCGAGACTTGAAGATACACAAGAAAAATCTGCTTTTAAAGTGTCTGAACCTACATTTACCACTCTTTCCAATTTTCACAGGCTCCTTAGACTTTCACTCTTTCAGTGGTTCTAAAGACCTCACGTATTGACTTCTATAGTAGTCCAACTTCAAGATAAAAATTTCCCGTTTAGCCCCAAATCCTCAAAAGAAAAAAAAAAAAAAAAGCCTTTTTATTAGTTTCAAGTCTTGTGTTCCATATGCCATAATGCAACTGCAGTAAAGACATGCTTTTTATTTCTCCATTTATCCAACTCTTATCTAATAATATTATACTTTGCTTAGTAATTGATTGTATCAGAGTCCAAGTTCCTGGCAATATAAGTTGTGACATATCATTTGCATTAACAGTTGATCACACTAGTTTTCACTTCTAATTATGGGCTTTTCTACCCTCCTTATCACAATTTTCTCTTGTCTTTAATCATTTAAGGATATTTAGATAATGGAGGCCAGACACTCTTCCTTGGCCCCTTAACTGCTTCTATTTCTTCCTTCTCTATCTCTTCCCTTTCTCCACTTGTCCTTCAGCCACCTCTTTCACATCAGCTAATAGAGAAACATTAGAAGAACAAGCCCAACATCTGTTTGAACCTATAGCAGGAGAGACAGGACAGAGGTAGAGTTTTGTGAATAGATTTGAGGGTCATCTGCTTTGGGGAGGCTTCAAAAGAGGGTAAATGAAGGACAGCATGTGTCTTAGGTATGCTTAAAAAGCTAAAAATGAATAGAATTAAAATGCAAATCTCCGCCTTAGTTTACATTTTCTACTCCTTCAAAATTTAATATAGACACATATTCAGATTCACCCTCTTTATGCCCTGTATGTTATTTGACAAAATCAAGTTATTTCTATGCCCTTATATAAACCTGCTGTCCTAAAAAATGTAAATTCAACTTCAACATTAAAAATAACTACAATTGAAAATATGCTTACTCATGCTTCATTTTTGTTAAAAAATTCTCCAACAGACATATTCCAAAAGAGTGATTCATGTCATAAGAAAGTAAAAGTAGTTTAATACATATTAAGCTATTCGTTTATAACCTTTATCATATAATAAAGACTCTTCAATAGTCTTAACCTTGTACTTACGCAGTAAGTGCATCCAGAGTTTATCCAGAACAAGTATACCCTTGAATTTTCACAGATGTATAGCTTTTCTTCACTGATTTAAAACAGCTGGTTAAAATAATGTAGACTTACATAATCGTCACTTACATAATCTTGTATCATAATCTTTAAAATCTAAATAAGTAAATTACGTCAAAAATGCAAATAAATAAAAATCAGGGATTGTCTTTTGTTCTTCAGTTAGGGACAAAATGAGAAAGTCATTTCCTCATTTTAAAAATTCTATTCCTGATTTTAGTTTCTTCAAGAAGATGAGTTTGACCAAATGACAAATGTACTGTATCTAAGAAAATATGTAAAAATGTGTCATCCAGATACACTGATTTTAAAGAGTTTTGCTCAGATCCACCTGCATACAATTTTCATGAAGTCTTGTTAAATGTTTAATAGGACTACTGAGTACTCTTGTGTGCAAGGTCAGTGGTGGGATGGTTAACTTTTCTAAAAGATTGGGAATGTTTTATAAAGTGAGAGTAATAGAAGGCAGAAAAAACAATGGAAAATAATTATTTGTGTTACAAGCTAAAAAAGATACTCTTTCACAATAAAGCATGACTAAATGTGGAAAAAAACAGTAATAAATATATTTTGGGATATGTAGCTGTAAGCAGTAGATTGGCTAACATGTCAGTAGTTTTCAGAATTAAAAGAGCGGTTTTCCACTGTGGGACCACATTAATTCTCTGCCTACTAATTCTGATAGACTGGACTTCTCAAAGTCCTCCACACGCAAATTTGCAAGCTGAAGAAATATTAAAATTGTACAGTGTTCTTTTTTTTCAAGAGAGTGATCAGTTCAAGATATCAAGGAATCTATATGAGTAAGACAAAACTGGATTTTTTTTGTTGTTTAAACGTAGGTATTATATCACTAGATGAGTCATTAATCCAAAAAGACTGACTCACAAACATAAAATATTAATGAATATTTTAAAATTCCAGTTAAAAATATTAGGGCTGACAAAAGGATAAAAGAGAATTGTTTTTTTTTGGTGTGTGTTTTTTTTTTTTTTTAACTCAAAATACCAGTTTTACTAGTCTAGATGGGCACCGCTGGGTCTAGAGTGGAAGATGACAGGATGGCTATTGAGTGGAAATGGAAGGCACATGGTTAGAATTGAAAGATCCACATTCAAGTCCAATCCTACTATTTGGGCAAAGAACTTAATGCTTCTGTGCCTTCATCTGTGAAAATGAGAAAATAAAGACTAACACATAGGATAGTTATTCCTACAAAATAATAACTTGAGTTGATTATGAAAGTGCTCTGCAAACTGCTCTTTCAATGTAGGTTTTGGCAGTCAGGGTTTGGTGACTTGTCCAGATGACACAGCCCGTTACTTGTAGAAACAGCTTAATTTGTAGTAATCTGGATTCCTAGATGTTGTCTATGACCGTGCTACTACAGGGTACCATTCTCTCTTGTATTGTACATCCACTTTACAATCCGTAATGCACTTAACGGCATCTTAAAATTTTGTTTCAGAGGCCTTTGTTGGTGTCTCCCTAGCTCACCCTTTTCACTTCTCCCCTTTCTCCCTTTCAGTCTTACAAGGCTGCTCTTTTAAGCCTCACACCATACAAACAGTTTATCCTCCACCCTGTAGCTCTGGTGTTTGGACCAACTCTGTGGTCACTATCCCTTGTTGACCCAGGATGCTTCCTTCTGGTTCAGTCTTCCCATCTATTGCCAACACAGTCAGCAATCACAGAGTGCAGCATCCTGAAGATGCGCCATCTGTCACTCTGCTTATTACTTGACCACCAGTTACCTTTTTCTCCATTCTATCTCTGCCATGCTTGCTACGGTCATCCTTTGACCCATGCCAGCATCAGTGAACAATCCACTCTAACCACCGTTTCCACTGCCCAGCTCATCTGGTCAAGTATTTCCACTACAACATTCTTCAACTTCACTGTGACCCGGAATTCATCCACTTCCTCACCATCCATCAGTCCTCTTCTGTCATCAGTCATTCTTATTGTACACCTGGGATTCCAATATCCTTCGATAGAGTCATCCCTTTGAGAACACTGCCAACGCCTATGAAGCTATACTCTCGCCTGAAAAAACTAAGTCTGGATTCTGTCCACCACGGTGCCCGTGAGTTATGTACCAAGGCTCCCTTGTAATATTAGACAAACAGGTTAAAATGACATGAAACTGGAGCTTTGAGTTGAGATACCAGGAAACGATAGAACTGAAAATTCCAATGTGACGTGTTAACCAGAAGGCAAATTTTCAAAGAAAAGAGTGAAAGTGGTTTTATCACATTTAAATGACCCTCACCTCTTAGGATGGCAGTAAAAGACTGAGAATGCATTTTAAGAAGAGGCAGATTTCTTTGGTGGGAACTGCTGGAATGCTCAGCCTCGTACCTATCACCAAAGGGAGGGCTTCTAAGGATCCTCACCCCCTCAAGTCAACACTAGTGAGAGCTGCTGCTGTAGGACAACTCAGATCTCAATACACCACACCTGTGGGTGGGGGCTCAAGGGACAAAGGTTCTGACCACACCCTAGAAATCTTGAGGACAAGAAAGATGAGGCCATAAACTGCTTTGACATGGGAGCCAAGGAGACGTAGATGAAGAGACTCCACTAAGGCAATCCGTCAAAGCAAAAGAAGCATTACATTATTGTTTCCTGAAACTAGAGCTAAGCCAGCCATGAGGGAGTGCCAGCCTGAAGCCTTGTTGCCTTGTAGGTATGAGGACCAACTGCGAGCGTAGTGGGATTCCCACTGGGGGACTGGACTTCTGGAAAACTGGGAGCTGACAGGGGAGAGGTAGCCAGAGGAGAATATGCCAACATCACAGGGGTTGCAATTGGAAGGGCCGAGAAGGGGAGTCTAGGAAAACCCAGAGAAGTACTCAAGAGAAAATGATACAGCTTTAACTATATGTCACAGCCCCCCTAATATCTACCCATCCTACAAAGGCACGTGTCAAGCAGAACAGAAAGCCTCTGTCTCTCTTCTCCTCTCCTTTGCCCCTGAGCACCAACTCTAGATGGACCCTTGTTGTCACACAGGAACCTAAACGTCTGTCCCCTCATGCCTATCCCTAAAGAAAGAAGAGTATGTGAGACTTTACTTCACCTTTGTGCATACACCTTATGTCTCCCTGTTTGGCCCCCCAAAATGGCTGGATAGTCAATGATGGGTAAGATTCCCCACGGGGGGAACGGCCTAAGCTGGGCACAGTCACGTGGGGACCACCTGGAGAACTCACAGGTTCAAGAGAGGCGGACACAGCCCTCCACCATCCCCTGTCTGAGGAGAGCTTCTGCCTCTGTGGCTATATTCCTTCCCACAACCTGCTTGGGAAGTGATTCAATGATGTGATAACATCAGTTCTCCTTCTATTCTTATCAATAAGTTACAGCATAAAGGTTTTGTCCCTGGGGAGGCACATACCACAATTATTAAGACATCATGGGACTTTCGATTCCAGCAGCTTGCAAGCAAGGGTGATTGGTTTGAATCAGTTTTCTGGTATGATGTATGAGACTCACAGACCGTGGAGAAAACAATGCTACTTCCTTGTTTGTACATCAATAAAAGCCACAGGGTGGCCAGATTCGGGGCTCTCAGTCCTTTGAGGCTGGGAGAACTTTGGCCGCTATTGCACACATTTCTGCTTCTTTCTTAACCCTTCGCCATCCCTTCTCGTTCACTCACTGCCCGTGTTGCGCTGGACGCGACAGACCTGAAAGTCAGAGTCAAGTCCCTGGCTAGGAGTGGGAACAAAGGAGGTGCAGGAAGAACAGAAGTCTTTCCTTTGGTTAAAGACTGAAGATTGAAATACTGATGAATATGTGGAACTAAACATTGTAATTTCTGAATCTAGTGTTTTTCACCTTACCATAACCTTTTATTCCCTAAAAGGCATAAAAGTAGTCCCGACTTTTCTATCTGCCTCAGAAAGAAAACTTTCTCCACCACAAAACTCTGAAAGGGACAATTGGAGAGAAAAATTAAAAAAAAAAAAATGTGTGTGTGTGTATATATATATATATATATATATATATATATATATATATATATATGATTTTTTAAAATTATTCTTGTTATATATCATGAGTCATGCTTGTGAATGTATTGATTATACTGGTTTCACTTTAACTCCTTATTCACAAGCCCTGAATGAGCTCTCAGCATAGCCCACAGAATGCCATTACTTTTAGTTCTCTAATGGGCATCTTTTGCCACCATTCTCCTATATGACTGCTTCATACCATCTCTCTCAGTTCAAATCTCCCACCTCCACCCCTTCCCACCACCTCTCTGTTAGATGATGAGTATATCCCATACCTCATTGAGACCCCAGAAACGTCGAGGTAGTGATCCCCAAACTTCTCACCCATGAAACCGCCAAATCAGCCTCATCTTCTGCTACATCCCAAGGAGACTCTTTTGTGAAAGGTCAATTCCTCTCCATCCCCCTCAGCTCCTGGGATGATCCTCTACACCTTGCCTCAGCAGCCCCTCCCTCCTACTCACACACATTTTTTAAGGCTTTTTTAAAGAGTGGTTTTAGGTTTACAATAAAATTGAGAGGTACATATCTCCCATATTTCCCCCGCCCCCACACATGCACAGCGTCCCCCATTATCTACATCACTCACCAGATGGTACATTTGTTACCAAGGATGAACCTACGTTGACCCATTATAATCACTCAACAGCTATCGTTTACATTAGGGTTCACTCTTGGTGTTGTACATTCTATGTACACATATATGTCTATATAAATGACATATAACCATCATTATAGTATCATATGGAATATTTTCACTGCCCTAAAAATCTTCTGTGCTCTGCCTATTCCTCTCTCCCTCCCCACACTCTGAAACTGCTGATGTTTTTATTCTCTCCATAGTATTGCCTTTTCCAGAATATTATATGATTGGAATCATACAGTGTGCAGCCTTTTCAGATTGGCTTCTTTCACTTAGTAAGTAATATGCCTTTAAGGTTGCTCCAAGTCTTTTCATGGCTTGATAGCTTGGTTCTTTTCAGTGCGGAATAATACTGCATTGTCTGGATGTACCACAGTTCATTTATCCTTTTATTTACTGAAGGCAAACACACATTTAAAAAATCCTCCCTGGGCCCCGTATTACTTCTCAGCTACTTTTTCATTTCTTGGCTTTTCTTCACTACTCATCTTCTCCCAAAAGTAGTATTTACTTGATGTCTTCACTTCTCCACCCCCATTTACTCCTCAGTCACTCCACGGTGGCTTCTGACCACCATTCCTCGCTTTGAAATCACTCAAAATGGTCACTGATGACTTCATAATGTCAAATCCAAGTGACATTTTTTTTGCTCATAGGATTCATTATCTCAATATCACCATTCCCTCTCTAGTCTCAAATCACCTTCTACTCTTGACACGCATGATATCACTGTCTTCTAGTTTTCCTCACTCTCTGGCTGTTGCTTCTCAGTCTCCTTTGCAACCTTCTCCTCGTCTATTTGATCCCTTAACGTGGGAGAGTCCAGGGCTTGCCTCTGGGCCTTTGTACCTTTGTTCTTTGCCCTCTCTTTCTCTCTATGGCTTTAAATGCCATCTGCATATTGATAAGCCCAAATTTCTCCTGGGAAGTTCAGACTTCTATATCCAACCACTCATTTGAATATTTTACAGGCATGTGAATTTCCACTTGTCCAAAACAGACCACTAATTCTCCACCCTTTCCCTCCTCCCAGACTGTTTCCCTTTCATACTTTTCCATCTCAGTTAATTTCACCACCATGGAAATAAACCAGGAACCCGGGAGTCATTCTGTATCCCTCCCTTTTTCTCATCTCCCTTAACCAATTTAGCAAATGGTAATTCCGAGTATGTCTTGAACCATTCATCTCCAATGTCACTGACATCTAATGGCTGGCTCACCTGGACCAGTGTAAAAGCCTCCTAACTACCCTCCTATCTTCCTCCTATTCTCTGCCAACCCACACTCCACACATTATCAAAAGTGATATTCAACAATGTACATACCATCCCCAATTCCTCTCCACACACATAAAGAAAGGTTCTCAAGTCACTCAACAAAACCCTGACCCCCAGCCATTCACTCCAGATTCTTGGTCACATGATGCAGGCACACTGGCCAACCTTAGCTGCCTGTCCACATGTTTGAGAGGCCTTGAAATGTTCTCTTCACTGAAACATACTTCAAAGCCAGTTCTCTGAAACACTTCATATCCAAACACAGGCTGTTTCCAATTCTTTGTCTAGATAGCTTGAGGTTCAGCTCAGAGAGGACTTTCCTGAGCACTCTGCTGAGGCCCTATTTTTTATTACTATATCCTCACCACGTCTACTGTAGCACTTACAACTACTTGTAACCAGGCATGTGTGTGTTTACTTATCTTTTTCTACAAGCTTTAATCTCCTTAAAGATATGAACTATGTCAGTGTTCTTTACCTGTATCCACCCAACAAGGAGGACAATACCAGCCTAAGAAGCATCTCAGTAACATGCGCAGAATAATGTTTTCACCTGGTAACATATCAACATGGCCTCCATTCTATAAATGCTCCAGGTATTTCCCACCTTAAGCAATGATGTCATTAGAGCTCAGCCATCCACACAAAGAACGGAAAAAATATAAAGGGCCAAACCACAGGAACAGACCTTTGTTTTAAAGTATTTGAGGAAGTTACAATTATTAAATGTCACATTGTTTAGGGAAACCAAATAGAAACCTAATAAAAAAGAAAAGCCAATATCCTCATTCTTGACTTGGGAATTCAACTTGAGGTGATGTTGACATTGGGCAACATTTTTATTTGCTAATTACTTAGGTCAGTTTATTTGTGTAAACATTATACTACTTCCCTTGGAATTCAGATGGACTGAATGCCAATTTGGGTCTCTTAGGATTTAATTAATAGCTTGATCAATAAATATTCCATCAGCACCTTTTATTATGCACAGGATTCCCTCAGCAAGACCTTCCCATATTAGCTCAGCCCTAAGCTGGAAATGTCCCAAAGGCCGGGTCAGGTGGCTCCACTGAGCTGTGGCATCCTGCTGAGTTGACACAACCCTCCCAAGGTGGGCTTAGGGCCGAGGATATTATTCTCTTTCCCTAATCCATTTTCTGATATTGGCAATGATTTTGCCATTTCTTCCTCTAGAAATGAAACTGTTTTCCTTCTTAATCAATACAGTACGCCAGGATATATGCCAAAACGAAATGATTTTAATGTGCTATAAAGTAATACAGTAGGTGACTTTTATAAAACCTTTATACTGAAATGGACTTGTTCAAACTACATACATTAAACCAGTTTTAATACACAGTAATCAAACTAGACTAGGATGGGGTGGGGTGGAATGAGTCCCAAATCCTTAGTGGCTTTTTGTATCAGATAAAACTTTTGGACACTGATGTCAGATTTTGAGGGTAAAAGGGATCAAATATATGGTGATGGAAGGAGAACTGACTCTAGGTGGTGAACACACATAG
The DNA here is from genome assembly GCF_057876585.1 of Rhinolophus sinicus. Classification (NCBI taxonomy): domain Eukaryota; kingdom Metazoa; phylum Chordata; class Mammalia; order Chiroptera; family Rhinolophidae; genus Rhinolophus; species Rhinolophus sinicus. Next base: position 62,692,620 of record NC_142516.1, on the reverse strand, counting down.
ATGATGTATTACAGAATTGTACACCTGAAACCTATGTAACTTTACTAACCATTGTCAGCCCAATAAACTTTAATTAAAAAAAATAAAAAATAAAAATGCATACAAGTGTACCATATGTACTTCTTCATGCTATAAACTTATTTCATAAGTTTAATAATAGCTATTGCAATATTTTCATTAGAATAAGTAAGAAGTGATACAAATGTCAATTACTATTATAGTAAACACGTTTGTGTCAGAGTTCAGAGGGAAGTATATAAGTTTTCGCAGACCTTTCATAAAGGAAGGAAGTCAGGGAGGGAGGAGATGAGGGATGGGGAAGGGAAGGAGAGAGGGAAGGAGGGACAGAGGAAAGAGGGAGGGAGGGAGGAAGGAATGTACATTCATTTAAATAAATTTGTTCTGCCAGCTAAATAGCATCCCTCTCTGAAGATGGATAACACAAAATGGAGAAAATAAAATGGAGAAATGAATACATTTGCCAAAGAAAAAAACGGCCAAAGTGAGGCTTACAGAGGCAAAGAAGGCTTACAGAGGAAGGAAGCTAATTGCCACATTTGAATCTTTCCTGTGAAAACACTGCAGACCGAGGGAAAGAGAACCTGAGGGATTTCTGAGCTTTATGCAATGCAAGCGGTAGAGCAGGACACTTCAGAGGTCAGGGATGAACTCCAGAGCATGCAGGGTGAAGGGCAGTGCATGAGACATGGCCTCCAAAAAGACATCAACCTCTTCACCCCAATCCTACTGGTGAGTACCCTCTGTGGCCACCTGAGAACAGACAACGCCCTCTGTCTCTTTGCTCACCTCACATCTATTTGCAAGCGTCTCCATCCCAAGCACCACATTCTTTGGCAGCATATGGACATCCTGGACAGTGCTTCCTGCACTGTGTTCACAGTTTTATAAAAGGAAATGACCCTAGAAGCTCCAAAACATGTTTATTAAGCCAAAGGGAAACCCGGGTTCCCTGTCCTTAGAGCAGACATGGGATGGGTCAGCAGACATGGGATGGGTCACCTTGGACCTGCACCAGAGGGACTTGATTTTTAATCTCCTGTCCCCAGTGTGCAAAGTTTAGGGGATTCTGAGATGCTCCAAGAAATGAGAAAGGAACCTACAACTTACAACATACACTGAAAAATGGACCAGTCTGCTTCCCCTTATATCGTCACCCTTTTTAAAGCAAGAAATTCAGAGTTTTATGAGCCAGGCATAAAACAGGCTGAGGATCTTTCCTGTGCAAAACCATCTCTTAGAACATTAACCTAAAATAGGGCTTGGGGATGTAGAATTCCTAGTCACCACGTATCCTGAAGTTATAACTAAGACTACCTGATTTAGCAAATGATGACACCCAGGCCCCAGAAGCGAGGAGACTTCCTCAAGGTCACTCACTCAGTGGGAATAAGCAACCATGATTTGTAATTCCTTGCCAGGGCCTCTTCAACTATACCACCTTGTCTCTCATCTCAGTACAGTTTGACGTAATACAGAATTGTACACCTGAAACCTATGTAATTTTACTAACAATTGTCACCCCAATAAATTTAATAAAAAAAGAAAAAGAAAAAAAAAAGAAAGAAAATGCTTGCATGTTTTTAAAATGAAACGGCATGATTTAGTTGTGGGTGAAGTATTCCTACTTTCACTCAGGAAAGAGTGTTTGGATTCGTCAGGACCGGGCAGCTTCTGGAAAAGCACAATGGCCCAATTGCCAATGCCACTCAGGCATGTAATTTCCTTTGCAAATGTGTCAAATACAAACAAAAACCACACATGACCCCTTTAGATCCTAACGTTTCTATCAATAGCACCGAGATTGATTTATAGAGCAGCTCGTCACAAGACTTCATGCGACCACATGGAAGGCAGTGAAACCAGGTGAGAAGCAAATGGTCAGCAGGCTGGGAGCCCACCTGGACTGAACCGCCCTTCTCCACACAGCCTTCTCACAGTGCACACAATTCAAGTTATGAATTGCTATATGGCATGGACTTAGGGGATCACTTTAAAAATGTTGACGGTGGGTATACTGAATCCATGAGTTCCAAGGGAATGCTAAAATTGACAAGGACAACGTGGTGACAGGCATGGCTTGCCTGTTCCGGGCCTCTCATAGTGACATGAACTTAAGTCATGGATGAAGGTAACAATGGCCGTGATGCCAAGTCTATTAGTCTGCCCAAAGGGAAATGATCGACGTATCACCCTCAATACCTCACTTCCTAAACGGGGAACAAACACTGAAGAGAATAGCCACAGAATATCCTTAATGTTGTCTCTATGCTGCAAATGCATAACATGCAATTTTTTACTAGAAAGGAAAAATGTCCTTTTGTTTTTGGAAAAGAGAAAGGATATTGTCCAAGCCAGAGGGTGGCTTTATGTGTCAATTCCTGGTAGAGTGAACTGGAGGACTACTCTATTCAGTACCCTTCTCAGCTCTCAGTAGGCGCTGAAAATCGTCAGCGTAATAGCTAACAACCTTAAAAAAGAAAAAAAAAGTGAACCTTACACAAATGTCTGGATAAAAATACAGACGGTTTAAGATTTTTTTTTTTTTCCCGTCTGCGCAATATTGACTCTGAGAGATCTGCTGATGACCAATCTTTGGCAATACGAAGGCACATTATTTGTAAAGTAGAAAATAACATTCCGTACTGTAAAAACAAAACAAAACACACTACAGCTGAGTTCTTGCACACAGCTCACATAGTGTCCTACTAGCAAACTGTGTTAGCTTTGAAGAATGGGTCAAGATCTTCAGGGCTTAGACCGCTCTTCCAATAGAAATCCAGGAACCTTTATAAGATGTGAGCAAACGATCTAACACTATAATACTCCAGGCTTGGTTTGCTCCATTGCAACTCACATTTAAGGGTCACATGTATTTTATTCCTGTTGTTGCACATCCAGCAATGCAACTAGCACATGGCGTCATGTTTTGCATAATGGTATGAAGACATATAAAAAAAACCCACCCGTTGCCCCTGAAAGTAATGAAAAGTACTCAGAGAAGCCTTCCATAGTCCATTTTTTATTTGCTTTTCCAATTATCATTTCCCTGCAAAGCAAAAAAATAAAAAAAATAAAGGAGAAAAACAGTCCAAAAGTAGGATCCCCAAGGCCCATGGCTTTGGACCACCCGGAAAACACAAGCTTGGCCATACAAAGGGCAATGTTCTCCTTCTAACAGTTGGCAGAATAGCTAAGAGCTTAGGAAGTTTCTGGCACTGTCAAGGGCCTGGAACTGTTAAGCTTGTTCTATATTAACGCAGAACTCAGAGTCCTTTTTCTCAAATGGAGATGAAATTGAGGATCGTGTTGTAGCAAGGGGCACACCGGAAGTGAGGCTGATGAATCTCCTTCTCTAGCGCCCTCCCCAGATCTTTCCGGCACTGACATCCAGGCTCCCAGATTGAGTCATCCTGGAACACATAGTATATCAACTAATTCACTGGCTGTGCTCGGAGGTATGGACACACGCTCACGGCAGTTATCTACTTCTTTTGAGGAAACACTCTGACATAGAAAAACTTCTTGACAGGACCTACTTCCTTCATGTATTTACCTGTCCTCTGCTAGGTGTATGGATGAAATCAGAAAGCAATTGACAGATGTCACTTCACTTGTACCTGCCACGAGTTTTGCCATTACTGCCTTCTGAGTATGTTAGCATTCCTTTTATTTTTATCATATTTTGGTAATTGACAGAGTATTTGTCATGATTGAAAATTCATAAAAATAACATAACCACTTATCTTTAAACTGAATCCTGAGCTACAGTTCACTTAACTTTACCATGGAGATCCTTTTGAGTAAGGCAGGAATTTCTGTCATTCCAAGTATCTGGACAGAATGAGAAACAGACAGGCAGACACACACATACATACATACACACACACACACACACACACACACACATACACACATTTCTCCTGTTATCCAAATAAATCCTTAAGTGCTCATATGGATAGTCTCTGGAGTGTCCAAAGCTTTAAATATTTTAGACCTGAAACTATCCAACAAACAAAAATTATAGTTCTGCATCCTGCTCACTTGTTTTCATGGGATTACCATCAACTTGAGTACATGCCGTTCCCCACAAAGCCTGTATCTCAGAAAACTGATCTTAAAATCTTAACCATTGACTATAATCTCCTGTCCATTCTGTTCTCTTCCTCTTTCATTCCAAATACACTTGATCTTTGATCTTGTACAGGTCCTGAGTCCCTTGACCCCTCACTTCTCTTCTCGCTTTGCTTTCCTTCTTGCCCTGTCTAGCTCAGGTTCTACAGCTGACATGGATCTCATTCTGAATCAACCCATCATCTTTCTTTGCCCCTGAATCGAGGCTGAGTTTTGGAGAAAGGTACCTCTGTGTATCTGATGGCACCAGCTGTCCAGAGCATCTGCTCCCCAGGGTGGGGGTGGGGATGGGGTCCTTCTATTCTGCTCAGCAACCCATCACACAGCCCCACGACCACCCCATTCTCCTCATTTTTCACTATCTAGTGCTGCTTCTTCACTCTTCACTTAGCCACAGTGAGTCCCATTGCTTCTAGTTTAACTATAAGACCCCTCTGTCTCCGGAGGTGCTTTGCTTCTTTATCCTATCCCATGACTGCATTAGATTAGTGCAAAAGTAACTGAGGCTTTTACAGTTATTTTTAACCTTTTAAACCGCAATTACTTTTCCACCAACCTAATATTTCAAACTATCCTTTACTGGCTCATTTAGCTCAGCTTATAAGGATACTTAAATTTTTCCCTTTTTAAAATTTAAATAAATAAATAAATAAATAAATAAATAAATAAATAAATAAATAAATAAAAGAATGGCCAAAACACTTGTTCAAACTTGTATCTTCCACTTTTGCCCATTCATTCGTGTGTTCCTTTCTCTTTTCTTTAGTCCCCACATTCCCTCCCGAGCCAACATTCTTTAAAAACTGTGTAAGAGTCTATCATCTCTCTTCTCCTTCTTTTAATTTTTCAACCAACTGCAGTGCCTTGCAGTGCCTCTATGGAAGTATCTTTTATGAAGAGCTTCCTAAACCAAGCCAGACCAGCCTTTCCCAGGATGGCCTCCCTGTGTAATGACTAGCTGTCCACTCACTGATACTCTGTTCCCTGGGGTTTGCTAGACCATGTTCTCCTATCCTGCCCTTTTTACAGCTCTTTTGGCTTTCTACGTGTTCATATTTTTTTCATAATTCAGTCCTCCTAGTCTCCTTTTACTCCACACACTGTCCTTGGGTTATCCCATGTATATTGCGGTCTCATATCTAAGCTAAACACCGATGACTTTGCTCAATGCTTTACTCTAAGCATCAAGCAGGTATTTCCAATCAATATATCAACCTGAACACTTTACCTTCTCCAAAGTGGCTCTGTCTACATCCCTTATCAATGAAAATGGCACCATCTACATCTCATCACTCAAAACCAGAAACCAAAGACTCAACTGTAGAGTCCTATGCTGTCTTCTCCCACACCCACTCACTCACCAAATCCCCTTAAAATACCTTCAGTGGCTTTCCCCTTCTCTTTACTACCTTTTTATTGATTCTCTTCTCTTCACCACCAGTGCCATGGCTGCAGTTTAGACTCCTGACCTTTCTCCTGGACCACTATAATGGTGTCAATCCATGTCTGCATTTTGGTCATTTCCTCACTTCTACCCAATCCACCCTACACACATAAACAAATTCTAAAGATACGTCCAGTAAGATGACGATAGTGATAAAAAAAATAGTTTAGCCACTAACAGAGAAAGCACAGATTAGTGAATATTGCTTTCCAGTGTTTTCAAAACTGTAAATTATGAACAATTAATGGATTTTAAAATCAGTTTAATGGATTTCAATGGTTATTGAAACAATATGAAATAGAATAGGATAGATAATATCAGAGTACATTGCTGAGGAGAAGGGTAAACTTGTCAACTTTTTCTTTCAGTTTCTGCATGTTTCTATGCATGCATGGGTATGTATATATGTACATACTAGTTTGTAGTGCACTATGTACTTTATCTGTAGGAGACCGTAAAACATTTCTAAGTCTACTGGTCTACAGTAATCTGATTCATGACTGCTTCTCCAGCTTCGTCTCCCACCACTTTCCTCACTTCTTCCAAAACTTTATATTCTAGACCAGGGCATTCCAACAGAAATAGAATGCAAACCACCAATGTGAGCCACATGTGTAATTTAAATTTTTCTAGTAACCACATTAAAAAAAAAAAAAGTAAGACAAACTAGGTGAAATGAGTTTTAATGACACTTTAACTCAATATATCTAAAATATTATTTCAACGTGCAATAAATAAAACAATTAGGCAACTATATCCTTTTTTTGCACTGAGTCTTTGAAATCTGTGTGCATGTCACCCTTAAAGCACATCTGAAGTCAGACACCACATTTCAAGTGCTCACAGCCACATGTGTTGAGTGGGTCACAGATTAATAGAGCAGTTCTAGACACACAGTTCACTGCTTCAACAGTTCATTCTTCCTACTACCCTTCTGTCTGCACACACGCTGCTCCTTGGGCCTGGAATCTCCTCCCATGTTGTCTTTCATTTTGGAATCCATCTGGTAGAACCTAGTCATCTTTTTAGATTTCCCGTAAGGACCTCCTTCACTGGAAACTTCCCTGACCCAACAAGGACAAGTTAGGCCGTCTCCTCCAGCTTCACAGAGCAAACTGCTCCTTAGGCAATACTAGAGTGCATTGTAATTGTTCTGTTGTGTTGCCTGGCCTAGTTAGAGGGTGAGCTTCTTGAAGGCAGAGAGTGCATCTTACTTGTTTTTACATCCTTAGAACTTGGCAAAGTTCCTGCCACATACCGTGTTTCCCCCAAAATAAGACCTAGCTGGACCATCAGCTCGAATGCATCTTTTGGAGCAAAAATTAATATAAGACCTGGTCTTATTTTACTATGATATAAGACTGGGTATAATATCATATCATATCATATCATACCATATATAATAGTGTGTCTTATATTAATTTTTGCTCCAAAAGACGTATTCGAGCTGATGGTCCAGCTAGGTCTTATTTTGGGGGGAAACATGGTAGAGAGTGGTCAGTGAAAACTTGTTAAGTATATTAAAATTTCTTGATTCACAGTGCAGAAGACTTACAGAAAGATCCAGGGGGACATGGTACGTCATGGCTCAAATTGCAAACCTTGATCCCCAGAACTGATACGCTTGTGAATCTGCTTAATAAATCTGGGTCGCAGACCTTCTTTGTGGGTTTTACTAGTTGAGACTCCTTACATTGTTACTGATGAAAAGAACTGTTATTTTAATAAAATAGCTATTTCCGAGAGTCAGTTGGGCCAACCCATTTGCAGATTTGCAGGAGGTACCTTCTTGGGCCACATACCCCGGTCACTATGCCTCAGGCAGGACCAGACCAAATCATTTCAGATGATGATTATTAAAAACTCTATAGAAAAAAAATTAATAGTCTCCCTTTCAAATTATTTAAAAAATAATAATAATAGAAATAACCCCACCTCCCACCGAAAAGCTTTCCTTACCTACCCTAAATCGTTTGTGCTGTACTGTCAGCCCACCTCCTCCTGTGTGGATCTCAGGAGAGGCTACAGAAGAGCTTACCATGAGACTCTAAAATAGAACCCGCTTATGCTTCAGTAACAGCATTAAATCACCCTTAAGTCTTCTCTTCTCCAGGGTAAACAATCCAAATTTCTTTAGCCTTCCTCCATAGATCTTATTTTACAAGCTTTTAATCACCACGGTGGCACGCCTCCAGACTGGACTCTCCAAGTTCTTCTGTCCTGCTGCTGTTGTAAAGCTTAGCGCTGCCGACAGCTCTGTGGGCCGAGCATTAACTATGAATAATACCCCCTTCATATTAGGTAATGCCCTGAAGAAAACTTGAATTAGCGTGATGGTAATTCTCAAAATCAGGAACTTCTTTTTTGGTTTAACCTACATCACCCACTGCTCAGACTCACTAAAATGTGACAACAAGGGATGGCAATGATTATGGTTTCACTGTAGTTGTGTGGCATTTTATGCTGTCATATTTCTCATTTAATATTATGGCCAAGGCTACAGCTGCAGTAATATTAGCTAATGTTTTTGAATTGTTCCATGTATTATATGTATTAACTCTTTGAACAAAACAAATGAGGCAGACATGATTATTACTGTCACCTTACCAATGGGAAAATCGGCACAAAAAGATTAACTTGACCAAAGTTACATGGTTAGTACACGGTAGGACTGGGGTTGGAATCTAAAGAGTTGCTTTACTCTTAATCACTCTGGTTTCTAATCTAACAGCTCATTTACTGAACCCACTGCCTTATACTTATTAGGATCTCACAGCTATACATATATACATACACATTTTTTCTTTTTTTTTTTTAATCTCCCCAGAAATTGCTGTGGAAATTAAAGGACTAAACACCAACAAAATGTTTCAACAAAACACCTACTGAGAATAGCAGTCATTAATTACCTAAAAATACAGAAACTGTATTTCAGTAAAAAGCTTCTAAGAATCATATGCATTCTGTACACATAAGTACACAGTATTAAAAGGCATCACATATTTATTTTCAAAAAGGTTGTAGTATAGATATAGAAAATAATAAAGACAAAATCATTTTTAGATATTTTAAAGCCACCTTAAATTTAACCAGATTTAAATAATGCTACCTTCTGAATCTTAAGTTTATGAACATTTGTAACTATCTTTCCCAATGTAACTCAAAACTGTTACCTGATGACGGTAGCCTAGCATGGTAGCAATATGAGAAATATACACTCAGTAACTTTATTATCGCTGCTTCAATTTCTGTGCTGAAATCCTAACTTTATTATAGAGCAGTGTTTCCCAAGACTTGGGAAGTCTTGACACTGCTGGTACCCAGGATTTCAGGTACACTCAAATTATTTTATGGAGTATGCAAGATAATTTGAAAGAACATAGTGAGATTGTACTAAATAACATCACATAGTCATCAGCACATTTCTATTCTCATCTCTTTTAATCATTCTGATAACTAACAGTGAATGGGTCATTATGCTGGTCCTAGTCTCCAATTTCTCAAACACTGATAATCTTCCATTTAATAAAGAGTAAACAGGCCTCCAGCACAGAGACGACACTACACAGTAGGATGTAATGTATTGTTTTGTTTTCTTTGTGTACATTTTTACAGTTACCTTTGATCTATGGTCTGTGGCACTAACTTTGCATTTATGGTAGTGATATAAAATTTGCTGTCAACTGATTTACCAAGTGGGCTGATTTAATGAAATATATCAAAATGACAGTGGTACATGAAAATAGCAATAATTAGAAAGCAGGCATACAAATGACTGAATTTGGAGAAGGGAATGATGAAGGAGCATGGGTTCACCCACTGTAATTAAAGATGAAAAGCTCAATCTTTAAAGACGTGCAGTCTCCTTACTCTGTGATTAGAAACTGTCAGCAAAGACAATAGTTATTCCATCTCTGTGAACAGGAAATCTTTGCAGGCACATCTCAACAGAAATGGAAATTTGTCCCTCTGGCTAAACATGAGTCAGTGCAATGTATGAAGCCAACCTTCATGTTTTAGAGTTAACTGTGAAAAGGGGTTTATAGGAATTCACTTTCCCAGCTGCAGAGAAGCCCTTGGAAGTTTAAAATTGTTTTTCCCCAAGGTACTGAATTGCTTCAAACATATTTACTAAAAATCTATACCATCATCAACCCTCTCCTTGTTCCCAGATTTATTCTCAAACCCACCAAACAAAATCTTTAGCAAAGAGTCTTTTATGAAGCAACCTTTGAATACCAGTGTGATTCTGTTGGGCATGAGCAATAATTCTATTTGGTATTTTGTTCTAACTTCACAACTTAAAGATATCTCCAGAAAATCTTAGCTTACTTAATATCCAAAAAGTTTTCAACATATATAATTTGAAATTAAGCATTTACAAACCTCAAAAAAGGATATGAATCTATAAATTAAAAGAAGCAAAGGAGCCAATGAGACTTCACAGAAATCTCATCATTGATCATTAATTATATGCAATGTATAGTATAATAATTCTTTCACTGACCCATCTATTCATTCGTGAATGTTCATATTACTAGGTATAGGGCATAAAAAGGGAAGAGAGCTTCTGCTCTCAAAGACCTTATATCTGTATGAATATATTAGATTCTTAAACATGAATATAGAAATTATGGCTCAGAACTTTTACTTTATGTTCCTATAGATACGCATAGCCTTTTGGAATTAATTCTTATAAAATGGGACTCCTAAATTGTGAACTATAAAAGAAAGAGCCAGAAAGTTCATTGAAACCCCACTTCTCAGATTCCAAGTGTCTCTAGAATGCTACTGTAAACTTACAGCTGGATAGACTGAAAATCACTTGGGATGAAAGAGATTAACATTTTGCAGATTTCTCCGGCGTGTCCCTCCAGACTACATTGATCATTCCATTGCAACACACACACCCTCTCCTTTGCTCATTTGAATTAAGAATCCCATCCAGCTGCACAATCCCAGGGGAAAAGCTCCAGACAGCTCAGTGCACTTCCGAGATCTACAACTTGCTCATTCAGAAAGTGGGTTTCCATATGGAGTTACAGCAGGAGCATCCGTGCTTACCGAGCTCCTTTTTTTTTTCTTATAACTTTGAAAAGGGGAGAGGATTCATAAAAATATACATGATACTGTAAATGAAAGGACAGAAGGAAGGCAATAGAGGAATAAAATGTGAGTCCAACAGTTGCCGATTCTGAACCGGGGTGGAAATTGGAGTCTTGGCTCTCATTGAGAACACCCGCTCAATAAAGCCAAACATCTCTGCAACAGCAAGAGGCAGTAGCTGCAAGAAAACAGGGTGGTTTGTGACAGCCAAACCACTCAGCCCAAATGCGTGGGCAAATACTCAAAAGATGATTCTAGTTTACTTTTTCCAATGATTTTATCTAAATGAACAAAATCAGAACATGCCATCTGTGTGCACCACCCACAAGCTCTTCCTGTGGGACAATGACTGGGGATTACTGTGCTGGCCTGGGTGATGTCCCCACCATTCTGACGTGTCCCACTCAAGTGGGCCCTTCCCCTGCACTGGCTTCACCAACAGAAAAGAGGACTGAATTAGCCCTGCTGTGAACCTTTAGTGTCCTTGTGTATCTTCCGGAATTGAAAATGAATAGCTCACAAGCACATTTAGATAAAAAATAGATTTAACTTATTCCTTTCGGAATATAATATTTTCCTCTTGGTTGCTAAAGACTGCCCTTAGTTAACTATTCCAAAATAAAAGGGTGGACACATCAACTGATTTGTTAAAAATATGAAATCTTACGTAATAGGGATACAGTATGTTACTTGAATTTATCTAATACAGTGAATTTTTCTTGGCATAATGTGCCATGAAAAATAGTTTCTTGTCAACAACCTAAGGAACAAAATTATATTAAATTTAAGGAAATTAGCAATGCCAAGGAGGAAGTAATGTTAGCAAGTATCTGTTGATGGACGGTTTCATCAAAGTATCTGGCCATAAACCACACAAAAAACTTGAAAAATGTATTTTTTTTAAAGTTAAATTTTTAGAAGCATAAGAATTGTTTTTAAGTGCCATCCCTACCCTCTGCAGATTGAATGGATAAAATATAATTATTCTATTAGACACTATACAATTTTAGAATCTTGTGTGATTCTTCAATTCCGAATATTTATGTTGTGGCTATTCTTTCAGACAGTTCAAAATCGTCTCTTATTGAACTTACAAAATTCTGATTTTCTTTCTTAACTCATTTACAATTAAGGGTAGATGGCTTAAGACACATTAGTGCCTTATGCATGGCAAATGTTTAATGAGTATTTGCTGAATAAAAGGATACTTGATAATTGTACAACTTCCCTCATACTTTAATTTTTACTCTATTATACGTATGATATATATTTACTATATTATGTATTTATTCAATAACACTAACAGAACCCATTACATACTATGCTATTCTGCAAGCTGTTTTAGTGTTCAGTAATTCAGTAATTTTAATTCAGTGTTAAATTCTGATTTGCTTTTATCTGAAAAGACTTGCGTAAAATGAACATATTCTCTAACATTCATACTCAGTCAGCCACGACATTTTTCATTCAGAAGGAAATGTTGTAAACCTGAAATGTTCCCCAAAAGGAGTCATTAGGTTGACCTATTCAGAAAATAGAGGTGAAATATTTTATGCTGTCCTAAATTACCAGCTTGTTTCTAGGCCTGCATAGTTCACAAAATGCCCATTCTTCCTGTTTTATAAATCCACCACTGAGCACGGAGCTACCCCGAAAGCAATGAATCTAATTGTTCTGTGTAGCTTGTAGCTGGCCTTGACTCACTGATCTATAACTTGTACTTCTCAATTCTGTCTCCTGATAAATGACAAAGCAAATATGCCGTCTTTTACTGGTCCTCAAATTTTATGCACAAATGATCAGTCATTTTTCTTTTATTGAAATACTGAAGACGACACTTCAAAGTGTTTCTCTTATCAGAGACACCGAAAGTGTTAATGCCTTTTTATCGATTACATGGACTCGACTAGACTGACCACAGGCTGATCTCTTTGAAATGCAGACAACAGCAAAAAAGAATGATTTAAGAGGCTGGGAACTGGACCTTGTTTTCAAATGATATGACACCAACTTCAGACAAATCCATTTCAAAGAGTATTGGATGCATTGAGTATAGTGCACACAGCACAATTCCAGCCTCTCTGACGGCACCGAATGTCATGATCCTTGTTGAGGAAACAAGATTGGTTCAGGTGAAGCAGTTATAGCCCAGTTCCAGTCCACTTGCAAGGAAACAGCATCCTAATATTTCACGTCTGCAGAGCACTTTTTAGTTTATGGGACAATCTCACACATATTCCTTGTTTGAGCTCCACAGCAATTTGATATAGGGAAAGGGCCAGCAGTACCACTTTACATGGGAGTAAAAACTGAGGCCACTGTGATTTCTGGTGCCTTCAAATAAATACTACAAAAGATCAGAAAAAAATGAGAAATTGATGGGAAACATATGAAGGCTACATCAAAGAAAACCTCCTGAATCTTCCCCACAAAAGCACTTCATAAACAGTAATATCCCCTCTTTGCTTAGAGTAGCTGACAATCCTCCTATCAGAGATGCGAAGTGACTAGTCTAATGTCACACAACTAATGAAGTGCAACTATTTAGATTTGATCAACACTTTCTGATAATAAATCATGGTTCTATTATTCCCACTCCCTACCTTGGGAGAGACAGAATTTGGATTTTGTGAACAACAACAACAAAAAAGAAAAAACAAAAAAAAAAGAAAAAGAAAAAAACTACTCCTAGGATACCTGACACTAATACCCTCATTGTAAAAGAGTTTTCTTTATTATTATGTTAGAATTATTATCATGTTAGTTATTATTAACAGGCAGAATTCTGCTCTAGTTTGGTTTGCATCACTAACTTAGGTGACACAGCACCATTTAACATCTGTGGTAAAAAACGTAAAGGAGAAAAACAAAGCATGTCTTTCCATCACTGACATTTTCTAGTCCAGCAAGGACAAGCCAGAAACTTAATAAATAAGGTAATGTGCATGTATACTACATGTGTGAAAAGGCTAGCAATGGTATTCTAAGCACATAAACAGAGGACCTTAGAATTTCTAAAAGCTGGAGTCGGGGTGGTGAGAAGAATTAGTGAGTTAACCTGACTAAAATCAGGGTAGACGCATCAGAGCAAAAATAAAAGGATATATTTCTAAGGAGGTAGGATATAATAAGAAATAAATGATAGGCATTTCTTGTTTCTTTGCCAAATTTCTATAGGCAACTTACTAAAGTAGTTTTTTGTTTAGTCTTGCCCAACATGTCAGAAGCTGAAGCTGGTAATAAGGATAATCACAGAGACTATGACCTTCAATGGACAGAAGCCAGATTCTTATCCATTTGTGAAGTGAAGAAAAATATTGCAGGTGGCTTAGCCCATGGGGTCATTTTACAGGTTATCTGAGTTACATACAATAGTAACTGAACAGACTTGCAACAGACATTCATAGGAACCCACAAATGGAAAGTCATTTTAATAACAAATACTTGACCCCGGTTAAAGAAACGATTAAATACATACTCTAAAGCAAAAGCAAATGCAAAGTAGGGTATATGATATGCTACACACATTCATGCACACACGTTCATATATATGGAATGTGTATATGTGTGTAAGCATGTGTAAGCATAAACCAACTCTGGAAAGATACATAAGTCATAAGTCATAGCTAATAGTGGTTAATTCCCAAAAACTAAACAGCTAAACTAGGTGTCTAGGAGTCAACAAAGAAACATGAACTATTTGGTGCTCTTAAATTTTGGGCTTTGTGATTGTATTAACTATTCAATAAATAAAATTGAAGCTTTTTTTTTTTTTTATAAAGAAAGGTTTGTTAAGGACTTTGAGCTAGGAGGGAAAAAAATGCACATAAAAAGAACTTAAAATGATATCAAAGTAAGATTTATAATGCAAGTTGAAAAATCAAGCCAAATTCTGTATTTTTATTTAATTCCAAACTGTAATGTTTCAAAATTTAATGAGGTGAGGTAGAAATCCACTTTTATAGCTTAGAAAGTATAAAAACATGGGACACAAACTTTCCCGGGTAAGATTTTACAAGGTCAAGAGCAATCATTCAAGACTAGACCTTGTATTTACTATTATACATAGTCCTTGAACTTAATGTTGTGTGTGTATGTATGTGTGTGTGTATGTGTGACAATATCTATGTCTTTATTAGTGCCCATGAAAAAATAATTCCATGTCCCGCTAAAGCCTATCAACGCTGTATCATAAACTGTAATATATGCCATATATATCAAAATGTTCCCAGGCTTGAATAAGCTTGCTTCCATATCACCAATATCCCCCACTATGTTAGGATGTAACAATTTTCTACACATTTCAAAAATTTACAAAATACACGACACAAAGTTACTATCACAAATGACTCAGCCAAAGAATAGAAACTCAATTTAGCTTTATTCTACAAATGTTTACTGAGCATCCTTCAAACACCAGCCACTGCCCAGCACTGAGAGATGCAAAGGCGATGGGCATCCTGTCTGCAAGGAGTTAACCATCCAGTAGGAAAATTAGCTTCGTCACAGGCGGCTGTATGATGAGTTACCTTTAATTCCAGGGTTTGTGTTTGTGATACCCTCTGAGCGAATGAAGCACAGAATTTAACGGAGAACTGGGGATGTTTGAGAAGGACAGAAGCAAAAGAGGGCCAAAGCAGCAGTGGTTAATCCCAAGTAAACATTAAACAGTGTCATTCCTTAGGCTTAAATGAGTACATGATTTCATCACTGGTAAAGTTCATCCCAAAGCTAAAGCGTAGGAATCTCCGTGAGGTTTCCAAGCTTTCAAACTTGGAAGCTCATGTAAGGATGGTAGAGTAATTGGTTTAAAATTTAAAACTGGAAGTTACATCTGCAGTTTCTTTTGCTGGAGTTGTTTTTGTAAATGAGTTATGGGACGCAAACACCCCTCCATGACTTATTCATACAATAAAATGGTGTACAAATACAATAGATGTACAGACAAAAATGTCTTAATATAGTCTTTCTGTGTGTTCACAACATAAGCACAATGCATAAGTGAGACCCATTTCATGAATCAGAGTTGAGGGTTTTACATAGTTTGCCTTATGTGAGCAATATCAGTATCTATATTCTATCAGAGAAAGTCCATTCATCCCCAAATCCTCATTTATAGTTCCTTTCATTGAAAAAAGAGTGTGTACACACTATTCACAACGTTGAAACCTTATATTCTGAAATGTAATAAATGGCAAGATACCAGTGAGCCGTAGTATTCTCTCTTCAATAGTTAATCTTATGATTGGACAGTGAATAAAGTAAATATGGCCATCACATATTAAACAAAGATTCCCAGGAAGGCAGTGTGCCCATTTGGTCTCTTCTCTTTGTAGGAATGTTATTTCCAGGCACTCATAAGATAGATTCACATGGCATCTAAGAATGGGAAGGTCTATCTCCTGATCTATAATTAAGGTGACTGTACACAGACTATTAATTGGGCAGAAACAAAAAGATTATTCTACATTACTGTTCTAAACATTCTTGCATTCTTTCATCCATTCTTCCATTTATCTCCTCTTCCAGCCATTCATTCTTCCAGCTATCCATTCTTCTACCCATTCACTCAACAAATGTTTATTTAGATACTTTTATGTACTATACTCTGTATTGTGTGCTGAAGATACAACGTTGAACAAGGAAGCAGATTCCTAGCAAGGGAAACAATGAAAAACAACCATCCAGATAGCCATGCATTCACAACTGCGATAAATGCTCTAAAGAAGAAATACTGTAGGCAATGATGATAGATAATGTGAGGATCTAAACAAGACTAGGGGTTCCAAGAAGATGGCCTACTTGAAACTGATAATTGAATCCTCAAGCGTGAGGAAGAATTCGTTAGCTGAAGAGTGGCTGGAAAGACCAGCAAGGACAGAAGGAACAGTATGCGAAAAGAATCTGAGGTAAAGAGGAACTTGGTGGGTTCAGCAGGTAGGGCTGGAGCCCAGAGAACATGGGTGGTGGTAATGAGATGTAATTTTGGACCAGGACTAGAGCACATAGGATCTATAGACCATGGTCAGGCCATAGTCAGATTCTCATATTAAAAAGATCACCGTAACTGTTCGGTCAGGTAATTAGGTGCTGAATTTGCTTATATGATTTCTCCCTTGTTTCTACCTTGACTCACAAATACCCTTCAGTTGGGGTACGAAAATTTGCAAGTCTACCCAAAGCCAACTTTCCCTGGGTTTTCACAGGCATTTAAGAAATATGATTCTTACCATCATGTTGGGAGAACAGAGTGACCTTTGAACTTAAAAAAAAGTGCTTATTACTTCATGGATGATATTTATAAAACTATTACTTAGACTAACACCATAGTCTAACCAATTTCCAAATAATGACTTAGATAAGGAAATAGTTGAGTCTCCATTATGGTATTTCTAGATTTCCCATTATGGAGGGAAAAATCATCTGACCCAATACGGCACACCAGTTCCATACACAGAAAAACTAAGTGCAGAGTAACTCTCTGTGAAGAGAAATGAAACTCTCCAAAGAGAGCTTCCAAAGCACTGCATTCTAGAGAGGCCACTATCGGCCTCCCAGGGGGTAGGGGTGTCTTAGTTTTAATGCTTATAGAAGTTCTCCTGCCGAAGGATAATATGAAGCCTAGCTGGAGGTTTCCCGATGTCCCTGAAAGCTGTTTCATTGTGAGATATTTCTGGTTGATAAAAGGGAGAACCAGACACATCACAAAGTAATGGTATGTCTAGGTTAGTCTTCAGCCTTCAAAGAAGCGTATATAGGGCGATGGATGAAAAGTAGAGAAGAGGAACTGGAGAAAGGGCCAAGGAGAAGCGAAGGCAGAAATACTGACCAGAAACCCAGAGGTAGTTCCTCTGTGGCGTCTAGAGGACGTGCTAGGTGAAATGAATGCAACAGGACCTTTCCCTGCTGTAAATCTGT